>NW_024545903.1:2247142-2875357 GCF_018152505.1 Drosophila elegans | reverse complement strand
AGTGCTGCCGGAACACCCCGGACACGCAATAGAGGGCCACTGGATTCACGCACGAGTTGAGGAAGCTGCAAATTGAAAACGCACGGCCCAGTTAGTGCCAATCAATGATGCGCAATTCGGCTGTTATTGGTTACTAAATGTATTCACAACAGCTGTCTAACACTCTTTTGATATATTTATTAATTAATCTTAATTAGAAATTGGATGTTTAAGGCCTAGGGTATATTTTAAATATTGTGTTCTATTACTGTATCTCATGATAAACTAAAAATAGATTTTAAACTTGGAAAGCAAATGTAATTTTTAGTGAAAACGCACTTCTACCCATAACACAATAAAACTAGGTTTTAAGCTAACAAACATTTTTTCAGTTAATTACCTACTCCTACTACATATGATAGGCTAAAAGTTAGCTATTAACTGGCAGTTAAAAAACTTACTTCTAACAAGTCTAAAATTTATAACTAGAATGCAAAATAAAAGATATATTACTACTATACAATACTATTCTAATAAATAAAATGCACTCATAGCCCGCACTCATTCAGTTAATAAACACAAAAATATTTTTATACCCTTGCAGAGGGTATTATAATTTCAGTCAGAAGTTTGCAACGCAGTGAAGGAGACATCTCCGACCCTATAAAGTATATATATTCTTGATCAGCATCACTAGGCGAGTCGATCTAGCCATGTCCGTCTGTCCGTCTGTCCGTCTGTCCGTCCGTTTATATGCAAACTAGTCTCTCAGTTTTAAAGCTATCTGCATGAAACTTTCCCAAAAGTTGTCTTTCTATTGCAGGTAGTATATAAGTCGGAACGAGCCGGATCGGACGACTATAGCATATAGCTCCCATAGGAACAATCGGAAAAATAAATGAAAAAATATTATAACTTTGCTGTTTTTTAATTTTTTGTTTAGTTCTTCGACATTTAGTAATGGTTAAATATTTCCGATTTACGGTTTAAATTTCATCAAAATCGGACGACTATAGCATATAGCTCCCATAGGAACAATCGGAAAAATAAATGAAAAAAATTATAACTTTGCTGTTTTTTAATTTTTTGTTTAGTTCTTCGACATTTAGTAATGGTTACATATTTCCGATTTACGGTTTAAATTTCATCAAAGTCGGACGACTATATCATATAGCTCCCATAGGAACAATCGGAAAAATAAATGAAAAAAAATTATAACTTTTCTGTTTTTTAATTTTTTGTTTAGTTCTTCGACATATAGCAATGGTTAAATATTTCAGAATTATGGTTTAAATTTTATCAAAATCGGACGTCTATATCATATAGCTCCCTTAGAAATAATAAAAATATATAAAATAACTATCAAATAATTGGGCTGCAAATCATCATAGCTTCAATGTTTTTAAACATATACGAAAGTAAATCATAATTTTAATGTTTTCAAAAATGTTTAATTCTTGCAATAGCTGCAAGGGTATATGAACTTCGGCTTGCCGAAGTTTGCTTTCTTTCTTGTTTACTATCATGTTAAAAATGGTGTTATTATTATTATCCCTTTTTAGCTCTTATAAGAAGTATTGTTAATGTACTTAACAATGTATTTGGTAGTATTAACAAGGTATTTGGTAATATCAAATGGCCATCAAAACTTCCGAATTTCATTGACCCTCTCCGCTTGACTATAAAGTGGTAATACCATTCCTCAGATGACTGTTCTATTTTGTGCCCCTATATTGGCTCTTATTTCCACCCACTTGGGCAGAATGCAAATTGCTTTTAGTACAAAGTTCCGTCGCTCTTCAGCGAACACAGCCACCGAATTGCTGACACATTATTTTCCCAGTTTTACCGCGCTAAGTGACGCCCAAATTGGTTCCCAGTGGAGCCGTGGGGTGGGGATGTCAACAGAAATAAATGTACTGCCAGACGACGTGGTGGAAGAGGGGGGGGGAAGGGTGGGGAAAGGGGGTGTGTGCTTGCATAATCTGTTTCAATTAAAAATTATGCCAAAAGCCGATGCCAAGGGCAATGCAGCGAAAATGAGTGTGGTTTAACTTTAGGGAAACTAACGGCCAAGAACAACCATATGCATTCGCTCCAGAATAGCAACGCTCTTTTTCGCTCCACGGGCGTGACTGAGTGTCGTGCTGGCCATAAATTCTGAAACCCTCAAGGAATGCTCTCGGATGGCGACTGCAACTGCTGGCGTTCAAGAAAAATGTCCCTCTGAAGAGGGTAACTGGTGATGAAGAGCCACCGAAAACTGCTGAAACTGCTGCTGCGACTAAACTTCGACCTGCTCATCCCCATATCACCACATCACCACTCACCTTGTGCAGAATCCCACGATGCGGAGCACGTTCCAGAAGTCATCGAAATCCTCTTCCGCCGTGGGATAGAAGTGGTACCACAGCTCGAACACGTGGTACGGGAAAAAGCAGATGAAGAACACTGCAAGGATAGTCGTCAGCCAATTAGTTTGTCCATTGGTGCTCTAGGATTAGGAATTCCCGCTGCGGGATGCAGGAATACCGCATCCAGGAATGCAGAGTACGGAATGCGGAATGCGAGATGCAATGACTTACCCACCACAAAGGCCACCACCATGCGGGCCACATGACGACGAGCTCTGGCCTGGGTGCGACTCTGCATGCTCTGCTGCTCGCCGGGCATGTTGCGGGCACTCATGTGGAGCCGCTTGGCCATCATGATGTACAGGGCGCCGATAATGGACAGCGGGAGCAGGTAGTAGATGAACGCCTTGGCCGCCACCATGCACCTGGAGAAGAGATCCAAAAGAGGATTGCCATTAAGCCATTGAATGCCATAAACTAAATTCGTCATGGCCATAAAGCTAGCCAAAATCCAACTAAAGTAAGCATTTTCCATTTTCCATTCTCCATTCTCCATTCTCCATTTTAAGCAGAATTTACATGGGTGACTATAAAACTGGCCGACTGTACGAACGACATTAAATTGTGCCTACGCACGAGAGGATGACCATAAAAGCTGAAGAGGCAGGACTCTCGACCTACCAACTCTCTATTCTGCAGCTCTTAATGTGACCGAAACACATGCCACCAAGTGGCATAAAAATAAAGCATGTCGGCATGCCTTAAATGAAAAATTAGCGACCAGTTGAAGGGCGACCACGGCTGTTACTGTGGCTGTGGATCTCCTCCCTTCCGGCTTCCGGATCTGTGTGAATTACATCACAGCCAGATTATGTGGCAGCAGCTGACGCCAGCCGCACGAAAGGATTTCCAACTTGCGCAACAGCAGCTACATTGATGGGAAAAGGAATTAAGTTCAACTTGCCGTTGGCTTGCCAAGCTTAAGCACGTCAATGAGGAGTCGGAGTCGGAGGTGGAGGTAGAGGTGGCGGCAGGCAGGACAACAGGTGAAAGCTGTGAAAGCAGCTGCATCAGATGGCGGGAAAAACAGTACGTGGATGTGGGTGCATTAATGATTAATACCATTTAAGGGGAAATGAGCACCGCTTGAAGAGTCTGTGGCTTTTACCAGCAGCGATATAAGGGGCACAACTTGGCAGTTGTCGCAAATTCAGAGTTCCGTTTGCCTCGATTCAACCTCATTGATCGCCATGGACTCACAACCTTATAAACAGGAAACCAGGGACCTTTAATAAGAGTTAAGGCTAAGGATAGTATATATTTTTAAACTTAAAAAATCAGTTTCAGTGTTGCTTTTGTCGAAAGTATATATTAAAATCAGTGAAATTGGAAAAAACAAATAAAGATTGCCTATAAAATGAATTAAAATCAGTTAAATTGGTATTCAAAATAAACTAATATCCTAGTAGCCCTTTTAAAAGTCGAAATATCAAAAAAAGCTTAATTACAGTCTCTGCAGGAAACAATGCCTAAGGATATTATATTTTAAAACTTCAAAAATAACAAATAGTGCTGCTTTTGTCTAAAAAGTATATAAAAATCAGTGAAATTGGAAAACAAATCTTAGCCTTGCCTACAAAATTCATGAAAATCATACAAATTGCTAAGCAATATTAACAACTTTTATTTACGGATATCCAGAAAACAATACTCTGACAAAATTTCTAAAATATATTTAAATATCTGAAATACTCAATTGAAATTTAAACCATATTTAACCAAAAATTAAAAAATAACATCATGAAATATACAATTTTAAATTCAATAGCCAGATATTAATTTCAACTGCTCTATTTGATTAATTTAAATGAAAGCCATATTTAACTCAAATAAAAAGCATATAACACAAATAGGTCGTTTTTTAAACACAAATATGCCACATGATATTTAGTATACATTGATATTATGAATTCATGATTATTTTAAAATGATTTCAATAGCCAGATATTAATATTAACTGTACCATTTTTTGTATGACCTTACTTAGATCCCTTATATCCCAGTGGAAAAAACTTACTTCGCATACTCCGGGTCGCGGAATGGGGAGCACACCTCGATGGTCATGTTGCCATTGGCCGTGTACACGGGATAGGACTTGATGTCGGAGACCAGGAACGATGGCATGCCCAGCAAGATGGCCAATATCCAGATAATCACCGCCGTGAAGACGGTGAGGGGCTTGGTCTGAGCGGCAAGGGTGTATTGATAGTTAGTGTTATCCCATTGGTCGTCATCGTCATCGCCATTGTCATTGTCATCCACTCACCTGAAGCTTGCGTAGGGGATTCACAATGGCGCAGTATCGCTCGCCGGACAAAGCGGTCAGTGTGAAGACGGACACCCCGATGGAGATGTCCTTGAAGAACTCACTGATGCGGCACATGTTCCGCTCGAAGGGCCAGCTCTCCTGCGTGTAGACAATCGTGGCCACGGGCACGCACACCAGAATCACCAGCAGATCGGCCAAAGCCAGCGACAGAATATAGCTGAAAGTATGTATGTATGAGGAATCGGGAACGGGGTCACTTTACCCTTCTGCTTTGATGTCCGCTCACTCGGAACGAGATCTTTGGCTGGTTTGCCCTGGAATGCCTTTGTTAGTGTCAATGGCAAGTTGAGAACCCTTCGAGCAGCTCCTGATGCCCAAGTTTTCAACCCATTTCTGACTACAAGTTAGGGGAGCGACTGAGACTGAGAGCAAATCGGCTTGGCATTGACACTAACGACCGCCCGTGAACCAGCCATGGAGCCATAGAGCTTCGCTTTCTGGATGGGGGAATCATTAGAGCTGCTGGATTTGGCTGATTGCATGTGACATGAATTCCAACCTTTTACCTTCCCAGCCAACGTGTCTAGACAAACGGTCGCGACTTAGTCGGCCACCAAGCTGCCATTTTTGCCTTCAATGGCAGGACGATTACTTTACAACTACTGACCTACTACTGACCCACTGCAATCAGCCAGTTCAATTGAAAGTGACAATTTGCGGACAATCAGTGCCAAATTATGACCACCTGCGGCTGCTAGTTTTAGCCAAAAGCGGTGAGGTCTAGCTTTAATAGCAACCGAATGATATGTCCTTAATTCCTGCCGTCATGCCAGCATCTTGGCCCAAAAACTTTTGATTGAATCAACATTTGAGCACATACATTTGAAATTCGCCAGCTAGAGGACTGCAAAACTTGGAAAAGTTAATAAACATTTGCATAGCAGACGTCCTGCCTCCAGAGTTTTGCCGCCAGCTGTTGGTTTGACTTTGCCTCGTAGTTTGCTAGCCAAAAAACAACATGGGATTCTCTAAGTTGGATGTGAAGTGGGATTTGTGGGACACACATTGCGTATACGGCGGCATACTTTTAGGGTGTTTAAATGTAAAAGGAATAAATAATGAAAACTTGCTAGTCGAGATGAAGGAGCATTAATTCAAATTTGAAGAACTATGTTCGCAGGCGTTGCTAATCTAAATTCGGGAATGGCAGACAGCAGATGGTTTGACACTATGTTTGTTGTCCGCTTTTGAAAAGTTAAGAAGCCTTTTTTTAAATTTACTTATCGGTCTAGGGAAGGATGTCATTTGTGGCGAAGCAATAAAATCAAATGCAGCTCATAAGACAGCCCATGAATGTCAAGTAGCAATTGAAACCATTTTTTCGCGGAGTGACGAGCTCATTTCGCCTTCAAATGTGCGGCCATATAAAGGCATTATTATTTATGGGCCCCGGGGAAGAAGGCCTTATCAAAGCGGAAGCCCGTCAATAAATATTATTCCCCGGCCCGCCCTCTGGGGAGCTCGACGGGGAGCCCCCGATATCCACTTACGTGTTGGGTATGTTGCGCATGGAGCGATGGCGAAAGAAGATTATGACAAGCGTGCCGTTGCCCAGCACTCCCACGATGAAGATGAGCGTGTACAGCACGGTGACAATGTACGTCTCCGGGCGGTCCAGCACGGGCACATACGGCACCATGCCGCCGTCGGCACTGGAGTTGTGCTGTCCCATGCCCACTTCGACTCCACCCTCATACTGTCCCGTTGCCAGGAGTCCGCTGTCGTTGCCCTCCGTCGCCAGGCTGCCCGCCAAAGTCTGGCCCACGTCCATCAGGGCGGCGAACATGTTTTTCGGGGGAGCGGGATGCTGATGTCTCACTGCTGTCGCTATGCGAGGCGTGGCGTTTTATGGCCTCGCTTTTGGCCACTTCCGTTTCCGTGGGTCAGTGGGTCCGTGCCTCAGTGCCTCCGTCCACCAAATGCCAAACGCCAAACGCCAAATACCAAACGCCGAAAGCCAAAAGCCAGCGCTTCTCTGTGCTTATGTTGAGGGTGTGGCCACAGGTCCGTGTTTTATTTTGCACATTGTGTTTGGTCGTGACCGCTGCCTGTCTGCTTTTGCAGCATGATTTTCGACGGAAGCTGTTCGCTGGGGGAAAAGAAAGCGGAGAAAGTCAGTTTTGACTAATTTGAACAATGTTAAGCGGTGTGCATTTGCCTGAACATAAAGTAATGGCTGCGGCTTATCCAGACAGGCGTGTGCATTACCTACGAGGCGCATAAATATCACGCATACGCAACGTGTGCAACGGAGTGCGCAGTTAGGATTTATGAGCCAGCAGCAGCGTGTGTGTGTGCGTGCGTAACTGTATCTCTGCATAATAAAGAATCTCCTTAACATGCAATCGCTGACCATGTTTGCATTTAACACGACTTTACAGCGCCCATAATCATAAATTTCGAAATACATAGTACTTCCCCTAAGCGGCTAACAGGGTTTTTGTTCCGTGGCAATCGCAGTCTTTCGAACATCCAATTATTTCTGGCCTTCCTTCGTAGACACCCACCCACCCAACCGTGATTATCTCTCACGCTCAGTTGTTCTTTCCGGACCCGCAATTTCGCCAACCCACGCCAAACTAATACAAAATCATTCGTGTAGAAGCAAATACTTTCAAGTCGCAATCAAATGCGTTTATCCCACAATAAGAAAGCGAGACGAGGCTGATGATGATGATGCTGATTCTGATGCCCGACTTAGACTTTCACTGAGTCTGACTCCAAGGAGGCGACAGAGCCGGGTTTATCCTGGCTCCTGTCAGCTTGCGAGGGACTCTGCTCCACTCGCTGTTGTTTCAATTTCAATTTGATACTAGATTGCCCCAGCTATCGGTGCCATTTGGCTGCCTGCTATTGATTCCGTTTCCGTTTTCGTTTTCGTTATTTATTTATTTTGATTGTGGCCTACGAGTGCGTGTCTCCCCATTTGTTAAATGAAATTCCCTCAAGTTCCAGATCGTGAGACTATTTACTGAAAAATCTAATCAAGCGGACAGTATGAAAGTGCACTACCAGGATAAGTAATAAATAGTTTTCAAGGAAAAGTACTTGCAAATACTTGAGAAAATTTAATTAAAGGAGAGGCCTAGTCGTTCCATCCAGAGCTAAAATATTGCAACCATTTTGTAACCCGCTAAGAGCAATGTATAAGATGGCATGTTTGGCCCGATAAGCGGGTTTGACCCCGACCTCTCATTAAGCACAACACTCGTTGACCCCAAGCCAAAATGGCCAAGTGTCGGCAAATGGAACTCTCGGCCAGGCTTAATAGTCTTCACAAATGTGTTGATGAAAGGCATGGAAATAAATAAAATTTCACACACAGTCAAGCACATGTAATCGTTTGGGGTCTTGACTTTTTATGATTTTATCCTTCCTCTGTTGATGAGTTTAACTTGAACAACGGCCTGTAAACGAAAGGGATTGTTATACATTTATAGGAGAAAATGCTTTTTGGGTTTACGTTTAAGATTCCTCCCCTTTTGCCGTACTTAATCATCTTATCCCATATAAATTCACTCCGCCAGTCAATTATTTATGCCACTAAAAAAAACGTCCAGCAAAAAATCAAATAGCTGCTGGCAACGACAAAGAACACATCAGTCTTGTTTCCCAAAAAATAAGGAAACTTTTTTTGGCTGAGCGAAACTTTTGAATAAGTTTTTTTCTAAGCGAGAGTGGAAAAGTTAAAGTTTCCGCTTGGTCCGAGCCCGTGGACATGCCTGTTCAATTTACTTTAAGAGTCTGTCCCAGGGGATTGTTGGCAGGCAATAGTCATCATCTTCACAGCCATCAACAAGAGAAATGATTAAACTTTTGACTGACCAGACACGCCCCGAAGTCACGACGACCGAATGTCATCGATTGACCTCAATCATTTAAATTGAATTTATTTATATGCTTTTCCTTTATTAAATTCAGCTCTTTAAGAGTGTAACAATTTGGTGGTGAGACTGTAAATCGCATCTGCGGCAGCCATTAGAAAATGTTTTGGGCGGCTTTCTAGGTAAAAACATTTATTTATGATTAAGGATTGTTGTTCGAGCCGCATTCGGTGTGCGGCAGATAAAAGCCGGCAGTCAGGCAATTTCAAATGTCGGAAGACGAGCGGAGGTGGCGTTTGCCACCCGCTGACATTGTCTAACAGAGGATATCTCGGGCATCCCGCTGTGAGCCACCGCATAGTTGAGGACGAAGGCAGATATTACATTGCATAGCCTGGGATGTATTACTTTCTCCGCAGCACAGTGGCTCCTTGCCAAAAAAAAATGTCCCAACAATCCCATTTTACATTGAAAAAGTTTTATTTTCGATAAGCTTTATCATTCGCAGCTCTATAAGGAGTTTTCAACTCTAATTTGGAATTTTATAAGCATTTTTTTTAAAGAACAGAGGACTTTAGATTCTTTAGATTTCACTGACTTAGACAATTATTTAAATATAGTTTAAAATAGTCAGCCAGGTATTAAAAAAGCTTTGGAACTAAGGTGTTCCTATGCACCTTTTATTTGTCTCTCTTTCTTTGGGGTTAATTTTTCCGGAAGTATTGAAGTTGAATATGTTTATCTTCAAACCTAGTTGAAAACCGATTTTTGTTCTCCCAAGATTCTGATTCGTGTTAGATGTTACCCGAATCAAGAAGCAAATATAATTTAGTACACTTGCGTGCTGCTATTGAAGGAACTTGGCGTATTTTGTTCGAGAGAAAGATGTCGGTTAATCATTCGCCCTGTTGGCTGAGTAGCCAAAAACATATATTATTCATTCCAAACCTCGTTGAAAATAACCGAATTTTGCCCCCGAAATTCAGACAAACAAGACACTGTGCATCGTTTCGCTATAATACGTGTTAGATAAATCATATAGCAAAAATAATTTAATACACTTGCGTGCTCCGGTTGTAGCTGTGGCAACCCGGCGTATGTGCAATGTGGCATGTCGTATTTTGTGAGCAGCCATGCCGAATAATAAGCCTAGCAGGCGGAGGTTGACTTAAAGCCGTACTTGGCACTCTTTAAGGTGGAAATCAGCATCAGAATCAGAGTTCATCACTGCAGAGCCCCGTCGCCCGGCGGCAACTCATTATGGACCCTGCTGCTCTAATTGGAGTCAAAAAATTTGGGTATGCCCTGAGCTTGCCTTGGTCATACTTAATGTGAGTTGAAAGGTCCGCGAGACTTATGCAAATTTACCACCCTTCC
This sequence comes from Drosophila elegans, assembly GCF_018152505.1. Taxonomy (NCBI): domain Eukaryota; kingdom Metazoa; phylum Arthropoda; class Insecta; order Diptera; family Drosophilidae; genus Drosophila; species Drosophila elegans. The sequence goes on along the minus strand of NW_024545903.1, from coordinate 2,865,434 downwards.
CATTCAAGGCGACAAACATTGACTAAATTATGCGCCATCGCCGCTCTTGGACGGTAATTCACGGCGACAGAGGCAAGTCATGGATGGATATCCCTGCCTTGCCCCGAAGGTCCAGCCATTAGTCGTCATCGGAGATGATTGAGTACACAGGGCAGGTCGTGCTCCTGCACTTCCGGCAGCAGAATGCCAGCTGGGACTGAAAAGTTGCCCCTGAGTTAGATGACAATCTGGGATTCGCCTACACACACACACACACACACACACTTAATGTTCCGATTGATAAACTTTGTCAACAATCCCGGCAGATTTCATAAATCGCACTTAAATTATCAGTATGTCCAAGAGGGTGAGTATAGTGTTGCCGGAGGAGATGCCTTCGGCTCCGTTGGGAAAAAAGAAGCCGCCAAAGCAGAGCCCAACCATGAAGAGTGCCATCAAGAGCAGTTCCAGCGTTCGAACGGACATTGTGCCGCCGGTGTTTGTGGTCGTTAGTCCGCAGACTAGTCAAAGCTCGATGAGCACAGGTCAGCAGATAAGCATCAGCTCGCTAACAAATCCGGTTAAGGATGTATCCGGATCCGGGGAAGGCTCATCCAGCATTGAAGCTGCTCCAACTCCGGAATCCAGCGCCTTGGTCAAAACTGGCTCTACGACGAACTCCCAGGAAACGGCTAACTACGAATCGGCCAGCACCTCGATAAGGCAGTTCCTCCGCAGCACAGTTGCTCTCGTTCGGGCAGGTGAATCCTTCACATCGGTTAAGCGTCTTTTCCACAAGTTTATCAAGAACAGCAGTGGCTCGATTTCCAATCTTTCGACCTCTCACGACTCCTCAAACTCCTTGCAAGGCATTAAGAAGGAGAATCCCTATCTTAGCAGGTCCAACGACACGCTCCTGTCCGATTTACCGCCCCAGCTCACAATCCCCAGCACTTCGCAGATGACCACGAGCATTCGGCACTCGAACTACTCCTTCAATAACGCCATTTACGACCGCACAAGCCTTCTCACTGACTCCGTCACTCCGCTGACGGGCTATACGGCCAAATCTGAGGAGGCTGGCTACCGAACCGATGCCTCCATACAGACCGCCTCCAAAAGTCTGGGGCAAGAGCTACCGTCGGGAAGTGGACAGGCCGGAAGTAGGTCACCTGATCAGGTCCGCTCCAGGTCAAGCAGTCGATCGATCCGCAAGAAACGGCGGACATCCGTTCCTAGTTCCTCCAGAAAGTCGCCCAGGATGTCACCCCGCAGAGACCATGTTTTGCCCGCTGTGGAGCCCGTGTTTGCCTTGGTCAGTTCCTCTGCACCCAACTCTGAGCAGGAACGTTCGAGCAGGTCCCAACGGAGGAGCAGCCAAGACTCAGGCAGAGCATCATCCAAAGTTACGGCCAGAGTATCGGTCAGTTCCGTCTCAAAACCGGGACTAGACAAGTCTGGTGGTGGCCAGTCACCCAGATCTGTTAAGTCAAAGACCAGCTCTCGTCAAAGTTCCCGCTCTGGATCCCGAGCCAGTGCCTCAAAGATCCCGGAGCAAACCGAGCAGAAGAGCGAGGTGGACCATGCCTTTGCCCTGGTCAGCACCCAGGCGGAGGAGGAGGGTGGCGAACAGCCCGGAGAGAGCAGTGCCGGGGGGATCGAGGATGGCTCCACCAGCTGCCGGACGTACCAGGAGCATTGCAAGTGCCACCACTGCCAGGACATGCGGCGGGCGGTGAAGAGGGCCGACTTCTTCCAGTCGCCGGAGGGTCAGAAGCGGCTGGAGACCAAACTGCTGGCCAAGAACTTCTTCATGGATCTGTGTGCCCTCGCCGAGGTGCGCAGCCAGGTGCGGGCCAACCTGCTGGGCATTCGGCGGCATCCTTCGTCGCGACTCAGTTACCCGGTGAGCATCTGTGGAGCCAGCCGCCTGGATGGCGGTGCGCTCTCGCTGAAATGGTTCACCCACGACCTAGACCAAGTGGACCACTTTGACTTCTTCGTGGACAACAAGCTGAACCGGAGTATCTACAACCTGAAGGCCAACGGCACCGTGCTCCTCGACGTGAACGCCGCCGAGACGCACACCCTGCGCATGCGGGCAGTGCCGCGGCGGGGCAGCAGTGGCCAGGATGCCCTGGTGGAGCAGTTCATGGCCGAGGTGGCTGCCGGGCACATGCGGCATGTGCGGCAGGGCCAGCTGTTCGCCAGGTGCCTCAAGCACTTGGACGCCCAGCCGCAGCAGCGTACGCTGGTGGACTTCTGGACGGACAGCGAGTTCCTCTACCTGCCCACGCCATCCCGCTGACTGGCCAAAATAAACTGATTTATGGGCAGTAGTCTGAATCACGGTGTGTCTGGGGGGCGGGAGCAGCTGCGTGGGCAGTAATTGATTACGTTAATTTCACCATGGTGCTGACTAATCGGTGGACATGGCTGTACCCAGTGCTGGACACCTCCATTTTAAGGTGAGGACATGGTGGCCATCAGTCAACGAGGGGTGTGTAGACAACTTCAGCTGTCGCCTTTATTTTAAAAATTCATCGTAATCTGGGCAGTCGAGCAGCCTGCGATGATGAAGTTGTGTGTCCTTATCAGTGGCCCGCAGGCGAATCGGTGGCCTGGAATCGGAAGCGGAAGCGGAATCGGAATCAGTATCCACTGGGAGCTGGAAGCTGGAAGCTGCGAGTGTAGGTGTAGTCACTCCGGCAGACGTAGGCATTCCGCGCCGATCTGTCAGCGATTTTGGGCCGCAAAGTGGCATGATTAATTATTTGGCAAATATTTGAAATGCCGTGCTTGCTGGCGCTGCCATGGAAATTAGTGAAAATCATAAAAAAAAATAGGAGAGGAAGCATACTTTAGCAAGACGAAGTTTATATACCCTTGCAGCTTTTACTTTTCGATTTTTTTGCGTATACATATGTTTAAAAACATTGAAGCTATACCGATGATCAATATCTCACTATTGAATTTAAAATAGTGTATTAAATATTTAAATAAAATATGAAAACATCATATTAAATACAATGCATAATATATTATTTTTTATTTTAATTAAATAGGGTTTTTAATTCAAAGAAAATTGTTCATGTATAATATTTCAATCCAATCCGCAAATAGACAAACTAAAAAATAAACAATTTTTGTATATTTTCCAATTAAAAATAACTAAAAATCGCAATGGATGAAATTCAATGGGAAATATTTTAATTGAATGCAAAATATTTGGATTTACTACGATTTTAATAATAGTTTTATTAATAAAACATTACTACATTTAATAACAACAAAGTTATAATTTCTTAAAATATATTTTTTGCGATTGTTAGTATGAGAGCTAAACAGTCGTAGCTGCAAAAAAAAAAGAAAACTTTTGGAAAAGTTTTAGCCAGATCGTTTTTAAACAGAAGAACGGACGGACATGGCTAGATCTACTCTCCTAGTGATGCTAATCAAGATTATGTATATATACGTATGCCTTGCCAAATGAAATTCTAACACCTTCTGTAAGAGCATAAATATATGCGTACTCGCAGTTTTATGAGTGTCAAGGGGGTGGACGAAGGGAAACCCAAACCGTTGAGTATTTTAATTAATTTTCACTTTCGTTCGACTAGTGGGCATTCCATCGACCATGTGATGGACAGCTGGGCCAAGTGCCTCCGCCTCCTCCGCCTCCTCCGCCGCCTTCTCGACAATCGACAGTCGACAATCGCCTATTCACGACCCACTGGCCCGGTTCTGATTGAGGCTTTTGGTTTTTGGCTTTTTCCTTTTACTTTTGCTTTGTTTTGGTTTTCATTGGCGCGTGATTGCTCTCGAAATAAACAAGAGGCTTTGGTCGAAGTACTTTATTTCCGAATATTTTCATTATTTGGATAATTTTCAATTATCGCCGATATTTCCCGCAGTTTCAGCAGTACATTTATGTTGCCACGCTGATACCACGCGGATACACAATTTTTTACGAGTATAGTCGCATCTCGCGGCGTACTTTCAATTACTTTTTATTATGATGGGCCACGTTTCCCGCTTCCCGTTTCCCCCTCAACGCTGTTTTATGTGCTGCAAGCAGTTGGCCAAATATTTTAATTGATTTCATGTGGCCGACGCCAGCCATTTGGCCAGGACTCTGACCCATCCAAGCATTGTGTTTTGTAAACATTTGCTTTCTCGCCCCGACATTCATGTCCATCCCAATGAGTTGTTTACGATAGACTGTTTATCCAAAATGGATTTGCTTAATGTCAGATCGTCTAATGGTCATGGTGCTGCAGCTGATCATATTTTATATTGTTCATAGTTGCTTTCATCACCCATAAATATTTCTTGGTAGAATTTTAATCACTGTCGATAGCGGTGGTTACCCTTCACCGCTCATAATTTAAATCACCTTTTCGAAGCGTTCGCTCTAGGCTGAAACCGTGCGGTTCAGACACTAACTCGAAAATTCATTACAAATTGTTTAACTATGACAAGTTGCCCCCTTGAGAGCCATGTATCAAAGGATGTTTTGGCACTTGCTGTCGGTCGTTCTTCTGGCTTTCCGCAGCCTGAAAATGCCACACGCAAACATATTTGGTGCGTGGCAATGCCTGAGCCATTGAATTTTCGCGATAAAGTCCTATATAGCAAAACAGGAAAATAAACACAAGAAGGGGGGAAGTCAAAGGGAAAGGTATGACAGGATGGGTTGGGGGTCTTCTAAGAAAATACTGGAGGTGAACGTAAACAAGGGCAGAAGATGTCTGAAAACATTCTAAGACAGCAGCTGAGGAATGAATTTTCTTACATGAGCTGAACTTTGAAGTGTTACAATGTAAATGTTTTATTCAATGGTTATATTTCTGGTTTCCTCTAAACAATTATTTTAAAAATACATTTAAGAATGGGAGTCTTAAAACTTTTTTGGTTAAACAAAACAATTTTAAAAAATTGGACCCAATTCCAAAAAAAAATAATAAAACAAGAGAACTCTTAGGGATATTACCTAAATATACATTTTTTTAAATCTAGCGAAAAAAGGACAAAAGAAAAAAACTGAAAAGTTCTTCCGCGAGTACAAAAAAGTCTTTTTATTTACGATTTCCGGATAAAAATGTTCTGCAGTAACTGAATGAATTGCCTGGCAAAGCATTACATATGGCTATCCCCGCACTTTTCAACAAATTGTTGCTCCACAAGAAGAAAATTCGATTTGGGGCTCAGTCTGTTGTGGTTTGCGACCTAACTGGAGACACTTTTGGCCAGGCCAAAATAAATTAGATCCCAAGAAAACAAGCAGGCGAGTGAGCTTGGGGAAATGAAAACACTTTTCTCAATGTCTAATGGAAAATTAAGTTAGCCCACACAATGGGGAGCCTTGGTCACCTTCCATTGAATTTAAATCGAAATCTTTATGCAAATTAATCATTTGTTCTTTTACTTGATTCATGCTTTTCATTTGCATTCCCCTCTGCAATCGGCCATCGCATTGTTTGCTAGCCAAAGGAAAAGGGGTGGAGTGTGTGGAACACGAAATGGAAAAAAAGATACAAGATACAAACGTCTTTCTTTAACAGCTCCTTGGGATTATTTATGGGCTCCTGTGGTCCGTGTCCAGTCAGCCCCAAGAGATTGCGAGGGGAGTGGGTGTTTTATGATAAACGACTCCGGTTAATCCTCGAATACAAAAGGACAAAAGAGAAGGGTAACTGGCTTCATATTCCAGCTCGAATGGTGAAGCAGAAAAGTGCGGCTTTGATTTCCGACCAAGTTCACCTGAACTGAGCAAATAAAAGATTGGTCGCCCTTTTCTACTTTGATTAATTTGCAACTTGCAGTCAATCAAAAATTCATCATCATCATCGTCATCGTTCTTCAACTAGTTGAGCCCGATGTGACAACATTAGCAGAAACATTCCCTAAGTCCTAAAGTGCCTTCAATAAATCATTTGGCAAACGCCCAGATTCAGTCAAATGTATGGCATTAGCAGTAGACAATTCATTGAATTGACTGCCGACCAGCCAAGCTGTCATTTATCAAGCAGCATAACGCGGTTAAAATCAGGCAAGCGGAGAAATCGGGGGAAATGAGTAATATTCTCTTGCGAAACAGGTGAATCCTGTCGCCGGCACAAAGGACGACTCCTTTCACCTGACAGGCTGAGTTGCCATCTCCGTCGAGCATGTGTTGGGTGTCAGGAATTGACGGCTCGTCAGTTCGAATCGTGCCCATCACTTCCTGGGCTCATCTCCTTCGCTTATTTAATATCCTATTTATGCCATGCGTCGTTCACCATCTGCACGGCTGACTGGAGCGGTAATTGAATTCCATTCAGTGTCGACAGGCTGCAGTAGTATGACATCCGAAGACGGGCTGGCAAAAGTTGCCACAAATCTGCACCAAGGATACCTGCCTAGTGAAAGGAAACCAGGAGTACAATAGTCAGGAATCTAACTAATTAAGAGTCCGATATTCTTGCGTTAAATGAGAATCAAGCTAATGACCGCTTTATGGCATTCATTTATGCAATGGCTGAAGGGCTGTTGCATATTCATCAGTTAATAAACGACTCGCAGCGCCAAGAACTCCACCGTAATTATGCCGGGCGTTCAATCTGATCTTCACCGCAATCCGAGCAGGAGCACGAGCTGGACCCCGAGCCTGCCTTATGGCTATAAATAATCACCACCGACATTAATCAGTTTTATATATCAAATTAATTCCACAGCACTTTGTGCAGCAGAGAAAAAAATATGGGGCCAACGGAAATGGCTTTAAAGTCGTTGGCAAATTATAAGAATAATCTGAAAAACGCAGCTTAAAAGGAAATTTGACCTTATGTTTAAAGAGCTAAAAAAGAAGATGGCAATTTTGTACATTTAAATACCAACGAAATGGAGACATTAAACAACATTTAAGAAAACTTGTCATTTCGTTTTAAGAACCAGAACAAAAACTTAATAAGTCAGCCCGCGTCTGATGTTTTCATCAATAAATTATATTTTTTTAAGTTTATAATTAAAATCTATTTATATAGCAAATTAATTGCTAAAGGTGAGCAAGAAAAATAGGCTTAACGAAAATTACTTTAAAGTCGTTGGCAAATTATAAGAATAATGTATAAAAACGCATCCGGGGAACACCTTTAAAGGAAATTTGACTTTACGTATAAAAAGCAGAATAAGAGGATTGGAATTTTGTACATTTAAATACCAACGAAATGGAGATATTTAACAAAGCATCATTAAATAATAACCAGAACAAAAACTCAATAAGCTGCCAGCGTCTGTTGTACTCATAAATAAATTATTTATTTTTAAGTATATAAATAAAATATATTTATATAGCAAATTGGTAAAGCTGAGCAAGAAATATAGGCTTAACGAATTGACTTTAAAGTCGTTGGCAAATTAGGAGAACAATCTGAAGTGCCCAGTTTGAAAAAAAAAGAAATCCGTGGCAACGGCATAAAGGAAACTTGTAATTTAGTTTTCAGAGCTCTGGTCGGAAACGGAACAGCAGGACAAGAACTCAATAAGAAGATTGGAATGCTGCCAGCGTTTAATGTTCTCATCAATAAATTACGAACGAAATAATAAAGGCAGGGGGACGTAACCTTAAGCCAGCAAGCCAGCCATTTGGATCCCAAATAAAAGCCTATAAATGGCAATGTATACACATAAATTTCAATTTGGTGGGGTCGCATTGACATTCCCGTAAATAATATATAATTTATTATTACTTACTCGACGTGAGATTAAAAACTGTGGAAATCGAAGAAAACAACTGCCAACACCTAAAATAAAGCATTTTACAAATTTATGGCACTGTACATTGAACCTCCACCCACACACAAAATTCCGGCAAATTGTAGGCAATTAAATGGTAAGAAATAAAAAAAGGAAAAGTTCAAAGACAAACTTCCCTTGATAACTGCCAACTGCCGCGGGTGAAAAAGTTTCTATGGAAATTTGTTGCGACATATTGCTGGTGAAAATTCCTGTGCCGACAATTAATGCTGTGGTATGGAAATCAAAGAAACTTTATCCATTACGACGAAAGATTGCACATTTGTGTCATAATAAATCCCTACGTTAATCGTCCATCCAGCTCTGAATGCACTGGATGCACTGGATCCACTTTCCTGAGCATCATGTAATCCATTACCATCAACGTAAACCCACTCAATCATCACGGATATGGAAAAACCATAATGTTTGCTTATGTCATCACAGAGGATGCGTGTGGTGCATTTACATCGAGGTCGTAGTTGGTAGCTGACAACTGCCAGGGCAGCTTTAAAGCCCGAATAATAATCCTCTTTTGCAACAGCATTTTGTCAAATATGAGCAAATATGTCCCACACAGATACTAAACCCGAAAACGTTCCAATCAAATGATAGTCAAGTGCAGGCGGTAAACAAATATGGCCCAAAGGGCACATTACCAACACGCGCTGTGTGCGTCGTGCGCTGTTTCAATTTTATTAACCGCAAAACTTTTCTAGCACCGAAAGGTGAGGTTTTTTGGGGGGGGAGCAATTCGAGATGAAAAGGGTTAGCAAACCATATTTGCGTGGCGACAACCGTGCAATATCATTTTGGGGGATATCAGGCCAGCAAAGTGTGTAATCTTCTGGCCATTTAGAGGATATCAGATGGTCGGGACATAGATGAGTCTATAGCATATGCGAAACTTTTTGCCATTAAATAAAGCGCGATGCTGCAACGCTGCGTATGCGTGATATTTTCGATTGTGGCGCCACCAACGAACAATTACACACACAAAGCACACACAAAGTGTACGCACTAATTACGCAAATTTATGAGTTTAGGGTCTGTTTATCAGGCTGTGCCACTGATTGTACTGCCTAATTACACATTGAAACGTGGAGCACACCTTCACAGCACCTCCAGGTGAGTGACAAATTTGATCTGATCTCTGCTGATGTGGTCTTGTCACGTCCCCATTGCGGATTTGTGTTGACTGATTGACTAACGAGTATGCTAATTTCCCGGTCGGCAGCAGATCGGAGTTCATCCGAAAAACTCATCCAACTGATGTGACACTGACGCAAACGAAGTCGATTCGAAATAGACATTTTCTTGATGTCACAAGGCGGCTTATCCCGGTCGCAATTCCTTTATTCAGCAGCGATATAGTGGCGACTTGGCAAGACTGCCAAGAAACAGCTTGTTTTGCCTTCGGGTGCGGGTCCAAGAACGTCCCAAGTTAATTAGATTTGCGACCCCGCTGGCTTAATAAGCGAAATGGTAGAACACAATGACTAGATGCGAAACTCAATAACTTCCGTTTGTGCCCTGCACTGACCGACTTTGAAACACTGGTCCAAGCAGTGAAGATTTCGGATATTCTAGGCTAAATTATGGAATAATTGGCGGCCAAAATGGGACTCAAATCCGCCGAGGAGGCTCATTAGTGACAAATTGATCAGGGGCCTAATTAAATGTAACAAGTTAAGACTTGATTTGAACAGTTTTTGGGCGCATAGAAAAACAAGACGCAAGTTTTGCAGACTGGAAAGTATCAGGACAAAAAGGCAGACCCAATAATAATGGAATCCTTGCCTTGCCCTCCGAACGAAGACACGTTCTGCTGTACTTTAATTAATTTCGTCAAACTTTCTTTCGCATTCAAACAACGAGTTTTTGTCTTCCCCCAGAAGAAAATAAACAACTTAAAATTTCTTTTGGCCTGACAGCGAAATAACTTTTAACATTCTGTTGGCAGTCACGGAAGTCCCGGGGAAAAGGGGGGAAAAGGGTCGGGAAATGTATCGTCAGGGGAAAGGGTTAATGGAATTTTTATAATGAAAGCAGTGCCCACAATGGCCAATAAAGCACTTATAATAATAGCACATAATTTTCTGGCAGCACTCTAAATTGTTTCTGGCCAAGTGATCTTGTAAAACCTTTTCCAAATATCATACATCCCAAATACTCACCAACAGGGGTGTCAGTCTCTGTTCTACCGTAAATAATGTGAGAACACAAAGCAGCCAACAACGAAGGGAATGCCAGTCAACCACAATTGTTTGGCTATTTTTTAGCACTTGTCTCGATTTTGTTTGTTTTCCAAATCAAACGCAGAGGCAGCTGCTCGGCACTCGATTTCCCAGAAACATTTGGCACTCAAACTATTTGCTTTGGCACACTCGCCACCACCAGAAAAATGGCTTTGAGCGAGTTCGGAATGCGGGTTATTTGGTTCACTCTCGGATTTTGAATTTCCGTTTCGCGACCAGGCGCGATTGGATTAGCGGGCCAGCGACCTCGACCGTTTCAGTCGAATCCGTGAACAGGACTAACCTGGGCAAGTCGTCGGAACCGGCGCCAAAGTCGACGATTTCGATGCTCGATGGGATCCACACGAGCCCACGACCTCTGAAAAGTGCGCCAAATTACAATCTGCAATGAATTTCGAACGCCATCCACCATGTGCTCGTATGTGCGCATGTGCTGCTCCCGAAAAAACACAAGTGCTGTGTGAATTCCATTTGCAAGTGCCCCCGATGCCTTCCTTTCATCGGAATGAGTTTACTTTTGGCAGCCATCTGTTGCTGATGCTCCTCGGCCGATTTCATTCATGAGGTCGATTATATTCGCGCTCTCAATGGAAATTCTTTTTCCACAAATATTTTGCCAGCACACGCGTCGCTTTTGTTTATGTTTAATGATTTGATTGTATTTATAGCCGCTATTGTGGCCTTTCCATTGGATAACCGGTGCGTGGGAAGACTTCCCTTGGTTGACTGACTCCTTTCACAGTAATTAAACCATTTTTCAAGCCTTAACCAAGTGGATTTTCAAGAAATGTCGCGGCAAACCACTTCTTATTTTGTCTAGGTATCCAAATTCCCCTCAAATTCTTATTTAATTTATATTGAAAAAAACCATATCCAAATTAGATACTCTTTAAAGTAATTTTGTGGCATTCTTAATTCCGCTGGTTATTGGAAGAAGTAAATAAATGAAGACAGCCCTCTAAGCAAATTCAGCTTCAACCACGTAACGAGTGTTACTAAGATCAACCTTACAAATATTTACTGAGCAAGCAAAGTTCATCACCTTGTTGTTGTTTGCCAATCGGCAGATGCAATTACGACTGCGATCGAAAGAGCTTCATTGGGGCTGATATATAAGGCCGGAGGGCTGTTATTCGACCCTGCAGTTTGAAGCGAAAATGATTGCCACAACGGTTTGCTTTTACCTGGTGCTCTTGGCCATTCTCATGGTTTTCCTGTCGCCCACGGCAGAAGGTTGCTTTATCCTACTGGCGTGCCTGCTGAATTCGCCATATTGTCCATTCAACGCCACTGCATTAGGATGATAGAGTGACTGTTTGTGTACCCCCTTCCCACACCTAATAACTAAGAAAATATACCTAACCATGATTTAAATGAAAGAAATAAAAGCCTTAAAGTTTAATGCGGGAGGGAACTATCGAAAAAGGTTCTTAGTTTCTTAAATACTGTTTTGCTCAGTACACAAATCCGTTGGGCAGTGTCTATTTTGGTTTCCAAAACTTAGTGCTTAAAACTAATTCTTACGCTTCTATGTCGCCCACGAATTCTCTAATTCTGTTACGCTTTCGTCCCATTACGCATTCGCACCGTGGGCCCACGACTTTCCAGCGATTGTTTGGCCAACTACTGGCTGCCTACGCCGCAATACCTGACGTATGAGTGATATTTAATTAATTGCCATCTGCCTGCTGTTTGCACTCAGTAAATTTGAATTACAATCCGGGAAAGTCAACACAGCAATGTGTGTACGCTACCCCCGGTGATACACGCCCCTTCCTCCGCACGTGTGGATATAGACCCGCACCCCCCCCCTGGAGCTCAGCACCTCCCCCCGCAGGCTCCAGTCTGCCCATGGATGACTAGACAAGCAAAAAGTCGTTTGGAGAGTGGGGCGGAGACTTTGACACGACTTGGCGACGACAGCTTGTAACATTGTGGCGCCTCGGAGTATGCCGCTACAGCAGACTGCGGATTTTTACACCTTTTCGAACACTTAAAGTTGACTTAACAATGATTTGCTTCATTTGTCACCCCGAAATTGGAAAACCTTTTCCCACCATAAAAATTGAAACGAACATTGTGCGCGATGTGAAATTAAATAGCAAGTTAAAACTAGCTTTATAGAAGGTAGGAACGTTACCTACATTGACATTTCAAGTGGCTTTAAATTATACATTATCTTCCGTATTTATATATTCTCTGTTCCACCTTGTATAAACATTTCTCTTCAAATTAGAAAATATCGTTTGCACATATTGTCTGTTAAAAATGGCAAAATGTGGCATGGGCTGATTTTTAGAGAACACTGTAAAGTATCGATTTAGCCTTGTAAAAAGTGGACGTTTGTCCACTTCATAAATGAAAACGAAAATCAAAATAAGTTTTTGTGTAAGTGGGACAACCGTCGAGTGCGCCAGAACTGAAAACATTTTACACTCACAACATTTTAATTTTAATTAAAACTTGTTCAAATAGCTTTCCATTTTTTGACAACTATAATATAAATTATTGCTTTATTTCCTTATTTTCATTATTTTATAATTAAAATATTAAGCTTTTAAACAATGGAGTGGAAAGGAAGAGAAAGGGATCGGTGATGCCAAATTACGAAAACTAGTTCCCAAAATCGTTAGTTCTTGTCATAAATGCGATGGCCGTGTGTTTTGAGGCATTTTCTTGAAAAAACAAACTAAATTACATGGCTAATTGCCTTAAACTACTCTCTTAAAGTCTTCCGAATTTGTTGATTCCTAAGTTTTCTCTTACATAATAAAGTTCATGTAATCGCGAGCTACAGGCTCGATGGGCTCAAATGTTGATGAAGAACACATGTTCGTTCGAAAGGATTAAAGAATTTTAAAGTTTAACCATAAGTCGGTAGGTTACCCGTGTCTCCCTAATATATGTACAATGCTGCCATTAGTAAGCAACTTAAACCCTTTAACTTATGGCCACGAAAGCGTCGCTTCTCTCAGCCAAACTTTGTTCTCGGTTTTTGCTCGCTTGGACGCCTTGTGTTTCTTTTGTGTTCTGTGTTGCTTTTCCTTCCGAGCCAAATCGGTTTGCGGTGTGGTCTGGGCCTTAAATTCCACTTCTGTTCAGCCCAAGAGTGGGCCGCAAAAATGTTATCCTTTGTGTGCGAAAAGGTACCAACTCCCGACCGGAAATTATACCGCCCACCTGCAGGGTCAAACGGGCATTGTTACCTGGCCATTGTTGGCTGCATTTTGTTATTCCTCGGTCCATGCTAATTAAATGCCAATTGGCTTGCTTCAGTTCATCTTCGTTAGGGGGCAAAAACTGGAGGAGAGTGGAAGCCCATCCATGTTCCATTAAATGATGTCTACGTTCGTGGCATTTATTGATATTCGCTTGGCTCATCTTCCACATTAAGTGAACCGCCCGAGGCGTCTAATGATTTCTAAATTTAATTTTCATTTACCAAAGTGGAAAAGGAGGTAGGGCTCGAGCCGCCCACAAACAGCCTGCGGTTTCCTTTCAATGCGAATCGCACACATTTTTAGTACTTTCCTCTGACTCTTCGAAGATGGATGTTTGGGCAAATAAAAGTGGCAATGAAATTTACATTGCCTAATTGTCACACACATTCATTGGAATTCGAGAAGCATGCTGACATGAACCGACATATGTATATTAAATAAATTCCAGCTCCAGTAGCCTTTAAGGCATTCAAACCACAAAAGAAACCTGGTCAAATAAATTATTCTGAAAATGTGTCAATGTGAAATAAAATTTTAAAAATCCACTCCTTTGATTTGTGCCAGTTGTTCTCCACACACGAGATCGGAATAAAAAAATTATTACTGAAAACCCAACAATAAATTAAAACTTTGCTTGTAATTTTAGGTGAAATAAAAATAAAAGAAAAACAATTTTTTAAACACATTCCAGAAGGACTTATACTTGGTAAAGCATAAATTCGTCATAATGACAATTATAACATATAACATAACAATTATTTGCCCATATTTGAAGAGGTTTTATGTTACAATAGGATTTCCACCCGAAACAAAGTCCTGCAAATTGAATAAGCTGAAACAAAGATTGCTTAAACAGTAAGCAACATAAATGACAGCGTCCAAGTTGCAAGGTGACTATTAAATCTCCGCAAAATTCGAAGCTTTGAATTTGACTAAGTTTCGCTCATTACGAAGCTGGGCTAAATCCCACCCAACCGCCTCAAATGACCCGAAATGAGCAGCTCCGGGTGGGAGTTTGCCTTTGGAATTGCGCAACCAGAACACGTACTGACAGCGGCGAAAGTGAAAGCCACAGCCGAGCAAGCTTTGCACTTAATTAGTGCAAATAACTAATGACAAACTTCGCACTTGCCGGAACACTTCGGCTCTTAGTCAAGAAACTGGCCAAGCAGAACGCAAAGGGGATATATTTGGGCTGTATATTGTTTGAGCGGTTGATGTATCCTATCGTGCTTAAGAAGGGAAGGTTTATTTACTTTGGGTGGCATACATTTCTGTGTTGGCTCAATGGAAACGTTGATTTTCAATAATTTACATCCCGATCATTAAGTGGTGGTGGTCCTGAAGGGACATATCTGCAGCCGGTATAAACAGGCCCACAGGAGCAGTGTGGACTCGGCAGTGGGCACCAAGAAGATCAGCAGGACTGAGACCAAAAGCAGGTAGAGCCACAACACTGGGATATCCATGGTTCCGAGTTGAAGCGAGGAAGTTGACCGACTGAGCGCCCAGTGCCCATTTATAGGCCCGCGGCTGGCTCCGTTCATGTTTGACCAGTTGCGACCTGGTCGCATGTCTTTGACCCCAATCGCAGGCGGTAAACATTTGCCCAGCCCACAGCAATGGACCGCCCATGGGCAGTGCAACCTTTAAGGCCTCCCAAGGCACACTCCATAGCAGCTGAAACGCAATTACCCACAAGTAATTGTCACATTTTCAACTCATCGAAATTAAATTACTTTTCGGCTGATGTCAGATGTGTGGGACGGTGACGGTTGCCTAAGGCAAATTAGTCTACAAAACTCGATCTGACATTTCACATTCACGATTATCTTTGCGGTCACAAATTGAATTCGTTGATGCATGAATGTGCCGGGTATCGAATAAATCTCATTTGGCTGCTAATTGTTCTCGAATGTGTCCTAATGCATAACAAACAGTTTAAACTTTTGTTACCTGGTTGTATATTGTACTAAAATATCTCTTGAGTGACATTCTACGTAGTGACGAAGTTTGCGATAGGAGACTACCATATAAAACGTTTGCCAATTTGATCAAAAAATATTGTTACGAGATACTATTTGGCTCTCAAAAATTTCGGTGAAAGTAAAAAAAATTAATTAAAAGAAAACAGCAATAAAGGATGCGTCGAGCAATACCAAATCATATGAACAATTTCAAAAGTTATTTGTTTAAAAGATTGATATGCCATTTTTTACCTTTGAAGCATAAGAAAACTTTTGTTTTTATTTATCTTAATGTTAAGTTAAAGAAATTAGGTTTTATAGACTTTTGATATTGTTTTAATTTTAAAAAAGAAAATATAACTATTATAAATTATATACAATTCACTTTTTAAAATACTCAAGTATCTAATTTTCAAAAAATTAAATAAAATAAAAAATATATACTTGTATATGATCTATTTTTTAAATTACAATTTTGTATAATATTTTCAAAATATTATGTTTCCCATTTAAAAAAATATAGTTTTTGATTGACCGCAGCTGTATGTGTGTTGGTTTTTTAGGTAAATTTTTTATTGTAGACTCCTGGAATAACTTTTGTTGTACTAGGCAGCTAGAGCTGGCAAACGTTTTTAATAAAACTGTTAAGAAAATCCGATAACGTGGCTACGAGAATGCCAAACGCATATAGTCTTGCGAATCTACAGATAAGTTTTTATCACTCTTTTTTGACATAACTGATCTGTACGATCTACATTTCAAATTAAAAAAAAAAACTGAAAAATATATAATGTCTTACTATTTGTAGCTTTTTCAATAGTGGAAGAACTAACTAATTTTTAGCTCAAGCTGTTTAATGAAAACATAACTTTCGAGCGAAGTATCGGTAGAATATACCTTTGTGAATTGTTCAACGAATGACTTTACATCAACTTTTCATGCAATTTTGCCATTCCTGAACGATAACTCGTTGACCAGATTCCAATTTCCCGAATATATTTGGTTGGGCATTGCGCCACTTGCATACAGAGATGTTATTAAGTGCACTTGACCAGGGAGTCATGTAGAACAGGAAAGCGACGTAAAAAGCACCCTTTTTGTGGGCAACCCCATACAATTCCATACACCTTTTCACCCTTATGCGAGCATATTTTCTCCCTGGCCACGCGCCGTAGACACTCATTAATAATGCATTGTCTGCGAGCCATAAACAAGTTTACTTGCCAGTTCGTGGGCGCTGCTTCTTTTGTTACAGCAGCAACTTTAAATATGACAACAATTAAGTCGAAAATATTTGTCAGCCATGCTAATGCCAGGCGACAGTTGCTGCAGCCGAATTATGCAAATGCTGGCCATGTTGACGAGTATATCCACCATTTTGGTAGTCGCTTTTGCATTTAAAACCAGAGAGAGGGTAATCTATGAATAGGTTGCGGAATTAAACATTAAAGCAACAGGTGGAATACGAAATTAGTTTGGCATTCAATTAAATGGCTATAAGAAAGGAACATAACAGGAAACCTAAATATAAACCAAAGGATTAATAATAATATTTGTTTCAAAATGTGTCTTTGCTCCATCCTTCTTCCTAGTTAACCAAATTTTTGAATATAGATTGCTTTTATATAATAGTTGAACATTTCAAATTATCAATATTATTTTCAAACTTCAATTGGGTCCAAGTGGCTTATATGCAATTCCAATATATCAATCCAGTGTGTGGAACTTTGTCTTACCAACATCCACTAAGTTTAAGTCAGCTTCTGCACATATATAACATAAATCCTGCTAAATCATTTAACTATTTTTCATTTCGTCCTGCAAATTACAACAACCGCAAAGTTAAAATGTAAATATATCCCAAAATATCATTCGAAGGCGAAATAAAAAACCTTCTTTGGTTAAATAACATATTTTCTTTTTTGAAAAGCAAAATAAAAAAATAAATATGCGCGTATAATTGCTTAGTGAAAATTTCAACTTATCAGTACCTAGAGATAACATTAGCAATTTAATGCGTGGATGGGGGCCCAATTTAAATTGAACAAACAATTTTTGATTTCCAATTGCCTAAAATTAAAATACCACATATAAATACGGAAATGGGTTTGAGCGCGAGACGCTATTGAACCAAAACAGTGTCGTGCTCTTGCACAGAATAGAAGTCCAGCGTTTTAGCATTATTGTCCAGCGGAACAACCAGATCCGGATGCTTTGCATCAATGTAGCACAGCTGGGGAACGTTACCGGCTAGCCGAAATCGCTTCATGATCAGTCCCTGCAGAGTCTGCACAGTAATCATTCGTGGAACTTTCTTCTCCCAGATCTCGCCCGTCAGCTGATGCCGTATGCGAACATTAATTAAATTCGATTGCTTTGCTTGGATACGCGGTACAAAGTCTGCCGGGGAGCCATACTCTGCACAAAAAAAGGAAAACTTTAGTCTTCGAATCACTTGGTCAGAAAATAGCTTACTTTTAACCAACAATGGATAGGTGCGATGACGACGACAGAACTCACGCAAGGAATCCGATCCTTGATGCGTCGCCTGCATCCAATCCAGGGCGTATTTCTTCCAAATATCGTACTCGGCACCACGTCTCTCCTCCGCTGTCACCTCGGTTCTATTGATGAAGTGTAGGCCGGCTATGCTAGCCACGGCCTTGGAGGCCATTTCATCAAAATTTGACTTTAAGTGCGGCGTCATACTCAGACGTTTCAGCTGGGGCAGCTTGTCCAACTCGTTGAACGCATCAGCCTGTGCAAAGTATATTAATAAAACTAATTTTGATTGCGGCTAGTGGCCAAGTCCTACCTCATTCCAAATGGGATTGTGAAGAAGGTTCAACTGCTCCAGCGAGACAAACATATTCAGTTTCTCTTGCGGATCGCAGTCGGGAAGCTTTATCTCCTCGATGCCGTTCTCCATGAGATTCAACAAACGCAACGTAGACAGGTTGCCCAACTTGGCCACCTGATCAAAGTCCATGATATTCGTGCGATGCAAGTCAAGCTCCTGCAGCTGCCTGAAGATCTTTTTCCGATCGACCTCGGCCAGCTGAGCGAAAGAGTTCTCCTGCAGGCCCAGAGACACAATGTCGGGCCAGAGAAGTGCCGTCTGCATCACATCCCTCCAGTCGGAGAAGCCGCAACTGCGCAAGTTGATTCGTTTGAGCTGCCGAAAGGAGGGCTCCAGATCCGCGATTTGGGACGTCGTGGGCAGGACCAGTCGGTTGGAGCTGGAAGGTTAGTGCAATGGGCAGTGGTCAGTCAATAGGCCAACAGGAATATGCATTCTACTTACCTCAAGTTCAGAACTGTAAGGGAGGGCAGCTGCTGCGCGATGCTGGCCACGATCTCCCAGTTCCAGATCAAGGTGTGGCTCACGTTCAG
Source organism: Drosophila elegans (assembly GCF_018152505.1). Lineage (NCBI taxonomy): Eukaryota > Metazoa > Arthropoda > Insecta > Diptera > Drosophilidae > Drosophila > Drosophila elegans. The sequence continues at coordinate 2,846,840 of NW_024545903.1, read as the reverse complement.
CGTGGTCAGCTGTGTCAGCTCCTTCAGGTACCCGGCAGCATTCACCGGCGTTTGGTCAACGCTCACCTCCTCCAGCTGCTCGAACTTGCTCTGCTTGCGGGCGATCTTGTCCATGCCCACGACCTCGAAGAGAGACGCCTGCAGACTCGCCTGGGCCTCTCGAATGAGGGATTCGTCCACGTTGCTCGAGTCGTAGTTCAGGTACCGCTCTCGGGCAGCGTCCTCCAGGGTGGCGCACGGGCCCACCTTGCCCGGCCGGATGAAGCTGCCCGCCGTGGGCGTCTGCGTCTGGAAGTAGCGCTTGCCGTCCACAATGCCGTTGTGCTTGCCCCGCAGCCCGTCGTCCCACTCGATGCCCAGCCAGGTGCCCATGTGGCCGCTCACCTGGAACACGAAAGACGCAGCGGAGTTAGATCTCTGGTCTGCGGAAACCCTTCTCCTGCAGCTTACCTCTCCCACATAGCGCACTGTGCCGTAGTTGTCGGCTATCTTGATGCGAGTTCCCAGCGGATAAAACAGCTGCGCCTCATCGATAATGCCCACCATCTCGATGGATTTTGTTTTTGTGGTTTCCGCGGCTCCCACACAAGTACACACGAGTCACACACTCGCACACGCCTTTGTGTCTGTATTCCGCAGCTGCTCCCAATTTGTGCTCGATTCGAACTCCGGTTAATTTGTCCCGCTTTTACATCGACATTACAGTCTGGAAGGTGCAGAATTAGGGCTGTGGAATTATTGTGCAGCCTTTATTCTGAGTCACAAACTGTTATTTTTATTTTAGTTTAGTCGAGTGTGGCCCTAAACGGAAGCTAACGAATTACCTATAATAAACGGGGACTGGTCACACTGCGAGAACCAAAAGTTACAACGTAACGTAACAAAACGTAACGTAACAATAATTCGTAAATACCGTTGACTTCCTTTTTATTTTTGAAAAATTACAGCCGTTACACGAACGGGTAAACGGGTATTTCCATACAAAGCATGTAACATTGTACTTCACTGTTTACAAGTTCGACCTAAAATGTCTAATTTTCTCGATAACAAAAAAAATCGGTAAAAGAATACTAATAATATAATAATCTGTCATGATTTTAATTAAACGACTTTAATTTTTTTATTAAAAATATCTAAAATTTTATATATTTATTTTCAAAACTTATCATTATTCCGGAGTCAAATACCAAAATCGTAAATACTACTTACTAAATAGAATATAAACTGAACATCAATAAGCTTAGTACCAGTGAAATTCATTTTTTTCGAATGGTATAGTGTGTAACACATAAAACACTAGTAAACACAATGTAGAGTTTTAATGCTCAATTATATGGAATTTTTTTAATTAGATGGATGGCGCTACACGGTTCTAATATAGCCCAAAGTGGACTGCTTTGATCAATCCCTCCATGGCATTGTCGGTGTGTTACATCACCAGGTTCTGTTAATTACAGTTCGGTTTTTTCGCTTGTCGGGAAAGGTAACAATATTCGTACGTGTATACAAAATAACTGACATTTACTAGGTTCGGTGAGCAAACCTTAAGCCAGTTCTCTTAGACTTCTAATAGTTAAACAAGTTACACATCAGGTAGCAAATTGTTAAAGTATGTAAGTTTCGTAAACTATAACAAGTTAATCAGTTAGTCGGGCTTGTATATCTTATCAATCGTTCCGGCCATATAGAATAATCAAAAAGACATGAATCAGTATTTAATATGATGTTATATATGGTTGACGGCATCAAGGTATTATCTTTTCTGGGTCACTCGCCCCCGCGACCATCGTCCACCGCTAATCCAATTTGCGACCGTCTGGCAGTCCAAATGCACATCCGTATGTATGTATGTATGTAGGTATGCAAACACATTTGCATGCACGAGTACTTGGCGTATGAATATCATATTGTTGCACCCCGGTACCATAATTTTTGGCGCCCAATTTACTAAAGAGCATGAGTGTCGGAGAGAGTCGGAGAGAGGCAAAGCTCGGGAACGACTGCGCGAAGAGAAAGAGGAGAAGGTGAAAGCTCGCACAAGGACAATGCGAGGCAACGGTACTCAAAGCCTCAGTCGCCCGCAGCCAGTCGCCCAGCAGAAACGTCGCGCTTTATTTCGCTTTCCGCCGTTGTTCTTCGCCCCACAATTTGCATGCTAAATGCAGATATGCAGGCGAAATGTGATTAAAAAAAAAGAAAAAGGAACAGAGAATGTGCGATAGCCGCTGTTTTCGCTGAACAGTGTCGAAAGTGCTGCGGTGATTCAAGGGGGAAAAGGAGACGAGCTTTTCACTAGACCACGTGGCAGTTCAAGGCGGAGGACCTCTAGGTAACGGGTGGAAAAATCGAATCGTCTGTCGCCAGACGGCTAAAGTAGGCAATTAGATCGACAAAAATTGTGTTTTACATATGTACATATCTCTGAGGAAATCGTCGAAAGGTTACGATTTTAATGCAGTGATAAATGAGCTAACGTTACCCTTGATGTTAGCACTTAAAACCTGTTAAATCAATACAAAAATTCTTTGGGTTAAAGGTTTCCAGTCTGAATTTACTTCCAATTAAAGTTATGTAAACAAAATTAAGTGTTTGCAAATGGGATATTTGACAAACGTTGCACTAGATTATTTGACTTTTCCAGCAACACTTCGATTACGAATGAGTAAAATTTAATCAATATTCCCCCTCCCTTTAATGGCTATATTTTGTTTGTTGTTATTAGTGAAAGTATATTACGATAACTGATGGACAAACATATTATTAATGCAAAAATAATATTACTTTGTTTAAATCAGGGTCTAAATGAGTCTCATTCTGCCGAAGTGTCCTTTTTGAATCAGAGCTTTTGGTCTCGCTTCCACTTGCTTGGGTTTAAACAAACAGTTTCCTTCCCCCGGGTTCTTGACAATGAAAAGCACAATGTCAGCGGCTGACCCTGCCTATTTTCCTTATAAAGGCCGGCACCTGTACCTTGTGAGCCAGTATTGTGGCCTGATCTGGCATTATTCATAGTCGTCATGCGGTCGAGCGCCAAAAAGTGTACTTCGAAATACGTGGCTGGCTAAAAATGGCTAATGTCTCGGCCTTCGGTTTCCGCTGTAGGTTTTTTGGCCCTTGGCAAATGGCCAATAGACAGCTGCGGCAACTGTCAACGCCGACATGATTTCTTATTCATTTATCTTACTTTTTGCCGGCAGGCCAGTGGCCATTTAGTTTGTTTGTAAAAACCTTCTCCAGTGCAAAATAGGACACGTTGCAGCTGCAATGCATTGTTCAACAAGAGTTGAACACCTTCCCATCGTGCGGCGATTCGCACGTGAATCAGAGCTCATGGATAGCGAAGAGTGATCTGTTCTTACTCAGACCATTCTTTAGTGTAAACAGTAGTGAGGTGTAATGAGATGGTCTTCAACAAACCAAAATAATATATATTTATTATTGAGAATTAGGTATCGTAGAAACATTGCTACTTAGGCCTTATCGTGATTCAATCAATATCAATACCAATCTTTTATTTAAAAATAGTTGCATATTTAGTTTGTAAATTTTTTATAAGCCAGGAGCTACTGTAAAAAGTTTTCTACAATTTCGAATACGGGGACACGCAACCAAGTTAATTTTTAATGAAAACCATAGGACAGGGGTTGAACCGGATCAATAAGCATTTCGTTCATAAATACTTAACTGCTCAATTTCTTAGCAACAATCAGTTTAAACAAACCAAAGACGTCGCCAAGCTATCGTCCTCGCCAATAAACACCGTCTAAAAATGGGATGGGACTGGGACTGGGCAGTCGGAGGCATCTCCGATGAGATTCCGAGAACGACGGGGCCAGAGTGCATCAACTACATGACAGACCGGCGGCGTTGGGTGGAGACCATACTGCTGTCCGCCCTCTTCATCTTCATAATGCATCGGTCTTGGCAACGCCTGGCGCCGATCAAACTGCCGCCGCTCCACGAGATCCAAAAGCCACACAGTCCCACGAGGCTGTGCCTCCTAATCGCCTTGTCCATGATTTTCGGCATCGAGATGGGCTTTAAGCTCACCGGACAGTCTATGATTTTCGCACTTAATCCTTGTCACGTGCAGTCCTGTCTGCAGGTTGGAGAATTAGCAAAGCGGTTTGCCTACAGCAATTGACATTACATATGATTTTTGCAGATCTATCTTCTGGCCGCCAAGCCCACGAAGACGACGACAGCGCTCTATCGGATACAGATGAGCAACCTTAACGGTCCCTTCCTCGCCTTCGTCTTCCCCGAGGTGGAGGGACGCACGTATGCCTTCGAGCAGGCCACTTACTGGATTCAGCACGCCCTGCTCTATATAATCCCGATTTACTTACTTCGGAGCGGTAGTTACGAGACGCTAATTGTACGGTCTGGAACTAACTCTTTATTTATATTCCAGGAGCGTACACTGTCGAGGACCTCAGCGAATTCCACTGGTCCCACATAGGGACAGCCTTCATGCTGTTTTACCACTTTTTCCTGCTTTCACCGCTATCCATAGTAAGTGATTTAGCCAAATTAATTCATTCAAAGTTAGATTATTTTGTTGTTTTCATTGTGAATTTTATTTTAATTGATGGTTTACCCAATGAAACGATATTATAGCTGTCAAGGGTACATTTCACATTATTTTCTAAATATGATATAATTCGAGTAACTTTTGCCTTAAACTTATTCCTCTTTATTCTTAGCCTATTATTTATTCTACGACCTGGGCAAAAAGAAATATTAAATATTTTTATTTGTAAATAACATAAAGATGTTAGGAAACTTATTGGTTTTCTTGGTAGATTTTTTTCCAATTAATAACACTGAAGTGTTTGCCATTGTCAGTATAATTTTTCTAGAGACTTAATCGCATTTGATTATGGCAATTTAAGATATTTAAGCTTAACCACAATTGTGCTGAAACTCTTTTCGAATTTTAAAAAATTTGTATTTTTTGTTTTGCATTTCCAAATAATTATGTATTTCCCTTCGCCGCAGTTCACTGGCATCAATCTGGACCATATGCTCTGTGCGGCGGTGTCGGATCCGTTCCAGGGCCCAAACTACCGGCTGTGCGCCTGCTGCCACCAGATGCTGCTCTGTCCGCTGCTGAGTAAGGGAACAGTGCTGCTGTTCGGCCGGCGGAGTAAGAGCAACCCCGGCCAAAACGGATCGGGTGGTATGCCGGAGTCTAGAAGCGAGGCGGCACAGTACCACCAACAACTGACTACAGCTGAATATGCTGCACAGGGGGAGGCACTGATGCGGCACCGATTTAGCGCCCAGGAGGCGGCGGAGGAACAACATCAGCATCAGCAAGACGCCGCCGAGATGGCCTCCCTTTCGGCAGAGTACACTATGCCCACAACCAAGATCGACTAGTACAGGAGCGGCAAGGGGCCTAGAAACGCCTACTGCGTCTATTATGGCTGTCAATTCACGAACCACGTAGGGCAACTTTGGTCCCTGTTTTTCAGATAGCCACGTATCCCGATACCGATATACTGTGAGAACTGACAGCGGAATGTGTTGAACAAAGGACGTGTAGATAATAACAATTAAGGCTAATTTTCATGCTCATCGAGGTTATACTTCTAAACAAAACAACAACAAAAAAAAACACTACTTAAAGTTATATATTTGTTCAATAGAAACCAATTCTTATTTTGATGGCAAATCAAAAGTTACCACACTGCAAAGATTAACTATAGTGTACATTTCTTAAATTGTAAGTCCATAGCGAACAAATAAATTTAAAATTCAAATTTAGCGCCAAGGGCTGGGCAACTTTGTAAGTTGGCGGTAGGTCCGGCAGCACTGACAAAGTGAGCTGTGAACTGTGAACCAATCAACCATTTATCCGTAGCTGTGAAAAGTCAATAATAAAAGTTTGATATAATTATCCGCTTTTAACCGTTTTATTTGCACTTTCAAACAACGTGCAGATGTTTTCTTTAAAAAGTAGCAAAGAAAAAAAATGTGACCGTTAACCCGCTGACTCAGCTGTTCAATGTTTTGGTTCGGCTGCGAACTAGTTCGCTCCGCTGACTCACGACGAGCGAGCATTTTGTTCTAACGTGAGTAACGACGCGGCGCAGCGTTTTTGCTGTTTGGCGAAAAAAAAAACGTGCTTAATGCAAAGTTTCCTTTCAAAACCGTTCGAAGGACTCGTCCGAACGCGTTTACCTTGTACCTGTGCTGTGGTTGGCCATCCTGCAATTGCCCAGATCGGTTTCCTAGTGCACTGCACTCGAATACGACACATCCGCCCAGAAAAGTGCCCCCAGTGATTTGTTCGTTTCTTGGGACTTGGCAAATGTTAATCTGATAACAATAAGCGGCGGCGGTGCCTTAATTTCAATTAAATAAATCGAGAGCGGCGGCAGCGACGTTAACGTCGCAGGTTTTTATAAGAATAACCCGTATGCTTGGACGCGTGTGTGTTTGTGAGTGTGTGAGTGAGCGCTGAAGATGCGCGAAAACGTCAATTAATTGCAGCAGCAACAACAACCGCACGGCGCAAATAACGTGGGGCCAAAAGGTGCGAATGAAGCGCAAGAAAAAGAAAAATCAATAGGAATAGAATGCAAATCGCCGGGGAACATGTATCGATATACATATAGTCCAAGCCCAGATCGAAGCCAAAAACTACCGCCAGCAGCAGGAGCAGAAGCCAGCGAGTCGACGCTATTAATAAACATAAATAATATCGCAATAATATCGGGGCGGCCGCTGCGTCGCCTACGCAGATGATGCGTTGCAAACGCCAAGTTGCGTAATTGCCGAATCCGATTCCGAATCCGAGTCCGCGCAAAAACAAGAACAACAACCACAACAACAACAACAACAACAACCAAAACCAACTAACAACTCGTATTTCGCCGCTAAAAACGTTAGAACAAAGTTCGTGGCCAGAGTCTCATCTCTAACGTGTGTGTGTCCGTGTGACCGTCTCTGTGCGCGCGTGTGTGTGTGTTTACTCCGGTGTAAGTGTCAGTTCTTTGCCAACAACAACATGGCCGCCGCAACAGATGGCTCTGCCAGGGCGGCCGCAGCAGCGGCGTCGACGTCGCCGCGAACAGCAGCCTCGGCAGCATCGAACGGGAGCGGTCTGACCGGCAAACCGCCCGGATCCGCCCCCTCATCATCGGCAGCGACGGGAGCAGCGGGGGCGGGATCGGGCACAGCCTCATCCGCCGGACTTCCCGCCTCCGTCTCGCACTTCTACTACAAGCACGGCCTCTTCCTGTCCAGCTACCCGACGTGCGCCTCCAGCATCGCCTTCATGGCGATTCTGCTCTCGTGGTCAGTGCCAAAAATGTGCAATCACAATCACAGCAAGATTGTATTTATCCAGGGGAGGATTAAAAGTGATTGAAGGGGAACTCTTTAAATAACGAAATAAATTTAAAACCGATTTTCCAAAGTTATATTATGTTCTTATATTGGGTTATATTATATTGCTGTTCCGGAAAAATGTACTTTCTTAACTTTTTCTTTCAGTCCCAGATTCCTTCAGGACCTAAATTGCAAATATTTGTTGTAATTTCGGGACACTCAAATGTATTCTTTAGGTTTTAGCTTTTAATCGGACACAGCCAAAAACTTGAGGAAACTCTTCAAGTTTCTAAAATGGGTCTAATTTATTAAAAAAAAACCCCGTTCCGCAAGATTTTAAAAATCTAAAAAAATACTTCTTTTTCAAAAAAAAAAACTTTGACCAAACATTACACTATTTTTTATAATTTTTTGTATAAAACAAAATCTTTATCTTTTTAATATACGAAATGGTTATGCTTCCACTTAAGATTTAAAAAGGGTTTTTTCTACAAAAAACTTTTGCTTAAGTATTTCTGAGGTGTTATTTTTAAGGGGTTGAAAAATTGCTCAGAGAGCTTTAAACCCTAATTGCTATTTTCTCATCGATCAGTATTGCGTGACTTAAAATTACTAGCAGGCCAATTGCTTTCAAAAGCCGATACACTATAAACTAAGCTCTCTAGTCAAAATGAAATGAATAAATATTGAAATATAAACTTCCTTAATCCAATCAGCAACAAAAAAATAAACAGGAATAAGTTACTCTCCTCGTTGATTAATTGCACTTGCAGTTTGATATTGCCATTGATTATCAGTGAAATTTGTTGAACCTCTCGCGCTGGGCGTTCGAAGTACGTCAATACACACATGCTATGTATACCGATCTGTGGAATTGTATAATTTTGAGATGTTGTAGATAAAGACATAAGCTTTGAGGAGCCCGCTAAATCAATTGTAAAATTTAAAACATATCAACGTACTGTATATTATATGTGTTATCTTATGTGCGTTGAACATAAAGTAAATGTTTTAATTGTGCTTCCGATTTTCAATAAACAATGTATAAACTATATGGAAACATTTCACATTCTCTGTTTAATAAAATTCCACACAATTAAAAAAAAAAGGTTGAATCATTTTAACTACTTTGCTTGTCAAAGCATTAAGACAAATCCGAAACGAACTCATTACTTCCGTCGTATCTTCTACTTCATTGCTCATAAGCAATTATGTAGAATCCATTAATGTGATTTTCATGATAAGTTTTACGATAACGTATACGACTTGAGTTGTCAACCGGCGCCTGTAAGCGGGATTCGAAAACCGATGCTGGCCTTATCGAAAACGCTTTTTGTTTTTTTCGGTAGCTGCATGGCCAGTGTTTTGGCACCTCTCCTCAGCTATCAGCGCCCTTATCACTGGAGAGCGACGTGGTCAGCGCCGTTCACCGGCTTGCCGCTGTTGTCTTGGGCCTTGGGCTTGGGCCTTGGGCTTGGGCCTTGGGCCCATGCAAACGCCCAATGGCCCGCTGACCTTGAATACTCTAAACGCTATTTACTGATAGGTGATGATGGCTACGAAGCACTTCCACACGCAATCGCTTAAGCCACGCGTCGATCTTAAAATAGAAAATTAAGCGAATTAGCCGAGCACTTCCATTAACGACGCTCTCTCCCGTTTTCCCGCAGCTATCCGTTAATCAACATACCGTTGCCCGGGACAATACCCACCAAGATTGTGCTGCCCTACGAGGCTGGTCTTGGTTCTCTGACAACGTACCATCACAATGGCTCCACGATTCCGCTGCAGTCGCCGCCTGCCGCCGGCGAACCTCCGCCCGGCGCCGGACCCGCTCAGGCTCTCAACGGCAGTGCCACGGACCGCAGCCCGCCTCCCCTGCTGCCGTGGGCGCAGAGTAGCCCCGCCTTCTTCTACGTCCAGCAGATAACGCTCCGAGCAAGCGTGCTCCCGTGGACCGAGGGCATGCAGCTGATGGATGCATTTCGTGCGCCGCTCTACGAAGTTTTTAAATTGCTCGAAATTGTGCGCAATCATCAGAGCAGCGAAAAGTGAGTAGCTCGAAGCGGAGTACACCCTTTCTGTGGAGTAAGTTAATGGACTTGTTTGTTTGCAAACAGCCAGCGCACCCTGGAGCACAACTGTTTGCATGTGGAGAACGTGAAGAGGGGAACCCACGGACAGCTGGACCAGATCTTTCCCGAGTACGGCTGCCTGCTGCTCTCGCCGGCAAACCTTTGGACGCAGAATGCTCAGAACTTCACCCGGGACACGAACATCCTGAACACTATATTTCAGTATCATGTAAGTAAATTAACCCCTAACCCCTTACTAGTATGTACTTAGTGAGAATTAGACAACTTAACACCATAGTGCACTTTTATCGGAGTTGGCTAGTATATTTTCCCTGACCCCCACTCAAATTCCATGCATATAAACTGTGCTTAGGGAAAATTAGTTAGCTTTACCTTTGCACCGGCACCGGAATGGGTAGGGTTGAAATAACCACCAGCTGGTCGCTTTTCGATTGAAGTGCCTGATTAGGCATAGGCTCTAGGGCATAACCCATATGTGTACGTCATCGCCAGCGGGCTTCACCCAACATTACCACCAGTCTGTACATATTTTAGCACACTCTGTTGAAATCGAGAAGGGTGTTGCAGTCTAGACTGCGGGCAAGCTAGACCTTTGGTCTTTTAAATGCATGCATTTGGATGTGCACTATAGGGTTGTCTAGGCGATTGGTTTCGAGCTAATGAAAGGCACACACGCTGCGTAATAGCTCTCCACGCTAAGTGCTCGCTGACGAGCGTTCAGATTCAGATACCGCATATATCGCTTCGATCTAGTGAGAGTGATTCACACTTGACACGATTTGCTTCAACGGTTACTTCAATGAGCTCTGTACACAAGCAGATAAATGTGAATGAATGTTAGTATTTTTAAATAGAGATTTAAAACTTGCAAATAAAAATTTTAAGAACCTGATGTCCCCAAATTTGTGTTCGGTGTGCAATCATACAACAAACATGTTTACTGCGGAAAGTTTTTTATTGAACATTTTAGGTACTCGTCAAATAAAGTGATTTCGGGGTTATGATAATGGTCAAGTTCAAGGAAATTGGTCTATGTTAAATCGGGGAAATACTTAAAGGCTCAGATAAACACAACTATCTGACAAAAAATTTTTGCTAAAACCCTCATTTATATCAGGGTGGGAAGTATTGATAAAATTGTGGAGTAAAAGAACAATCTATTGGAAGCATATATTGGGAGTTCTGCTGATAAGCGCTTTGATAATTTACTGGCAAATCAGATCGATTAATTCGAGCTGGAAATTCTCACAAGTGTCGATTACTGGTGATGAATCATTCTAAATCGAAAAATTATTAAAAACGCTTTTATTTATTTGGCTCTAAACAAAAAAGGAACACACCCCTTGAAATGTTGAGTGCATTGTTATCAATAGCGCATATGTTTATTATTATACCCATTACCTCGAGACTAAAATGGTTTAATGAATTCGTTGAGAAGTATGTAACAGGTAAAAGAAAGCATTTCCAACTCTGTAAAGTATTTGTATTCCTGATTAGAATCAACACTATAGAAAGTATTGAGAGTTTACCCACAAATGTAAATCTAATCTAATTCGTTTGAGTTAAGCTAGAGAAAGGTCATTGGGTGGTATACATATATATTAATTTGGTCATTATCTATCGACTTATCCTTCCTTTTTAAAATCAAACAAATATTTAAGAAGTTATTACAAAATAAGGTTCAAACGGCCAGCCCATGCCTCACCCATTAAAATACTTAGTAATTTAAATTTTGAAACTGGTAAACAGAGTATCGGCTATCTGATAGTCAACTATATCGCTCCCTTTTGTTATTATCTATAGAAAAATATATAGTGATTGCTTGCTGGCGTTTGAGTTAAAAGTTACTTCATTTTATTGTATAAATCCCGCCTATTTTCAGAACCTGCAAAAATCAAAGGTTTCCGCCGCGGAAATGCTCTTTGGCCTGCCCATGCAGGACACGGGTTTCAAGCGGTACCCGCTTCGGGCTCGTTCGCGGATCATCCAGTATGCCCTGACATTGGTCCTCAAGCACAACGACGTGGAGTATCTGGAGACGCTCAAGGAGAAGCTGCAGCGGCACTACCCGCCGCTGCCACCACTGGCCACGTCGACGGGTGTGCCAGTCGAGGAGCCATCGACGGTCACGTACATATTCTACCCGGGAGAGTACAGGATGTGGGAGCTGGTGCCCTACACGGTGGCCTTCATGCTGGTGTTTGCCTACGTCTACTTCTCAGTCCGGAAAATCGACGTCTTTCGCTCCCGCTTCCTGCTGGCCCTGTGCAGCGTAATCACCACGGCCGGAAGCCTGGCCATGTCGCTTGGCTTGTGCTTCTTTTTCGGCCTGACCATCTCACTGCAGTCCAAGGACATATTCCCGTACCTGGTGATCCTGGTGGGACTGGAAAACAGTTTGGTTATCACAAAGAGCGTGGTGTCCATGGACGAGACGTTCGACGTGAAGATCCGCGTGGCACAGGCTCTGAGCAAAGAGGGTTGGCACATTTCCAAGACGCTGCTGACGGAGATCACCATTCTGACCATTGGCTTGGCCACGTTCGTGCCCGTCATCCAGGAGTTTTGCATCTTCGCCATAGTCGGCCTGCTGTCGGACTTCATGCTGCAGATGCTGCTCTTCTCCACCATCCTGGCCATGAACATCAAGCGGGCCGAGTACACGACGGAGGCCAAGCACCTACCCAAGATGCTGCTGAGCTGCACCCAGGGAGCTGGTCGCCAGGATTTCCGTTTTTTTGGCGCCTCGCCGACGATGCCGCCCTTCGTGCCCGGCACCTTTCAGCGCTCGCAGTCGCATCCGAAGCTCTGCTTTGCCGATGCCGCCTCTGTCAGCGAACGGACGAGCTTGGTGAACGGCCACCAGCCGCAGGAGCAGCGAATACCCAAGCGCATCAAGATTGTGAACTTTTGGGCGCGCACCCGCTTCTTTCAGCGGGCCTTTATGATCTGGATGATTGTGTGGATCTGCTCCATTGTGTACAACTCGGGTTGCCTGGAGCAGCTGTTCAGCATGCAGAGCAACGGCACGATGACAGCGACCCTTGAACTGCAACGGCGATTGCAGGCGGGCCGTGGTGCCGTCAGCAGCTTTTTCGAGGGATGGCAGGCCGGCGGACAGCAGCCGCCTGCGACGAGTGCTCCCAGCAGCAGCGGCTTTTCCACACCCCTACAGGCGCCACTCTCGAAGGACATTAACGAGACGGCCGAGGAAATGCTGCGCCTTCGCTACCCCAACTTTGACCTCAACTATTTCCTCTCGAACTTTCACTGGTCCACGATCATGAAGCAATACAATGTCTCACTGAGCGGCCACTATGTGACCCTGCTGCCCACCATTCGGCTGAGCCATGCCATCACACCGGAACTGGCCGCCCTGCTGCGCAATCCGCAGGAGCAACTGCAACAGAACTTTCAGTGGAAGGCCTTGGCCGCCGCCCTCGATCCGCTGGACTTCAACGACGACGATGTGCGCCGCGAGTCGCCGATGGTTATGGCCGGCGGCATGCCGCTGGTCCCCAAGAGCCCCATGGAAATATTCTTCGCCATCCTTTTGTGCTGCATCAGCATCTTTGTGCTGTGCTACACCATGGTGGTGTTCTACCGCTGCATCTGTACGAGGAACTATGCGGAGTGGCGTTCCAGCTGGCACGAATCGGAGGCACCGTACAAGCAGACCGAGCAGATCCTCGAGGGTGTGCCCACACAGATCGCCGGCCATAAGCACCGCATCGAGTGCCTGGTCTCCGATGGGGCCTACATCATCAGCTGCTGCTTGAAGGGCCAGATTCGTGTGTGGGACGCACGCAGCGGCGAGCAGCTGACCAGCATCGCCCGCTCCGACATCCAGATCTCTCAGCCGCGACCGGATGGACAGACGCTGGTGCGCAAGTTGCCCGTCTCACCGGTTTGGTGTCTGGACTACTTTGACAATCTCATCGCCGTGGGCTGCGCCAATGGGCGCGTTGAGCTGTGGGAATCACCGGCCGGCTTGCTGAAGTGTGCGTACCAGGAGGACGCCAAACGGAACCAGGGTATAACCCACATCCACTTGAACGGCGATCGGGTGATTGTGGCCCGTCTGAACGGGCGATTGGATTTCTACCGTTTGGAGACGTATTACAAGGGAAAGCAGATCGACTGGAGTTTTACCTCGGCCTACAGACGCAGTAGGTCTTCCCGAATGATCTCTTTAAGTGAGTCTTATGAATGACGAGTTTCCCCCCCCCCTTTTCAGCTCATGTCCGAACGGGATCCACTGGCAGTCTGGGGCTGATAATGCAGCAGCAGCGCTGCCAGCAGGATGCCGCCCAGAAGACCACCAAGGAGGAGATGAAAATCACGCTGGAGGGCGTGCGGCTGGCCCATCAGCAGCCCATCACCTGCATGCAGGTGGTCAACGACATGGTCTTCACCGGCAGTCAGGACCACACTCTCAAGGTAAGTGCGAATCTAAGTGCATTGAATCTATTTCTCTAACTCTGACTGGTTTCTGGTTCCCAAAAGGTGTATTGTCTAAACAAAGCCGATGTGGAGTATACTCTGCATGGACACTGCGGGCCCGTGACCTGCCTGTTTGTGGACCGCTGGCAACCGGGCACCGGGGGCTCTGGATCCCAGGATGGCCTGCTCTGCGTTTGGGATCTGTTCACGGGTGCGTGCATGTACAACATCCAGGCGCACGATGGCGCCGTCAGCTGCCTGGCCTGCGCACCCAGCTATGTGATCTCGCTGGGCACGGACGAGCGGATATGCGTGTGGGAGCGATTTCAGGGCAACTTGCTGACCACCTTTAACATCTCCAACGCGTATTCGAGTCTGCTGATGCTAACACCGTCCCTGCTGGTAACCAGCAAAATGGGTAAGACCTTCTCTTGTCGGCCGCCTTGATCGAACTGTTATTAATCCAATTTTTATAATATTACAGGGTCCCTTATCGTGTGGGATGTGCGCACTGGACAGCCAGCCCGCGAAGTCAAGCTGGACTTTGCCAATCTGCAGCTGTGCCCCAAAACTATGATGCTTGCCTGCGACTCGGTGGTCTGCGACTACGGAAATGAGATCCGCGTCGTTCGGTTTCCCATCGTGGCTGACAAGTGCCACTGAAGCGCAGGACGAGATGAAATTACCTTTGCCCGCTAGCCCCTAGGCATAAGTTGACTCTCGGCTCTCAATCGCCTCGAAGCCATTGACGCATTCACTAATTTATACTTTGTTAGGGCTCGCAGGATTTTACTTTCTAACAGTAGAAGTGTGCGTAACGCTTCGCTAGGATTTAGTTGTAATTTTCGGACACTGAGTGTTACAGCCGCTGGCTGAAACTTCGCTAGGCTAAGGAACTAAACTAAATGAAAAGGAAAGATAAGAAAAGAATATACACACATATATTTTCGCGTAACTATATTAACTACATAGTGTCTTAAAGCGCCTCAGCATAACATAAAATGACTAAATGTTAAATTAAATACTATATTTATTAGAATCACCTACGCTTAATTTTCTATATGAAAAGTAAAACTTACAAAAAAAAAAAAAATTCGCTGTCGGATGTTTTTTATTCATTTCTTCGCTGTGTCTTGGGGAGAAGAACAATCGTGGACTGAAAATACTTATGCGCCGAAAAGTATGAATCTTAATAAAATGTTTAAATTTTAATAGGAAGATCAATTTTTAAATATTTTATTTTTAAAATAATAAGTTGTATTACAAGTGTTTTAAAGTATTTATGTTTGGCCGTAAGACATTTGGAGCTAATCACCTTAAGTTTTATTCAATCGTACCGATCTTAATTTAAGCCAAAAAACCTAAATGGCAGTCGTCAGAAATTGAAGTTAACATTTACGTTACATTTGCTAATAAAAATTGTAATTTAAATGTTGACGAAGAAAAAAGATTATACCTTGAGGTGCTAAGCAAATGCAAGGATTTATCCAAGGTAGAATTACTTGTATAGCTATGAACCTCAAATATTTTTCTAAAGTGCACAGAGCAAATTTGAGATTAGAATGCGTGATTGTTTTGGAAAAACGCAATAGTCTCAGGTCAATATGTTAAATTTCGATTTTTTTTTATAATTTGTTGGATTCAGCACTTAATTATTACTATAGAATGTTTATGTCCCTAGATATTTAATCAAAATTGGTTGCATATATCCTATAGCAGCTTTATATCTGTCATACTAACTATATGGTTCTATTCCGTTTTTCGCGCAAAGTAATAGATAGATTAAATGTTTATATGTACACTGATAATGTTTCAAACATTGCCAAAGCTATATCCTATAGCTTCCATAGGAACAATCGGGTATAATTGGGTTGATTTCGAATTATTTTGCTTATTTGCATTTCGGATTCATTTCTTGACTGCAAGGGAAGTTAAACCATCAGATTGTCGAAATAAGCTTCAGTTCCATTTTAATTCATTTATTTATTTTTTATTTAACAATATGGACAACAAAATGAAATACTGGTAAAAATGTAACAGAAGGATTACTCATTCGCCATGATGGTTGCATGGGCAAACATGTGAGCATGGTGCAAAAGTTTATGTTACCCCAGCTAACGAATTTCATTAAATAATGATCAATGGTCGAAAAAATCAGCATCTTAAAATAGCCGAAAATACCATTAAACACCAGAATTTCTTACAAATTGGATTTTTGCAGATTACTATCTAATGTTTAAAAGCATTTGCAAAGTAAGCTGGTAAGTTGAATGGCCAAAGAGAGTTAATGTTGGAACGCAAGTTAAGAGCAGTGTCTCTTTCACATATTTAAGAGAACAGTGTTTTGTTTTATTTTTAACAGCTGATTTTGTTTCTTTTTGTTTTCGTTAAATATGATTCTTGGAATTTGTTGCTCTTTGTCAACAAAAGAAAGCGGCAGCGATGAATAAGACAACAAAATACATACGTATAATTAAGCAACCCTTTATGCAAACAAAAGTGCAGTCGGATGAATACCAGTAACTTTCACATGTTCATCTGAGTAGTAGATACTCTTAAGGGGAATCTTGAAGATAAAAAAAGAGCTTCCGCTACAGGTGTTGTTAAAGTAAACGAGGTTGTTTGGCCTGTTTATAACAGGAAAGATCATTTGCCATTAAAAGTTCAGCAATTGAAAAAGTTTGAGCGTAGAATGAGTAAGTGTGTGAGCGGGGGTATACCCGGAGATACTATCTAAGCAGGAAAAAAGAGAGAGACCCATGGCGAGCTCTGGTTATCAGCCGTCTCGGAGATAACACATACAACGGTGTGCTATTAGCACCGTGCACAGTGGGTCAAATTGTCTTTCTCTTGGCAAAGGTTCAATCAATAATATATATTATGATATATTTAGGCTTGGGAACCAATTAACTAACACGTTTGCACCACGTCTACATGTTTGGCCATACAACCAACATGGCGTATAAGTAATACATTTTATTTTGAAAATTTTATTAGGCATATTTATTTTAATTATTAAAGTATCTGTTATTTGAAATATTTTTATGTAGATTTTAAGTTAAGATATTAAAAAACGGCATTTGTTAAAACTTTTGATGTGTAGATACAACAGATCCACAAAGCATTGTGAAAGTTTTGCTATCGTTTAACACTACAATTACATTTTTAATTTTTGATTCAATCTACCTTACATACATATAAATAAAATACAAACAAGATTTTAAAAATAAGTTTGGTTTATGCTAAAAAAACAAATGTTTTGCGGCCCAGTGTGCTTTGGTGAAGGGTCGTCGAGGAGCTGGATAAAATCAGATCAGAGCGGCGGGGGGCATCCGATGAATAAGCCACCTTATCTCGTCGCTCTCTTTATGCGGAATTCTTTTCGCCATTCAGTCCCGCGAGAATCGCCGTTCGGAGCAGAAGTGCGACACGCCACATACACATAGCTACTGCGGAACAGAGCGAGATAAAGATTGAAGGCTTCGAACACACGCCAAACCGGAGCGATAATGGGTTGGTGGAGCAAGAAAACCGAGACGGATCGCAGCCAGCCCAGCCAGAGCCAGGCGCTGGTGGTGCAGGACCCGCGCACACGCGTCAAGACCACCAGTGCGTCCACGGCGACGACTAACACGGCCGTGCAGAACTCGACGATCACGAACAGCAACACACAGACGATCACCTTCCAGTCCACCCGGCAAACGGTGACGCACTCACAAGTGGCGAATGTCACAGAGATGGTAACACGTCGCACGCCCAGCCAGGCGGAGCTGGAGCTGCTCCTCGCCCAGATGCGGATGGGTGGTGACGGAGCCAGCGGCACAACCACAACTACCACGACCACCACCTCCTCCCGTTCCCGACCGCCTAGCCTAAATGGGGTCTCCTTCCGCTCCACACAGCCGTTCAAGGCCACGGCCAGCAATGGCGGCAAGCGGTCCAGCACGATAGTTAAGACCGAGCAGACAACCGTGACCAAGAAGAACGGCAATACGGTCACCCAGCATGTGGAGACGCAGCGCGTGAAACTGAAGGGCAGTAAGCCCACCTGGGCGCCGTTCTCCTCCACGGCCAAAAGCTCCAGCTCCACCTACGTCTCTCCCTACGCCAAGAAGCCGAGCCTGGCCATAACCTACACATCTCCATACGCCAAGGCTCCAACAGGAGTCACCAGTTCGAGTGCCACCAGCTCCGTTACAAGTCTGTCCAGTCCTTCCAAGCCAACGCCATCCAGCTCTTCGTTCACGAGCATCTTTAAGTCAACCCCCAAGCCAGCTGACACCGTGCTGACCTCCACTGCCGTGCCCAAACCCTTCGTCAGTCTAGCCGCATCGGCAACCAAGCCCAAGGTTACGACCACACCACGCAGCTTTGACGCCCAGGGCACCAATCTACTCAGCCTGGGAAGTTCAAAGTTCAGCCTGAGCAAGAAGAAACTGCAGCCCGCCAGGGTGTATATCTTCAATCACGAGCGGTTCGACAGCAAGAATGAGTACCGTACGGGCAGTGCCCAGGATGTGAAGGTCCTGCGCGCCTCCTTTGAGCAGCTCAAGTGCAAGGTGGAGGTGATCAAGGACGCCACTTTGGCCACCATCAAGCGAACAGTGCATATGCGTAAGTATAGTCAGAGATCACTTTTGTAAGTCAATCCACATCTCAACAATTATGTGTCACAGTGGAGACTAAGGACTTTGGGGAGAAGAGCGCTCTGGTCCTGGTGATCCTCACCCATGGAACGCGCAACGACAGACTCGCGGCGAAGGACGATGACTACTCCCTGGACTACGACATGCTCTTTCCCATCCTGCGCAACCAGACGCTGAAGGACAAGCCCAAGCTGCTGTTCGTCCAGGCCTGCAAGGGCGCCAACGAGCTGGGCGGCTTCATGACGGACGCCGCCCAGCCCAATGGGTCACCCAACGAGATCCTCAAGTGCTACAGCACCTACGAGGGGTATGTCTCCTACCGCACCGAGGACGGTACTCCGTTTATCCAGACCCTGTGTGAGGCACTCAACCAAAAGGGCAAGACCTCGGACATCGACACCATAATGACGGACGTGCGACGGGTGGTCAAAGCGCAAACCAAGTGAGTGGACAAAATGGAGTCCTATTTCAGGCCAATTATAATTGGGCTTCCTTTTTTTTCAGAGACGGCCAAATCCCATCTGTTACCAGCACACTCACCTCTAAGTACGTTTTTGGAGATTACATGTGATCCGTAAAAGTATTTTGTACCACAACTCTTCCTTTATCTTAAACATGGACCATTAAGGAAACAAACAATATTATTATTTTAATTACTTCCGGGGGGCGCTAATGATTGTTGTGATTCACTAACAATAAAATGCATACATAGTTCTATTAGAATCAACATCGATTTCTGATAAGTATACTTTGGGCTTTTATCTTAAGTGTTGGTGTGGAAGTAGACAGGATGTATTTTTGTATATTCATTATCAGTGCTTGAGCCTTAAGCCAGTAGATAAAAAGTGGGAACACCGCTTGGTGCGAAATCAGTAAATCAGAAAGTAAAACTTATCAAATTGGTGACTAGCAGCACGCAGCTCGTTTGCAATTTGAGCAAACTTTTGTTATAGACAAAAGGTCTCCATATATGTTTGTAGTCTTGCTTCGATCGTATAAATGATTTTGCGTGTGAAGTTCTCTCAAACAAAACCAAGAAGGGGATAGGAGTCAAAAACGACCATATATCACAGAGATTCCAATTCGAACTCCCCATCTAAGTCCATTTCGAGTTCTTACTCTTGAATTATCCCTACTTAAACTAAGAAAACCCTATCGTACAGGGATTTTCTTATGTTAAAGGTCAAAAACCTAGTAATGTTTTGTATTTAAATAATTAATAACTATCTTATTAAAAAGTTCATAGTACACCACAATTTGTGAATATAAAATTCAAATAATTATTTTATTAGTTATACCGAAATCAAATCAAAAAAATAAAGGTCAAATAAATCTGCATCATTTTTTGTTGGTGCTGTATTTTTTGTTGAGCCAATAGAGCTAGGTTAGGTTCTTTCTTGTTTTTGATTATTTAAATTATCGTAAATCGCAAATCGACAAATCTATGACGTATTAATGGGGTACGTAACTGTGGCAAAGGTCCAACACTTCACACCAACAACAATACCGGTAGTTTTCTTAAAAATCTGTATTATTTGATGCCAATCTTTTCCTCGTGAGTCCACCCCGATCCAAACGACAATAATAAAAGTTGTATGATAGTCACAGAGTACAAAGTTGTTCTTACTTTGATTTCGTTCTTAGAATCCAAGAGCAAAGCTCTTAGCCTTTAGGTATAGTTACAGAGACACTATGTGCCATGATCTTACATTTAATATAAATTATCCATTATTATATTCAACATTTTCATCCAAACTGGGAATCGTACATGCTTATTTACAATAATAGTTTGATTTTGGAATATAGTTTTAGTGGGCTCTAGTGTAGCTCAACCTGCAGTTCGAAGGGGTATTCGCGGGAGTTCAAACTTTGCCTAAAGAGCTGGGTGTGCTGCCACGCAACGTCGCCCTTTCCACCCGTCAGCTTGGCCACAATCTGGAATCCATTGGCATTTTCAACGGAGGCGCTGCCATCGATGGCCTCCACGGTCACAGCAATTTTTCCCTCTCCAAAAGTTTTCGTCTCAAAAACCAAGTGGTAGGACTTTACCTTTAGGTTTGATGTGCTGAAATCGAACTTCCAAACAATTTCAGCGCCATCAGTGTCCTCTACTCTCGCCAAATAAGCCATCTTCCAATCGCGTTCCACTTTTCGGAATATATTCTTTGAGGAAAACTGTGCCTTTTGCCAGGTTTTATACGTATCCAGAATAGTGATGCGTCCATCATCTGCGTGCATGGGAGTTTATAGTAGTCCGACACAGATAGAGTTAGATTCGTTACCCACCTTTTGCATACCGTTCGTATGTGTCGGTGGCGCAGCTGTAACGCAAATTAAACTGTCGTTTCTGCAACTCAGCTTCGTTCGGGGTGAATACGTAAATCTGTAAAAGTAATAAGTCGTCACAAGCACCGAGCCGGCAATCGAAGTTCACTCACGTTGGTGAATGTGTGCTCTCCACGGGATTGACGCCACGATAGACTACCCGAACTTCGGCCCTTCAGCTCGTTCTCCGTTGGTTTGCTGAAAGGGAAGGTATTGAATTAGTTCGGTGTCTGGTTAAAGAGTGAATTTAAAAGCTTACCGCTCTACGGTTAAACCGATGACCTCGAACATGCTGCGTTGACCAAGGAACAATCTTCGTTCGGCGGTGCAATTTCGCCGCCGCTTGGTGCGAATCGCCTCCAGAGTTTGCACCAGTTCCTTTTCGCTGCACAGCTTGCGCAACTGTAGGATCCTCTGGTGGTCGTTCGTGTATCGCCAAGTCACGTCCTGGATGTCGTCCCGCGAGTAGGCGAGCACGTAGTCGATGTGGCGCTTCCAGCCGTGTTGATACATCAGCGGCGAGTCAACCACATTGTCGGAGGGGTCCACGTGCAGCCAGCGCATCTGGGACTCGGAATACACCTCGGTCCACACGTGATCGAAGTGGGAGTGGACAATGCGAGCGTCGTAGTCCAGGCAGCGGCAGAGGAATGTAAAACAGTTGGCATACTCTCCGCACCGGCCCTTGCGCGAGACCAGGAGCTGCGAGATGTCGTTGTAGCGGTAGAACTTGCTCTCCTGACCGCAGCAGACTGTCACCTCAACCCGGACATCGCCCTCCCGCTGGGTGCGTCGCAGCTTGCTCTCCTCGCTGCCGCACACGCGACATGGTATGTTGTTGACCCACTGGAAGAACTGCGTGTTGAACCAGTTGACAAGCTCCACGAGCAGCAGGTCTCGAACGCAGGGCTCCTTCTCCTGGCACTCGCCCGCGGCAATCCGCTCCTGCATCTCTATCAGCTTCTCGCTCGCCCTGTCGGTCAGCTCGTCCACGGGGATTAGAGCACGGCCGGTGGCCAGCAGCAGCATGTCCTCGTATTGCATGACGGCATCGGAGTACAACTCCAGCGACTGCAGAAAGTTGTTGGAGGTGCGCTGAAAATAAGTGGTCAGGTCAGAAGCCAGCCAGCCAGCCAGCAGGATCAATAGCGTTCGAGGAATTGCTTACCAGCACACGCGGGAACGCGATTCGCTGGCGGTACTCCACCGAGGGTTTGATGAACAGCGGCGAGGGCGGAATGCTGACGGCGCTCGTCTGTGGCGGATCTATAAAAGACACTAAGTTGTACTTTAGGATGCTCACTCGTAGGGACAAGCTTACTCTTGGGCACGGTTCCACTGAGCCAGGCGGAGCGCCGTTCGCTCAGGACATCCCGATACTTCTGCACCTGCTGCAGGGACACATCGGTGGGCAAGATGTAGGCATTGGAGCCAGGAGAGCGGACAAAACCGATGGCGTCCAGCAGCCGCTCGCAGCCGGGCAGGCTGAGCAGCTTCTCCTTGATCGTTTTGTTCTCCAGCCGTATGGTGCGGAACTTGGAGTTCTCCGGCTGAGCCAGGACGTTCTCCAGCAGCACCAGCAGAATGCGCACCGCCTCCAGGTAGGCGTCCTTCAGATCCTGCTGCTGCTGGCCCGTGGGTCGGCTCTTCGGCTCTATCTGGTGCACACACTCCAGGTTGATGTCCACCATGTTGTTGATGATGATGACTAGCCTGGCTGCCGCTATCAGTTTGGAATCGACGATGTCTGGCCAGCGGGGAAGGTTGCACGGGTGGGGTGGCCGAAACAAAGAGGTTCGGTGTTGGAAAACGCCATGTCTTTAGCTGAATGAAGCCGAAACAAAATAGCAGGATTCCACTGGCACACACTGTTTTTTTTTACATTTGGTCAAATGTGTACGAAGGATTTATAGCTATTTATTTAATTTTTCGATCTTTGAAAAACTTTATTACTAACAATATAGTGTGTTAAAAAAACAATGTTGTTTGGTCCCTCAAAACAGTGTCCTGGGCCAAATTTGATTTTACCAGTGTTTTGTGCATTTTAGAATTGTGGTTCCTGCAACCTTTTAAATTTTTTTTTAGAAAAACCCTTTTAAAATAGTCTTTTTTTTCGGCAACTGATATAAAACTTTAAACGAAACAAATTGTTATTTTCTAGCACCTAATTACCTTTGCTGTTTAGCGGTGTGATTTCGCCAAACACACTCTACATAAACACGCTTAATTAAAGATACTTATTGTGAATAAATATTCTATTTTATAATAACTAAAAATGGAAGTTTTAATAATAAGATAATGTGCAGCCGCTGTCAAGTTCTTGGGGTAAATTTTTGACATGACTGAATTGCAAATGCCATAAAAGGGAATAACCAACCCTTGGCCCAAATCAAAATATTTCTATTGTTATTTTAAAGTTTATATCAGCGACCATGATAAAGAAAAAATACCAGAATTGCTGTTTGAACGGTGGCCTTCTGGTATTTTCATTTGGTGAAGTAGCACATTATTTTGCGTGGCAGATGGTCACACTGCTTTTCAACCACTTTAAGTCGAAAAAGTAGGCGTCGGTCAATTCAATCTTAGAGCGTCAGTCATTGTGCTAAGTTTGCGCAGCGGATAACTAAAAGCTACTCGTTTTACATTTTTCCATAAAAGGTAAGATTCCTGCCCGTCTCCTTGTTCGTCTGTGCGTGCGCGAGTCCTCCGCTCCGCCCCGTTCCACTCCGCCCGCCTGGTTTTCCGGGAAGCGGAGTGGAGTGGAGTGGAGTTGAGTCTGTCTGCGTTTTTTTTTTTTTTTTTTTTTGCCTGCCTGTACTTGGCATTGTTCTTTTGGTGTAGAAGCCGCTGTCCCGATTCTAGTGTACATATTTGGCGTTGTTCTCCATTGCAGATCCCAACCAATCTACAGCAAAATGTGTGACGAAGAGGTTGCAGCTTTGGTGGTCGACAACGGATCCGGCATGTGCAAAGCCGGCTTTGCCGGCGATGACGCACCGCGTGCCGTCTTCCCCTCGATTGTGGGCCGTCCACGTCACCAGGGCGTGATGGTCGGCATGGGCCAGAAGGACTCCTATGTGGGCGATGAGGCGCAGAGCAAGCGCGGTATCCTCACCCTGAAGTATCCCATCGAGCACGGCATCGTGACCAACTGGGATGACATGGAGAAGATCTGGCATCACACCTTCTACAATGAGCTGCGCGTCGCCCCCGAGGAGCACCCCGTCCTGCTCACCGAGGCTCCGCTCAACCCCAAGGCCAATCGCGAGAAGATGACCCAGATCATGTTCGAGACCTTCAACACCCCGGCCATGTATGTGGCCATCCAGGCTGTGCTCTCGCTGTACGCCTCCGGACGTACCACCGGTATTGTTTTGGACTCCGGCGACGGTGTCTCCCACACCGTGCCCATCTATGAGGGCTATGCCCTGCCCCACGCCATCTTGCGTCTGGATCTGGCCGGTCGCGATCTGACCGACTATCTGATGAAGATCCTGACCGAGCGCGGCTACTCGTTCACCACCACCGCCGAGCGTGAGATCGTGCGCGACATCAAGGAGAAGCTCTGCTACGTTGCCCTCGACTTCGAGCAGGAGATGGCCACGGCCGCATCCAGCTCCTCGCTGGAGAAGTCGTACGAGCTGCCCGACGGACAGGTCATCACCATTGGTAACGAGCGCTTCCGCTGCCCCGAGTCGCTCTTCCAGCCCTCGTTCCTGGGCATGGAGGCCTGCGGCATCCATGAGACCACCTACAACTCGATCATGAAGTGCGACGTCGACATCCGCAAGGATCTGTACGCCAACACTGTGCTGTCCGGCGGTACCACCATGTACCCGGGCATTGCTGATCGCATGCAGAAGGAGATCACCGCCCTGGCTCCGTCCACCATGAAGATCAAGATTGTCGCTCCGCCAGAGCGCAAGTACTCTGTGTGGATCGGTGGCTCCATCCTGGCCTCGTTGTCCACCTTCCAGCAGATGTGGATCTCGAAGCAGGAGTACGACGAGTCCGGCCCTTCCATTGTCCATCGCAAGTGCTTCTAAGCAGGAGTGCCGAGTTGGGCGTGGTCGTTTCGCAACGCACCGCAACCGAACACGCCCACTACAGACAAAGGCCGGGAGTCAGAAGTATTGGCATGAGTACATTAACACCGGGAGCAAGCGCCCAACATACCCGCATCTTCCGGGAGAATGCATTCCACAACACTTTTTTACACAATTGTAGCATGTACGCATAAGCAAACCATATTGTGTTCTTTTCCAAATTCAAGTTCATACGCACATTGGCCTCTATAATTGTATCAGATTTGGCATTTCCATCACAACTTCCATGCATTCCTACATATGTATTAAACTAAAGCATACCATACCACTAAAATACTTGTAACCGCTTCTTAAAAAATAAAGCGACGAAAAGAACTGAAAAAACCCCCCCGTCTAATCATTATTCTTTTGTAGTAACTAGCATTTGGCTAAAATATGTACGTATGACTAACCGGCGATCTGATACATACTATGCGCTCATTTCATTGGCATGCGGTACGGCGAAGGCGTTAAGCGCCGATAAAGCGCTTACTAATAAGGCGGCCTGCTCTGCTCTGCTCTGGTGTTTGTGTGTTTGAGTCAGATGCGAGCAAGCATCGGTTTGCAGGAAGTGAGTTGATAACCAATCACTTGGTGGACAGCTCTCTGCCGGCGATTTCCGCCGGCCACGGATATCTATGCATATGGCTGGGTGGGTGGGTGAATCAGCCTGGATTCGCTCCGCTTATCACACGACCCCGCCCATGATTAGCGGTAGTTTCACATTGATTGATTGCAAGTGAAACCCCAAACCTCAAACCCCAAAAACAGCTGCACCAGCATTGCCTTATAAGGAAATAGTGGAGGAGAATCGCACGCGCACTCGCACTCACACTGGCCACTGCAAATCGCAAATCGAGGCGAAAACAAAGCACAAAGCCGCATTGTTGACTCACTCACGAATGTTTGGAGTAGTCGCAGTCATCAATTGGCATTGTTTGTTCGAGTTCGTTTATGGGCTGGGCGGAGCGGTACGGGAGCGTGGCGCACCCCTAATCCGCATTGTCTGAATGGGGAGTGAAGCGCACAGAGCGACATTTTAGGGGGAGGAGGGGGGGAGGGATCTCTAAACAAACTATGGGTGATCGATCTGGTCCGGGGAATCGCATTGACCAAATTTAATCAACTATGGCCAGAAGTGGAGCCGACTTGCGTTGACCGCCAATGTCCATACTTGGAGCGCTTGTCGTACGTACATAGATCAAAGCGAACTTTTTAAAAATAATTATATTACTTTATTCATATATATATATATCGTGTCAGTTGGGGTAAGCATATATATGTTCTTATTTTCTACATTACTTTGATTGGAAAACTAGCCATCCATCTTCTTTAAATAGACGTTGAAATCGATCGTTATACATGATTACTATTTGTTCAATATAATTTCTTTACATATTAAATATGACATTCTTTGTTAAAAGTTAAATAAGTTGCATTAATCACCATTCTTATGTCGTATGGCGCACCAAATTGGATAAATAAATCGAGAGGTTCGCTGAACTCGGTATGTTTTGATTAAAGTTGCTTCAGTGGCAGTATTACGCCTCTTTAAACACATACTTAAATATTTTGTGCATTTCAGTACAGATCTAGATTATAATGACAGATTTCAGAGTACTTTTTACAGACTACATAAAACTCATTCTAAGGTTAGCATACATTAATAAAATCAGCCTTCGTTTAATGCATTCTTCAAAGTAAATGTAAATAGATTACGCATTGAAAATGGGTTAAATGGATCTATTGGCTTTCTGGAAGAACAGAATCGCCCGACGCTCTCTCCTATCCACTCACAAACATACTCACCAAAGCAGTATAAATCAATAAAAAGCATATTACGGCCATCTAAAGCTTGTACACCCATAAATCTAATACAATCGGTCCTGCGTAACCAAGTTTTGCAAAATCGGCTATCTTATTTTCATTTATGAATAGGCAATTACTCATGGCAGAGAAAAATAATAAGAGCTTAAAACAAATTCCTTTCAAATTCGTCATGATTTAAGATATTCGAAAAATTTGTTTGTGTACTTGTATTATTAAATAAACGTTTTCTAGTATTGTTATTGGTAAAACTTTGAAAAATGGGAAAAACAAAGCCAAAACTTAGGCAACATTTGCTAAAAGTCAATTTAAAGTATTTGTTTTCCCAAATTTACAATTAAAATTGGATTTTAAAAAAATCAATTTAAAATTCTTTAAGATCTTAATAGTTTGCATTTCATTAGGAAACCTATTTTTTTTTAAATGACAGCTGATTGCAAGTGAAATTTGTCATTAAAATATCAATGAAATTATTGAATGCCTGTTTTTCAAAGGTTGTAACAATAAGTAAAGACTTGCGATTTCGATTCCATAGAATTGCTTGGATTTTAGATTTATAAATAATGAAGAAATTTATTTTCTTGGTTCTAAATGTACATGTTTTCGTATATGTGTATGTGTTTTAATCATAAGCTGAATATTATTAAATGGTTACAAATTACAATTAAAGTCTAAAAAAATTAATCATATGGATTTTTGCTGTTGCGCGCGGCAAAGTAGCGTATAGCGTATAGCTAGCACTTGATGATTGGCGTTTGTGTTGCTTTTTACTTTTCCTATTTGTGATAAAGCATATAATGTCGTTGATAATGTTGAGTGAGAGTTGGGTAAGACACGTATGTATGTAATGAATTAACTAAAAGCGAAACATTCGTTCATATTTGTGTGCTGCAAATATCGTTCTCAGATTGGCCTATAAACTAAAGAAAAATAGGGTAGGGTGGGTAAGTGGGTGTGTGTGCTTGCATATTTGAATAATGGAAGGGCATCGGCATACGTCTGACTGTACGTTTGTATATACTATATATAAGTGTTCGTATATATATATATATATAAGTGTGTATGCGCGTATGTATATGCTATATGCGTTATATGAATAATAATACATGTGATATGCTAACCGAAAAGTACGACAAGGGTGTTAGAACGCATCAATTCGACCAACTATCAATATGTTTGTCATAATAAACAACAAAAACGAATGTCCCAATGGAACGTCCTTTGAAATTGCATTCCACCTTAGCAACTATTTGTTAGCTTAAACGCTAATAACATGAATCATCGTATCATCGTATGGAGTCACCTAGACGACTCCCAAGCACACCCAAGCGAACCCAAGAGCACCCAGGGTGTGCGATTGAACAGTAGAAAATCTATGCAAAACTCAAGTAAGTAACTTAGTAAGAATTGTCCGTTGTTGGGATGCCCGGCGATTATTTGCAGCTGTCTGGCTTCTCGTCACGGCTGCTGGCCGCGTCCGTGACTCCGCGAAGCATTTATCAGTAGGCCTGCGCCTCCTTGTAGTCGCTCTGATCGGATGTGTAGAAGTCCTCCAGCTTCCACTGGAGCGTCTCGAACGTGGGTCTGCGCATCGGGTCCTTGTGCCAGCACTCCAGCATGATCTCGTACAGCCGCATCTCGCAGTTGGGCGGCTGCGGCATTCGGTATCCATGCTCCACTTGCGTCAGCACCTCGGCATTGGTCATGCCTAAGCGAGTAGACGATTCGTTTAATTACATTGTACAACAACTTCGGAAGGGTTTGGACTCACCTGGATATGGTATGCGTCCGTAGGTGACCAGCTCTGTGAGTAGAATACCGAAACTCCAGACATCCGATTTGATTGAGAATTTGCTGTAGTTGGCCGCCTCGGGAGCAGTCCATTTAATGGGGAAGCGGGCGCCCACTCGAGCCTCGTACTCGTCCTCCTTGATGAGCCTGAGCAGGTTTGATTTTTCAAATATTAATAGGATTTACTTTAGTTTGCAGCTTCGTGTGGTAATTACCTGGCCAAGCCGAAGTCGGCAATCTTGACGATGTTGCCATCGCCAACAAGCACATTGCGTGCCGCCAAATCTCTGTGAATGTAATTCTGGGACTCCAGGTAGGCCATGCCAGCAGCTATTTGCGCCGCCATGTCAATCAGAGTTTGCATTTTAAGGCTACGACCCTTGCCTGCAATGGCTAAAAGATATTAAAAACAAAAATAAGCAATTGACATATGACATGATAAGCGAGCGTTTGTTTGGTTGGTTGTTGGATTGTTTGGTTGTTTGCAATGTTGACGTTGCGTGGCATGAAATAAGGTGTACAGAGACTGTTCGATTCAGAATTTGGTTAATGCAAGCAGCAAAAGTTTCGGTATGAGACTCGTTGTCGCACTGGTTTGGTCCTTGCCATACCTTGGAGATATTCCAGCAGTGAACCGTGCTTCATCAGCTCTGTGATAATGTAGATGGGCTCCTCCACAGTGCAGACCGCATACAGCTGTATGAGCTTGGTGTGGCGCAGTTTCTTCATGATCTGGGCTTCCGCCAGGAAGTCCTTGGGATCCATTGTGCCTGAAGACAGAACATAAGCGAATATTAGCAAACCACAGAAGAGAGCTTGGTCTTAAGCTTTAAGCCATCGGACTTACCAGATTTCAGAGTTTTAATGGCCACAGGTGTCGTGTTGTTCCACAGTCCCTCCCAGACATCACCGAACTGTCCAGAGCCCAGTTTGCGCACGAACTTGAGGGACGTTCTGTCGATCTCCCACTGATCGCGAGTGCGATGTGAGAGTCCCTCGGTGACGGGTTTCTCGATCTGCGATGCATGGTAGTGGGTAGAGAAATCAATTAGTAAATGCCTTTTCTATTGCACATTTTGAGGCGCAGCTGTGTTCGACTTGGAGAAATGATTGTGCCAATTGAGCAATGAATTGTAGCGTACATTTAGGCCTTATTTACAAATTACAAGCATCTGTATCTGTTCCATTAAAGGTTGGGACGGATGTGAAACGATTGCAGGGTCATTATTCGGGGGGTTCAAAGGCAAACAGTCAGAGTGCAAAATATCAGTTTTAACCCGTGCATACATATTGATGTTAAGTGCACACTTGAAAACGTTTAAGCCCTTCACTGCCTTTTGGCATTAATTAAACACGCAATATTAAGATTTGATTGTGATTTATATTGTAAAAGGGTGGGTGGTGCTTTGGAATGTCATGTCATGTGCCAGGGATCGTCGTCTCAACTGCTTTTGAACGCTGACTGCATGCCCATAGCTCATGTCTGGTTTGTCTGGATTGTCGGCATTAGAGTCGATATTACATTAATGGCATATGATCGGTTAATTTAATTCTTTGTGAGGGTGTTGATTGGCGGTGACAGAATGGACTCTGGTTTTTGGTACTGTTGTGTTAATGGGATATAAACACACGCACATCATAAACGTTTTAGATAGAAATCCTACCTCAAAGACACCCGAAAAAGAATTTGTCTTTTGATTTTGTTTATATTCGAGTTGGTTTGGTTATCGTTTTGTATTGTTATTATTTTACAGACATAATTAGGTGTTAATTAAAGAAACATGAAAGAAATACAAGGAAAATATATAAAAACAGTTCTTTAGTATACACGTGTGTTGGCCATTTCGAAATGAACAGAAACCAAGGCATAACAATGTCAAATGCAAATGTTATCATTGTACCACGCATCCACACATTTGGCGGCAAGTCGGATGTATAATGCGCGATTAAACCAAAGCAAACAATGGCTACAGTGGGACCCCATTTGCCATGTAATCTTACCTGGACACACGGCTTGCAGAGGTTGACGCACAGGCCATCGGAGTCCTTGGAATAGTGTTCGACCAGCTCCTGGAGGGTTCTGTTTGCGTGGTTTTGGGTAAGATGTAAGATGTAAGAGGTGTCAATGCGGCTGCTCACTGGCAATTTCGGCTGATGACAACTCACCTGAAGGTCGTGCGTCTGGCAATGAAGAAGCCGCCCTCATCCAATTGTCTGATGCGATAGTGCTTAACCGTATCGCCATCGCGCACTGCAAAATGCATTCAAAAAGAAGAAAAAAACACCACACCACTACACATTAGTAACCCGCGCAATACAATTATAATGCACAATAATGCTAATTGATTGAATGCCTTGTTTAGGCACGCACCTGATAGCGAATAGTCGTTGTGACGGCTCTCGGAATCTCGAATTAAAAATGCACCGTGCTCGTTCTCTGGCAGTAGAAGTTTTTTCTCAGCCTCAATGCGTTTGATTTTGCGGAAGTACCAACTGCAATTAAAAAGCGACAATCGCCGAGAAGGAGGAAATTAGTATGAGTATGGAAGGTAAGTGAAAATATTTTAACAGAGCACGAAGTGTTGAGTTTTTGTCATAAATCGGGTAATTTTATTAAGGAAACCGCTCTATCGAGGTTACACCGTTCCATGCCTTCTCCTCAGACAATTTTTCCCGTGTGGGAGAACTAGAGATACTCTCCATCTATGAGTATCATTTGGTACGTGCTGCCTATTTGGAATTGCCCATTTAATGTTCTCTTTTTTATTCACTTAATCATTATACAATTGGGTCTGTGAATATTTTAAAACCCATTCAAATTAAATTTACTACCGAAGGTGTCGCAGAGCTGTAAAAATTGCACTTCCGAATCACAATTTATAAACGAAGGAAATTGTAGGTGTCTGATATGCATATTGATCGCTATCTGAACTTGGC
Organism: Drosophila elegans; assembly: GCF_018152505.1. Lineage (NCBI taxonomy): Eukaryota > Metazoa > Arthropoda > Insecta > Diptera > Drosophilidae > Drosophila > Drosophila elegans. Next base: position 2,815,349 of record NW_024545903.1, on the reverse strand, counting down.
AATTAGCAAGTTGAAATCAGCAGATGATAATAATATAGTCTAAAGATTTCACTTGCTAAACAAAGCTGCCATCGATTCGACATGATTTATTACTCTGTTTCGGCATATAAAACAAACATTTCAAACGAAATATTTCAATCCGATTTAATGCAGCATAAACATTAACATTGACCTTAATAAAGAAAAGTAACTGGATGTGATCGTCTTCGGTCGTCTTCCCCTCTCTTCATCTACCTCTCTTTCTTTCATTTTGTCGCTTCGACAGCAGGAGGTGGTCAATTAAATGATGTGTGTGACAGCCAGATCGACAGATCTCTTACATAACAGTCCAATTCACAATTTTGGAGTTCGTGACGAACGCCAGATAACGGATGATGACAGAAGCGTGGCCAAATCTGTGTGCCGAGAAACGATGAAGTCGTGTGTTGTGGTGTTGTGTATGGTGTATGTGTATGCTTTCTATATGGGTTAGCCGCTCCTCGCACATACATACATATAGTGGGTATATGAAAAGGGGGACTTTTCTTTTCAATGCACACACACACACATACACACACACAAGAGGAAAGGGGTTCGTTAAGCTAGAGTGTTGCTGGTTCTGAACGAGGCTCGAAAAGTGAAAGCGACAGGAACGATAATAATTTCTCTATATCAAAATCTGAAACGAGGCAGTTCGGAACAAAAGAAAAAGGCAGGAAGTCAACTACCACCCTATAGAAATCCACTCTGGCACTGATTCAGTGACGGTCGAGTCTTGTAGCCAACCAATTTTGATTGCGCAAAGCCATTTAAAGGTATTATTAACAGAACTTGTCTCCCGCAGTCAAAGTGCTCGCCAGGCCGGGCACTTTTAATTTGATGTCTGTTTGTCCAGCAGCCTGAATGCCTGACTGCCATCATCATCATCATCAACATCCAGTTGGAAGTTGCAACAAAGTCATCTAGCAATTTGCCAGTCAACAGGATGATGATGATGCCTTGGCTGAACATGCGCATGAATGGAAGGCGTGTTTGCATACGGTTTGATTGATTGACGAGCCATGGACGCGGGGGGCAGCAGGGCTGCCTGAATCCTCGGCAGCACGTGTCTATTACGCCAATAAGCGTTTATAAGACGCCATTAAATGTGCGTTGCCAGGGGTTTGGCTGCTCCACTCGTAGAGGAGGCTGCTCCGGCTGCGAGCGTATTTATAGCCACTCTGTTGGCCTGGTCCGACCATTTATGTGCATGCATGACTTTCATAAATATGCAACACGATTTAATTACACACAAGACAACTCGACGACGACGGGAATGGGCATCCTGTCGGAGTTGTTAGGAGCAGCTAGCTAATGCCGGTGGCGCGGCGATCCAGCCGGATGAGAAGCGCAAACAAAACATGATACCTCCTCACGATCAACTGACACGATCTACAACAGCGAATACTGGCTGCTCTTTAGAGAAATAAACCCAAACATTAAGGAGTTTACAATGAAAAATCCTTAATAACTAAATAACTTCTTATAATAAAATTACATAAATTATTGGTTTAGATGTAGGTCTTCTAATAAGTGATTTTCTAACCCAAGAACTTATTTTTTCATAGAAGCTTATTCTGGAGCAAGATTTTACCCATACTCAGAATGGCAAAGTGAACTGCATAGAGAGCAAACCAAACTTGGCACAAGATGGCAGAGTAGAGCCAAAATTAAATGACCAAAGCGAGCGCATGCGCAGCTTCCATAACATCGTGGTCTGTGGCTGTCGACTTACCGCAGTGGCAGCCACTTGCAGCTATTTTTAAACACGGCATCGCAATGTTATTCGATTTTGTCTAAAAATATATACAAAACAGCGTTCGAGGCGTGGAGGATTTTCGTTTTTTCTTCTACAATTTTTCTACGCCCCAAACATGGCTTTGGGCCTTTTTTTTTGGCCATGGCTAATGGAACGATGCCGATGGCGATGTCGAGATGCATGTACGATCTATGTGGCAACAAGTTTGGCTAGTTTTTAGCTGGTAACTTAATTGCACTTGGCCAGCCTGCACAGCACCAACCTGGAACGCATGCACTTTTGAGTTAAAATTAGATTAGCTGGCGAATCGATTGGCCATGATGGGCAAGTCCGTGTTTTTGGAGGCCTCACACTGGGATGAATGGAGAACCTGCTCCAATTTTTGGTTGGCCCGATAGTTAGTTGACCCACATGACGAGCTTTGAGCCTACTTCAACTTGATTGACATGAGTTAGCCCGCCGCCTCGTTTTGACCGAGCCTTTTGGACTGATTTCCTCGCACCCGTTTCCATTCACTCGAGGCAATTGGGCCAGACGCCACTAACTTTGGCAACTCGCATGGATTCGAGCAACGGTTGGCCTCGTCAGCCGCTGTCAATCGCTTGCTTGTGGTCGTTCTCTATTCCTCCTTCCTTCTGGAGGTGCCTTTTGCTAAAACTCATTGAAGCAGGTCATGACGAAGTCCGGCATTGTTTGTGAAATCTGTTAGCGGACACCATCGAAACGGGTTGGTTCGGTTTCGGTTTTGGTTTTGGTTCGGTTTGGTTTGGTTCTCAACACGTCACGTGAATGGCTAAAAGATGGTGTGAACTTCCCAGCTGGCGATGATCTCCATCTTTACCAACATTATCACTCGAAATTTGCATTTGCTAATTTGTTGTCCAAGTAGTTTCCCCCGAACTTCATTTGTATTATTACCTATTGGATATTTCTAGTGAATTCCTGAAAAAAAGCGGCCCCGCCTCTCCTCTTTCAAACGCCTATTAATTGGGGTACAATTTTTATTGGTCGACCGGGAAAAATGGACCTGATACGACATGTAGACATGCAGTCCGGACTGCTGCTGCACTGTCACTTTCTCTGTAATTGGCTGCTGGCCACAGAGACCCAACATCCGCTGAACGTCTTACATATTTATTTTCACATACTTAATTAGAAGCGTTTGGGCAATCATAGTGGCCCCTCGGCAAGTCAATATATGATACAGTGAAGCCTTTTTTTCGCTGGCATTTTTAAACTCTTTTCCAATTTTACAACATATACTTAAAAATTTGGAAGAAATTAGAACATGTATGAACTGTTTACTGGCACTAATCTCAGTCTAAAACATCTGCTTAGTTACAAATTGAAAATTCCACAATTCCAACTAAAAGATATATTATTTATTGTTCAAAACATAAAAGAGCTTTTGCGACTGCTCACTCAAGATGTTACTGTATTTGCTGTAAGCCGAATAAGAGATTGTTTCGTTAGTTAGTTAGTTAATAAAGAGGCTTTAGTTTGTTGAAAAAAAAAACTCCCTCGATAAGAATTTGGAATAGCCGTTGACGCGTCAAAGAAATTTACATTTAAGAAAAACATTAAGGGTAGAAACATTTAACAAAAACATTAAGGCTAGAACTGACGTCGCTGGGAAAAAACCAGATCACGCAACTGAATCACCAGGAAATCCGAGGGCTCAGTCACCAGCTGCAGAGCAGAGCAAATTGTGTAAATATCGTTCCAGAGCTGCGTCATTCAGCCGCTATTAATTAACAGCCAGCAACTGGACACTGCAAATGCGATAATACACCATGCAATCGGCCACGATTGAGTTCCACAATGATACGAATGGCGTTTCGATGGCGGAATATACTCAGTTTGTATTCAGCAAACATAACAAAAGTTGCTGATTGCATCTGCCGTGTTTAATGGCGGTCAACAAGCGCATTGATAAGCAGATTGAAGAGTAATTTTGTTTACTGATCCTTTGTTAGTCAATGAATTGATGTTTACAGTAGGTAATGAGCAAAGGTATCCATTGAATGTCTAAGTTATTAATTCGTTTTATGTTACTCCAAAATAAATGTTAAATAAAAATAATAATTGCGATTGTGAACCTCACAGGTGAATGAATTTTGTTTTTATATTCTTCGAAAACATGACCAGAAGCCACATTTCTTTGCTTTCGAACATTAGTGGAAAAGTGGGAGGACCCATACAAATGTTGTTTTAAGAAATGTGTGGAAAATAAAGTTGCCGCACTCTTCTGCAAATAACTATGTTTAAAAAGTCTTTTTTTAAGTCAGAAAAGTTGTACCACAGTGTAATTGTTTAAACCGAAAATGATCGATTTCTTAATTATAAGCAATAAAAGAAAATTGAAAGAGATTTCCCCCATTCCATTAGAAAAACCTCAATGCTTTTAAGCAGAAATACTATTACTATGCTGTATTGTCTATCTGTTGCTTAAAACTAATTTCATTTCCGGCATTCGAGTTTGCCAGTGCGGTAGCGCTACTGTTGTTGGCCATCTCGACGAGCCTTTGAAACGCACTCGGCAATTGACAGTTGTGGACCACAACTGGCTGCTCGAGGCATGTGGCTATTTTTAAAACCAAACCAAACCAAACCAAACCAAGCCAAGTCGAGCCGAGCCAAGCCAAGCCAATTCAAGTTAAAGCGATTGGAGCCACACATAATTGTTGGATGGCGATGGCGCCAATTGCAGTGAATTTCCAATGCAATTTCATAGCTGGCGGCGGAGCCGATCGGGATCGGGATATGCTGGTTAAATAAGCACACGCATACACCGCGAAGCATACATAGATGGATAGATCGATCGAATAATAACAATGTGCCTGGTCAAATGCTGTTTTTCTTCTTGCCTGGCCTGTGAAATGTGAGCTGGATGCAAGGGGCTCATTTAATTGAACCAGACTGCGGGCTGGACAGGATGCCTGGATGCCTGGATGCCTAAGACGGAGTGCGCAGCACACAACATACAGAAACACTTGCTGCACAAATTCCAAATCAGTGCAGACAACGACGAGCAGCTGGGAAGGCAACCAGTTCGATGCATCTAAAAATAAATATGGCCAGGCATCATGGCTTTGCTCGACTTGGCTTGGCTTGGATTGGCGTGGTCTGGTCCAGCCGGGGCAATAGATTTGGTTTTTATGGATAAATTATTTGCTAATGCAAGGATTGCGAGCAGGATAGGGTACCAGTACCAGTACCAGTACCAGTACCAGTACCAGTACCTGTACCTGTACCTCCCTTCGCCTTAAAACGTATTTTTCCAGAACCGTTCAAGCCACGTCTGCCATGGCCAATCATCTTTAACGATGCGATCGCAAATGGCAGACTAGCAAATGATCAAGTTCCGGCTATAATATCAGTGGTCACTTTCCCAGAATTACATAGCTATTCGCCAAGTGATTTGGCGACTAACATGCGAGAGAACGATTTTGGCAAATTCTCGACTTTTGTGGCGGAAAATTGATTGAAATCGTGATTGCTGATTAAAACATGAGGCAATTCAATGTCAATTTCGTTATCCACAGCCCGACACGATTTGAATGCTCGTTCGAGATTTTTCTGTGAGTAGCATGTGCAAAAGCAGAACGAATCGAAATACAACAATACGAATGCAGTTACGTTACGTTCGCCACTTTTTTGGGCAGGTCCAAAACTGCATTCCGCTTGAGTGCGCTCGCAAAAAATAATTAGCCAAGCTATCTTTGCGTGTACTTGATATTAGTATGCCTTCGTCTGATGGCATCAGAAACCCATTATTACTGAGCACTTCTAGCACTGCCACTGCCACTGCTAATGCTAATGCTAATGCTAATGCATTAGCCACGGTGTGACGCAGCCACAGGAAATGATCGACTTTAGATCACGTTGACAAAGTAAATACTAATCGCAGGCGAAGCAACTGCACCCAGTCCATTTTCTATTGCTTGTTGTTCCGCTACAATAGCATTTAAGTACAGTGTTTAGGCAGGTCTGCTAGTTTTTGGCATGATAGAAACATTGTCACCGAAATGAAACTGCACTTTAGCACGCCAATCGACGACGGTTCGCCGTTGCACTTGTAATGGTTTTTTAATTTGGGAGAAAATTGATAACTCGACGCTAGAACAGTGGATCAGTGCATAATCTTACGAGTGACAGTCACTGAAATGATTGACATTAGTGGGAGTGGTGGTAGAATAGCAGAAACTTTGTTGCGCAACGAGAGATAGTCGGCTAATTGCGAAGAAACTGCTATCATCTTTGTACAAACAAGTAAGCAATTTAAGGGGCACTTTTCAAACACAATAGTTAAGAACTACTGCATTTTACAAAGTTATAGAATTTTTAAGTAAATTGAATTTCCTTCATTCCAGAAACAATCAGTTATTAAGGAATTCACCATCTGTTCTAAGTCATTAGCTTTGATTGGCAATTTATTTCGTTCGTTCTAGGGAAAATCAATCAACAACAAGGGTGAGTAATGGCAAAACTATTGCCAATAATAACAAGCTGCTATAGTTTCAATGCTTAATAACATAATTGTGTAATTACAGATGAGCAAAATGGTAAGACACTGGAATTTGGGATCAATAAGAACCGCAAGTTTGGGTTCAACTCTTAAGAAGGAGACTTTATAGGCATTTAGCCAAAATTGGCTATATATAAATGTGTTAATCTTTCTCTTTTTTCCACTCTCCAACGTCAGTATATGCGTCTATTGGCCAGTTCGATCGAGTGTTGTAACCACATGGGTACGTTTGTGATTGTGGGTGCGAGTTAGTGAGACACTCGGGCACGTCCAACGTTAATGTTAACGTTATTAACCTGCTATATTTGACTACCGAATGAACGGCCACATTTACCGTTCATTTACAGGCCGACGAAGAAGTTCATTAGGCGACGAAAGTCGTGACCGTTTTTCGGTTTTTTTTTTCCCCCCAATTAAACCATAAACAAACATTGTTCGACACACAGTTTTGAATGTTCCCCCCACCAACCAAGTGGTCAAGTGGGCGATGGATTGGCTTGATATTGGGATTGGGATTGGATGTTTTGGCCTCTGCGAGTGCTTCACTTAGCCCGATTCGGTTTGGCCTGGGCAGCACGTGTTTTGAAGTTTGCTCAGACATTTTTTTCTGCTCGCATTCGCATTCATATGCAAATTCCAAGCGCTGAACCAATTTGAAGCGATTTGGCCTTGAAGTTGACGTTTGTTTCACCAATTTCGGTTGCAGTGGAAAATTTTGGCATAAGCAATGTTGTAGGGCGAAGGAAAACTTAAAATGCCACTGCCAATGAGTTAGAAGAATAGAAATGAGTATAATGTATATTGTTCTGTACTTGAACTTTAAATTGTTATTTTTTGAAAATCCTAACAGTGCTTTAAATCCCAATTACTGCCAACTGAATTTGAATTGTTAATGAAAGAAATAGAAATGAGAAGAAATTCCCAATATTCTCTTATCAGAAATAAATGTTCCTGAAGGAAATGGGAATGCGAAAAAATTCCCAATATTCTCTTATAACAAATAAATGTTCATGAAGGAAATGGGAATGGGAAGAAATTCCCAATATTCTCTTATCAGAAATAAATGTTTGTAATACCAAAAATCTTTTCGATGAGGGAGAAGGGAGCAAGTGTGAGTGAGACAGAGCATAGGGGGCTAAACTTACGATTTTTCATTTAAAAATTCACCGCGCGTAAATTCTGAAAGTCGACGCGATTTGCCTTTCTTGGCCGTCGTCGTCGTCGTTGTCGATGTTGATGTTGATTTGCCGAAGGACTTTGTTGTGGCCGGGCCACTATGATCGTTTGAACTTGAGCTTGGACACGTATGGGGGCAGGGGGCGGAGCAGGCGGTGGGCAGCGAGCGGGATTTCTCATTGGCGGTCAGCGGAAGCTCCTCGGCGGCGGCGTGGTGGTGGTGGTGATGGCATGTGCACTTCAGGGGCGTCTGGTTGGACCAGCGACGGAGCGGCTGGCGACTGGGAATCGCCGCCGACGCCGCCGCCGCCGAAGCCATCTGAAGGCAGTTGTCGAGGGAGTGCTTCTTGACCAGCGGAATTGGCTGGCGCTGCTGGAGGCACCGATGCTGCTTCAGGCTGCGACGGGGACGCGGGGGTGAGGGCGAGGATGCGGGCGAAATGGCCACCGACAGGGAGATGGCATCCAGCGAACTGGACTTGGTCAGCGCGGTCACGCGAGGATACAATTCCGCGTCGCTGCCACTCTCCGCCTCTGGATCCTGGTCACGCTCCTTTTCCAGTCTCCGCTGCTGGGCTATGATGCGGGTATAGAGCTCCTCGGAGTCCAGTGGCAGCAGCAGGTTGGTTACCCCGATCCGCCGCTTGGCCTGGCTGCGCTTCTGCTTGGCCTCCTCCTTTCCAGCTGCATCCAGCTGATCATCGCCAGTGTTTCGGCTGTAGTTAAGGATATGCGACAGGCGACGCATCTTGTGCGGCTTGCTGGACTTTGCGACACCCGGATCCGTGACCCTGGCATCCGGCTGATCCACTGGCGGCGTCTGAACGGACTCCTCCACCTGGCTGACCACGAAGCGCGTTGGCTTGGCCTGTGGTGGCTTGGAGTCTTGAGGTTTACTGCTGACATGATTGGCATCCAGTTTCTCACCCTGCAAAATGTCGTAGATTGTTCCGTATTTGTGGGGACTGATCGCGGATACAGTGGCCGGAGTGGTGGCTTCCAGAATGCGTTGCTGACGCTGCCTCTCACGCTCCCGCCGCTGGACAATGTCGTAGATGACGTCGCCCGAGGACCGAGTGCCCTCCAGGATCGAGCTGAGGCTCTTGCGCTGCCAGCGTTCGCCACCCTGCGAGGATTTGCGGTGCAGGATCTCATAGATGGTGCCGTAGGTCATGTACTTGTCGTACTTCTGGTAGATGTCGTTCTTGCGCTGGATAATGTCATAGATGGTGCCGTACACCAGCTTGTCGTAGATCTTGAAATTGCGCCTGCAATGGGTGCTGGAGCTATCGCTGCCACGAGAGGATGGCAACTTGTTGTACAACGCCAACTGCTGCTGCTGCTGTTGCTGCTGCTGTTGATGCTCCTGCGACGGTACATTCTCCTTGTCAGTCTTTTGTTCTTTGGTCGAGTGCCGGCGCGGCAGAAAGTAACTGGCGAAGCTCTTACGCTGCCGCGAATTCTGACGCTTTAGTGGCGATGTTGCTACCGCTGCTGATGCGGCTGCTGATGCGGCTGCTGCTGTGGGTGCGACCACAGATGAGGCGAGTGGCGGGGTGTATGGGCATTCCAGCGGCTCAATTTCGTTAACCAGACGCTTAAATTCCTCGTACGAAGTGCGACGCTTGTGCGCCTTGGCTCGCTCCTTGGCCGCAAATTGATGATCGAGAATCTGCGATAGAAAATCCGAATTCTTTCGCATCGCCTCTGTGGTGGTGCTGCTTACTAAAGGTGTTGTTACTGCTGCGGTTGTTGTTGCTGTTAGATCGCCTTCGGCAGCAGCGCCTTTTTCACCATCGCTGTCACCGTCGCCGGTATCCATTTCATCGGCACTGACAGCGGCGGCGGCGGCGGCAGCAAACTCGTTTACGCAATCCGGTTTGCTGCCTGTGGTTTCTTGTTCTGAAATGGAGGAAAGTGGGATCACAGTGTTGCTGCTGGCTGTTACTGATGTTGCTGATGTTGCTGTTGCGTCATCCGCCGCTGTTGCCACCGTCGGTGGCATGGACATTGGCCCTGTTGCCTCCTCAACGAACATGGCTTTGAACTCCTCGTAGGATTTTCGGCGATTTCGCGACTGCGTCAGACATTCCTTGTAATTGCGTCGCTCGATTTTCTCGCCACTCGGTAACGACGATGTTGCTGCCGTTGCTTCGCCAGAAGATGTGGTCACTGCCACAGCTGCTGCCGCCGCCGCTGCTGCCGCTGCTGCCAGGGCCTCCAGTTTGTTCTGCATCTCCATGAAGCCAGAGTCCATGGAGCTGAGGGTGCTGGTGGAGTCGAAGCTCGTCTTCCGGCTCGAGTTGTTGCTGCCCGGCGAGCAGGGCTTGGGCGGAGTGGCGGGCGGTGTCTCCAGCAGGGCCAGCAGGATATCCTCCTCGTTGGGGGCGCTCAGCAGGTCCACAGCAGTGGCGGCCGCCTGCTGGCCACCATGCCCCAAGTCCGACACCTCAACACCCAACACTTGCGCCTGGTCGTCGTCGAAGCTGATCAGATCGCGTCCGTCTATGGTGAATGGTGGCGACGACGATGGCGACGACGACGGTTCCTCGGGCACCACGGCCAGCATGGTGGTTGCGGATAAGTCAGTCTCAGTCTTCTGGCCACCGGTCGCCAAGTCGCGATTCTTATTTACCACAGCGTAGAGGGGCAGATGCGCCAGCAATGTCGTTGTTTCTGTCACCGATGTAGATGTAGATCGCGCCGCTGTCGCTAACAAACTAAACGCTTCACTGCCAACGCTCGCTCTATTCGCTGCACTGGGCTTGGAATTCGGATTTGGATTCGCATTCGGATTCGGATTCGAGCTCGGAATCGGAATTGGAATCGGACTGGGAATCGGCATCGTCATCGTCAACGCCATCGCCATCGGCGACGAAACTGACGACACCACTCGGCCTCCGCCCACAGCGATTGGCATTGCTCCTGTTGCTGTAGCCATTGTAGTTGCAGTTGCTGGCGTGTAAGTGCTGCGATTATGAAAGATTTTAACACTGTGCATGGGTAATTTGTGATGGCGATGGCTTCGATTACGTGCAATGCCCATGGAGACGGTGCCGTGCTGCCTGTGACGCTGCTGTCGGCGGGCGTACTTGCTGGCAATGCTGCTGACAGGATCCAGTTGCAGTTGCCACGTAGCCGGGTCGTTGACCGGCTCGTAGTCGCTGCCTCTGCCGCTGGCACCGACGCTGGTCCTCAAATAGCGCTGCAGTCGACGCCCGGCGCATGTGGGTCCGGTGCGCTGCTCGTTCATGCACTTGGCGCAGCACAGGAACTCGTACAGTATCTCTTCTGTTCCTCCAGCCTCACCCTCCTCCGCATTGGCCTCCTCATCGGAGTGGGTCTCGGGGGGCGTACTTGGGGAGTACTTGGGCTCCAGCAGGAACTCCAGTTGGGCGGCAGCGGCTGCAATGGCCTGTCCCGATGGTCCTACTCCTCCTGCTACTCCTCCCTGCCGCGAAGAACCCTCCGCCTTGCTCACGGGCATCAGGATGTACGTGTTCTTGGCACTCTTCGCCTGGGCCAACTGACCTGGCTCACCATTCGCACTGATGGGCATCGAGTTGCCCGACTCCTGCTCCACGATTGAACTCTCGATGCTGAGCCCGCTGTCCAGCAGCGTAAAGGTGCCGTCCGAGGGCAGGATGAGGCGACCCTCGGCGGCGGCGTTGACCAGCTCGCGGAGGGCATGGACCTGCTTCTCGGTCACATTGCCCTGCAGCTGGATTCCGTGCAGGGCGAAGGCCGTGGGCTTGTTGTTCACCGAGTTGGGATCGGTGCACCAAACCACGGGCATGGCCGTCATGATGATGGCTTCCTCTGGTGAACGGGTACTGCTGATTTTAGCGGCTGTGTGGAGAGAAAACGTTTGAGTACTGGCAAAACTGGGAAAGATTGGGTCGCCTTCTTGGGATTTCTTTACTGTTTTTCTATGCTCCGCTGATTGATACAAACAAGTAGGCAAGATCATTGGCTAGAAATTCGATTCCGGCTCTTGTTTTTAATTCAGACCTACAGCAATGCGTATTATGCGTGGCCGAAAATATTTATGTAAATTACGACGATGAGTTCCACCATCGTGTGTTTTTAGTTTGTTTTAATTCTGGTTACGACAGCCTTGGATTTTTGTTTTGAGGGTTCGCCAAGCATGCAAAACTCCTTAAACATATTCAAACACTTTGAGGCGTGTGCATGGAACACACTTGAGCCGTTAGAAATGTTTTATGCGAATTGAATGTGATGGAATGATTTGGAGCGAATTGCAAGCCACTCGAAATTCAGGGATCGTTTCGAGAGAAACACGCAAGAACCGAACGTGACAAATATAAGCAAAATCTACTGCCTGAGACCACAATGTCGTCTTCATTGAGTTTCCAGTGTAATGATCCTTGAGATGAGCAGAATAAACCTTTAAAATAAACCGATGAACGTGTGTTCATATCTATATTATAAATCTATTAACTACTTTAACAGCATGATTCACACAGAATACTTAACGGTGGAAAATTTGGCTGCCATTTCGTTGTGGGCAGATGAGTCTGAATTGATTGCCAGTGATTATGTCACGAGGTAGCTTATTCATTGACCCCTGGCAGACAGATCAACGGTTAAAAAAATGAATGAAGGTGTCTTTCAGCTGATCATTGAACTTCTTTTATGTGTAGAGTATGCACCACGTAATCAAGATTGTATATCTGCCTCGAGATGGAATCTGATTTCAAGGCAGCGACTCTGACTCGAGAGTTACGCTCGGTGGCAAGGCAACAGATTGCTGGCGAGCCGACAAAGAGCCTCTTGAGACGGAGTGGCCAAGAGGGCATTCAGCTGGACATCCTGCAGAGAAATCCCTTTTGATCTCGCCATCGGAAACAATGAAGTGGGCCTGCACTGAATCGTAGATCGTCACAATACTGTCAGCATCAGCAAATGTCAATGTCAACAGAAAACCGCAATACAAACCGAAATGAAAAAGGTTACGCTGGTGATTCGACTATAAGTTACCCGCTACATTACACTAAATTTACATTTAGTTACAAATTGACAAAAAAGAACTCATTTTCCTAACAGCCAAATATATATGTGAATCATTTGCGAATACTAAATGACTTCGGGGAACTAAAGCAAGTAACTCAATTTGTTTGCATATCAATGAGGTTTGTATACCAACAATCTTAAAATGCAAATCGATATTTTATCCCAATAAACATCACATTCAAGTGGGGTATATATTTTAATACAAACAAGTGTTTAATAGTATTAAAATTAAACAGCTGCTTTGATGATTAACACCAACAATAATAACCATAATAACAACGGCGACGTACAAAACCTGTTGAACCCGTCTCGGTTTCTCTGACATTCTTGAAAGGAGATTGAAAGCTCCTCTGGTCATGGTAATGTGTTCCTTTCAGCTGGTTTTTGTCAAGCGCCAGACGCCAACAAACTAGTCTGGTCGAGTACTGCGTACCTTTTTAACCCCAGCGTAGCTATAGAAGTGGTTTAGCTGTCGTTATTCTAATGTTTATGCGCTTAACAGTAAGTTAGCCAAATGCAAACAATCCTTGTAGAGTGAAATATTATAACAGGTTGTAAATATTGACACGTGCAATGATGAGCTAGTCATGTTCGTTTGATTGAACTAATGGGGAACTTAGGAACTATAAGAGTTGGTTTTTAGTTTCAACAACTTACAGAAGGGCTACATTTGACCCAATCAAAACTGTATGTTTTAATAACAATATAATATAATAATATATTCGTCACTAAATTTATTTCGAAGTGAAGAGAAGCTCAACTCACAGCCAAGCTAACTGACTGACCTATGCTAACCGAATCGAAACATGGTCATTACAAAATATCGCTCGGTTTGGTTTTTTTTTTTTCGTTTGTTTGTGTGGGAGTTGGTTTTTTCGCTGGCAGCGCGTGCCAAGAAAACTGAACAAGACACCAACATAATAATAATAACGGACATAATGAGCTGCACAGCGAGTGGATCGAGTGCGATTGGCGTTGAGTTGTTGCCATTGCTGCTGCTGTTGTTAGTGGAAAGGTAACAATTGCACTCAAAAGTACTACGACCCAATTTGAACCGGTTTAGTGGTTTTTTTGTTGTTGTTGTTGCTGCTTGTCTGCTTCTTTCTTGTTTCCTTCTAGTGCGCCAATCCAAAAAAAAAAGTAGCAAACCTCGAAAATCAAACACAAACTCTTTCGCTTGTTGCCAACGGAATGTTTGATTGTTTGCTGCAACATTTGTGCTCAAGCATATGTTGCTAGGTAGTCTGCTGTTTATTGACTTTGATGCGAGTGTGTATCACTCACTTCCAGAAATCACTTATGAAATCAAAATAAGGTGATTAAGCTGTGAACCTGACAGTGAAAGATGGCAGGGCCAAACTAATGAGCAGTTAATTAGTACAAGCGGACAGCAGGAAGTAAGCAGGGGATCGATGCAGACTAAAGTCAAGCATCGGCCCGTACTTTCTCCGCGCATCCACAAATTAAATCAACTTTATTCCGAAAAAAAAAAAAAACAACCACTGGTCAACTGAAGTCGAAGCGCGAAGCCAGCCAGCAAATCAGTTGGTCGTCCGCAAGCTGCTGCCCATTTATGTGCAAATGAATAGTAAGCCAAAAACATAGCCAACAACCACCAGCCAGCAAAAAAAAAAAAACAACAAAAACAACAAAAAAACGACCAACTGATGGCCAAAAATGAGTTTGGCTTTGATTTTGTGTCCATGATTTAGGTCATTGCACAATGGTAACGAGACCACTGACTAAATTTAGTAGCAGCCATTTCATTCCACCCATGGCATTCCACTAGATTCAGTGCTCTCCCTATTTTACACTTCTATTTTAAAGCCCGAGGTGGTTACTTAGTAATGAACTGGTATGCCCTGTGCTAAATAAACGTTACCTTAGCAAAGTATGAACAAAATCTTTAACTTTCAAAATTTCGAAGATCTAACTTATATTTATCTAACCCTAAACGTTTTAAGCCGAAACTTGTTGAAGCGTAAGTGCAATCAAAATATCTTGGACTTTTCACTGTTTTCAATTTATGAATAATAATTCATTTTGGAAAAAATAGTTTAGAAGTCCTCCTAGTTTATTTAAAAACTCTTTGAGCACCACGTCATTTAAAAAAAAAAAAACCCAACAGTCTTAGAGAGATGACTAACTTAATTTTGTTAAACGAAAAATCGATGACTAAATTTCGAGTAGAAACCATGTTTGCCATGAGATGTTTCCGCGAAGAACTGCAATCTTTGCGGGGAACTTCCCACCAAGTTCATGGAAATCTTTGTGAGCCTGAAGTGGCTGGACATGCAGAGCGAAGCCATTCAATTGGTATGAGGAACAGTTTGACTGCAAATTACTCCAGCACTTATGGCAAAATGTCAGCGATAATAATCGGGGAACGCTGGCAGAGGTTACCGCTCGCTTTGCCAACAACAATGAGCGGACCACAGATACCAACTCAGCGAATATACACCATTAACAATGAGCTTTTTCGTCTCTCTTTTGCTCTTTTGCTCTTCTGGGCACTCCGCACTCAATACCTTTGAAAGCAATTTTCATGTGTTTTCAACTGAACATTTTGTATCTGTATTTTTATCGTTTTTTTCTGCTGCTGCTGTTGTTGTTGCTGTCTGCTGTATGCTGTCTGCCACTGTTGTTGTTAACCGACTCCGACTGATGGTTGTGACTCATCGTGCAGGAAATTTATGACCATGGTAGAAGGAGAGAAGGCAGGAAAAGAATGGGCTCTAGGCCCTACAGCTTGCTAATATCAATCTCGAACCGTAATTTAGACCTTAGCTCGAACGCACAGAATATGTGCGAAATGGTGCAGTCTGTCCGAGTCACGTAAGTCAAAATTGATATGGTTTCAGCGGCCCGGGATGGTGGCTCGAAAAAAAAAAAAAAAAAAAAAAAAAATCACCGACAAACTGAACTGCAGTCGTTGTGGAAAAACTGAGCATGTGCACGGAACTCGGCGCACCCGTAACCCGTAACCCGTAACCCGTAACCCGCAACCCGTAACCCGTACTCCCACAAATGTATCGCCCCCGTTTGGCTGGCCAGCATGTGCATTTTAGCACATATCGAACGATAAAGTTCGCGAAAAACTTGAGGACGACACTGTGGCGACGTTGCATAACCCCTCCGCCGATCAAGCCATAACGTGTCGCGGCGACTCCCAGGAATTCTCTTACGAAATAAGCTACACTTTGTATTCCGCACGGAAAGCGGCCATTCTAATTCCAGAAGCGTGTGCCATGGGCAAAGAAAATATGAATATGTTTGACTTGGGTCTAACTTGACCAGCGAAGCACACGCGAAACAGTAAAGAAAATAGAAAGTTCTGCTCCCATCTCTTTCGGATCTCGGATCCACTTGGGGAATGGTGCGCATATGGCAGCTTTCCCGGGCATGTACCTTTTCCAGTTTTGCTGCTACTGCTGCGGCTCTCGTTGCCACTTGGCCATATCAAAGTGGGGCTGCTGCTGCTGCTGTTGCTGCTGCTGCTCTAGTCAAGGCACTTTTGAACAAAGGAAACACTGGTTGTTGTTAGAAGTATGCCACCAACACAGACAGGTCGCGCATGCGCCGCAGCGTGCAGCGAGTTTTTAGATAGTGTAATAGTTGGATAGTGGATAATCCGTTGAACGAAACACAATTAGTAAGCGCGCTGTCGGTGAGCTTTAGCCGATTTGGATTCGGATTCAAAATCAATTCGATTTCCTGCTGCGCCGTCGTGTACAGGCGCAATTCCGTCTTCCGAACCGTTTTCGCGCGGCTTCCGTTTACACGTCCGTTTTGTGCACCGCTTCGCAGACAACTGATACGTTTATGAAATTTTTATAGAAAGGTTTTAACCGCTTGGCTTGGCTTGCCAGCGCACCAACACACTCGCACACTGTGTTTGCCATTTACCATTTAAGTCAAGCTCGCTGCCGTTGCTCTCTCTCTCTGACTCTCTGAGCCGTCTTAAGAGTGTGCCCAGCTCAGTCTCAGTCTTAGTCTCTTATAACTTTGCCAAGAAGTCCAACAGCTGATCGCGAAGAGCAGGCTCACTCTTCGGCCTTAAATCATGCTCTCTTAGATCGCTCCGAGATGTACTGCACAGAGTTTAGCAATTACGACAACAATTAGTCACAAAGTGCGTTGATTGCAAAGATCAAATCGAGTTAAAAACAATTATCTCGTCGCTGTTACTGACAAAATGTCAGGTTGTATTAATTTGTTCACGTAACCAAAATAACTTCGTCGTTGTCGCGTCGCTGGAAATCAAATTATGCGTTTCTAAATGTCTCCGCTTAAGTTCTTGTGAACGATATTGAACCCGTCATTGATACGGAATGTTTACCCGCTGAAAAACAATGATTATAATCCTTTAAGGGAAATGGAAAATGGCAAACTATGACCCAGAAAAGGGAATGTGTCTAAGATTGTGACCTAAATTACATGCACCTAGGAATTTCAGGGGAAAATTCTGTGAAAATTCGTATTAACCGTATTCCATAAACAAAATGATTAGATTCACTGGGCTCCAGCTGTTGACCAAATATAGTTCCTGCGACATCTTGTGTAAATAGGAATCCACACATAAACACAGGTGTTTGCCCCGATAGATCAGATTACCCGCACTTATTACTTTTTCCAGTCTCCAAAACTCTTTAAATACTAAGACATCGGGACTTACCTGGAAATAGAAAGTAAACAGAAATAAAGAATTACAAATAGTGATAAAAATATGAAAATTTAAAAGATAAGCTTATATTAAAATATCCTCTTTAAACACGGTTACTACTGTTAATAGTTCCAAGTTGTTATATTACTTTAAACTTATAAAAAAATGTTAATTTTAAAATATTTCCTTGTTTAAATGGGAAATACTTGCTACTATATCAGCACTTTAATCGATTAAGCTCATCACTAGTCCTAGAATAGAAATCAAATTATGGACAGCAAGTAACCGTAACGATTCAACTAAATTTCGACGTCTCCTTCAATTAGCCTAACCCGATTGAAATATGTGCAATACCAGTGAATAAATTATACGCACTCTAGTTGCCAATTAATGACTGGCTAAACTAATTGAATGTTCGCTTCCTGTGTCAAATTCGTTCGAAAAACAAATATCCACCGTTAATTACTGTAGTCTTTATCGGATATGTCAGTTAAATATTTGAAACTTATTTGACTAATTCAAGTAAATATTATAGTCGGTCGACCTTCACGAAGTGCGTTGCCCGAGGCTTCTGGCGGTTTTGTTTTTGCCGCTACTGCTACTGACAAATTATTAAAACAATCGACTTCTATGGAGAGCATTGTTTAACATGCCACATAATTGAGTGTTTTGCCTACTCATACACGTCACATGAATCGAAAGAAGAACGCTGAATTAAATCGGTACCTCATGCATATAGGGGAATATGAAAAAAGGCCGACACGGCGCCTTGCATGTGGCCCGGTATAACAATTGCCTCCTCTTTTTCGGGTTCAACGACATTTTCTGGTGCCATGTTCAATAACAATTGCAGCCGGTAACAAAAAAAAAAAAAAAACCAAGCCAAATAATGCATTTATGGAAATATATAAATGGAGGAGGTTTAAAAACACTTAATCCTTGGTGCAAAATTTGTGATTCAAAACAAAACAAAACAAAATGGGATACTGTAAAAACTATTTAATAAAATAAAGTGCAGTGAATTTAATTTAAAAAAATGATTTATTTTCAAAAAGCAAACTTAAAAGACAAGTTTCCACTAATATTTCACATTCTATCAGATTTTAACGAGAATGATTTGCCGCTCAAATCGCACTCAGTGATCATCTTTTGATACATTTTAATTAATCGAACGAGGCAAATCAATATGCATACAGCGAATTAGTGCCAGTGACATTGAAATTTGCCAAAAACGAAAACCTCATAAACCGATCAATTTCGCTGCGACAATTTCAAGCCAACAACAAACAGGAGAGGAGCAGAGCAGAGCAGAGCGGATCTGAGCTGAGTGGAGCTAAGCCTCGTTGAGTCAGGTGTCGTCTTCCGTATCGGAAGATGAAACAAATCAAATGGAAATAAACAAACGCACGAGCAACAAAAACAGTAGGACAAACAAACAGTGGACATATAGTATAGACAGCTATCAAATCAACGCGAGACTATCAACAAAATCACAATTGTTCCATTATAAATTTTAATTTTAATTTCGATTTACGATTGCAACCGCTTTGGCTTTGCATTTCAATCGCTACGCCTTTCGATTGCCTAATGCTCCAAGTCAAAACAAAACAAAATAAAGCAAAAACCAAACAAAAAAACAATTAATATATTTTCGCGAGTTTGCTGATTTTGATGTGTTTCTATTGGGCGAGTGATTTACGATCTGAACTGGAAACGAATAAAAATTGGTTATATGGATTTCGGTGTCTGTAGGTGGCTCTGGTCTAGACGTTCTTGCTCATTTTGCTTTGCGCTGGGAATTATGAATTGTCCACGGATGCGCACACACTGTAAAATTCCACGTTTCGGGTCAATGAGCCAGGAGAGCTTCCGAGTGGACGCGAATGCTTCTCGCATAATCTCGTTGGGAATGGAATGGAATGGGATGTGATTTGATTTGATTCCGTTGGCTCATTGGTAGTCGGGCGGGCCAGCTTATTATTAGCAATTTATGTGGCTGGGTAATGGTCAATTGCGAATTTACGGCTAAAACGTTTAGCACTTTGCCAACTATGATAGTTCGACTCATTCGCATTTTTCCCATCAACGGAAGTTAAGCAAGTTAAACAAGACGAGACGACAAAAACGAAAAGTCCAAGCCTCAGGTATTTCCCCCAAAAAAAAATTCACTTGAATTAATTCAAGATTCAGCCTCGTCTCGGGCGAATTCTGTGAAAACGCTTAGCCATTACCGTCGTAAGTTGACGTCATTGAACCTCCTGACGCACTCTTACATCTCGTTTGACCTACATTCCGAGCTGCACAGAAATACTCTGGAGCAGATTGGTCAGCGCCCTCAGATGAAAATCGTGTGGCAATCGGGCAGATTTAATCAAAACGAATATCCATAAATATGCAATTTATACATGGGAAAGTTTTCTTTGGTCGCGTGTTAATGCGGAAGTGATGAAACTTTGCAACTTGTATACGTTTTGACAGCATATATCAAAAATATGATAGCTGATTAATTCAAATGTTTACAAAATACATAAGAGTGTAAATAAAAGATTAAGTAATTAAAAACATCGCTACAGAATGTGAAACTTTGCAAAAGGTAGTAAGACACTAAATGAAAAGATATAGTCAGATGTGTATTAAAAAGAAATTATCCCTTTTACTATAATACATTGATTTTCAAACGGAATAAAAAAAAAAGGAAAATCGCTAGATTTAGTATTGGATCGAAGCCGATCGAAACTGCTTTCGCAAATAAAATATTTCACCAATATTTATCCTACAAGTAACGGCTATAAAAAAGTATAAAATAAACACCCATACGGAAGAGGGCTAAAAGCGGCTTAAATTGGGCAATGACCAACGAAAATCGAAAAGCGAAAACCAAATCAACGCACAACGACAGAAAGGCTTCTCAGAAAAATTAATATTGTTAAAGTGGGGAGATCCTTAAAGCGAAGAAAGAAGAAAGCACAGTTAAATGAGCGTGAATGTTTATTGCATTGCAAATAAATTAAAGAAATTGAACGAGAGCTGATTATTGTTCGCAGCTTGTGCTCAATGCGCCTGTGCCGGTAAATGCTGATTTATGAATTTTGGTTAAGTGTCCAAGGCAACGGACAAAAACTGGCCTCAATTAGGTTCAAATAATATCAGCGATTGTGGGTGGAAGGGCATTCGGCTTAAGCCCAAAACCTGGGCGCTGCTCCAATTGGAGTGCCCTTGAAACCGCACTGGTTTGGGTTGGGTTAAGTTTAGTTTGGTTTGGTTTGGTTTAATTTGGGAAGCACGGGCATTAGGAAACGAAACATGAAATGCATTTTTATGCACTTGAGTCTTGGCCACAAAAAAACAAACATCCCGACCAGCTCCCGATCGATGGATGCCAAAAGCTATCTCCAATGCTATACATTTACAGTTACACGCGACCACGGCGAGATGAATGTAATTAATGGCTCTGCCTTTGGCTTCAGCATCGACATCGGCTTCAATGATATTTATTTTTGTTTTCGTCCGATTTACCGGTTTTTGAACTTTTCCCTACGCCCAGACCAGATCAGCAGGCCAGCAGCTCCGATCGCAGCTTCGATCGAGTCCAGTCTCTCTCTTAATTTATGCAGCTGGATCTTTTTTCTTTCAAATTTTTCCATTGAGTTTCATTCCGAATATGTGAAATGCATTTCTCCGGCATATCGATATTTCGAAGGTTTGCTGGCTGATTGAAATGTGTGTTCCCCGCCAACAAAATCGAGGCCCAAATTAAAAAAAAAAAAAAAACTTCCTAGACAATTAAGAGTCTTGTCTCGGAATCGGGTCAAGTTTAATGAACTTGACACTAATACTGAGCCAGACCAAAGCAAAGCAAAGCCTAGCCACTCACGAGCCTCAGAGCCGCAGTTTAATTGTCAATTAAACATAACAATAATGAAACAGAACATTTGTCCAAGCCGCAAACAAAAATAAAACATGAGTGAGTATATTACGCTCCGAACAGAAATCGTAATTTGACTGCGATTGTAATCGAAGTCTGTGTAAACAAACGGAATGTAAGTGCTCGCTCACATACGTAAATTTATCCATGAAGTAGCTCGTTAAAATTTTAATTGTTTCTGGCAAGGGCTCACGCTAAAGGCTAGGGAACCCTAATAAAAAGACCTGACATCTTGTCCAATTACGGCGACTGTGAGTTTCCTAATTTGGGTTGTCCAAATAAAAATAGACAGTGATATGCAATAAAGAATATATTTGTACGGTTATATCTTATTTATCTTATCTCTCAGCGCTAAAAACAAACAAGGTGATCTCAGTTAGATTTTAACTAAAACTAAAAGCGCTTAAGGCTTTGATAAATGACCACTTTCAATCAAGGTAAGGCATCAGCATTTTGGGATACAAATATTAATAAAATGAAATGTTCTCATATGAACATTTGGGTGGTTTTTTTTTGTATGAAAAAATTGAATATACCAATATTCATTATTTAAAATGGTGAGATTAAAGTTCCTTATAAAAAAATCTGTTTGTATATTTTTAAGATATTAATTTTAGCTGTAATAAGAAGTGTACCAGCTATCTATCATTTTTATACTTGTTCTTGGAAAAGGTATTTAGCCTTAAGAATGCTAAAAAACAATATTTTATCCGTCTAAACTTAACTCAAATATTGAAATTTTCGTTTTTAAATCTATGAGCTCAGAAGTCGGTGCAGTTAACCATTATTAAAGCCAATAAATGGATTTAACTAAAATGTTTGCACTTAGAAAGGCAAACAATACCTAAAATTGCATGTACAGAGCACTTGGGATCTACAGTGGTTTTAGGACAATTTATATATCAAGACATCTGAAAGTATGCTACAAAAAAATGTTTTTGAATTGACATTGAGTTGAGTTGATGTCGAATTGAACCCATGTAGATAAACTAATCTACACTTTAGAAGTGCTTTGTATAAAAATGTTTTGTTTTGTATTATCCCATAGTTTTAGGGTAGAATATTTAAATGTTATACTTCTTCTGCGCCTTTGAATTTAATTTAAAAAAGAAAAACATTAAATTAATAAGTAAGAAAACAACAGATTGTTTCGGTTATAAATATGCAATAATCGGACTTACGGTTCTGCTTCAATGGATTTCAATTTGGCCACATAGTTGGATGGAATGTAGCCCTCCGAACGTGTCTTCTTGCTTCGCGCCAGCCACCAGTCGCCCTGTTAATATAATAAAAGACGAAAAACGCTTATTATATTTTTCTAATCGAAATCCTACAAATATTATTTAATAAGCTTTAATGCTGAAAATTAAAAAAAAAAAATAGATATCAGTTTCACAACACCCACAGATGTGTTTTGTTGGCATCTTTAACATTTTAATCATATATTTTATAGTGTTTTTTTTTTAAAACAACGCAAGACATTTGTTTAAATTCAGAATAAAAAGTAGGTACAGATTACGTTGTCTGCAAGGTATTTTAATTCTTATTGGCTGTGCTTTTAAACTGATTTCCAACATGACATTTTTCAGCTTCGATTGATTTACTTGAGCCCATGCAAACCATAAGTTTGTGATTCCAATGACCCCTTTATTATAATCGAATCGAAAATCATTGAATCATTGTAAAAAGCTGGGAGCTGAGCTATTTGAAACGACCATTTTTAAGAGCTGATTACCTCGAGCTAAAAAGGGAATCAAAGGGCTCTTTGAGTATGCTCTTGCTGGACTCTAGTACAGTATTTTTATGGTTATATCACCCAGAAAAAATGCATATTACGATATACGATGTGTAAGGTTTTTTCTTTTTATTGGTTTCGATTTTGCACAGACTTTCATGAAGCCCACGAACACAGGCATCCTCGTTGCAAAAAGAGCGTAAAGGAAAAAAGAAACGAAAATGAAATTAAAGTTTATACATTTGCTCGCGTGGTTGCGGCTCGACATGTGGTTACGCGCTTTCCAAGTGTGTCTGGTTTTGGCCAAAGCCGAAACAACAGAAGCAGAAACCCGCTTTTGCCGAATTTGTGCAGCAGTTTGTGTTTGTTGCTTCAGGTGTCTGAATATTCATACTGCTATTCACCCATGGCAGAGCAGATATCGAGCGGCCAGCTAGTAGTATCTCAGTAGCGGTTCGTGGAAAGTCGTTGATAGCTTACTGCTGCTATCTCTGCGATAAGCATCAAGAGTGCTCGCTCACTATCCGCCCATGTACATCCTAATAATGCTGGTCTATGTCTATGATTAGACCACTTGGCCCGCTACGATGGTAATTGTGTTTAGTCTGTGGCGTAAGGTCAATGAACACACATTTTAGGGTTCATTGTTTATTTGTTGCTGTGATTTTGATTTCATGGGCGAGCTGCTTTGGCTTCCAGCCCCTCCCCTCATATCTATTATATTCCCCGTTGGATTTTGGATGCTCTTCTTCTGTGTACAGCGCTTCTTTCTTACAAGTGCATTTCATAATCGCGTGCTTTGTCTGCTTTTCGAGCGTCCAATCTACTGCCTTGATTCCAATGAAAAGTTAAGTGATTTCTGCTGCCGCCGCTCGGTCGTCAACTCATTCTCGTAGCTACGCTTTCTTTGTGGTTTAGAGTTTGAAAGTGAAATAGAAGTTAACTGTGACAACGCTCCGGCAGACCGAGCATTGGCCGTTTTGTATTGTACATATATCTCAAAGAAATGTAGTAATATTATTGGAAATATTATGTAGGTATGTTGGCAACTTGCGTTTAAAATACTACCATGCTTTAGTCGTAAAAACTAGTACATTGTTTGACATTCTACCCTCGGAAAGAATGTTAATGCTTGGTTGGAATGTACATAAAATGTGCATACAAAATTTCACGCGAATTTAAACTGAAGAACTGAAGAGCTTTCTGTGTCACTTCTGAAACAGTGACTTCGATAAAACATATTTTAAATAACTAAGTATAACAACGATAAATGTGTTCTATGAAATATATACAGAAATATTTTTGATTGGAAGAATGAACATAGAAATTTCAACAGAAAAGATTTCTGTGTCACCCTTGCATATACTTTCTACGCTTCTTAGTAAAAATTTTTCGCAATTTTTAAAATTAAAATATCGCTGAAATGCTAAAGAAAAGTGAATCTACAAACTTAGAAATTGCTTAAAGATTTTCATGTGTAATTCAGTTTTAATATGGTGTTTTAAAAATAGTACATATACATTTGATTGTGATTTAATGGAACACCACAAACCAGTGAAATGTTTAAAACTAACATTACCAAATTAAAAAGCTGCTTTGCCTATTATAAACAGATTTTTAAAATTCTGTATAAACATATACAAATATTTAAAAACTTTTAAAAATTTTCCCTCGAAATCTTTTCACAATTTTTTAGATCTGCAAAAAGTATAGATATTCTCCCTTAATACCCGGGAACATGCTCTCTACGTCACTGCAACAAGTATATGGATGCAGGCGAAACCCTTGACGCCGGAAACTTTTATGCAGGTCGCACTCTCTGGAGAGCCACAAGCCACACAACACAACGCAATGCATAATCTACGACTAAGGAGGCATGCAAAACTAAACAAAGTAGGTTTTGCATGCATTTTTCTGGGGCGACGGCCGGCAAAGCCGAGTGAATCCTTGAAGGGTTTCATTTCCCTGCTCCTGCAGACCCCAGAGGGGATGGGACTGGATGTTCAACCGCCGCATAACTGGAGGAGTGCTAAAAACGAGTACAGGCACAAAAAAAAAAAAAAAAAAACGCTGCTCCAGTCGAGGGAGTCCAATGACAATGAAGAGACATTCATTGACAGCACACAGGAGGCACTCCCATAAAATATTTTTATTATTTTACATACAATTTTGATTTCTATGCCTGGCGTGTACCGCTCAAGAAGCGAAAGACGAACGAAAGGCTTCCATAAAAAGGGGAAGCCGGGTAGCGTGTATATAAAAGTGTACAAAATACACAACGTCGAAAGTCTTGCGTGTCTGTGTGTGTGTGTCGTACCTTAATTAAACACTGCCTCACCGGAAACACTAGCCACGGAACTGCCACTCAAGTACTGACCATGGGTAATGACTGCCGCTTGTTTGGGGGGGAAAGCGGTGAAAAGCTTTAAGATGCACCTTGAATTGCCTCAACAAATCATAAGAACTCTTGCGCGTTGCTTTTGAATTAATAAGTCCGATTGCCACTCAAATCCAAATATGCGGGGAGTGCGCAACTTTTGGCCAGCAGCCAATGGCAGACGTCATGGTTCTAGCGCCGTCTGCCACTGTAAGGTGGTCATGGCTATGTTGACGTAAAGTCTTTAAATACAAATTCCTGGGCGGCGAGGAGGGGCGTTGGTTGCCCACTTGCCACTTATGTCACAACATAGTCAGTTAGGATGGGTGGCCGCTGTGGGCGGTGACCTCCGATGGCTGGCTAATTATAGAACTCTTTTAGCAGTCAAACTATCCGAGTTTTATTTACTTTAACCAGTGCAGATGTGTCGACGTCTGTTTATGGTTTCAAGAGGAGTTGCAGTTGGGTTAATTGTTTATGTTTTACAATGTATACACAGCTTCATCTGTATTAATGAAAAGATGCTGCTGCCCAGAATGTTATGCACTCAATAGCGAACAACGAATACCCTACCGAAAGATAGCAAAGAAACGTGTCGATTTCGCACATCTCGAATGCATTAAATGGCACACCATAAATTTCTGCATAAACGATAAGCCAGACCATTCTCGATTAAGAGTTTACAGTCACATAAATGGCAAAAAATCTTAAAAGTGCATTTGAGAACTTTTGTACTGGATTTTCCATAATCAAAAACGCTTTAAAAAGTAAAAACTTTAATAGAAACTAAAAGTTCTATCAATTCAAAGTACCTTAGTGAGGGAATTAAACAAACTGCAGTCCGGGATTCCTATTGCTGCTGCTTTCGAGTTGGTTCAATTGGCATGTGACGCCGTTGGCCGCAATTACGGCGTCCGGTTCTGCACAAACCGTCTCAAAAAAGCATTTACTTATTGTGTTCTTAAAAGTTGGCGACATTGAAACGAAGTAAGCAAAGAGGAAAGTATGGAGCTATGGTTGGACAGCACATTCAACATGACGCATCGATGTGGGGCGAAAGTAGCAGCCGTTGGGCACTGGTGCTGTGGAACTTGAGTTTGGAAAATAACCGATAAGCTCTGAAAATCATGCAGTATAAAAATAATGATTATAACCAATAAATAATTGAGCATTTAAGCACAGCTTGCTCAGTGAACAATAGTCGGGTGATTCCCATTACTCAATGTACAAAATCAATGGCAAATAAGCAACAACGCCACAATATAGGTGCATGTGAATTTGAAAAACGTAGATGAAGGCAAATGTATCTGCCGGAGATGACCCTGATTTCTAAATAACATCTAAAATATTTTTTCTTTTTTATTTGGAACATGCTTGGGGTGGATATTCCTATTCCATCAAAAACTTGGAGCAACCATGTGTGCCACAAAATAATGGTTTCCCAACGCTCTAGCTTTATACGTGGTTTACGAGATCTTAAAGTTCAGACGGACAGACAAACAAATTTTGCTGGGTCAACTGGGCTAAATATCTTAATCAAGAATACATGCATACACTTGAAAGGGTGGAAAACACAATTCTTTTGCTTTACGACTTTGGTAGCCGATATTATAATTGTTGCATCCTCTTTTGTATAGCTATGTATAGTCTGACATTTTTGTGAATTTTGTATAGCTATGTATAGTCTGAAACATTTGTAATATCATTTGGCTGGAATGTTATCAATTAAAATCTATCTAGTAAAAATTTCCCCGTAAACGGCTTTAAAAAAAAAGTCAACCGGATGGGTTATCATATAGTTAAATAGATATATATACACACTTTTTAATTTTTAGAAACTCTATCTTTTGCGGCACGGTATTCTCACGATTAAAGATTTTGAAAGAAATGCTCACCAACTTTAAATGCCAGTTTGAAAAGTAATCTCATCCTCGATAGTGCATTGCATGGGCCGCATTTCGCGTTCAATGAATTGA
The DNA here is from genome assembly GCF_018152505.1 of Drosophila elegans. Taxonomy (NCBI): domain Eukaryota; kingdom Metazoa; phylum Arthropoda; class Insecta; order Diptera; family Drosophilidae; genus Drosophila; species Drosophila elegans. The sequence continues at coordinate 2,788,158 of NW_024545903.1, read as the reverse complement.
GCAATTAAAACACACGCAAATTGTTTAAGGCCATAATTAAAAAGTTTTCAAATATGTACAAAGGTAATTACCAGTAGAGATATTTTTAGCTAAAATACCGTTTACACTCGTAAAATTCGATTGTAATCATTACAAAATCGCTCTTAAATTAATAAAAAAAATTCTATTAATTTTAAAATTAATTTTGAACAATAACAAAACAATGAGCTTTTGATAAGAGTTTCCTTTTCTTAAATGTCATGTTTTATCTTTTTAGATCTTCATCACAGGGAAAATCCGTACAGCTATAGTTTTCCTTTTTTCTAATGTTTGCGAAGTAGTGAACACCCGAAAGATACCATAAAAACAATTGTTAAATTTCGATGTTCTTGGGGAAATTTGATGATGTTTTTATAACGCTTTGGACCCAGAAATAAATTAAAAATATAAGTCATTATTATTGTTTCTATGCGTATTTTTTTTTTGAAGAGTAAAGGCTATCTGTGAAGTGATTAAAACGTAATTTATAAATGATGACTGCCAAAAATGACGGGTTTTATTGTTATTGTTATTATTTCCTGTACAATTAGGAAATAAGTATATACAAATTAACTCACTCTTAAGTGACCATATCAATATGATTAGAAATGGATAGGTGTTCTTTTAATTCACACAGCAAACAATCAAGCAAGCGCTGTTATCAAGAATTTTGCACTCTTTATCAGGCGCTCTCTCCCGCATTCTTCCGCTCACACCTACACACCTACATTATACACCTTCCCTCCCGGCTAACTGAATCACTTACTCGCTCAAAATATGTTTATACGAGAGCTACTGCCTAAACGATATATTCAGATTCGTTTATCATTGCCAGATAAGTATTTAACAATGATTAACATTTTTAAATTGCCATAAATAAGCAGCTTTTAAATGATTATATTTATAATTAAGTGATATTTTTACTGTTTCCAATGGGAATTCTTTGAGCTCCTCAATCTTTTTACATCTTTGTCAGTTAACATAATTATTTGTTTACTTTTACGAGGAGTTCGCTCTTTATTTACAAATTGGAATTCATAATGGTTTGCGAATTGGGCGTCCGTGTAAACGAAGTGGCACTCACCTGTGTGTCATTCAATATTTCCAGGTGCTCTCCCTTGCGGAAGCTCAAGTCTTCGTCGGTTCGGGCGTCGTAGTCGTAGAGGGCCACGAATATCTTGGCGTTGGCGCTGGCCGTGTCGCCCTCCGGGATCTGTGGAACCGGACGGATCTGCTCCGGCGGCTGTCCGGGGTGCAAGGGCATGGGGATCTGGGGCACGCCCACGCTGCCGCTGTTGGTGGGCGGGTCGTCCAGCTTGACACGATCGGCGGGCTTGTCGGCTTGCTCGCCCTTCTGAGTGGTGAGGCAGTTGCCCATTGTTGTTGGTTGGATGAGTGACTTCTGCTGGCGGACCGAGAGTTAAATGCAATCAATGCAAGCCAAATTGCAGCGATTGCGTTTACTGTTACTTTCACTGTTTGTTTATTGTTTGCTCGCTCCGAGATCGGCGCTTGGGTGTTGGCACTAATCGGCGCTCTCACTCGATCCCCGCTCCCGCTACCGCTCGCTCCCACTCCTCTTACAATTTGTGCAAGTTGATGTCGCGTTTTCGCTCAACTCTCTGTGTTTCAATGAGCACCAACTACCAACTAAATTAAATGCTTGCCCACGACCAAGCGTGTCCCTGTGTGTGTGCGTGCGTGAGTGTTTTCTCACTTTTATCTACATTCGCTCGTGTAGGTGAGTGCGTTTTGTGGCTGTGTGGGTGTGTGTGATGCTGGAGCTGCTGGCAAACAACAAAAGCTGCAGGATGACGTCGACGTGGGCCGCGAAAACAGTTGAAAATCGGCGATTAAACGGGTGACTCGCGCGTGCACTATTATTCAGCAGGCCTAGCATCCGCGTTTACATTTTTAACTTAGTTATCGCCCTCTTTTCCCATCGCGTTGCAAAGAGACAATGTGACCGTCTTGGGAAGGTGAAAAATACCATCGGGCATAGAAATATACTAAAATTATGCATTTAAGCTCTCAAAAAATCTCTTTAAATACCAGACAATACATGGTACACAAAAAGAGAGACCAGTTGTCGCAACCACTTGCCTATCGACAATGTAGCGATATTTTGAGGCGATACTTAATTTCGCAATGTATCTATTAAATGGATACTTTTCAATAAGTGAAAGTTGTTTAAGTATTGTACTAATATACAACGAAATTTTAATATAATTCTATAATACAAATAAAAAGTTGTGCCCAATATGAGAATGTCTTTCGAACCAAACGGAAGAAAGTAAATATAAGTTTTAGTGAATATCTAATCAATCACTATCATAACATGTTTAATATTTTCGAAGGGAAAAAGGAATCATTCATCTCTCTACAGCGAATGGTGGATTTATTTCCCGAAACTTGTTTTGCTCTTTGGCTCCAAGATGAAGATAACTAAAAAGACAATTTACTCGGGTCCGAGAAATGCCAATTATCAAACTGCGAATTTGATTTTTGATGATAAGCAACAGCCTGATTATTTTGACTGACTGAACGGATGGCATTCTGTCCAAGATTATTCTAAATGATTTCTTAAATGTCCTCTCAAATGTGGTAAAATCTTTTCAGTTACAAAAATTTATATCGATTAACTAATTTTATATCCAGCTATAGCACACAACCTTATACCGATATTTTATTTTTATTTGACAACCCTTCTTTGCGCTATCGCGAGACGGTCACACTGCGGGTATGGCGTCAATTTGAAAACAACGGAACTTGAAAAAAATCATCGCGTCCTTTGCAGCGTGCTCCGTTCGCATCTCATTTATTGAAAAAACATAACGTATTTTCAATAGAAATTTGTGTTGAATCAAGGGATCCACAGCGCAGGCAGTCCCTGCACGTGAAATTCTATCCAGAGATACAAGGAGCAAACCGAAAATGGCGCTATCCGCCTTGGCGTCCTTTGATGATCTGCGACGCTGCATGCAAGTGCTAACCGATGGAACTGCCGAAGAGGGTGAGTAAAGTAGCCTCAGTAGTGATTGGTGCGGTGGAATCCCTACAACTGCGTTTCCAACACAGAGTTCCTGCGGTTCCTGCGCATGTTCGAGCAGTACCACGAAAAGTGCGCGGGCTATGCGGCCGAGACGGCCAGGATCCAGAACGAGCTGGACAAGTCGCTGACCAAGATGGGCGACCTGGAGGGCAAGCTCTTTCACGCCCGTCGCATCATCGACATGGAGATCAAGGCGCGTCGCCAGGCGGAGCACGAACGGGACGCCATGGAGGGCAAGATAATGGCTGTGGCCGATTTGCTGCGCCACGAGCGCAATCTGAACAACGAGACCCGCGACAAGCTGGCCTTCCTACACACACTGCCCTCGTCGAGGAAGCGCAAATCCCTGAACGCCGTGCGTGAGGACAAGTCCTATGGCGACATCAACTCCACCGGCTCGCTGCTGTCCGATCTGTCCATCACCCACTCCGAGGACGACTTCCTCGACGTGCGCACATCGAAGTCCTGGCGGGAGCACCGACCCTCGCTGCCCAAGAACCCGATTCCTTGCGTGGGCAATAAGAGATCGCGCCTGAGTACGGGTCTCAACGGCAGTGTGTCCGGGAATACCCCAACCACCAGTAAGTCACGGCGCTCTGGCGTCGGCATCGGAGTGGAGCAGCACACGGTGGACGTGGGTCAGGGCGCTGAGCGCTTTTGTGCCACCACCAAGGTCACCATACCACAGGACGGGCAGGGCGTGATCCGGGCGGAGTCGACCATTGAGTCACTGCCGGTGATTGGCGGTCACGAGAGGATCTGTGAGGGTCTATCCTCGACGCCACGTCGATCGGTCCTGAAGGAGGCCACCGCTCCGCCTCTGACGCCGGTGAATGCAATGGCGCCGCATGTGGCCGCCGAATCCGGCACTCCTCTGCAGCACCGTCCGCTGATGAGGAGCCACACTTTCAGCCAGAAGACCTTTTTGCGCGGCGACAATTGTGTTCAGTGCCAGAAACGGTATGGAGCATGTTTTGATGTACCTATAGTCTTCATTGATTAAATATATTATACTTTTTCCAGCATTCGGTTCGGGGCCGTTGGCCTGAGATGTCGGGATTGCCCGGTACGCTGTCACATCGATTGTCGCTATCTGCTTACCGTCAGCTGTGTGCCGCAGACGGGAACGCCCACAACCAAGACCATGACCGGCTACGTGACCGACTTTGCCCCGTCCATTGCACCCATGATTCCGGCCCTTATTGTGCACTGTGTAAACGAGATTGAGGCCCGTGGCCTCAGCGAGGTGGGCCTCTATCGGGTATCCTCGTCGGAGCGGGAGTACAAGGCCCTCAAGGAGCAGTTCCTGCGCGGCAAGGCCACTCCGCATCTGGGCAACACAGATATCTATGTGCTGTGCTGTTGTGTGAAGGACTTTCTGCGGTCTCTTACAGAGCCGCTTATTCCGACCAGCCAGTGGAAGGATTTCGCAAACGCAGTGCAGAATCCCGATCCCAAAACGGCCCAAGAGATGCTGTACAAGTCGGTGAAGCAGTTGCCGCAGGCAAATCGGGATACGCTGGCCTTCCTTATACTGCATTTCCAGCGCATCGCTCAGTGCCCAGTGGTGCTCATGCCGATCGATAATATCGCGCTCATCTTTGGTCCCACCATTGTGGGCTATTCCACGCCGGATCCCGATCAGCACGCTATTTACACAGAGGTCTTCACACAGAAGCAGGTGATGAAGGCGCTGCTCGAGTTGCCCGTTTCGTTCTGGGAGCAGTACATCGTCATAGATACGACGCGGACGCCGGGAACAGTGATCAAGCGGGTGCCCAGCAGCAAACATGATCTACTCTCGCTATATGGTAGGTGATACACCATCTATACGATTCTCTTTCTAAACTATGTATCTGCCCCTGCAGCCACTCCCTTCAAAGGAGGCACCATTAAAAAGCGAAAGTTTTTGGGCACACCACCGGCATCCGCCCACAAGAAATAAGTAGACTTTTCTTGTCGAAAAGCATTTGACGTGTTACTTAAATTTACTTCAAGTATTTGCAGTTTTTTGTTTCCGGCCAGCTATCCCCCAGCTGTATTTATATTTGTACCCAACTAACAACGTTTTTCTTTATAATTAATTCGCTCGATTATAAGCTAAAGCACTTTATTCGTACTAACATAAGTATACTCACTTTGAGAACTAAAGTAAAATATGCATTTGAAAAGCAATGAGAGAACAATGAACAACTAGATTAATAAATGAACACAATATAAGGGTTTTTAATCCCTGAAACTGATTTTTGTTTGTTTTTTTTTTTTTTTTGCTTAAAGGGCCTAATAATTCTATCCTACTTTTTATATGTAGTTTTTAAAGCAGACTGATTGTCTTTATTATCATGATCATAAATATGTCAACCATTTCCGCATTAGAGTGTTTTGGATAATTTTACAATATTTTTGTAATACGGAGAAAGGGGGAATAGTTCATGTGTATTTACCATTAAAGTAATAATTAAATGGAATAAATTATGGGAAGTACACCAGATAAGTTTTATCAGAAAATAAAACGAGCTGGGCCATTGATACATGCAAAATAATTATCATCGCCGCTCAGAAAAGCCCATGACTTTACACATTTACACAGCTATCGTCATGTCATCAATAAACTGGTTTCGTAGGCTTCCCTAATAATACCCTTTAACCACGACGTAAAGCAGCCAGTCTGTCAATTGCAAGCCATTCGAAATGTTTGAAGCGCATCGGAATCGATCTCTGCTGTTGCTGGTCGTTCTATCCTTGGCGTTCGCCAGTTGCTCTGGATCGTGGAACGCCACGAGCTGCGGCCATCGGTGCGGAGGAGGCGACTGCATCGAACTGGACCAGCTTTGCGATGGCAGAGCCGACTGCTTGGATGCCACCGACGAGACGTCCGCCATGTGCGAAAAGGTCTGGTGTCCGGGCTATGGATTCCGCTGCAGCTACGGAGCGTGCATAGCCAGCACGGCGGTTTGCGATGGTGTGCGCGACTGTGTGGACGGATCGGATGAGCAGGGATGGCTGTGCCGGGCTCAAATGCAGCAGGCCAACTGCGACAACTGGGAGATGTACTGCTCCTCCGGACAGTGCATGCCCTACTCCAAGCTTTGCGATGGCATCCGAGATTGCCGGGACGGCGATGACGAACAGGAGTCTCTTTGCGAAGGTGTCGTCATACCAACCACAACGGTCAGATCCACCACCACTGCAGCCAAGGAAAGCGATGTCATAATGATAACACCCACATTGACCACGACGAGGAGACCACCAGCCAATCCTATTCAGAAGAACGGGGAATGCGTGATTCCCCAGCTGCCAAATGTGATAGTTAAGCACTTCACCGATGCAATCCTTCCAGCGGGATCAAGAGTAGCCAATGGCACGCGTATCTACTACGAGTGCCCAGCGGAACACTCACTCAAAGGAGAGCACCAGAACATTTGTGAAGACTCTTTGTGGATTAACAAATTTCCCTACTGTGAAAGTAAGTTGTATACTTCAAGGAACCCCTTAATTTTATTTAATTTACTTATTTTACTTTTAGCACCCACAGCCTTTGTCTTCAGTCTGGTGATATCATTATTCTCCTTCCTGATCGTAGTTCTGCTAATCCTAATTTGGCGGGTTCGTCGGGATAATGACCACAGAAGGGAACGTGAGGAGCACATTTGGCTGGTGGAGACCAGCACCAATCGTGCCCAGCAATCTGACATACCAAAGGTTTAGGGACTACTTGTAATCCAGTTAATAGTTCTCTGATGCTCTGAGTATTAAATGCTTTCAAGTTTTAAATTGCAACCGTTTTAGTGTTTGAAAAGTCTGTACAATCAGTGATCAAAAGCGCTTTAAAGTTTAAAATTACTCAGAAATTAGTAAAATGAAAAGTAAGATAGGTAATTGTAAGTTATATTTATGTATTTTAGTTGTAAGTTTAATGGATTAGACATCCCATTAAAATATAAACGAATGTTAGAGTAAACCAAGTAGAATAACATTTATAAACCCATTTACCTTGATGGGCTTTTTTTTTTTTAATAACTTACAATTATAGTACAGTAATTCAAAGCGTTTTAAGTTTAAAATTCTTTAAAAGTAAAAAGTGAAGTTACCAGATCAATAAGTAAGATACATACATATGTACCTGCAAGCCCTATTACATAGCTCTAAACTTAATTTTGTATTTTGTATCCCTTAGAACATCACATTTTATACCTCAACATTTAAGTTATAAAACACTTTACATACAATAAAAAATTTAAAAAAAAAATATATTTGCACTTAATAATTTTTTGATTTTTTTAAAATCAACGAAGTGAGAACCACTTGTTGCTTTGACTAAAACCGTGACCGGGAACCGTGATATTTCTCCGCAACGAGCAAACGGTCACACTTTTGCCTCGAGTGCGCCAATATTGCTCCAGTGCTCCGCAGCGTAAGTACCTTGTTCTGGAAGTGGCTCCATATCAGATCCCCCACTTGATTAGATAACGCATTGCACTTGCAGCCGGCTCAGATTCCCCATTGAAAATGGCCAACATTGCTAAGATCTTCGCCTCCCGTGCCCAGAATGTCCTGCAGGCAGCTGCCCGCCAGCCACAGGTGGCCACCCGGTTCAGCAGCTCCTGTAAGTATATTAGCAATTTAAATGGGGGATCAAAGTCCACTCCCGGTCAGAGGAGCCCAGCTGTAACCTAAGCTGGAAAATCGAGATGTGAAGTGCCGGTTTGCATCAACAAGAACTTGGTACTTTTCCAGCCAAACACTGGTTGCGTAATATCCACACACACACACACACACATACACACACGATCACCTCATGATGCCATCTCTTTTTCGCCCGCCCCCCTGATAGGCACCAACAACAACTGGGAGTACATCAAGACCGAAGTCGCGGGCGAGGGCAAGAACGTGGCCGTGATCACCCTGAATCGTCCCAAGGCACTGAATGCCCTGTGCAATGGCCTGATGAAGGAGTTGTCCACCGCATTGCAGCAGTATGGCAGGGATTCGAGCATCGCCGCCATCGTTTTGACGGGCAGCGAGAAGGCCTTCGCCGCCGGTGCCGACATCAAGGAGATGGTGGGCAACACCTACTCGCAGTGCATCCAGGGCAACTTCCTGAACGACTGGACCGAGGTGGCACGCACCCAGAAGCCCATCATTGCCGCCGTGAACGGCTACGCCTTGGGCGGTGGCTGTGAGCTGGCCATGATGTGCGACATCATCTATGCGGGAGACAAGGCCAAGTTCGGCCAGCCGGAGATTGCATTGGGCACCATTCCCGGAGCCGGTGGCACCCAGCGTCTGACCCGCGTCGTGGGCAAGTCCAAGGCCATGGAGATGTGCCTAACCGGCAACATGATCGGCGCCCAGGAGGCCGAGAAACTGGGTCTGGCCAGCAAGGTGGTGCCCGCCGACCAGCTGCTGGGCGAGGCCGTCAAGCTGGGCGAGAAGATCGGCACCCACTCGAATCTGATCGTGCAGCTGTGCAAGGAGGCGGTGAACACGGCCTACGAGACCACGCTCCAGGAGGGCCTCAAGTTCGAGCGTCGCACCTTCCACGCCACCTTCTCCACGGTGAGTTTTGGTTTTTAACTCTCTGTGTTGCCCTATCTAATCTTTGGATTCTTGACTCTTAATAGGCTGATCGCAAGGAGGGCATGACTGCCTTTGCCGAGAAGCGCCCGGCCAAGTTCACCAACGAGTAAGGTCGGACGACTTCAACCAGAGATCCCTACCAGCCAGCAATGCATTTATATTCTCCTTACAAAATCAGTTGTTTGTACGCAATTAAAACTTTTATCGTGATAATTTGAAAATGTCCACGGCACAATTTGCAGCATGCTAGCCCGGCTGTCAGGTGGCAGTATGGTGGTATATCCACTTGACAGTCGGACAGCATGCTCCACTGACCGTCTCCTAATCAAAACAAAATAAGTGCATAGGCGTCTTCGATGGATTTTGATGATGCAATCGCTGATTGCCATGCAGTTTGGAAGACAAGTAGGTTGGAAAGCTGTGCGCTGAGTAGCGATGCCTTCGTGGAGAGAAGGCATTCTCACGGAAATCTATTCCTCCACGCATTCTTCCGGATCTTGAAGGGCATTTGGTGTAACTAGAGCCATCGGAATTATCGCAACTTTCAGCCTGATGTCGACGATTTCTAGATCTCAAGGGACAGTGTTCTGTGCTCCTTGGTTCAATCAAACATGGATCACTGAGTTTAATAGAGAACTCCTTGTTGCGATATGTGACAATTCCCTGACGTATGTCCTTGTTTTGTGGCTCAGTCTGGCGTGAGGTAAGTAAGTAATCAGTGCAGTACCTGCATTTGTCTCTGTGACTTCTGGCCCTTTTTCGTTCACGTCGTTCCTCCCACTCCCGCTGGGCACGAGATACCAGCGGCTGAGGAGCTCGACAGGAATACTGCTGCGGTTGATGGGTGAGTAAACAATGGTCACTTGACGTGTTGTTCCACTTGCAGCTGCCATAGGACTCAGTTCTGATCTGTTTATGTTGGGTCCTTCTGACTTTTGGTGCTCTCCTTGAATAAGATGGTTCCTCACTGTATCTTTGTCTTTCGGATGCGGAGGAAAGCGGTGATTTGTTGAGTCGTCTTGGACTGGATTCATTACTCCAACTCTGTTTTGTCCATAGCCTAAGATCTCTTGGTCCTCGTATATCCTGTATTCTAGGTTGTTCTCTGAAGGTTATTCCTTTGTTGACAGAAGGCTTTGTTTCTTTACAAATTATACTTCGAGGCTCTTGCTTAAAGGATCCTTCCCTTTTTCTATGACCATCTGCACTGGAATCTCTGGATCTGGGAGAATGCCTTGGTTCTTCACTCCCTGATTGATTGGATTTAAACTGAAGATCTTTAAAGCTGGACCAAAAGAATCGCTTGGCAAAGGCGTGTAGTCGGGGCAGCAGGCTTGGCTTCTTTGGCATGTGACCATCTGAATCTGTTGTTAGCTTTCTAGAAAGGGTTCCCGACCACTTGAGCTTTCTTTTTTTGGTGGGAATGTCATCGTCCTCCCAAAAAACGGAACCACCTTTGGCCTCCTTTCGATTCGAAGCATTCCAAATGGATAAAGAATTGCAAGGCTCTTCAAAATCGGAGCTGATTTTACCAACGGACTGAGTAATTGTGGATCTGCTGCACGTACAAGCTTCCTCATTAGAATCTATATATAATTGAGTTTGTGGCAAGCCATAAGTGCGTTGACTATCAGTCTCCCTCAATCTGCGTTTCACCTGCCCTCTTACATCTGGATTCGTTTTGGACCAGTAGTAGGAGTATGGCCTACTGTCCGGAAACATTTGCCGTTGGCAAGACTTGTGCTCCGCCAGACGCCGCTTCTCCGCCCCCCGAATGTCCGGATCGACGGCTGACCACAGATAACAATACGGTGGTGGCTTCTTTCTTTTGCATTTAGGGATCGGACCTCCGCACTGATCAATTATTTTCTGTTTTTCGGAGTGGTGTACGAAACCTTTGTATCCAGTGCTTACTCCCTGGGGATTTTCTATGTCATACTTATCTTTAAGGCCAGGTTGATGAGAGCGTTCCACACTTAGTTGCCAATGATTGGAGATGGAGGCGTAGAAGGCATGCTCTGAATCTGGATCAGGTGGTACCTCAGTATTTGCCTGAACTTTTGAATGATCTTGATCTGGGTAAATGTTCGAGCACTCTTTTCTGGATATAATAGAACATTTCCTATTATCCCTGGTTGATCTAGTTTGACTACCGCTCCTGGGGTTTTTGTTACTTTTAAGGGCACCACTTACATAACTAGTTCCCTGAATGGCTTTAAAGAAAGGACGATTTTCGTATTCGATGAAGCGAGGATCTCGGCTCTTTCTCAATCGAGCCTTTTTACTGGGACAAATTTGAATATTGCAGGACTTTGGAATCCATTTAGGATTAACAATGGGACAAGGACAGTCGATTATTTTTTCACTGGGCTTTAAACTTCCCTGGGATCTGGATATCATGGGTTTGGATCGACAACTAGGCTCCAAACTGTTCTGGGATCTGGCAACAGGTGGCTGGTTAGAAGGTTGCTGGCTTATCGGCTGAGGAACTAACAATGGATTACTGACATAAATTCGATGTAGGGTATTCCCTTCCAAATGACTTTCCTTTGACTGCATCTTATTCTCATTCTTTGAATCAGCTTTCCTAGTCTTATGGTTATCTTTCTTCCCTAAATCCTTTTGATTACTTTCTTTTTTGACCGAACTACCTTGGTATTTGGCAAACAGTTTAAAGCTCAACCTAGATGGCTTGCTTTTGGGAACTCTGATCTTCTCTGTAGGAGCAGGAGTATCCAGCTTTCGAGGACAAGGGCAGATGGGTCGCTCTCGGTGACGGAAGCAAGCCACATTGGTGCAGGGGAACTCCAGAGGAGCCGCCGTATCGATGCCCGGACGCATGTGCCGTCTCTTGGCCGCCGCATCGTACTTGTAATAGGCGAAGTTTGGCCTACACAACCGGTACTTACGCTGCAGCTGCATCCTGGCGTGGTGCTGCTTGAGCAGGCCCAGGAATTCAGGTGAGACCCTTCGTCCTGGAAGGACATAAGAAGCCGCTTTGTCCTTCAGCCGCAGGGCATGCCTTATGGGCACCTGAAATCTGAAGCAGAACTTCCGTTTGCCCGGCTTCCGCTCGACTGTGGATCTTCGGGTATGAAGATACCACTCTGCCGCCCTGTCCTCCACATCGAAGTACTTCAATCCACGCCTGGTTATGCGTGGAGGCCTCTCCAACTTTTGCTGGGCAGGAGGATCCGAATGCAGAGTGGAGCAACTCAACGAATCCAGACAGTTGTTGCCACAGGTCAAGAAGTCGTAGTAGGAAGTGCAGGTGTTCTGCAGGTTCAGCTTCTTTGTCTTCAGAGCACTTAAAACATTCATCGCTGAAAGGCAATTTTGTTGATAAAACCTAAAAAAAATTAAAAAAATTACCTAGTTTTTCTAAGGCATGTGGATTGACACCCACCAATAAGAAGGCACATTACATTTTATGGTCTTGAGAAGCATAAAAAGTCCGGCATCGTTAATTAATCTAAGGATTATCATAAGGTGCCTGGTTCTTCCCTTATGACATTCCCTAGATTGATTTCCGCTCTTGGAACTTCGGTCTTATAATCAAAATTTAAGCATTTTGTTGGGCACAATATCCCCTCTTCACGTTCCCTTCTTCGCAATTTATGGTAATAAGCACGGAGTTCACTTCGACGCCTTTGGGCCTTTGCTTTCTGGATGAAATCCGAGTCCTTTTCTTCTTTGCCTAAGTGAGGATAATATATTAGTGGAGATCAAGAAAACAACAGCTTGAATTTACCTTGTGAAAACAAACTGCACACATAGCAGTCACATTTTCTCCGTTCAGTCATCTTACAAACATTATCTGCCATGGGTGTTTCCTTAACCTCAGGTTGTTTATTATCCAGCTGGCTCTTCCCCAATTTATCGGAATATCGACGAATTCTTAGGGGTTGCGTGTTGTACACTCCTTGGGATAATCTTGAAAGATTTACAGAGTCCTCGGGCACGGTTAGTGTCTCTCTCAAAGTGGGGAACTTTCCTCGGTGATTTATTTTCTCTACTACGTGAGGTGTTTTCGTGACCCGTATGTTTTGAAGCCTGAGAATGTTCTCCATCACAAAATTCTTCGGTGGTTTTGGGGGGCGATAGTCCTCACGTATGGCCACCTCTTTCATCAGCTCTTGTATACGTGCCTGCACCGCAGCCCGCTCCTCCTTGAGGAAATTCTGACGCACCTCATCCCTCAAGTTCTGAAAGCTGAGCGCCTGACTCTCACCGATCTTGCCACTTTGCGCATAATTTTCCTCCAAATTGGTGTCAAATAAGTACGCGTCCGTATCTCGGGGCACCTCCTCCTCCTTCGACTCCCTCATCTTCCCATGCGTAGAGTTGGAAATATTCGTTGTGCTGATCACAGACCTGGAAATATGCAAGTTCTTATCCGATGAGGTTTGACTAAATGACTTGTGATAGAAAAAACTCTTATCGCTTTTCAGGTATGAAATCGGATCCTTGGAGTTCATTTTACTCCATATTTTCTGATCCGGCTTGGAGTTTTTTATGTAGTGATAGAACTTTTTTAGCTTTATCTTTCGAATGCCGGACTGAACCGATATCTGATCAAAATTACTGTTTCGGATGGAGTTTTTTTGCGGTGGATCACCGGGCGGCTTTTTTTTACGCTTTAGTAGACTTGCTTGGGACTCTTTGACCACCGGAATTTTGTGAGAAGGTCGCGAAACACTGCGATCTTTGGAGCTTTGTCGATTCTTAAAAGGTTTCGAAACGTCGGGCCTGAGTTTTGAGAAACTAAAGTCTTTTAAAGTTTGTTCGGAAATTATAGAATCCGCCTCGATGGATGATGCAGAAGATTTTTTAAGTGTTTTACTTATTGTTTTTATTCGATAATTGCTTGTCAAAGCCGGATTGAGTTCTGGCATTGTGATTTCTTTGCCCTTCAGTTTTTTATGGAATGGTTTTGTCAAGCCTATATTCATTCTTCTATAAGTTCCCGCAGCGCGAAGACCGTAATTTGGCTCTACCTTTTTTGTCGAATGGGTCTTCTTAGGACTAGAAGGCATTTCTTCAGCCATCTTTGCGATCTGATTTTTCTTATGTTTTTGAGCTACAGCCAAACTAGTAACACTTCTCAGATTAGAAACACGTTCGGGCATATCGACATCGCTGCTTTTTATTAAATCTTTAAAGAATTTTGATACGGGAGGTTGTCTTTTCTTAAGAATTTTCTTAAAAGCCCATGAAAATTTTGCTCCCACCTTAGTTGATGTCCTTTTGGGCGACGTTCTGATCTTTTTAATATCCTTTGATGATAAAACTTTTAAATGATTACTTGATTTAAGAAGAGGATGAAGCTCGGATACTTTGGCGGCGTTACCCTTAAGCATTTCACCTAATGGCTTTGTATGTTGGACTGGTATTTGGCTCTGCTCAAGGGCATTGCTATTAAACTTTGGTGTTAAAACCTTAAGACGATTATTTGATTTTAGTAGTGGATGAAGCTCGGGTACTTTGGCGGCATTACCCTTAAGCATTTCACCTAATGGCTTTGTATATTGGACTGGTATTTGGCTCTGCTCAAGGGCATTGCTATTAAACTTTGGTGTTAAAACCTTAAGACGATTATTTGATTTTAGTAGTGGATGAAGCTCGGGTACTTTGGCGGCGTTACCCTTAAGCATTTCACCTAATGGCTTTGTATGTTGGACTGGTATTTGGCTCTGCTCAAGGGCATTGCTATTAAACTTTGGTGTTAAAACCTTAAGACGATTATTTGATTTTAGTAGTGGATGAAGCTCGGGTACTTTGGCGGCGTTACCCTTAAGCATTTCACCTAATGGCTTTGTATGTTGGACTGGTATTTGGCTCTGCTCAAGGGCATTGCTATTAAACTTTGGTGTTAAAACCTTAGGACGATTATTTGATTTTAGTAGTGGCTGAAGCTCGGGTACTTTGGCGGCGTTACCCTTAAGCATTTTATCAAATTGGTGTGTGTGTTGGTCTGATTTTTGACTCTGCTCAAAGGCATTGCTATTAAACTTTGATGTTAAAACCTTAGGACGATTATTTGATTTTAGTAGTGGCTGAAGCTCGGGTACTTTGGCGGCGTTACCCTTAAGCATTTTATCAAATGGGTGTGTGTGTTGGTCTGATTTTTGACTCCCTTCAAAAGAATTGCTATTTAAACTTTTACGAGGGTCAAACGTGGGCACTTCCAGGTTGTGTCTGCTCCCTAAAGTAGACTGCACTTCTGGCACCACAGCAGCTGCTTCATCAAGCATTGGGCCAAATAGATCTGTACTTCCCTGCTTCTTTTTGCTTTCCTGGTATTTGTCTAATGTCGTTTGAAATCTAATCTTTTCTCGATTCTTGCTAGGTCGTGGTTGGTTGGTAAGTTGTTTAACAAAGGCTCGCTCCGAAATTACGGAAGATGATTTTGGTTGTTTCTTTTCGTGAGCAGACTTAGTCTTTACTGCTTCCGAAGTGTTATAATAAGGACTAACCTTCTGCTGTTCCCATTGCAGATTTCGACGAACGTACTGAGCTTTGTTAAAGTCAAATAGACGCTGAAACTTGTCCAGACCTTCACGTTTCTTGATCATATTCTGCTTATCAAGTTTCTGCTCATTTTCCTTTTCCAATTTCGCTTCCGGTTTCACTGTTTTTGAAGAGGTTTGATAAGGACTATCTTTCTTCTGTTTCCATTGCAGGTTTCGACGAACGTTCTGAGCTTTGTTAAAGTCAAATAGACGCTGAAACTGGTCCAGCCCTTCACGTTTCTTCATCATATTCTGCTTATCAAGTTTCTGATCCTTTATATTTTCCGGTTTCACTGTTCTTGAAGTATTTCCGGTTGAGGTACGATAAGGACTATCTTTCTTCTGTTCCCATTGCAGGTATCGACGAACGTTCTGAGTTTTGTTAAAGTCAAAGTGACGCTGAAACTTGTCCAGCCCTTCTCTTTTATTGGTAAGATTCTGCATAAGGATTTTCTGCTTTTCCAAATCCTGCTCATTGGCTCTTTCTTTAAGCTTTTTTTCGTGCTCCTCGTGCCATTTGGGTTTTTCTCTTTTAACTATTGCTGGTCCTTGGGCGAAAGTCAGACTTCTTTGGGCTATAAATGTAGGTTTGTCGTACGAATGGGATTTTAATTCAGGCAGAATAGATCGACTTTCTCTTCCGGTAAACTTTTTCACCTCTTGAATATACTCTGGCTTTCTTTTTCTGCGCCTACAGCAAATTTCGTAGACGTCTTTATCACCAACTTGAGGCTTCTTCGGTTTGATTTCAACCAGTAGATCTCGGGAGCTCTATAACATTCGGATAAGTGTCAAATTAGCTAAGTCAAAACTAATATTTAGATATAAAATAATACATAATAATTTAATATATTTTGGTAACCTATTTTCTGTTTTAGTTTTTGTATTAAACCACATGTTTAGTAATATGTTTTATGTTTATAATTAATAATAATGCAATATATTTTGGTTACTTATTTCCTGCATCTTTTATTCCAAAGGTATGTATATTTGTCCCTATTTTATATTTAACCAATTGTTCTGGAATATGTGTTTATACCAATTTTTTGTAGTTATATTAATAGTAAAAGTTGTAAGGACTTTAATTTTCACCTGGGGACAGCTAAGCTTGAATTCATTTTTGGCATTTAATGGACAATAATTTTGCATCTTCTTCTCTATATCTCTATAGGAATTTGGTTGAAAGTTACACCAGCAGATGTTGGATTTCTTGAACGCAGCCATAGTATCAATTCCAAATGCAAATATCCTCCTGAAAACGAACAATTTATTGTACACTGCCTAAGCGAAATCAGAATTTGAATTAAAAATCAAGGATGGCCACACTGGCTGCGGCTAACAGCACGCTGTAAACGTGCGTCTAGCAGAGCCGTAAGATAACGCTGCTCGATTCCAACCACCTCGACATATATATAGTATTTGGCAAGAGTCCTGCGCGCTGACAGTCGAAATTCCGTTGAGAGCGAAGCTGGCAAAAAGTAAAAGTGAAAATCAGGCCCTTGAAAATTGTTCATCAATTATGCATTGATTAACGCAAGCGAGCGAGAACAGTGAATGTGGATTGAATTGCGAGAGCGCGCGGTTAACAGAAAGTGAATTCGAAAAAGGGATTGGCGTATATACACACATATATTTTTCTTTGCGTTCCGTAATCCATAATTGCGCGAAAGCAGAAGCACTCGAGCGCACTCACCACCCACACCACGCACGGTATATACACACACAGTTGTGGGTGAGCCGCCCCCACATTGCCCTTGGCCCCACGGACCCAAGAAGCGTTCGATTTTTCACAATAGTCGCAAGTGAAATCGCCAGTGAAATCGCCAGTGGAACCGCGACGGACCCGAGACAGAAGACCCATCTACACCCATCATCATGGACATGCTCAACCAAATACTCAGCATCAATAATGGGGGCGCCTACGGGGGCGGGAAGGCGGGCGGCGCCTTCGACCCGCTCACGTTCGCCATGAAGCCCCAAGTGGTCATCAGGGCCCTCTGCTGGGTGAGTTGCCACAAGCTCCGCTCGGGGATTCTAAATCGGAATCGGAATCGGAGTGGCTGGGATTTAAGACACACACACACCCCACTCACACGACTCGATTGTCACACTGTTTACACGACGACGCACACGCATTGTTGATGAAGTAATGGAGGAAACAAGTCCCTACAGACCGTTTATATACGGTCAACAAACCTTGAGCACTAGCTCATCTGAATTCTCGATATTATATAATATTTGATTAGATATTTTAGACAATTTTCTATTTTCCAATTTATTTTTAACTTTTTTAAAAGCATTTATTTCTTACAGAGCTTTTATACTGCATAACTTATAACTGAATCAAATAACACTTTAAACTTTTATATTAAATATAGATTTGTCTAAAATCATAATAAAGTATTAGGTAAACTATGTCCGCATTCAAAAATGTTATAAAAAAATGTTCTCAATGGAATATTTCTTTAAAACTTTATTAGGCTTACTTTTAAAATCAAAAAAATCAAAACTTTAGAAACATAGAACACACAAAATCACAAATAACTTGATTTTCATAACTTTATAAAAATAATGTTTAAGCTAAGTTCAATTTGAGGTATTATTTCTTCGTCTGCAGTTCAGTTTAAAGAGTCAATTGATGTGTTTTTATATTCTTAACTCAATAATAGTACTTCATAGAATAAAGCAATGTTTTCGTAATTTAAGAGAAATCTAAACTTTAGAGACAAGTCACTTAATTGTTAAAGCATTCCAAAAATAAAGTTAAAGCTTAGTTATTTAAAGGTATTATTTTTTCGCAGTTCAGTTAGTTATGTTTTTGGAGATTTTTAAATGAAACACTTAAATTATACCTAGAACTCTTGGCAATTTATTTATTAGAAATCTTTGAGGAGAGAAATTATAATTTTTTTAAGGAATAAGGGTGCGATTTTTACTCTTTTTTTCTTATAATAAACCTAATTTTTGTGGAATTACCAATTTAATCTAGTTAATATTGTTTTTAAATTGAGGCCGTAAATGTGACCTTTATGTGCCATTTTCCCTGTCGATGGTGTGTGCTCGTAAATGTTGCATAAACCGTATATGTGTGTTGCAATATAAGTAAACCATGAATGTCGCCACATAAACGCTGTGCCACTCAAATATCCGAGTAGCGCTTTGTCCGATTTGTTTACCCCAGTTGCGCAGGGGCGCATGGGATTTGCCCCGCAAAGGGGGGAGTAGTAGTAGTGCTCAGCTGTGGAACGGCCATATAGACTCTCACGCCCATGAATGCTTTATTATTGAATGTCGGAAAGTGTCCTGGCAATTGGCCACCAGGCTTAGGTCTTTATTTTACCACCGTCTTGATGTGCGTCACCATTGCGGTCGAAGTGGGAAAAATGCGATAGCCGAGGTTTGGCGCCTGTTTGCCTTCCATTTGTGTATACGTAATATTTTCCCACTCTGTTGACCAAGGACTCTGTCTTGCGATTGAAGATTTGCTCCCGCTCTCCTGGCCAAACAAACTAAACTTGGCCTTCATTCCGCAAATTGGGTCACAGCATAAGTACGTGTCTGCCTCGTTGTCTGTGTACTTGAACTTTTGGTTTGTTGCACCTGCTTAAGGAAATCGAATGTGGAGTGGGAGTTCTACGATCATAAAATATTACTATACTTACTTACTTTTTACTTAACAGATTATGGATTGTATAAAAATGTCCTACTTACTACTATAATTGGCTACCTTCTATATAAGAAAATGTAAAAAAATTAAAGAGAGAACTAAGATGTGTTTATAATATGTTCATATATATTTTAAAAAGTATCTTAATTTAGAATATACTTTAGAAGACCCTTACAAATTTATGATTGGATATTAAAATAAATTTCAAAATTTATAGAATTTATTTATAAATTGCATTTTAGTGAAGCGTGATACAAAAAAATACATTTTACTGCATACTTTTAGGTACATTTTAAGGTGATTTTAAATCAACTACGGGGCTAAAAAGTAACCACTAAGTAGGGGTTTTTAACATCACATACAAAACTGCTTATTCTTTGGCAGTACGGCGTTCGTATAAGAGCGACATTAAATCTTAATGTATATCCCAACTCATAAGGAATTTTCTCGATTTTGCAGCTCTTTTCGGTCGTGGTCTTTGGCTGCATATCCTCGGAGGGCTGGACGGAGAAGGACGGCAAGGAGTATTGCCTTTATAATGGTGACGGCATGGCCTGCAAGTATGGCAACATGGTGGGCGTCTTTGGGTTCCTGGCCTCCATGGGTTTCATGGCCGGCGAGTTCCTGTTCGAGCGGATGTCGTCGGTGAAGAGCAGAAAGCGTTACGTCATGGCCGACATGGGTTTTTCTGGTAAGCTGCAGTGCATTCCGTTCCGTAGCTTACGTCCCAGTTCTGATGGCAATATTTTATTGCAGCTGGCTGGACCTTCATGTATTTTGTGGCCTTCCTCTACTTGTGGTCCCAATGGAGCTCCTCACCCCCGCCGCCCCTGGGAATCGGAGCTGGCAGCATGAAGACCGCCATTTGGTTCTGCCTCTTCTCGATTGTCAGCTGGGTGGGTAGCCAAAGACTTCTATCCTAGTGTCCTTCCATCAAGGCATTCCTTTCTTCAGGCCCTCTGCGCCCTGATGGCCTACAAGCGTTTCCTGATCGGCGCCGGCGATGAGTTCACCTCAGCCTTCGAAACGGACCCGGCCAACGTGGTGCACCAGCAGGCCTACGGCTATTCGATGGACAACGACAACGACCAGTACAGCGCCTCACCGTTTAGCCAGCCCCAGCAGGGTAAGTCCATAGGTCTAATAAATTTGTAAATAGGTGTCAAGAGTGTTATCGGTTAGGAATCATCTACCCTTATTTACCTAAAGAAGTAAGAGTCCGTAACTCAAAAGTTTTACCAAAAATAATTTATAGATTAGATTATCTCTTTATTAACACTTTCTTAGAGCCGATTTCTCAATGTCATTTTAGGTTTTGACATTGAGTCGAATATTCGTTTCGGAAAAATTTAAAGGATCAATATCATGTCAGAGTTAAAACTTTTATAAAGACGCAATGGCTTAGCTAAAACGACAAAAAAAAAAGTTTGGCCATTTCAGGTTTGACAGTCCAAATTTCGTAACGATTTCTGATCGATTCTATAAAATTTGGAGTAAGATGGCATTAAGAAATAATTTCTTTAAAATATGTCGAGGGAAATTCAACTCAATGAAATTTGACTGTAACATCATATGATATATTAGTAATTAGTGTTAGGAACTTAAGTTAACTTCCATAGCTAGAAATTCTATACAGAAAAGTATTTCCATGTACATAGATAACAAAATATCAGCACTAATTAATAAATGTGTAATTTAACTATTGATATATCGATTTAACTAAATTAACTGATATATTTGTATATAAAGTTTGGAACACAACTAGAAATTCTCTACCTACAGTAAAGTATTTCCATTAAGCCAAATACAATCAGCACTACGATAATTCAAAAATTTATGATTTAAATATTGATATATCTAAATAACTATTTATATCACGACTATATTCTCAATTGCTCTATACAACAAACAAAACATTGCAATATGTCTCAGGAGTTCTTCTATTATGTAGAAAATTTGTTTCCATAATTGACTAGTTAATAGATTTTCTCCCGCAAATCATCTATTTATTCTGGTACATTTTCGCAGGAGGCATGGATCAGCAGCAGGCCGCAGGTATGGAGTACGCGCAGCACACCTACTAAGGAATTTCCACACAATTGCTCCTCCGTTGTCCGCACACACTCACTTCGATTTTGTAGTGCAACTGGCAAAGGTTTTACACGACTAAACAGCAACTCACAAGTTGGCTTTACCATATACACCGATGTCGAACATATAACAAGAGTAACCGAAACAATAACAGTTGATACAAGCAAGCAGCAGCAGCAGCAGAAACCAACAGAAACCAACAGAAACCAATCCAGATCGACGCACTGGCTTAAGCTACCAAAAAGATATATCAGGCGATATGTCGGAGTAGTTCGAGTAACTCTTAAGCTAGCCCTTTAAGTTGAGTGTGCAGTTTTTGTAGTGGGCATTTGTTGCAATATATTATACAGATATACAACTAGTTATATATCCCATATGTATACATGCTACCCGCGCTTTCAACGTTGTTAGTTATTTAGTGTTTACGTGTACGTATTATATGATTTTGATTTGTGCCAGACCCTGGTCCTCCGATCAGCCTGTTAACGATGGCATTAGCTTGCGACGGAGGGAAGCATGATGTTTTTTAGATAAATTTACACACGTTCAGTGCAAACACATAGTTGAAAAAAAAAAACGAAGCAATTTGGCCACCGGAAGGACAGACGAACCACTGCTCAAACCACATATCCAATATCCATCTGGACACAAATAGACCCACAAATAGACCTGCGGCCAGGGTCGAAGCTTGGTTAGATGAGCAGCAAAAGCAGCCACAGTAATAAACGCCAAACAATATGTAAATTCTAAACAGTAAGCGATCTTTAAACCGTAGAATTGTTTTGCGGGAATAAGTTTTCGGGATGTTACTGAAGGAATATTTCTAGTTATGGTTCGCAAACACGCTGAAAATGGTATAGGGCTTGTTCAAGGCTTGTTGTTGCCCCTCCCTACCAACGATTTGTATAGTAACTATAAATACCCAAAACAAATGGAATTATACTTATGTGTACAATACCCATAATGCATTGTAAAGTGGCGGTTTCACCCAAGCAAAAAAAAAAATAGAAAAACTGGGTGTAATGGCCCCTTTAATATACTCAAATATCAATGAATGTAAACATATTGATTACATAAATGTTCACTTAGTGCAGCAACTTGCGATAACCTAATAATGTATTTGTTAAATTAAAAACTATATACATATATATTATATATATTTACGGATTGTACGTGTAATACGAAACGCCCTGTTAAATGCAACAAGGAGATAGGGATCTCAGCAAATATACAAGTATAAATTAATCATGTAGAATTTGTGTGCGTTAAAATGGTAGGCAAAGAAACAAAAAAACCAAATTTACTCATTTCAAAAATTAAGATCGAAAAGAATAGCGAACCCAGCCCGAAATCGGCTTGAACATTTGCGAACACTATTGTAACAGAGAAACTCCTCAAACAAGATTCTCAACTGGAAATCCCTCAAATAAATATAAATAAATATTTTTAAAAACCAACCTGAAAACCTGTGAAGTGTTTTTTTGCCTGGTATACACGTATATTTATAAATATGGGGAAGGTTTAATAAGAGACTGGAATGTTTATGAAAATATTTTTGTTTCCCCTTACACTAAAATAGTTTATTCCACTTTTAAAAATTCTCCATCCAGTTAAATTCTTTGGTTCGTTTGCATCTTGTCCTTTGTAAGCTCTGGGTTAATGCTAGGTCGTTGTTTTATCTTCCACTCTTCAAAGTTAAGATCACTAAACTGATTTATACCCATCTGGAAAGACTCGATACCCGATTCGTATTGTAAGTTGTGTTTCTGAATCTTTTGCCAATTATCGCAGAAAATTTTGCGACGTTTCTCGGTTTCAGCTTGATCTTTATATTTTGCTTCAAAGTCAATCTGTAATTCAATTCATTAAACATATATAAACATTCTTAATAGTTTCTATCATATCTTACCAAAAACTTATTCCAGGCAGCCTGACATTTAACCGTGTCCGGATCATCTTTGGTAGTGTTCTCAAGCTTAGAAAACTCTGAGGCAACAATAGGTCTTTGTTTCTCTTTCCACTCTTCAAAGGTTAGATCACTAAACTGATTTATACCCTTTTTGAAAGACTCTACTCCCGATTCGTATTGTAAGTTGTGATCTTGAATCTTTCGCCAATTATCGCAGAATATACTATGACGTTTCTCGGTTTCAGCATGATCTTTGTATTTTACTCCAAAGTCAGTCTATAATGCCAATAGTTAAATTCGAAATTTGATTGTACTCCTTACCTTATCTCACCAAAAATTTTTCCCAGGCAGCCTGGCATTTAGTTTTATTTATCTCGTCCTTAGATGCTTCTGTAGTGGTTTCAACCTTGAGACGAGGTCGTTGTTTTTGCTTCCACTCTTCAAAGGTAAGATCACTAAACTGATTTATACCCTTCTTGAAGGACTCGACTCCCGATTCATATAGTAAGTTGTGATTCTGAATCTTTCGCCAATTCTCGCAGAAGATATTCCGACGTTTCTCCGCTTCGGATTCGCTCTCGTAGTGCACATCGAAATCGGTCTATAAGCAAAAGATTTTTCTCAGCGATCATTTCTTGGAAATGGGTAATCAGAGCTTACCAAGAACTTTTGCCAGGCAGAGTGGCATTGACTCTCCACTTCTGATCCGCCTGGTGGAGCTGTGGTTTCAATGGTGCTATTCGCCTCTGTTCCCGATTCGATTTTGGGTGTTATTGTGGGTAGGCCCCAAGCCACGCCCATCAAAATCAGGAACAGTGGGACGCCAGCGGTAAGAAGAGCTGATCCCATCTCAAAAACTTTTCTCGTACTGAACTGCAAACTGCGAGCACTGCTAATTATATGTATAAAGTCAGTTGCATTGTGAGAAAAAGAGCGGAATACCTCTCGCGAGAACCATTGATTCGAATACCTTGAATTAACGTTCTCTTTTCTCTTTGGTATAAATCAGTTAAGAGAAGCGGATGCAATTACCTGTGTTTATTTATTGCATGAGTTCACAAGAGATCTTCAAGTGTTTTTTGCATACTCTTTTAGAGGTTTCCTTTAAAAAGTTTAATATTAAGTTTAAGCCGACATTTGATCTGGTGTTGTTTTACTCAAATGTTATATGTCCATTATCAGGTTTAATTTGCAAGGGTATCCTAAACTTTCTCTTTCAGTAACTCTTTCATTCATTCAGTAACTAGTAACTTACAATTAAAAGAGTTCAAAAGCTGAAACGTGTGATACTCACGTCTTGTAAAGTTTCTATGCGATCCATTTCCATTACACAGTTGTAGGGAAAAGCTCAACTTAAATTTACACTGATAAGGCACTTTTTTATTGAATAGTCGGGTGACTCATGGACAGCATGACGTCACCGCAACGCTACATACTACAGTAACAAAGTTATAAATTCGTGGTTTGTAATTGGCTATACTACCTATCTAATTGAGTTTCATAGTTGGCTGTCTACAGAATCGGGTAACTGCACTCGCTGGCGATGCCGCAGAATCCGCCGGCATTACGTGGAAGGCGCATAAAGCCACCCTCGCCCCAATTCTGGGAGTACGAGTTCTTGATGATCCAGTAGTCGCGTCCGTTCTCCGAGCCGTAGCCCACCACCGTGACCGAGTGGTTCACCTCGCCCTGGTTGCACTCCTCGTCCTCGTAGATCCCGCCGCTGTACTGCTCGAAGGCAATGGTGTCCGCGTTCATGGAGCAGGCCAGTGGGCCCAGTGTGGCGATCACCTCCTTCATCTTCTCCTCGTCTCCCGGCGTGATCGTGGCATAGTCACGGATCTTCACCAGACTCTCCCTGGGCGGACGACCGGCCGTCTCGTTTTGGCGGCACTGCATCTCCGTCTGCGTGTACGGATATTTGTTGGCCAGCGTGACGCCGTGATCGCGGATATACTCGAAACCGTACTCCTGGAAGCCACCATCGCATCCCATGTTGCCGTAGTCATCGGCACAGTCCACCAGATCCTGTTGCGACAGCGAAACCAGCACTCCCGTGCGCCGGAAGAGGTGACCCTCCAAAGCACCCGTGGTGGCGAACGACCAGCAGGCACCGCATCCCACGCCCTGGAATCCGGGCGGCGTCACTCCTCCCTTCTCACGCCAGTCGAACTTCTCCGGAAGTTTGGCACTTGCCGGACTCTTGGCAGTCACAAAGTTTATGTGGCCATTAGTGTATCTCCTGCAAGGCAAAACATTTAAGATGAATGTGGGTGTTAATTAAGGTTAAATTAATCAACCTTTGTTAAACACAATTTATAAAATAAAGTATTATTCATTTTGTAATGCAAGAAAACTAATTGAAGAAAATTTTAGCCTTATATGTCGGTACATTAAAGATTAACTTGTATAAAATACAAACAATACTTTATATCCATATATATAAATACAATATTTATATGTATAGATACAGACATATAGGTTATTAGTCATGAACATCTCCAAGGTAAAAAAAAAATGTGTAACACTGAAATTGGAGCTTTGAAAAAAAGTACTTCATAATAATATGGGTAGGTATTTATTAAATGTTAATGAGTAATAAATAGTTTCCAGTGACAAATTGTGAAATATATAATGATTTTATTATCTGAACAAGTAGATAATAAAGATTTGGTAAACGGCTCTCGTTCATATATTGTGAGTAATAAATATACATTTACATTATATTGAATGGCTTTTGTTTACTTGCGCCGAAATAATTTTATTCGGAAATGGCAAACCTATGAATGAGATTTTTTTGGGAATTTTGCTGAACTAGTATGGCATTCACAAAGAAATACCGATCACGTAAATTTACTAGCGTCCATTTGGCTAGCGTCCACCAGAAGATTCAAAACCCGTTTAAAATTTATGAGACAGGTGATAATTTCTTTTATGCTTGAGAAACATGCCCTTATGCTTATGCTGGGTGGGAATTGCGTCAGAAAATCAGGTGCTACTCACTCGCCAAATTCGGAGACCTTTGAGCCCAGCAAGGTGGCGATTTCCTTCTTGGTCATGTCGGCCAGCGGATTGACACTAAGCCGGAATCCGGATATGCCGCTGTCCGCATTCTTGTTGCTCAGCGTGATCAGCGACATTTTGGCCGCAAAGATACTCTCGCGATAGACGCGCTCCTCGTCCGAGTACACCTTTCCCGTCTGGCGGAGGAAGTCGTCGAAGTTTTGGACATCGCAGAGCTTGGGGAACGACTGCAGCTGCTGCAATGACGCAGCACCCAGGAGGGCCAGTCCCAGAGCCAACTGCAGCCACATCGATGAGCACACGATCCGCATCTGGAACGGGGGAAAACAGAAAGAGTGGAAAGTGTTAAGTAACCACTTGGCCAATACACAGTAACCCCGTCCCTCGACCTCTTTTCCGCCACATCTGTCAACGTTAATCGCAGGCAAATTTGGCCGGTCCATTCACCTCGAACCGAACTAACATGTCGTGGGTCTCGTGGAATATCTAATACATCTGCAACTATTTAGGGAAATTCAGCTATTAATATTAATTTATTAGCTAATAAAGCCGATTATGAAACTTCCAAATTATACAGTGTGGAGAAGGTAAATATGCCTCAAATGTCTATAAATACTTTTTCAGGTCGTAATTTGATAACAAGGTTTATTAATATACTGAACACAAGAAAGGAAGCAAGCTTCGACAAGCCGAAGTTCATATACCCTTGCAGCTTTTGCAAAAATTAAATATTCTTGAAAACATTAAAATTATGATTTACTTTCGTATATTTTTAAAAACATTGAATTTTTTTTTTGTTTTTTTTTTATTTTTTCCATGGTAGCTTTACGAGTCGTACGATTTTAAATGGTTTAAACGACATCAGTTTCTCACAAAACTAAAAAAATAACTAACAATATTTCAACGATCAATTTTCAAACCATATATCCCAAACAAATCAGTAAATTTGATTTGTGTTAACCACCTTGTGGTTAAAAGCTAATGGTTTCTTAGATGAAAACAACTTAATGATCGGTTTAGCGAAAAAACAACATATTATTTTAATTTCCTATCCCGCAGACTATCCACTTCTGCCCGCAATCGCCTTAATTGGTAATTAATCACACACTGGCTTTAACCATGTCTCAATTTCTCATCTTCATTCAATGCTTATTTGGCTTAGCTCGTGGACTTTTGAAATTATCAGAGCATTTGAAATTCACTTTTCCGGTTAGTTCGATCACTGATGACATATGCATAATTATTGCATGAATAGGTTCATTTGCATATGATTAACATAATTACGTGTGTGTAAGCTTTTGATTCGCTCGAAGTAAGAAATGGTTATCATATTGTGTATTGGCCTCTCCTTTTATTTCTTTCGCCAAGATTGGCCTGGCCGAGGGCCAAATAAATCAAATCTAGATTAGGCAACCGCCGACCAAAATTTCACTTTCGATGGCATAAATACTGATCACATGCTGGGCCTGGTGAAAGGCGATGGATTCCTCTCGTAAGTCCCGATTTCTATTCAAATGTAAGCTTTAATTGCAATTGCAGTTCTCTTGTCCGATTTTTGATTTGCCTGTAATGATGCTCCTCGAAATGGAACACAATAGCCGAAGAAACACACACGACACACAATATGTTGAAAGCCCGGCTTAATCACCTTTTATGAATATCTGGGAGCAATATCGTCCGCGTTCACAGATCTGAGCGAAGATGGCGCAGACTCGAAGACCGGCGAGGTTATAAGCGGAGCTCGAGACGCACACCTCGGTTTTATAGGGTCCATGGTTCGAACCTGGCCCGTGGGACATCCAGCCCAAACCAGATGGGCCCCAGTTTGAAACTATTCGAAGACCGAAAACCGACTGGCTTTCTGGTTTACGGGTCCATAACTATCTTAATTGTATGCATGTTTAGAAATTGTTTATTGGTCAATATGAAGGTGGCTTTAACGACATATGTATATTGACTCATTTGAAACCAAAAAAAAGGGTCAAACATGTGTATAATATGCAAACAAGTGAAAAAGTGATTAATAAATTACTTTTCAGCCTATAACAAGCAAATAGCCAATATAATATGCAAACAAATGAAAAAGTGATTAATAAATTACTTATCAGCCTATAACAAGCCAATAGCCACATAACTAGGAAAGCTTACAAAATATTTATATTTTTAAGGTAATTAAATATTATTATGTGCCATTAGTGCCTACTAAATAATTGTTTAAGACTTAAAAATATGTCTTCGGAAACTAATTCCCGAAAATATACATATTTGATTAAAAGCGATAAGAAGTAAGACACTGTCTAAATTATAATGTTTATATTACCAGAATAAAAAATATTTAAAAATTAAATTAAAAATGTTTGTATATATGTATATCAACATTTCAGTACGTATTACTTTTACAGATTAGTCATTTGTTAGCAAGCTGATACAGAAAACCTAGTCAATTTTATTTGCATTTCAATTAACAAATTTGTGGTCGTTTATTAACCAAATATTTTAGTTTGGCTGCTAAAGAGTTCATTGACTGCTAAAGGGCTTATTCTTCCGCGATTGGAATTGCCAAGCAACTCGTTGAACACTTGGCTTACAACAATTTAGCCAAGACTTCAAACGGACCTGCCAACGGTGTTGCAATATTTATGGGCGCCATAAAAGTATGAATGTGATTAATCATGCTTGCGGAGAAGACAAAACCTAGACAAGTGACGACAAGTTGTTGGAACTAGAGTCGCTTTTACGATGCCTATGTCTATGGGTATGGGTTTGGGTATGGGTATATCTGAACTGGGCCAGTGGGGATTTCGAATTAACAGAGATACGAGAACCCAGCGAATGGCAACGATACGAACCAGAGCGCATTTGACAAGTTTATTGGGCAAACAAAGCGCACCCCGACTTTTTCTTCTAACGGGGGCTTATCGAGAAGACCCGCCCGGAATATGGATACTACTTTATACTACGCTCGTAAGTGCTGTAGGCCAAGTGCGAATTCAAGGCCCCATAGAAATCTATTTGCACTTTTCTTGCGAAAGTATGTAAGTCTGTATGGCACTACATATATGGTAAACTTCTATTTGCTTTTGCAATCAGAAGGAGAGTTGCCAGTGCCTATAAAAGACCGTTCCATGGTTCTATGGGCATCAGTTGGTTCGCTTTTCGGGTTTCGTCATGTCCAAGTTGCTGTTTTGCTGTCTTCTGCTGGCCGCCGGCACTGGATGGGCCTTTAATCATGGCCAGGATTTAAAGGATTTCCAATCTTACGTGGTGAGTTTGGCAGCAGAATAATAGGTCAGAAGGCACCTAAATCTCTGCCCTTTGGTCACGAATACATACATATAAGCTTAGTTTTCAGCTGTAGTCAGAAACTGGTAACCAATATGCAACTTATAATGATAACCACACCTTCTATTGAGTTTTATACCAAGAACTTACGATTGAAAAGTGACTTCTAAAAGAGTCATTTGTCAGAAAGATTATTTTTGATTTCATATTTTATATAACTAACCTTTAAACTTTATATTGATACAAGTCCTAAAAAAATGAATTGTTTTCAGAAAACCTTCAACAAGACGTATGCGTCAACTTCGGCCAGCAACTTTGCCAACTATTACTTCATCTACAACCGCAACCAGGTGGCTCAGCACAATGCCCAAGCGGATCGGAATCGCAGCAGTTTTCGCGAGGAGGTCAATCAGTTTTCGGACATCCGGCTGATCCAATTCGCGGCCCTGCTTCCCAAGGCCGTTTCCACGGTGACTGCGGCGGCCAGTGATCCACCCACCACCCAGATGACAGCCACAGCCTACGACATCATCAAGGACTTTGGACTAACCGTAGCGGTGGAGGATCAGGGCGTTAATTGCAGCAGTAGTTGGGCCTATGCCACCGCCAAGGCCGTGGAGATTCTGAATGCCGTGCAGACGGCCAATCCGACGCCCGCCTCGCTGTCCGCCCAAGAACTAATCGACTGTGCGGGAATGGCCTCCGGATGCAGCACTCAGTCTCCCCTGGCCGCCCTCAACTACCTCACCCAGATGGCCGAGTCCTATCTGTATCCGGAGGTGGATTACGTCAACGACAATAGCCTGAAAACTCCGGGCATGTGCCAGCCACCCTCCTCGGTGGCCGTGGGCGTTAAGTTGGCCAGCTATGTGTCGGTGGCCGATAACGATGATGACGCCATCATGCGCTACGTGTCGAACGGATTCCCCGTGATAGTGGAGTACAATCCGGCCACCTTTGGCTTCATGCAGTACTCCAGTGGAGTGTATGTGCAGGAGACGAGGGCCCTCACCAATGCGAAGAGCTCGCAGTTCCTGGTGGTCGTGGGCTACGACCACGACGTGGACTCCAATCTGGACTACTGGCGGTGCCTGAACTCGTTTGGCGAAACGTGGGGCGAGGACGGCTACATTAGGATCGTGCGCAGGTCCAACCAGCCCATTGCCAAGAATGCAGTTTTCCCCAGTGCCCTTGCCTAAAAATAACTACTTTCTAATCATATTTCAAATAAATGACTTTGACTTAAAATAATACATAATCTTAAGGCGGTATAAACAGGAGAGGTCTTACCAAAAATGAAGTGATCATCCAGAGTCATTAACTGCTAGTTAATGTTAGCCTCATGAATATGGTCTAAAACTAATCTTTACAATTCATATTTCCTCGCAGGGTTACGGGAATTCAGCAATTTATAGTTCCAAGACAAACTTTGGGAAAACTTTCCACCCTTTGTCACCCTTACTTTTTAAAATGCTGAAAAAATTGTATCGTTCTATTAAGTCTCGTTTGGTTTTTTGTTGTGAAAGCTTATAGCTTTTTGTCTCCATTTATTGAATTTACCATTTTATTTAGTTTATTTATTGATTTTTCATCTACAAGCGGAGCTTTACAGACTTAAATGCTAAAAATTAACAAGTTCACATTATTTTCTTTCTTGTTTTTCGCATCTTTATTCTGCCCATGAATTTTATTCTATTATTTCTGCTGTGTTTTTTTTCTGTTATAGTTTTCTTGCATAATAAATAAGTTTCCCATTTTGTTGCTATTCGTGTTGCTGTGATATAAAAACGAAAAGAAATAATATTGATATATATTTAGGTATTATATTTATGGTTATAGAATATTCGACTCAGCCAGCGCAGACAAAAGCTTGTTTGTTTGGTGTGTTGTGTTCTTCTTTCTGTAGATTGTTTACTTATTCGATAATTTTTTTTTAAGTTTCAGTAACTTGCTTGAAAACATGTCATTATTCATACTTTTTCATTATTATATTTCAATTGTATTTAATAATTTCAAATATATGTATGTACGTTGTGTTTGCATTTTGTTTTAGTTCAGTTTTTAATTTAGAATGTCTTCCCGTCACTTACGAAGCAAAGCTCAATGATATGATTCACGCAGAAAGGTGTGTTTTAATATCTTCTTTATTATTTAAATACTTGTTGTTCAGTTTATAAAGTTTGCGTGATCTTGTGTTTATTTTGTTTTTGTTTGGATGTGCTTGAGTTGCAATATTTTTGCGATACTTTCTTAAAACAAACTTTCCAATGAAAACAATAAAGTTGAAATAATTATCCATCATAAGAGGTTTTGTTATGGAATCTTAAGTACTCTGACTATTTAATGGATTCTGGATTTCAAATTTTTCATTTTCGCTTTATTAGTTTTTTTTTCTTATTTTGTTTTTCTATTACGATACAACGGCTAGTGTTTGTTATTCATTTTATAAATTAAAATTAGTTAGGTTTATCTACATATGCTCACGCTTCCTTTCTGTTTTTATCTTATTATCTTTCCATATAATTCTTAATAATATATAACTAAACAAATATAATGTTTTATAATTTATGCAAATTTTCATGTATGTATATATATCTTTTTTTTTTCTACACAAAATGATGTGTTTGTAACTGGTTTTTATATGTTGGCTAGTGTTTCTGTTTATTAATATCTTGCCATGCTTTGTGTTGACTGTACCTTGGTTTGTGTTTGTATTGGGGACACAAATCAAAATATTTATGCACTTTCCGTCTAAAGTATTAGGAAGATTTATTTATACCAGCCATGTTAGCAATTTCAATTCCTCCAGACTTCTTTAGAAATCCCTTGGAAATGGCATCGGGATCATGGCTGTGTAGTATGCATTGGTTTAGTTCGCATGAAGCTTATAATGGACAAAATTTATTTTCCTCTTTTTGTATTCAATATTTAATGGATTCTCTTTTGTTTTGCAGATAGTTTTTATTCATTTATTTACTTCGTATAAATTTGTATACGATTTTATTAATTTGATCTCTATGGAAATTTTTTGGTTACTAATGAAAGTCCTAATTGTTGCAAATTCTTTGCCATAAAGATAGATGTTCATCTTCAGTGTTTGCACTAATAGGCTCATGAAGGGTTTGCCTTTGAGGTTTTCCTTCCCCAATTATTGGTTTAAATTACATAAAAACTGATAAAGTATTGCGTTTTGGGGCTATTGGCCTCAGCAAAAGTTCCGAATCCTAATTATTACAAATTCTTTGCCGTAAAGATAGATATTTTCTATCTTTAGAATTTGCACTAACAGATTTTATTTAGGCTTGTCTTTTTGGTTTGCCGCACCCCATTTATAAATTGAATATATAAAAGGTGTTGGGTCAATAAAATTATTGGCAAAACAACAGATAGAGAAAATAAATAGAGATTATTCTGATCTCAGGCAAAGATGGTTAAAGTGCAACAAAATAAAAATCGAATTTATATTATTTGGAGTTATGTTATAGGTCAGCGTACTGCATAGTTTATTTATTTAGTTTCAGGGGTCAAAGGTTGAAATTTATTAGGCGGAGACATTTACTGGCAGTTTTTCTGTATTTTAAAATAACTTTCGAACAAAGGCTTAAAAAAATGTGGATTGATAACTGCCCCAAAAGTATGTTTACCTTCTTATTTAAGTCCTCTTGTCCTCTATGTAATGTATGTAAACCCATAAGGTAAGATAATTTCCGTATTATTCTTATTGTTATTACGCTTACGAACACATTAAATTAAACATTAAAGTAAATTATGCAACTAAATGAGCATTAACTGCAGATCTGAATCGAAAAACCACTAAAACCAAAGTCGAAAACGATAAGTACAAGTGAACTCAGTGAAATGCTAAATTGAGCTCAATTTACGAGCTCTGGAATCGTATTGTGTGCCTCGAGTTCAGCAGGAGCGCCAATCCGGCGGCGAAGACGAGGGGCAGCATCATCCACTTGGCAACAGGCGAGTTGGCTCCGTTGCACAGATCCTTGGTGCAGGCGCAGTAGATGGCGGCCACGTCGTGGGTTCCCGAGCGCCTAATGCACTTGGTGTCGGTGTGTTCGTCAGGAATATATCCGCAGCCACGTACGATCCGGGTTTTCCCGTAAACTGTGAACGAGGAAGTTATGGTAATCATGTGGCCTTCTGACTCTGCCTGGCATTAACTCACTCTTTTGAACGGTTTTGCGGCACAGGGTGGGCTTGTACTTGTCCTTGAGGTGCTCCAGTGGCTCCTGTTTGCTGCAGTTCACCTCGCCAATGGAGTACGGCTCGAAGGGATCGCCGCAGCGGGGATCGAACTCGCTATTACAGTCATAGCACATCAGGGCAGTGGTCACTACAAATTAAAACAAAAATAAATAATGATCAGTATTTTAATACAGCATCGTTTTTAATATGTGATTATTAATGTTTAGCCTTTTATTATTTTATAAGCTAAGATTATTATTATTTATTAAATATGTAAATGCTATGAAACCCTTAATGTTTGTTTGCTTACCAATCTATCTAGATATTTATTAATCGTTTTAAGTTGCGATTTAAATTTCGTTATCTTTTAATTTACTAATTGGATAAAAACACACGTCTGGTGATTTAAATGTTTGAAATTTGCTTTGACTTAAAGCTGAATTTTGTATTCAGCTTAAATTGGATAAGAGCGGATTATATTTAGCTATAAAGGTGTTTGCTTTTGCAGACTTTACCAATTTATAATAAATGATGTTATGTTAATAGCTATTTTTGCAGTTGTCTGAGCTTTATTTATTCTAAGATTTTCCTATGGAGACTAAAGATAGAAGTATTTTTGAATTACTATTTCGGTTTATTGAGTATTTTTAAAATTGTACTTATAATCTTTTTAAAAATATGTTTGTTTTAAACGACATGACCTAAGCCTTAGTGGTGGTATATATGTATTTTTTGTGAAGCCTATGCTCAAAATATGCTCAAAAAAAACTATTTTTCAAATTTCTAGACCAGAAAACCCTCTTAAAACATAAAGCTGTAAACTAAATTGGAATTCAATATATATTTCAAGTTTATAAACATAAATAACTAAAAATACTTTAAGATTTTGTAAGGCGGAAATCCAACCGGAAAAAAATTAAAATAATGATGAATGGTATGGCTTGTTTTAAAAATCTTCAATTTAAAAAACCCCTTAAAGTAGAACAACATTTTGAAGGAAAACCATTTGGTTGTTAATTAAAAAATGATATAATTTAATAAGTTTATCGAAAAGCAAAGGTTTTAATGATGTACAACTTAAAGGTCCTGGAGCTTTAAGCGTATTTTTGTGCAGCATTAGGACCACTTTCTCCGATCCGTGGAATTATGGCATAGTACATATGTATGTATGTACATAGCCAAATGTCAGGGTTCGGTATTGCGTCAGTGTGCGAGCGGGCGAGTGTGTGTATGTGTGTGGCTTGTGTGTTTTTTTTGCATTGCATAAACTTTGGGGCTTACCTTGTATGCAGCAGAGCACGCCTAACAACAACAACATCTTCTCCATGAATGGCGACATTTTATTATGTATTGGTGTTTATTGAAATGAATTATTTATGCTCCTTTCTTTTAATGGGTCCACGCTTTTTCGCTCGGCGGCTGGAGCAACAATTTGTTTTGATTTCGCTTTCGTTGAACAATTTGCGAACTGATTCGATGCTACATTAGCATGTTAGGCTGAAAGCGACGAAGTAAAAAAACCGGAAAATGTGTAAAGTAATTTAAAAACCTATATGTATATAGATTGCTTAATAGCCCGTGGAAGATTAGCGAAATATATGTTGTATATAATACGACTGCAATGAAAAGTGAAAATCGCCGTTACAAAAATAAATCCAAAGGAAAAGAAGAAGAAAGAGGCAAAAACACAAAGTGGGACGCAGAAACTGCAGTTTGGAAAGCGGGGGAAAGGGACGGCAAGGCGACGGCGCAATGCAAGTAGAGAGCTCTCTCTTTTACCCCCACTCTCTCTTGCCCACACAATCTCTTTTTCTTTCTCCCCGATGACGCGCGCCCTCTAGCGACCCAATTAGTGAGCTGGTGGATCCCAAGTGGAACCCATTCTCGACTGTTTTTTTCCATTTTTTACCCAATTTTTTTTTTGTATTTCTTGTCTTGGAACTGACTGTCCATTTAATTGGATTGCAATGATTGCTCAAACGCAGACCCAGCACTCCTCCCCTTTTCTGCCCAACAGCCAATTGATTTTCCCAGCCAGCACTACCAGTTTTGTGGATGGTGGGTAATTGCTAACGGTTCTCGGTAGCTAGGTAACAAATTACCAATATGTACCTCCCCTGCAAAACCCTTCGATTTCCCTGTCTCTTGGGGCTTTTAATAGTTTTGCCATCGTTTGCGGTTTGTGGCCAAGTGGCTTTATAGGCCTCCCAGTTGATGGCTCAATCTATTTTCCTTTTTTATAGTACATTTGCTAAGACTTACGGTTTTTTTTATAATAGTGAAGTATTTTAAATTATTCAATGATTTTTATATTTGTAGAAAAACTGTGCTAGATCGCAAGAACCCTCCATTTTTTTTTAATTTAAAACGATTTTTAGAGTTTTATTTTGTGCAAACCTATTTTTAAGCTTAAAAATTATTTAATATTACAAAAAGTAAGAACATTGATTTTAGTAAAAAACTTTACTTCTACCAAACCATTTTTACCTACTTTATAAATTTAAAATATTCGTTTTAAAAATCTTTAAAATAATTATAAAATTAAATTGGCTCTTCACATATATATTTATGTATATATATATATTTATAATTTTAAATTCAGTATCAAAGTATTAAATTCGCATTTCTTATTCCTTGAAATACATTGAAATGTTAAATAAGACATAATTGACCCCACATGACTCATTTGATGACCCCTACAGTGACTTCATTTTGCATTTAAATAACCAATTTCCGGGCCACTCAAGTAATTACTTTTTCCGCCCATTTCCTAGACTTCCTGCTGTTGGCTTGGCCATTTCGCTCCAAATCTAACCACAAACAAGCAAGGCAAGCCCCACTTATGTGCCAACCCCTTATGGCACGTAATCGGAAAAAGTGCAATGCACTGAAGCCATAGCCATAGTGCTTGATTCTAGAGCACTGCAGTTGGGCCCACTCCAAATTGTCCAGACCCAAAAGGATGGGGGAGAAAGCAAAGTGGGTAGACAGATCAGAGTAAGAAATATTACGCATACGCCCCGTTCTTGCCAACAAATTCGGGTTTCTGGCACACAAACACAGGTCCTTTTCATATATGCAAGACGAATGAAAAGCCAATCAATATGGTAGTCAAGGGGCCGTTGTCATGTCGGCCACTCAATCACAACAAAATTGGATTGTTGTTGGCCAACTGACAGGCGAAACAGGAAGAGTTTCAATCGAAAGGCTAGATGGGCATATATATAGCCAATATGTATATGAGGGGGTACCTTGATTGAGTGGAACCATTTCATGTTAGTTTCCCATCAACATTTGATGTTCAGTTGAATTTAGCAGGACATTGCCCATTCCCCCGGTTTTCTACTCGGAAAATTCAATAACTGACCCAGTTCAGGTCCTGTTTTAGCCCACTTTTCTTCAAAAACCCCCTCTTCATTTCATTTTTGCCATCAACTGTCTCCGTCTTCTGGCATTTCCTGCGGGAAATAGTTTCAGTGTCCTTCCTGCCAATCGTGGGCTTTTCTTCGAGCTCGTTCCTCTTGTTGTTATGTAATAGCCAGACAATTGGCAGAAGCACGAATCTGGCATATCGATTTAGCCATTAAAAAAATAAAACTAGAACGAACAAAAAATTGAGGAGAACAAGTGGCATGAGAAGAAAGTCACTCAGGTGGCACAGGTAAAATTATCAGGGATGGGTTTTTGCACTTTTGTTGTGTAATGCCGTTGAAGACCTCGAGGATTAAAGGATTCGTTGTCGTGGCCGTGGTCGTTGGAGGGTGCTTATAGACTTGGCTATCAGTTAATTAGCCACTTTAAGGTTAGGTATTGTACAGTTTTCGATAGCAATTCTTATCCTTTTAATACTATTTTCACTTATTTATTGTCCGTTTTCCATCCGAACCACCAACTGTTCCCACTTGTTTTGTAATCACTTATGCACTTTGGTTCTCCTTTATTTTGAAGTCACTTTTCACTTTTACTTTGGCAGTTATATAATGCCAGACCCCCACGAGTACTTTCGATAGTTTTTCAAAAAGTTTTCGTTTTCCTTTCGGAAACAATTCTCTTTTATTTATTTACGTAAGAGTGGAGATATTTGGAATTTCCCTGGCTCTTGAAGTATTTCAAGCTGATGACACCAGAGTGGAAATGAAAGGGCCCCGAAATGAAAAGCGAAAAGAAAAGCGGATGCCAGGGAAAACGGGGAAAGGGCTAAGCGGGGGTTGGGAAAAGTTGGGCAAAGGGGGTGGCTCGTGGGTGAAATGTTGACTGGTTGTGGGCGAAGGGTTCTCGGGGGTGGGCTGATTTAAGTGCGATTTCAGTGCAAATTCTCTCGCAAGGACGAAGCACAAAGTCAAAGCGACCGAGAGAAACAGAGAAAGCGGGACTGCGAGAGAGGGAGAGAGCGTCAGTCACCCTGAGAAAGAGAAAGAGAGGGGGGTGGTCTTCAATAGAAAGAGAGGGGGCGCGAGCGCCCTTTTGAGAAACCAAGCGAAAAAAGTTAAATCGATAGCGAACCGCGCCACTGAAGCGGGATTATCTAACACGGCTTAATGGCCCGATGAGCTCAGAATCGCGTAATTTCGCCAATTTACGGTCGCACTCGAACTTTTGGCTACCTTTTGAGTGGTCACACAATCGAATTCGGACTCAAAATGGTCGATATTGGACTTGGACTTTTTTGTGGACTTTTCTGCGGTCACGCGACGCGATGCAACCCCAAACACGGTGAAATTCTTTCTGAGCGCTCCGTCAAATCCGCAGCTGTCCGCAGGCCGCTTCTTCGGCGGCCGGCGAGATTCCCGAGAGAAATCTCGATAGAGAAAGAGTTCGCCCAGAGAGAGTCTGCGCAGTAAAGACCAAGACACTTCATATATTTTTTTTAATTTTCTAAACTAAATCAGAGTTAGATGTAAAAACATATCAATTACTATTTCGGCGTTCCTCATTCGTGAAAAATAAGTTTATAACTCTTGTTTTCACCATTTCAAAATCGACGGTTTAAATGTCGTTTTAAAATTGTTATAAAGCGACTCAAAATTCAACATTATCTCATCAAGATTTTTTAATATACCTCATTTGTTTTGGGGGACTGGCAAAGATGTTTCCAAGCAATGTCTAAAGCGATCATATAAAAGCGTTTTCTACTTTAAAGTATTTTAATGATGAGTTCATTAAGACTTCATTATATGTTGGAATTCTAACTGAATATAAAATTGGTTTGTACCAAAAGTCATTTTTTATTGCTTAAATATTAAAAAAGGCCAAGTGTTATTTTGAAAAATACCCATTTTAATCTTATAATTTTAACATTAAATGCAACAATTCATATTGTAAGACACGGATTATTAGACCTCTAAAAGCACGGTTTTAAAAAATATTCTTATGTTTTATTTACACATCATTAATAAAAAATCTTATACTACGTATAAATATAAAAACAAACTAAAAATAGCTATAATAAGAACTTAAAGAATAACCTGAATAGATTATTATGACCTTAGCTCTTGATGGCAGACATTATTTCGGTCCAGAAGGCCTGGACCTCGGGATCCTGCATTAAAATACGTTTTTTAACGTTCAACACCATGTTGAGTATGTCGGCGTTCTTATAGCGATCTCGGCTGGACGATTTTCCGTCCGCCGCCTCAGGGGAAAAGCCCTCCGGTTCCTGATCGTCCAAGGGATCCGTTTCCCCCGCCGGACTACCAAGTTGTCCAACTTTAAAATATCGCATATTAATCATTATCCCTACATATGTAAACACAAACACCCACCTTTCTTGCACTTTGTGGCTTCTGTTTTGGGTTTTTCTGTGCGTTTTTGATAGGGTTTTCGAGGTTTGGGAACTTCTTTTCCCTTGTTGCGTTTTAGATTTTGTTCACTTGGCAACAAATCAGGACTCTCGATGGGGTTATCTGTGTCCTGTTGAAGGCGTCGCTTGACGTGAAGATTTAATCGCTCCTTGATATTTTGCTGCTCAAGTTTTATCTGTATCTGAGGGGATTCTGCCATGTTTTTTGCGTGCTTAAAACCAAAACAATTTCCAAAACATTGGTCAAGTGTGACCACTTTTGAAGTCTTCAAATATAACATGATATATGGTATCATTGCCAAAGAATTTCAACATTGCAACAAGAAAATTATAAACAAAATTTAAAATAAGTATTACTGAAAAACATTTTGAAACATAATAAGTTTTGAAAAATAATAAATTATACAACATAATAAATTACAAATTTTAATTTTGTTCACTTAACAGTTCTGTGAATGCCAGCACTTAACATAGTGCCAGTAATTTGGTTTGAGTCAATGGATGAGTTTAAGCCGTGTTTCGAACCCAGAGCTGCATTCATAAATGCTGGCAAATTTAGTATTTTTCAGCGCCGCCATGTTGGATTCCGCACAACAGTTAACAGCCCCCAATCGAGAAATTTCACGCAGCGTTGAAAAATTAAGAAATAACGCCGTAAAAGTGTTCCCAACCGCCCGCAAACATACATAAAGTGTGAATCAAAGGACAATCCAGCGATAAGTCATTAATTGAGCGTTGAGCAAGCGCGAAAAGTACGCGAAATCGAGGTTTTGCAAAACCTTTGCCATCCGCGTCGCCATTGGTGTGTGCCAGTGTGTGTGTGAGTGAGGGAGTATTGGTGAGAGCGTGTGTGTGTGTGTGTGAGCGAGCGGCCCCTATGAAAAGCAACAACAACGCCAGCAAGGACCCACAACAACAACAACAACAACAACAACAAGAACCGCAACAGCATTTTAATTAGCAAATAATGAGTGTCGCTGCAATGACTATGGACGATCAGAGACCCTTGATGAACAGTTACGACAAAATGCCCCCGACCAAATACGAGCAAAATTTAAATATCATAAACAGCAGCCAAAATAGTGGAGCCAGTGGCGGCCCCGCCTCCCCAACGCCCTCGGGTCTCGAGGATTCGTCGCACCATCACCATCATCACCATCCGCATCCGCACCATCATCATCATCAGGAGCAGCAACATTTGCAGCAGCAACAGCAGCAGCAGCAGCAACAACAACAGCAGCAGCATCAGCAGCAGCAGCAACAGCAGCAGCAACACGCAGCAGCTGTTGCAGAGGCTGTTGCAGCCGCCGAACAGCGTCAACGCTTGCTCGAAGGTATTTTGCACATTTTGGTACACTGCTATCAGAGATCTGATCTATATAATACCCCCCTATATACATACATACTCGTTTCAAAAACCCACGATCGAAAGTGTTAACTCTGTGTAAATTGTATAAAACGAAAATCAAAAAGTCTTAGTTTAATTAGTTTATTACTGTCCCCACACACCTTTGGGTTTTTTTGTGCCATTGAATTTGTTTATGAAAAACACTCGGAAAAGAACTCAACGTATATTATGTGAATCGAATCGAAGCGAACACTCTTTTAAAGAACATTCTTTCAGCGGCGTTTTGGTTAATTTTTAAGTTATTTTTTTACATACCACCCCAAAAAATCTTCTAAATAGTGAAAGTGCTTTAAAAGGACTACGAATAAAAAATAAAATAATGCCTAATACGAACTAAAGGGCAAACGAAAGCCTAAATAGTTAACAAGTGTTTACGAAGTGTTGTGCAAAAGAACTGTCTAAAATATGAGTTAAATAATCAAATAATAATAATAATCATAAAATTATAATTATAACTAAAAAAATAACAAAAATAAAAATATGTTAACCCCCAAAGGTTTGAAATGAAAAAATCAAACTTGCTAAGGCTTTAAATTAAAAGTAATATAGAACTGAAAAAAAGCTAAAGTTTCCAATATAATGTAAAGAAAAATTAACATAACAAATCAAGATTTTCCACAATCTTTAATCAAATCTAATGAAATCATGATTCCCAATAAGCCTGGAGTAGCCTAGTAACAACCATAACATAAATTTAAATAATTAAAGAATCTGAAACGAAGTTATCCAATTTCCTCGTTTTCTCGCTGTTTTCGTCGTCTTCTTTGCGGTGTACAGTTTTCGTTTTGCGACCACTTTTCGTTTGCCTACGTGCCCGAAGAAGAAAAAGAGAGGAGGAGAAGAGGAGAGAGCCAACGTGTCTGCGCCCCCCACCACACCCACTAGTTTCATCTCTCTCCCTCTTGATGCCCCTCTCGCTTACTTTTGTTAAGCCTAAAAAATAATAAATAATGAAGTAAACAAGTGCTAGTGCATAACGAAAAAGAAAATAAAGTATAATTATTTTTCATTTGAAATTGTGGTGAAAAAGTGATTGCCAAAAACTTTACCCCGTGTGTTTAATGCGAAATATTTAAATAAATGGCGCCAAAAAGCGGTGAATGTGTGGGTGCGTGTGTTTTGCCTTAAGATAAGATTACTTAATTGATTTTTAAACGCTCAATTGGCCGCCTATTAATCAATTAACATGTAATGTGGGACACACGCACACACATCTGTTTGCCTCAGCAAAATATAAATACAAAAATAATATACTCGACTAAATAAATACAAATACAAAGAATACGTGTTTGCACAACAAATACAACAAATGCGAAGTCAATAAACTTTTTGTATGACAAAAGAGTGTTCGAAAATGCCACAAAAAAGAGAAGGGGAAAAGCTTTTCAAATCCATATGTATACGAAAAAGCTTTCGAGAGCCCAATGTGTGTGCG
The DNA here is from genome assembly GCF_018152505.1 of Drosophila elegans. NCBI lineage: Eukaryota > Metazoa > Arthropoda > Insecta > Diptera > Drosophilidae > Drosophila > Drosophila elegans. Next base: position 2,746,180 of record NW_024545903.1, on the reverse strand, counting down.
TCGAGTTTTTTGCAAGTGTTTTTCAAAAATATTTTCAGTTTTGCCACAGAAAATGTATGAATCAGTCGTTGTTTCCCACAGTGTATGAAAAAATGCCGCGAAGATTCAATTTCAATCGCCAATTGAGTTCGATGCTAATGCATATGGAAATGCAAGAAATGAGAAGATTGGCAGGTGTGGTTGTTCAAGTGCCAGAGATAATGCCAACGATATCTATATCGAAATCGTGTTCAAGTTCAAGTGGTTGTGACCCTCGCATCGAATCAAAATCAATATCATTATCAGCCAGAGATTGACGACGGGATGCGGCCTTTTCCACCGACCATGTCACGAACTTACACGAATGATTGCAACGCATTGGTATGATTTCGTATTAAGTTCCACCTAAAAATCAAACACTTTGCCTTGCCCATTAAGAACTTGTAAAATATCTATTGTAATGACTCGTGCAAACCAAAAACAGAGTGGCTCTCTCAGCTTGGAACGCCCGCACTTAGACCTCAATAGCTAATCTTATCCTTCGTTTCGCAGATGAGATCGAAAATCTCAAGCTGGAGCAGGTCCGCATGGGTCAGCAATGCGCGGATGCCCAGCGTCGTGAGAAGATCCTCATGCGGCGGCTGGCCAACAAGGAACAGGAATTCCAGGACTATGTGGTGAGTAGACCTTTGATTCCGCTTAAATACTTAAATATTAATGCTTGTCCCATGCCTTCCAGAGCCAAATTGCAGAGTACAAGGCCCAGCAGGCGCCAACTGCCTTGGCCTTGCGCACCGCCCTCCTCGATCCTGCGGTCAATCTGCTCTTCGAAAGGCTCAAGAAAGAGCTAAAGGCCACCAAGGCCAAGCTGGAGGAGACCCAGAACGAGCTGTCCGCCTGGAAGTTCACACCAGACTCGAACACCGGCAAGCGCCTGATGGCCAAGTGCCGGCTGCTCTACCAGGAGAACGAGGAGCTGGGTAAAATGACCTCCAACGGCAGACTGGCCAAGCTGGAGACCGAGCTGGCCATGCAAAAGAGCTTCAGCGAGGAGGTCAAGAAGTCGCAGTCGGGTAGGTTCATTTCGTTATTAAGATCTATAAAAAAAACTATACTTCTTCTTAGTTTTGAATAAGAATTTGATTTTAAATATTTCTAAAGTAGATCCGATTAAAATTAAAAGTAGTATAAGTTTAAAAACATTCCAATTAACTTCAAAGTTCAATCTTGTTAGATGTTAACCCATACCTATACCATAAGAAAGATTACCTAATGTAAACTCTTTGATTCACAGAATTGGATGATTTCCTGCAAGAACTAGACGAGGATGTGGAGGGCATGCAGAGCACCATTCTTTTTCTGCAGCAAGAACTGAAGACCACGCGCGATCGCATTCAATCGCTGGAGAAGGAGAACGCCCAGCTAAAGCAGGTTAGCGCCAAAGATGAGCTCCTGACACCGCCGGCCACCAATGGGGGCACCAACAAGACGATAAGCAAGCTGGAAACCATCGATGAAAACGCCTGCCTGGCGAACAACAACCAATCCAATCCAGACAGTTACAATGGCAGCACTAACAACGAACAGAGCATGGCTGTGCAACAGGTGCCGCCGCCGCTGGATGAGGGCAGCAATAGCAACGGGAATGCAGCGCGATTGGCGCGCAAACGAAATTACCTGGAGGAGGAGAACACGCCAGCGGTGGCGGTGGTGCCCATGCCCACGCCAGGGGTCAACAACGTCCAGGAAACGGCGCCAATTAGGGAAGTTATTGCCCCACGAACCCTGCCGCCCAAAAAATCCAAGTTGCGAGCCATTGCTTCGAGACGCAGCTCGCAGCTGGAGGAGGAGCATCAGCCTGTGACGACGCCAGTGGCCGTGCCGCTGCTCCTGGACAACGCTGTTGCCGGAATGGCCAGTGAAGAGGCGTCCGCTGCAGCGTCACTGATCAACAACAACGCGGAAACGGGTCTAGGACTGGCAGCAGGAGCAGGAGCTCCCAACGAGGCCAACGACGCGTCTGCTTCGACGGCACCCGCCCGCATCCTGACGCGTCGTCGGTCGGTCCGGATGCAGCAGAACGGCAGCGGAGCGGTCGACTACTCAACCTAAGCGCTGGCGTTCCTTTTTCAAAAAGAGGATCACGGACGGTGCACTCTTTATGATTTCATCATATTGATCGTTAATTCCTGACGTTTACTTTTGTGAATTGAGATTTCAAAACAGAGAGAGACTTCTTATAATAACTGTAACCTATCATATTAGTTTCTTTTATTTTTTTAACACATCGTCTTGTATAATACGTTTATTATTCTGTTTGCATGCAACATAGGCATACATTATACGCAAATTAATTAGAAGTCACTGCTATACATACGAAATACATTATGTAGAACTGTGTACCACTTCAGCACACATATTTACAAAACATATTGTCGAGCTAAACGATAATGCTAAAACTGATTACCTATTTATGTTTTTTTAAAACCACGGCAACTACTGAAAAGCTGAAAAAAGAAAACTTTGACAAAACAAAACTCGTCATTTAGCTAAATTAGATTTTAATTATCAACTTAAGGCATTTTTGTAATACGATGAAAGTTGTGTAAAATAATATAAACTTGTGTTAAAATAAATTGTTAAGTATAACAAACATTTCAAATATCCGCATACCTTTTTGCTGTATGGGTTGGAAAAGTGCTTACCAAATTGGTACTGGATTGAATTCCTTATCACCAATTTTGTCTAAAGCATAACCTTGGAAGGCCAAATAAAACAATCATTTTGATTTTCGAAATTATTTTGTGTTTATTATCAGTTTCTTCTTTTAGCACATTAGACAAAGGTTTTACTTGTATTTGATTGAATTCGAAATATGTTTATGTATGTAGTACAATTGTGGCTGCCAGCGAGTGTGTTGTTTCTTGTTTCTTTTGTTTCGTTTGTTTGTTGGTGAGGAGAGTTTTAACTTGAGATCGGGCTTAGTGTCCTGGTGAAAAGGCCTGCAAGCTTGGTATTAGTTTGATAATTGCTTTACCCTACATTCAATTCTTGTGGGCTCAATCGGGATGTACAAAATGAATAAGGAATGGAAACAACCTGCGAGGGGAGTCGCATCTAAAACGGCGCTTATGAGTTCAGTATTAAATAGTTAATAACAAATTCTAGGCAGTTCGAATGGCACACGTTGATTACACTACCATGGGGAACATGTGGGGCTAAAGCTTAGCAATTTCTGTTCCGAGATCGGAGGAGATATCCTCTCGGCTGAGAATTTGTCTAGATGTACGATAGTTTGTCTTGGTAAATTTCAACTAGTCAATGTTAATGTGTAATTTTATTAATAATTTAGTCACTAGATGCTGTTGCTTTTACTCAATCGTCTCTGACATCGGCTCAGTTCTGTGGCTCGTATCAAGTAGTTAGTAATAAAAAGTATTTCTCATATATGTAGGTACTTGTGGGTAATGCTAGGTATCGTCATCATCAGTGTATATAAAAACAATGCCTTTAGATCCGGTTTCCTCGCTTTTTTTTTAATTTTTCATTTCTTGTTTCATTTGGTTTTGGTTTCTGTTTAGTGGTTTACATCATTTTTTAACGAATGTCTATAAAAGTATGTAGTGTTCCAAGGCTCCGAGGCTGAACTTCTGTTTAGTTTTTCTCTGGGCTAGGCTAAGCAAATATACAAAAGCTACTTAAATTAGTTAGCATGTACCGGGCGTACTCGTAGGTATATATCGTATTATCGTATATATATATGTGTGTGTGTGTGTGTGTGTGTATATATATAATTAAATGGTTCCATTATTCGCCTTTACCGATAGGTTTCTTGATCCGTTCTTTAAACATAAACTCGTAGCTAGTTGTTACTTACAAATGTGGCCTTCTTAGATTAGGATTAACAGTCACACACACCACGCACACCTGGACACACGCACCCACACACTCGCACACTCACTCACACACATAACCATGGGCAGTAGTCGGCATTTGGTACAGTGTGTGCCATAAGTTTTGTCGCCAAGATGAGGGCGCTTTGCATTCAGCTTATTTGAAGGTTTGCAAGTCGTTTAAGGCCGTTGTTGGAATTTTCAGTTATACGTATTAAGTATATATAATATATATGTATGCAATAAATATATGTTTGTCCTGTCTATTGGAAGGTCTACAATAAGCCAGCGCCCCGTCCCTTATAGGCGGCACACACTGTCCGCGTTCACTGTGTCCGCTCGTTCCGCTCGACAGCAAACGCAGAGGTCGAATCGGATACGGATACACTCGTATTTAGCTACTTAAGAACTAATTTGGAAAAGTTTCTCTAGGTGACCAAAAATATTGAACTGCGCTCAAGCATTAGAGTAAAAAATTTCCCACCTCCTGGATTGCCCTTCGTATATAATACAAAAACATATTGCCTAGATCTAAGCTAAACCAATCGACCGCCGTTACAGCCAACGACTCAGTATGTGGCAGAGGAGCAGCAGCCCCAGATTCACGTAGATCGAGCACGCCTTTCCGCACAGCTTGATGCCGCTTTCCTGGAATAGAAAATTGTTGTTTATACTAATTTAATAATAATATAGTAACTATATGGTCAGATGATTGTGATTTCACCAAAGTCGGGAGGAGAAATAGTGAGGTGCATTACAGTCTCTTTAAGAGATTATTGGTAGCTAAAACCAAACTAATATTTCAACTATATATATTCTTTTAATGTAAAGTTTATAAGTTTAAAGCTGAAGCTAGATTGGTTGGGGTCGCCTAAGCTGAAAAACCAGCGCTTTTGAAAATGGTAGAACATTGATGTAGAACTTTGTTAGTTAATTCTTTTTTTTTTTAAAGTCTTACTGATTTTATTTAACTAATGAGTTAAGGCTAAACTTAGCTGCGTCCTGGTTAAAAGACATATTTATTTATTATAGCTGAATTCAGTAACGTTTTGAAAATTGCATTAAAAATAATAAATCATTTCAATAAATGCATAGCTTTGATAATTTACAAAACAGTAATATACATAATATAAAAAAGGTTTTGCCTTTAAAATTGATTAATTTTGGGCATTTATAAATAAGATATTTTCAGCTGAAAAGGAGCTTTTCTTGACATCCATTTCCCTTTTATTTGAGCTACAATTTTAATACCTATTAAAATAAATCGAAATGAACGCCGCTATAACATTTGAACTTAGGCCAAGAATTCCTGCTTCGTTAAAAATAGATTACTAATTATATGTGTCACTGAGGCAACCTCATTAGCACTTGTAGACCCTGCCGCCCATTACCTATGTAGCTCCCATGGACTGAACCCCCAAGGACTTACGTTTGCGTGTCGACTGATGCAGCTGTGGGGTCGCATGCGGTTGAACTCGCGCGCCTGCTTGTAGCAGGCCAGCGAGTCGTTGACCGAAAAGTGGTAGTCGATCGGCTGCGGATTGACCGTGAGGACGACGGTGCCGTCCCTGGGACACAGCTGGTCGATGACCAGCAGGATGAGGTTGCTGAACGGTATGGGCAGGACGACAAATGGCCGCTCACATGCATGGGCTGTCATATTGTAGACAACGTTGTCCTTCTCCTTGAACAGCGTGTAAAGTTCGCGCTTCATGTCGCACGGCTTGAGCCTGGTGCGATGGAGCGTCAAGTAGCGCAGCCAGTGGTCTTCGTCCTTCTTACCGTGCCCATTGCCGTTGCGGGCATGGTGCTCCGGATGAGGCTCCGGCGGCGGTGGCTCCGTGTCGTTGGAGTCGCCGTACATGTCCGCATAATGGCTGGACACTCCGGGCGCCCACTGCAACAGTTGTACAATATACCACAGCGCCGTATGCAGCAGCCATTTGCCCACGCGCAGTAGATGGAATATCGGCTAAAAAGTATGCGGTTATTAGCACTTCTTCTTAAAAAGTACAGTCAAACCTCTATAACTCGAACTAAGTATTCAATTTGGTTGAATAATAATTAAATAAACATTGTGATCTGTAGGTAAATGGGGATTTAAGAAAAGGTTTATTAAACTAACTCATCTTAAAAAGTTCTCTATCGATCCAAAGAGTGTAAAGAAATGATAAGATCAATGCTTTTTTTTAAAGACCAAAATCATTTTCTTTAAATACAAAGTTAGAAAATGACATGACTAAATTAAAATAATTAATTCTCTAAAAAATGTTTCCTAAAAATATAAATATCTACAAGTAAGTTTTGAAGTTATAGAGTTTTGACTGTATCTACCAAGTGAATCAATTAAACCAATCCTACCGAAAGCAGCATGCTGGAGGCATTGTTATCGTTCTTGGACTCGAAGCACACCGCCTGGTAATCGTAGACGGTGACCTGTTTGTAGACATTCTCCTCCAGCAGACGCTTCATGATCGCTCCGTTGACCTCCCCGAAGAATCTCCCCGTCTCGTGGACTCGCGTCGAAATGACCACATAGCCATTGTTGTCCAGTATATAGCAGTCTTTGTCATCTACCGCACAGGCCTAAATAAACATTTTGTAAGTAAATAGTGAGTTGACTATTAGATCGATTAACTCACATTGCCGGTGATGTTGTGGAAGAGTTTGTAGAGCGCCGAGTGTTGAAACTGGAAGCCCACAACTGCCGCCGGGGCAGTTTTGCCGCCTTCATTGTGGAAAACGGCATGACTGGCCGTCACTAGGATCTCTGAGTTGCTCTCTACGGAATAAATTCATTATAAAATTTGTTAAACAAATAAGCTTTTGTCAACTTACCACCCGCATCGAAGGGCACTGAGTAAACGAAGCTCTCCTCCCGCACAAAATGTTGGTCCACGGCACGCTTATACCAAATCTCATCTATGGCCCGTGTGTTGTTCTGGCTAAAAGTCTCGCTGCATGTGGCAAGCCCCAATTGGTTTAATACCCCTGAAATTGCCAGCTTCCCAGTTCCCCAGACTTACCCAACTCCAGATTCTTCGGCAGCATTCGAATGGAACTCATGCCAGCGGGTGAGGCCACTGTGGGTGGCCAAAAAGGCGACGGTGACTCCAAATCGCTGCTTGAATTCGTTTCTGTGCAAACAGATGTATTAAGTTATACAACTAGACAACATAATATTTCAAATAACAATAGAGTTGCGACTAAGACTAGTTAACAGGACTGAGTATCGTTGTTTACCTTGGCAGCAAACCCATTAGAACAGCTATTGGGCTTGATGCGCTTGTGCTAGATTGTGAATGGTTTAGTATTTCATAATGGAGAGGCATTATGTTTTATGGTATCAAGTTCAGAAGACATTCAAGAGTTCATATTTATATAGACATAGTAGTAGTATTAGAGTGGTTGGTGGGTGCAAAAATTCATTATGAGATATACATTAAACGACAGCGACAAGGACGACACAAAGAAATCGGTATAAAATGCAAATAAAAGTGAGAAAAGAAGGGCGTACACAGAAATAAAAAACGGTTAATATGTGCTGCTTTTCCGGTGCGTTAACACGAGTGCATGGCGTTGACTGTACTGAGGGTGTCTGACGAGTCAAGCCTAGCATTTGTAGAGGTCCCCCAAGTCCTCCATCCTCAACACTTACCCCTTGTCGTCCTTGGAGTTGAAACTGGTTGTGTTAGAGAAGCCCGCGGTGACTCGGGCATCAAAGACCAGAGCCTGCATGAGCTGCCGATCGCCTGAAAATCAAATTTAAAGGGTCAAAACAATCCAAGATGGATTAAAAATGGTAAGGTAATGGTTGCAGCAGCATTACTGGCTCTAGTAAATTTTGTTTTCTGAAACCATTACACAAAATTTCTGGCCTGATGTGAGCAGCAGTATATAATATAAATTTAAAGACAAAGTTTTGTGTGACATGCATCGATTTGACTGTGCAAATTCCGCAGCTAACTACAGTATATTTTAAACACTAGCTTATTTAAACTATAATTACTCAATTAGAAAACCCAATTTAAAGTTTTCAAAACAAATGGGATTCTTAAACTGGCCCAATTAATTTGGTAAAATTTATTAGTAATTGTCTTCAATGAAGACAAAGCTGGGGAACTATAGAATTCCCATTGCTAAAGGTTTTTAGGTGCTTTGGCTTAAAGCAACAGTTAAGATCAAGTTTAATACGATATTCTCGAAAAGTACAGACCGTTCACAGGTGTATTTCGAATTATTATATTTAAGTTGAGTTAGGATCAGACTACGTTTACCGGACGTTTCCGCCGGATGTGCAAGTGCAGGTCAAAATTGAGAACGGTGCTACTGTGTGCGTGTGTGTTTTTTGGTGGGTGCACAACTGTGACTGTGATGACTTTTAATATTCGTTACTCACAATAGTAGCTTTCTTTTTCATTGATTGATGGATAACGGCCAGTTGATGAGTTGTTAGCTGTGAATTTGCATGAACATTGAAATCGCAATCATAATTTTTGGCACATCGAACACAAAAACACATAACAGAGTCTGGGAAAGCGGCGGCTTATCGAAGCGATCGAGTCGAGTTTTCGCAAATAGATCTAACCGAAACTGGGTTGCAACTATGTATATACTTACAGAACATGGCAGCCGCGTGCTCCGGGGGCATAGCGCTTCGACTTCCCGGCCATCGCCAGCCAGGCTCAGACATTCGCTCGAGAAAGTACAGCAGTTCGATCTCTGGCGTTTTGAATGTCCTGTTGCTGTGCTTGCAATATAGCCTGCAAGTATCCGGTTTATCTTCTTGCTCTAAAACTAGAATTATGAAGAGTCTCCCCAAGCTTACCAATCGGGATGTATTTTCCATCTCTTGCCACTGAAGACGCTGCGTAAGTTTGTGCCCTTGATGCTTATTCTATGGATCTCTTGGTCGGCTCGTATGTCCATGTGACTCACGCCATATTGCTCCGGATAGGAAATTACCAGAGTGAAAGGGGTCTTCTTGATGGCCGTCCAATAGTATTGTCTCTTTATACGAGCCACCCGTTTCTTTAAATTAAATAAAATCAAAAATGAATATTTTACAATTTTAAGAAAACGTTTCGTAAGTAAAAAAATATTTATATCACAAGAATTTTTAAAATTGATAAAACAACAAAAAGAGGAGATGAGGAAAAAGCTTTACGTTATTAAATTGCCGTTTTTAATTGAGGGCATGTGTTACTCTGTATTTTTTTTTAAGCTAAAACGGTCGCGTAAAAAAAAAAATATTTCAGATTAAAGAACATTTTTGTATCTGAACTGTTGCCATAATATTCCTTTTTCTCCATTTTTTACTTACCATTTCATCGAAATGATTCTTGACCAACATCCATTTGCTGCCAGTCGATTGGTTGATTATGGAATCTCTTATCTGTTGGATATATTTCAATACGTTAGCTAAGTTTTTTGCGCAGTTTAAGGGTGCTCAATAAAGTACATACCGTCATCAGCACTGGATTAAAGTCTCTGGCGGGTCGATCGTCATCCAACAGCTCGACTTCAATCATGTCAACGCTATTGTATGATGGCTTTAATATGTAGCCCTGGAACTGCAAACGAAAAGCCATGGGTTATTCCAAATATTTTTAAAGAGCATATACAAAGATTTCTTACAATTGGACGAAAGTCTGGATGGAATAGTACATAACCATTGTTGGTTACTATAAACGCATAGCCATTCACGCCAAGCTGTGCGAAGAAATGGATATAAAGATTAAATGGGTATTACTTGTAAGGCTTATAACTTTTTCTAACTTACCGTAAACGGCGATAGCAGCTTTTTGATTTCATTGATGGGCACATCCGTGCCAGCCACGCCCAGTATATTCGCAATTTTAGTCTGTGCGTGAGATGTTTTAAGATATATTTAGAGGAATGTCGGGTCAAGTGAGTGGAAACGAAACATTTACACAAATTGGACTTTAAATTGTACAAGTACAGAGAATTGGTAGGTAAATTTTTTTGGTTTTGCATGATAATCAAATACTGAAAAATGAATTTGAAATTTGAATTCGATAAATGGCATTGCTAGTACAAAACGCCTAAAGGCATCTCAAAGAAAAATACAAAGATGTAAATAAAAACGGAAACAATGTCGAATGCAAATATGAGAAGCATCGTTTACTACGCAAGAACTTACGAGTACAGTCAAGAAAGTCGGTTTCAAAGATTTGTATTTTTTTTTTTTGCTTTTTGTTTTTCTTGTATTGATGTTTACAAAGAATTTAGTTAAGCGTTTTTTCTGTTTTTAGCGGCTAATTACATGGCTAGCAGAGTAGTACTAAGAGCGTATGAGAGCGTTGAGTTTTGGAAGGCAGTGTGAAACAAAATGTGGAACTTAAGTGTTAAGATAGAGGCTTTGGAATGTAGTAAAAACAATTGAGAATAGAAAGTGTATTTTACAAATTTTCTTTTTTTTTTTAAAGGTAGGTTTTCGGAAGGGTTTAAAGATTTAACTCAAAATGTGTGAAAGAAGCTGTTTACACGTGTTGAGGGCACCTTCGTTTCGAAGAAAGTACAGTTGTGCGTGTCTGTTTGCGTTGTTGGTGTTTCGGTGTTGGCAGTGTGTATATTTTCACAGTTTTTATACCCTTCACATAAACATTTTGGGTGGTGGCAGGGAATCTACAAGATACCAGTTGCCAGAGAGAGATTAGGAGTTACAGGGAGGAGCACAGACAAAGGATTCGATCACCGATCGATCAGTTTTGGCGAAGCTTTACACACAGAGATACAGAGAGAGAAAGTGCCGTAGAGATCTTAGTCTAGGATTGCAGAAATAAATCATTCGGGTTAGTACCAAGCACTTGATCGGACTGGCTAAGAAATCATAATTTATTGCATCTTGGCTGTGGGCGGGGGTTTGGTGGCATGGATTAAAGTAGGCATTACACAAAACGGAGGAAAATAAAAATCAAATCTCTTCAGTGCTTCAAGAACTCAGGCGGAAATCAAAAGGCAACAAACAATTTCGATCAAGTCACGCATGCGGCTTAGACAAACGAAAGTGATAAATTTAGGATGGGCTTTTGCATTTTATTAGATTTTGCTGTTGTTTTTTTTTTGATTTTGATTTAGATACAATTTACTCACAACTTGAAGGTTTATTTTCGCAGCCGGATTTATATCGGTCGTAAGATTAATGAGCTGTGAATTTGTATTTGTAGTATTTAATAAATCAATCTCTAGGAACGAAAGCAACTTAAATAGGGTTATTAAAGGGGGAGGTTGAGTTGGAGGCGTGGCGGTGTCGGTGGGCGGGAAGCGCGGCGGGGTGCGTATAAGGTCCTATCCTGGTCCTATCTGATCTGGGCCCTACCATGTATGTGTGTACATCCTGTCCAGCAGAAGGGTATAAAAACTCCAGCGGAATCGGGCCCCCTCGCTTGGGAGGTGCTGAGATGTGTCTTTGGTTTATATTTATATATAGAAATTGATTTGTTGTGGTTGTTCTCTATAGTGTGTGCTCTATAGGTCCTCAGTAGTAGCCTAGGATTTCTCCGATTTTTGCTTGCTTTTCGCTTTTGCTTTGTCAATGATTGTACTTACTAAACATCAATGGTTGCTAACATTTATTCGTTAGGGGAGGGGGCGGGGGTTTTTTGTTTTGGACAGGGTGGGACTACCAATTAGCACTATATATATAGTATAGTATAGATTCTAGGCGATCGCGGCTCAACCCAATCTTTCTTAGTTAAAACAACAAATGGAAAATTCTACTACTCAAAATGCTATATAAAATGTTCTATTTATACGTTAAGTAATCAACTAGGCATAGCTATAATTTTATAATTTGTTATAATATTAATTATAATGTTACAAGTACGGTTATATAAAGAAAATCAATATCTAGATATCGTTAAATACTGGACCAATTCGAATTGAATTCGTTATTACATGAGAATACTTTTGGATTTGGTTTCGATTTTGGGCGTTGAACCCAATACGTGGTCAACTATAATGTCAAAAGGTTGCTAAAGAATGCCATGGTCCTAGACCATATTAGCTAGATTTATATACGAGTTATAGTATAGTTAGTTATAGTATATATCGGTTAAATATGGATTAGGTATGCATGTATGTAGCGCAAAGTATAACAAATCGTTTACTTTATTTTGATATTTATATACGGATAATGTATATACGAGTATATAGGTAGAGCTCAATACGATATGCAATTAATTGGCGTATATAAAACTTTCATCAAGAGCAGTAAATACGTTATACGCAAAAATTTCGTTCGAAATTTATTAAGTTTGGATTTGGTTGTTATTTGTTAGAATTTGGCATTATAGTTTGTACCTCACGTGTTTGCAATTCCCAGAGTGCTTCATTTATTAAAACTTCTTCGGTGATATTCTGTGGTATAGTTGTGTATAGTTTGGTAGTAGTAGTAGGTAGTTGTGTGTTATATATATAACGCATAAATTATTAATACAGTAGTAATAGTAGTAGTAGTAGTAGTAGTATAAAGTGAGTTGTTACATAGATAGGTTCAGATTGGTTTGCTGTATTTCGATTTCTTGCTTCGATCGTTAATGAGTTGGGGGCAAAATGAATTCGTCGCTGCTTCGGCGGCTGCTGATTCTGATTTCAGTTTTCTTTCTTTCATTTCCGCTAAGAATTTGGCAGTGCTAACTCGCTTGATAGAGTTTCATTCGATAGGTTTTCCCCCGTGCCAGGGGACACGATCGATTTCTGGTCAATTTCACTTACCGCATTCTCGCGCCGATCGTAGATGGGCATCGATACGGTGGTCATAAACTGGTATACATTCGAGTCCACCGGCTGGTTCCAGGTCTGAAAAGATAAACAAGACATTTGACATTGATCTATGAGCTTATAAGTAATTATTATAATTTTTACAGAAAGTTCGACGTTAAACTTGTATTAACTATGTGTATTTCTTAAACTAAAATTAAATTTTGAGCTAAACGATTCAATTGCTTGCAGTTTTAAATTTTTAAAGACCGTCAATTACAAAAGAGCATGATAATGAACACAAACTTCCTCAGTCTAAGCTTTGCTCTGTTAAAAAAAAAAATAAAATCAAACACTATGATTTGAGTTGGAAAAGTTTTAGTTAAATTTTAAGCATTGAATTTTATTTTTCAGTTAAGTAAATTACCTTAATCTAAAGCACATGTTTCAATTTACTACACCCGATCCAATTTACTTTGAACCTGACGCTTTTTTTTGGGTATCCATGTTATAGGTATACCTACCACTAATCGTTACTCACCTCCTTCATCCGTCTGTATTTTCGGCGGTGCATTTCGTTGGGCTCCAGCATCCGGTCGTGCACCTGCCAGTACTCGAGGACGTCTGCCTTCTGGTACTCGCACTGGTTGATGTCCCACAGATAGTCGGAGAGCTTTGTGTCCTACGCACATACATAAGATGGGTATTTTTTGGGGAAAAACATTGCTAACCGAATGTTGGGGGGATATATATATATAGTTTGGCATCCCCTTGGGGGGCGCTACCCACCTCGATGTCCGCATAGACCTGCGACCAAATCACCGGGTGATCGTGCCTGCCCAGGACGAGCGGCCTGGCCATAACCGGTATGTAATTCAAGACCATCTCGCGCACCTCGGCGGTGTCGCTGAGGTGGACGTAGTAGCCCTGATTCTCGCACGCCATCCACCGTATATCATCCCAATTGGCCACCTCCTTGCCAATCAGGTAGGTGAACACGCGGACCGGCTTGTACGGCGGGTCCCGCCAATTGTGCAACTCGAAGACCTCGCGATTGTTCTCGGGCGCCCCGTCGCCAATGATCATGATCGCCTGATTGCACTGCGCCCCGCGCGAACTCAACTTGGTATCTTCCAATAGCTCGAATGCCTTTGTCAATGCAGCGGTATAATTGGCAATCGATTTGGGTTTAAACGATTCAATCCCTTCTTTCAGTTCACGTATGTTGCCCAGATTCGCCTGGATGAATTTCGGAAGTGTTTGGGATTTTGGTAGTTGGTTGTTGGTTATTGGTTATTGGTAGTTCGTGTTTTGTATTCGTATTCGTATTCGATTGCATCAATTGGGTGTGTTGTTTGAGATTTCAGATTTGGTGGTGATGTTTTAGTTGTTTTGTTGTTGTTGTGGGGATAGATAGAAATCAAATTGGCGTTAATCATAAAATCAGGAGAGAAATGAGGCATAAAAGAAAATCGATATATACTTGAATCAGTGTCTCCTCGAAACATCCGACCACTGGGCTCACTTCCTTATCAAAGGTGAAGATGTTCACAAAGTCATTTGTACCTAATGTATCGAGTATTGTATTGACAACATGCTTTGCGATATCTAGCCTCTGTCCCAACATTGAACCGGATCCATCCATCAGGATAACAATATCCTTTGGACTCGTCGCCGCCTCCATGTACCAGGAGCGTAGTCGGCAATCGTATAGATCGACCGGTACGTCCTTGCGCCACTTCGATGCAGGGAATTGACGCATAAAGCCAGTCGAACTGCCAAAGAATTGCCACGACAACGTGGGATCGTTTTTGTAATTGTCGCGGAATATCTGATCCAAATTCTCCGACCACTGAATTGCCTTAATCACATCCGGTGCTGTGTCGTGTGATCGGTATGATTGGTATTAATTGGGTATGTAATGATGATAATCGTTTAGTTGTTTTGTGTGGGTGTGTGTGTGTGTGTGTGTGGATCATGTCAAAAGAAATGGAAAGAATTTAGCAAGAAACACGATTAGTTCTCCTCTGCGATCTGCGCTCGCGCACTTAATCCTAGTTGAGTCTATTTTACGGGCTCTCAGGTGTTTTTCTGGGTACGTGTTCTGGTGGCTCAAGTTGGGTGTTATACGGTTTTTGGCAAGCATTCCGCGTGTGTCGGCAGTGGAGCATTCGCATTCGCAATTTTGCATTCCCCGGCGCAAAACGCGAGCGCGTCGTCAACGTGCGCATTGCACCGCCAGCGGCCCCGGCGGATGATCGGTCTATCGGTAAGATCGGTCTATCGGTTGTTAGCTATCGCAGGATTGCCAATGTCGGCGGGTCATTAGGTACAGTTGTGGGTGGGCCGGGCGGCGCAATGCGCTGCTTGACGTGTGCACGCGTCCCTCGCACGCATTGACGCAAGCGGTTTGAAAATCGAAACAAAAACAAATATAAAGGAGGCGCAGCGTACGACTTTATATTATACATTTTGTATTATAATATAAAGTTTATATGGCATACGAAAAAATGAAATTTTACGGTCAAGCGATCTAGCAAAAGCTAAGGAGCGAGTGAGCGAGATAGATAGAGAGCGAGCTAGCTAGAGGCGATTTTAAAATTCTACTTTCTGGCAGCTAGACAGAGACGAAGAGTGTTTCGTTAGTTTACAGCTCGTGTTTGACTTAAAAGCATTAAATACAACCCTGTTTGATCGAGTTTGGGGTGCTTATATATATTATAATTGAAGATTTAAGGTTTAATTTATTATCTGTTAATATTTTTTGTATTAACAATTATATACCAATGAATGATTTTTCTTAACTCAACGTAAAACAAAATTGATGATCTGCCAGAATGTTAATTTCGTTTGGGAAACGCCAATATATTTTTTGAAATTGAAATACAATCTCAGTACCCCAAACTCGACCGCAACAGAATAAAAAACAGGGTCGTCAAATAAAGATAACACACACAGGCGACAAATACGGTTACAATTACGTAGAGCGAAAGAGAGAGAAATACAGAGAGAAAGAGATAGGTGGAGAGCGGAGAGAAGAGGTATACGGATTATAGTGATGAGTATTATTCCAAACCTCGATCGAACACATTGACCGGCACGTGGACCGAGCTGACGCTGAAGTTGACCGGAGTGTTGTGGAATTCGGGACGCGGTTCCAGCACCACCACCTTCGGCTGGACATAGATAAGCGGCTCGCCTATATCCTTATCCATATCTGGCGCCGGGGTGGGAATGGGGGGTACGGGATCGCCGGGCTCCAGCATCTCCTTGGCACTGTAGTAGGAGAACATCTTGTCCGCCATATCGTTCTGATGCGACAGAGCCGTGTTCTCAGCCGTGTCCATAATGCGCTAAAGGTAACACAGTATTTAAATAGACATTATATGACAAGTTATGGGGGGTGTACTTACCCTCACTGCACTGACTTTTAGGTCCATCATCATTTCGATTTCCTTGGCCATCGAATCGACGATGGAGGCGCCATTGCGCGAAACGACTTTCGCATCCTTGAAACTCTGTGTGAACATCAATAATATATTAGCCAAATGTTACAAGAAGAAAAGCATTATTTCATTATTTCCCCATACCATTGTCATACCAAAAGTACGTATACGCAGCGTAAGCGGAACCACCCCGTAAGGCCCATTTAGAGGTCCCAAAGGGCCCATCGGCTAACACATATATGTACATGCATATAGAATATTATAAACAGTTGGCGCACATGCGGTTATAACTCATGAGGCACAAACATTTAATTTGTAATCCAATTGCGATGCCTAAAAATAAATTACCAGCTGTGCCGGACAGCAACTGACATCAAATGGAGATAATGGCGACCGAAAGTCGCCTACACATTATGATTTACTGGTTCAGTGCTTACATGGATACCCTTGCTCATAAAACGGCAACTTAATATAAAACCATCTATTAAGCACTTATATTTGTTTAATATTCATTTTTAACTGAGCATTGCAGAATATTTAATTATATGTAAACCTTTTGAAACTAAACTTGGTTTTTTAAAAACAAGAAAAAAAGAAAACTTTGGCCAGCCAAAGTTTATATACCTTATCAGCTATTGCAAAATTAAATATTTCTTAAAACATCTTCGATTTATATGCGTATATGTTTAACAAACATTGAGCTATTATGACATTCAGCTTTATAACTCGATCGTTCCTATGGCAGCTATATGATAACGTTTACCGACTTGAGTAAATTACAAATCAGCCAGTAGATACTAATACTAATTTCAATTAAAAAGCTCTTTAATCATGTGTCACTACGGTTTAATTCAACTTAAACAACCTCACTGGTTTATAAACCATTTAAATAGAGTTTGAAATAACTAATTTACTGTCTACTGCCTAGATTTTTAGAGCATTGGGTCTTCGACCTACTGCCTTACAGCTTGCCATCTGGCTTCTGCTTTACATTTTTTATAATTGCCGCTCGGGCAGCCTTTAACCCAAATTCGGAGCCGAAGTCTCAGCCTCAGAGAGACGTCAACAAGGAGCGCACAAAAACAGAACCGAAAACACACACAGCGGGGGGGCAATAGAGAGGGGGGAGGGTGGTAAATGGGAAACGGAAAATGGGGAAAAACGGAGCGGCGGAAAAATCGATAAAATGCTCTCGTCTCACCTCTTGCACCTCCTTGCGCCTGGTGATGAAATCGCCCAGATGAAACAGCTCCGTGCCCAGTTTGTCGGCCCACGAATGAACGCTGGAGTTGGAAAAGTCGAAACGGGTATTATGGTTGAGTGGGGAAAGGCCCGGAAAATGGAAAATTGCCGCGGGCACTCACAGATTGTAGTTGATGTTCTCGGCTGGCTGCAGATTGACGCACGGGGCCAAACAGACCAGGACGGAGAGCAGGCCCAAACAGAGGCGCCACCAGGCCAGGAGTCGCGACCAGGCCATGATTCCCCGCGATGCCGATGATCCTTCTCTGATTCCAATGATCCACTAACTGCTGATTGATGGAGGTCGATCGAGCGGGAGCGCGACATAAATACCAGGCTGCGATGCGATTTTCTTAGCCTACTTTGCAGCTGCACTCACACTCACACACTCGCTATCGCATACACGCACTCGCTTGCACCACATATCCCGTTAGCTCGGTTTTGGCCACCTGAACTGGCCATCCGGTAGCATAACACCCGCGGCGTCACTGGATCCACTTCAGATGCGGCTCTATATCTCTCACAGTCCCTCAGGCACAGAACATTTTCTTTGTGGCACTTTTCACGATTTTTCAATGAATTTTTTCCAGCAATTTTCTCGCGCGACCCTGCTACTTTCGGTGTGTGTGTGTTGTTGGCCAGCGAAAACTTTTCTCTCTACACTGTCGTGGCCCGTTTTGACGTTTCTTTGACGTTTCTGGGTTAGCTTAAAGCTCCCCAACGTGAAGTCCGTTGGCCAGAAAGGGACGACCCCTGAGTGGCCACCCTGGCCATTCGCTGCACTCTTCTAGCGACGCTGTGCGCCTGCCCTGACATTTAGCGATTCTGCGCCATTCACTTGTTTACCTCACGAATCCACGGAATGCGTCCCACAGGTGTTTGTTTACCTGCCAGCGCGCCTGCGTTTGGGCCAAGTTGACGTGCGTGTCCTGGCAGCTGGCCGAGCATCTGTTGCTCCAGCTGGCAAATGGTGACAGTTGGCAGGAGCCGGAGCTTTCGGTCCGGAGAATTTTGCGCGGGAGGAGACCAGATGCCGTTGGCCAAATGTGACATTCGAATTGAGCTTTCCCAAGTGCCCAACAGAGGGCGACTTGCAAATGAGGTTATTGAAAAGTAGGAAGATAGGGATTTTTTGTTTGTTGTACTGAGCCAAGGAAAGTGTATTAATACTAGCAAACTGAAATGCAAATATTATTATTAGCCCATTTTAAAGTCGTATATATATACATATATTTTTTGGATATGGATCTTGAAATATAACTTATTCTTTATAGATTAAGATTGTTTATCTATAATATATATATATATTTTGGATATGGATCTTGGAATATAACTTATTCTTTATAGATTAAGATGGTTTATCTATAAAATTTTCCCTTTAATTATGAACTTAAAAGTAGTTTTTATTTTGTTAATGCATTTTTGAGTAAGGCAAAATGAAGCAATTTTCACATATTGCATATTATTAGGAACATAATTACAAAATACTCATATATGCTGTAATAATTTCAATAACATATTAAGTCAAGATGATAAAATATTTCAGTTGGGCTACAAAGACCAGTTTAATATAAAAATATTTTGACTTTCTAAAAATCAAAAAACAAATAAATAGGAATCATTTTCAAAATTTATAAAAAACGGCTACAAACATCATAAACAGATTCAGATACTTTAATGTTCTATTATAAATATTATGAATAAGTTGTAGAATGGCTTCAAAGCTCTCATAACCATGACCATAGCAGACATACTACTTATCTAAATCTGTACAATTTCTTTAAATAATTTATACTTGTAAGTTGGGGTTGAAGTTTTTTCTAAAAGGGGTTCAACGAAAGCTTCAGCAATGATGAACTCTAGAGGGCGTGCTGTTCTATATCGTAAAGCTCGAGGAGTAAACTATAATCCAGGAATTCAAACACCAGTGGTCGCTTTAGTTTATCAATACTTTTTATTGGTATATCGTAAGGCTTACACGTTTCGCAAGATATGTGACGCCAGCTGACCCAGTCGAAGCAACACCCAAGCCTAGTACTTGTACCCGCCGGCACCACCGGCACCACCGCCGCCGCCTCCTCGTGCTCCTGGCTGGGGACCCTGCGGGAACGTGGCCTCGCCCTCGTAGGTCACGTCGGCGTGGTAGCCCGTCTTCCAGTCGGCGGTGTAGCGGACGATCTGGGTCCGTCCGTCGGGCATCTGGACGCGGTACTCGCCGGTCACCACGTCGCCATCGCTGGACGCCTTGTGCGCATAGTCGTTGGCGGTCTCCGGGTCCTGAACGGCGTACGCGAAATCGTAAGGCATGCCAGGCACATGGACATGGTCCTAAGTTAATGAATAAAACCATAAATATTATTGCTTATTTTTAAAGAGCAGACAATTTATGGTTAAAAAATTTAAATGCACTACTGATTTTTGTCTTCAAACTTACATAACAATTTTTTTTAAACAGATAACTGAACTTTGAGATTTGTTGGTAGATCATTTTAAATGCTTATTTGATAGGTTTGAAACATATAATTTTACTAAGATCATTAAAATATCATTTAAATTTTTGATCTTTGAGTGACTATTATGAGTGAACATTGCGATGAACATTAAATTGATATAAATATTGATCTTTGAAAAATCAATTACACTGGTAAGTACACAAACAAGTGCTCTTTGATCTTTTTTTAATGTCTTATGATTATGGGGGGTATACTCACATCGGCTGGCTGCCCGGGAATGTTGCGAGGAGTGCCGGGTGGTGCTGGTGGCCGAGGTCCGGGCGCTGCTGGTCTGCCAGGTGGGCCGGGCTTCTGTGGATTTTCATAAATTTTAGTAAATGGAAGACTATAAAAATGGTCCAAGAAAATATGAAAATCGGAAATGGTACACATAAGGTAAAAAAATAAAAAAAACTCATAAGGCAAAGAAAACTTGCCTAACTACCCATTTATAGTTGAAAAATTATGGCTGTCTGACTGATTTATAACTCCAAACGAAACCTAGTTTATTTTGCCACACAATTTTTTGTAAGCTAAAGGAAACTTGATTGGCTGAACTTCGCATTATGGAAGTTCACCTGCATTGTGTTATTTTCGCAACGATCTGCCGTTCGGTATTGAGATCTCTAAAGGTTAACTTCCAGTCATTTTCAACTGCCAAAGCTAAAACCCTTCACCGACCGATTCGAAAAGTTGCCATCATTTTGGGCCGACATTCAGCAGCATGACATGCAGCATTTATTGAGTTGAGCCACAGCACTCTGGGTGATAAATGCGGTGACAAATCTCGACTGCCTCTGCCGACTGGAGTTGGCTGCCTCTGCAACTGCTCCCAGAATGATGGGCGTAATTAGTCCGTTGACTGGGATTCAATTTGGAGCGGTTGACCAGGCCACACGGCCAGATAACTCAGATTGGATCTGTATCTGTTTCTGTACTCACGAATGGGGTTTTGGGCTCCGAGTAGTCGTAGCCGTTCTTGGTGGGCGGGAGGTATGCGTTGGATCCAGGGGCGATCTGGGCGTAGGCAAAGGCACTGATGGCAGCGAGGGATAAACTCTGCAAAACAATATAAAATACAATTTACTAAACAATTGTACACTTAAAACTTTTCTTAAAATGTATTGTAATTCGTGTTGTATACATTTTTCTTTTCCCACCAAAGTCTTCAAACTATAATTACTATTCGAACATCTTACATTTTTATAGGTTTGCAATCCTAAAAAAATTGTCTCTCTCGTCATAAATTAGATTAATATTTTATATTATGCAGACCGCTTAAATCAGTTATTTAAAACGATTTCAAAAATAGTAGATTCTTTTGTACCTTAAAAGCATTTAAAATTATTATACTAAATAATAATACAAATAAAATATTAAATTTGTTTCTGTTTTTGGTACTCTTACAATACTAATAATATTACTAATACTAATACTATTAATATTTTTTCCTGTGTAAGAAGGTGGTGCGACATTATATCAGTGACTTAAAGGTTAAATTAAGAGGGCGAATTGAAAAGTGAACGGTTGCAAATGGATGTAGAAGTGGCGATAAGATCGCGTCTGACATTCAGCTTCAGTCACCGAGCAGGTGCATCGAAAGCCAAAGCCAAAGCCAAAGCGGCTGCAATTTATTTAGAACGTGCCCAAAAGGCGTTTGCGTTTAGCGTTTGCTCATCGCCCGCAAAAGGGCAACAAATGGCGGAGGTTGGTGGTTGGTGGTTGGTGGCGATCTGCCGCTGATTCCGCTCTTTAAACACGGCTAATTGACACATGCACATCACATGGTTGGTGCTGGTGACGACGGCAGCTCGTCAACGCAGCCCCACATTGCAGATTGCAGCCATCCATCAGCTGGCTGACAGCCACCGGTCAACCAGTTGCCATAACCACTTGGCCAAGCTGCGGGGCTTCTGTCTGTCATCTAATGCCTGTTATTTGTTTTTTTTTTTGTTTTTTTGCTGCTGCCTGCCAACTTTTCAATTTACATGCTGCAACGGATTGCGGAAATGCTGCACTGGCACTAAATTACTCACAGACCGCGAATATATTCTAAGCGGTCATTGCTGGGGCATTGATCATTATTATCATTAGCATCCCAGGTGGGAACTGCTTCACATTGTTTGCTGATTAGTTGTGTGTGCATATCGCTTAATTGCACATACGACGTGTGGGCCAAACGTGTAACTTCAGCCGCTTGGGAATCTGTTTGGTCAAGGAAAGTGGGATTCCGCTTCGCACGAGGCTTTCCCATGGATAAACTCACTTGAATCGTTTAATCGCGATGGGGAAGCTATTTTCGCGAAAATATAAATAAATTTAATTGAATTTTGTATATACCGCATTTCAGGCGAGTTCGAGTTTTTATCGATGCTTAAAATATATTTTATCACGAAACCATTTGCAGTTTACCTTCTCAGGTATTTTAATAATTTAATTTTAATCTATTATTCAGGCGCTTAATACCTTAAAATGCATTAACTTAACGAAAATGAGCATTTTAACGTTATTTATATTTGATGAGGTTTTTCTATTGCATATAAAACCTGTTAAAAATATTAATTATTTTCTTTGTACGTGATTTTTGTTATACAATCTTCAAAAATTATACCTAAAATCTCATAAATAAGATATCCCATATTCCTAAAACCTTGTTTTCTTTTCCTATCTATTTTGTTAATTATTATCCTTAAAATTAACACTGTATATCAAACAATTTCCTCCGGCTTTTTTTACATTTTGTTCACCCATCCACTGAATTTAAATTTAAATTAATTAACTTCACTAAAGTTTCCGCAATTACCGTGCTGGGTGGTACTAACCTTCAAGTTCTTCAAGTACAAAACTGGAAACGGCAACAGGCGCAAAAAAACCTGGCCAATAAGCACGTCAACGGCAATTTTGCATGTAAAACAAATGTAATTATCTGTAGCCCAGCAAGTACAACAAAAAAACGCTCAGTGCAGTTGACTTCAATAAAATAACGGCAAATAATTTGCGTGTTAATTAAATAAGAGACAATAGAGCCGCGAAATAAATTGCGGCAGCTTGACGACAGCGGAAATGTAATGGACAAGAGGGAGATAGAGTTGCCAAAAACTGTGGATTACCAAGGTGCAACAGAAGATACAGGTAAAGTTGGTAGACGCGGAGGAATCGAGACAACAGCCTGACTGAAAAATTTGTAAAAAGTTTCTTATTTTATTTTAAGACTAAATAGCAAGTTCAAGTTCAGAATATATTTTTTTATTAGTCGAAATCTTGAACCTATACTTTCTAAATTTGTATAAGAAATAAAAATATAAATAAGCCAACCATTATTATAGAAAAATATAATTGGAGTTCTAGCTACATATATTTATTAAAGAATGCATATATTTATAGCTCAGCAAGACTATTCAGTTAATGAAAATGTTCCTTTAATCTCAGCAACCGTGATAATTACGTCTTCTACCATTATGTGGTTCAAGTTCTGGTCTCATTGTAGAAAAGTGTTTATTAGATTGAAGGTTTTCCCTGGGTTGCCATGGTATGTGAGTTTCCCATTTGCCATGGTCGGTGGCCAGCAGAAAAGCACCACATTGAATCGTTGGAACGGCTGGCATTGATCTTGCCCCGGTGTTGCTACCAAAATAGCAGTCTACGATTAAGATTTTCAGCCAAGTGGCCGCACTCTTATTGCTCATCGCACGCAGGTTTCCCCCACTCCAAAAGGCACGAGCCGGCTCGCATTGAAGCATCATTAATCGTGCACAATCCAATAAATTAACAATTGTTTGCCTTTGTCCGGGAATTATTAAATAGCTATTATGCTACATGGCTGCTATGCTGCTGCCGTTGGCCAGGCTGAGTTGTTAATTACATCAATGAGCTCTTTGCAAATAATTTGTTTTATTAAATCAACAAGTTGTGTTCGAGCGGTTCCATAATTAATCATTGAGAATGGAAGTGTATGTGCGGAAGTCTGTCAAAAAGTTGAAATATGTTCAGCCATGTTTTCGCATGAGCTTGTACTTCAGTTCTAGACAGAATATTGTGTCCGCCCACTGGACACTCAAGTTGAGGGCCACCCAGAACATAAAGTGAATATTGTTTAAATTAATTATAGGTGAGCGCCATGTGCAAGCGATAAGCTGAGTAAATTAAACTTTAAATAAGATGTAGATTTTTTCCATTAAACTTATAGGTCAGCCCACCTCCGGTTGAGTTTTGCATACCATAAATACAAAATAGTTGTGGAAATCTTCACATTTGTCGGACTCCCCGCTCACATTAGATCACGACCCAGTTTACACAGTCGGATGCCGAATTACAGAGATCCGCTTAGATGCATTTATTTATGACAATCGCCTTTTGAGTGCGGCTTAAATGGCAAACTCGAGTGTTTGAAGCCGAGTTGATTTATGGGCGGTTAGCATTTAATATGCTTAAGCCGATTGGCCAAGTCAAGAAGTTTATGGTGGCAATAAAAAAGTTTACGCCAAAACGTCTTCATAAAAATCTAGACGGAGATGCTGCCATTGCATTTATTTTATTTCATTTAATTGGCCCCCGTGTGGGAAAGGAGTTTACACTTTTGTTTGAGGTCTTAGTTTTTCGAACTATACCATGGCATTTTGTTTGTTTGTTTCTGGGCCTGCTATTAAGACGTCATCGGGTCTGGAAGCGTATGGATTTTACAATGATTGCATCATTTTGGAGCGGCGGCACCTTAGACAACTCCAGCAGCATTCTGCAACGCCCACACTTGCTCGACGATGAGGTTTGGCTTGAAGCTTCCTACTTATGGATGCCATGTTCTCTTAATTTATGGAATTTTCGTACATTTTTTACTGTATCTCACCGCAGCTGTTTCCCAGCAATTACCAGAGTAACAACCGAAAAAAGTCCCCTACATAGATGTTAGATTAACATGCACTTGCAACACACGACACGACTTCGCGTCGCGTCGCGTCGCGTTGCGACTCGTTCAGTAGAACAACAAACATTTGGTTGACCTTTTCATCGCCATCGCCATCGCCATCATCATCTCCATCTGCATCTGCATCGCTCTGTTGCTCCGTTGCTCTGTTGCTCTGTTGCATGTTGCATGTTGCTATTGCTGTGCGGTTTTTCGCCTCTTTGTCGCTGCTCTCCCCCAGTTTGGGGCATTGAAATGCAAATTTGGCAAAAATAAAAGTTAATGGGCCATGTGAATGGCAGGCGGCGGGAGAAGAGAGCTTGCAATGGGAAATGACTTTTATTGCAGTTTGCTGCTTGAGTCTTTTGTAGCAACTTGCCAGCCGATTTCAATCAACTCATTTTCTTTTTTCCTTCCTTGTGCAATGAGCGCAGTGTTCCCAGCTGTTTGCCATCAAGTCACGTGCTCGGCGGCCACAAGGACAATGCCAAAGATCAAAGGTTGGCCAGCTTGTCTCACGACTCCGGCTCCTTGGGGATTCGTTAATGATAAGTCAATTTCTTCAGCCGAAAGTTCTCTGCATCTTGGTAGTTTGCTAATTAATTATAAGGTCCCACTCATACACCACATTAACCCTATTTAACCCGAGTTAAATAACACACCCACATCGACACAACAAAGCCGCCAGCCCGCCAGTGCATAAAGATATTAACCTTTTAAATAACCAAAAAACGGGCGAGAAAAAAATGGATAAATTATATGCTACGATCGAATACTTCAAGTAGTTGTTTATGGCCCACTATGCATTTGCAAATTGTTAAGCTTCAAACGCAATTACTTAAAATGTTATAACAAGCTATGTGGGAGCTTCTTGAAGAGATCGCTCAAATTTTAAAAAATGGTTATTTAATTTTGAGTTTACGATGTAATTCATCTATTCTCTTTAATTTAAGTTAACAAGAATTGTTTATTCAAAAGTATAAACTTTTCTTGACAGATAAAATGTTATTATTGTTATTATATAGGAACAAAACAACAAGAATAAATTTGGAACTGATTTCATTTTTATTTCCTAACTATTTAGTTTAATTTTTTAAATTGGAATGACTTAATTTAATTAATTTTAAAGAAGAAATTCCCCAAAACTGGACAAGTTTTTCGCACATCCGCCTGAAAGTTATTTCTCCGCCATTTAAATGTTAACATTTTAGTCAAAACCCCAGTGAACTAATTTTCCAATTGCCAGCTGTTGTGGACCCGCAAAAACGCCGACCAAATACTACTTGCAGCCCGAATAGTGCAATTAAAAATTCCTCGCCCAAGGGATAGAGGAGATAGTGCCTCTTATCCACATTGCGCATACGCCGCGTTGGACGCCCTGGTTTTGGTTGGGCAATTAGCGGATTCGGAGGCGGAGGCTGGGCTTTTGTAATCAGCTGAAATTTCGATTTAATTAGATTACCACACACACACACACACAAAGGCGCAGATGGTTGGCTGGTTACCATTTTCCCTACAAAGCCCCTCACTTGAATTTCTGGCAATTCTGCTGCACTTGCCGCTTGCTCAAGCGTCATTAATTTTTTGCTATTTGGGTTTACTTCGGTTGGATTTTTTTTCCCCCGGCATTCAAGCCATTGCCAAAGACAATAAAAACCGCACAAAGATGTAGCAAATATCGGTGAAGCCGCAAAATTGCATACTCCCAAGGCAGAATGCAGAAGAATGGGTCTGAGCGCCCGTCGACGACCCCCGGGCTCAATTACCTAAGCACAGATCAGCTTTGAGGCAATGCCAATCGGCATCAGGCAAAATCTGGCAAATCTGCCAAATTATTTCAATTAAAATTGAATTTGTAATGCAACGGAGCGATGATACTAAATGATCGAAGGGGGAATACGCTACTCTAAAATGGGATTTATTACATAATTGCTTTACTTTTTCACTTAAGTAGCATATTTTGTGGTTGATGTTATATCACTTTTCTCATTTCACATTTAGTAAAGATTATTAATTCCTGATTTTTTGATGAGGGAAGATTTATAATTTCTTCTTATCAACAAAATATAATTTATATTCAAATGAAATAAAAAAGCTAATACCAGCTTTTATTTATCGATGTTTGAAAAGCCTACCATAACGCATCTATCCATTTTCGTATACCCTTTACATTTCCATCATTCATTGGGCAATTGCTCACACTCGAATCGTCAGCAGTCGAGCGACGCCGATAAAAGGGTTTTGAGCAGGCATGCGATATATTGGCCATAATCAGGCGGCTCTAATCAGAATCGCTAGGCAGCATTGACCCGGCTGCATTCACAATTCCCCATTCGTTGTGGCCAAATTACAACAATTCGAATGCAGCATTTGCAGAATGCGGCATGCAGAGTGCAGAATGCAGAATGCAGAATGCAGCTTCGACTTTCGGCTTGCCAGCTCATCAACAAACGGACTCAAATATCAAACTGTGAATATTTTAGCTTTGTCATTTGAAATTCAAAAGCGTGCCCAAACGGCACTCGGTGGCTGCCAATCGCCATTGCCATCGCCACCAATCGTTTCTGGGATTCTTAGTTGCCGGCTCTTCGAATTTCGCGTGCGAAAATGAGCAGCTGGATCATGGGCATTAATATGCAGCACTTGGGTGAGTGGGTGTTTGGGTGTATGGGTGTATGGGTGTATGGCTGGTTGTGCGAGTAGTTGGCTTTTCCAGCTGCCGGGGAGCTGCTGAAATTAACATGTAAAACATGCTCGCCATGATGTTCTCAAAAGACCGTGCACTCGACTGGCCAGCGGCCATTTGTCTATCGAGTGTCTGCCGCTGGTGGGCGGAAGTTGGGCTCCTGGTTTTTATTTTTGGTTCGGGTCCTTGTCTGCTGTTTTTGGCCTCGGCCAGGCCAAAACAAAAATGCAAAAAAAAAAAAAAAACGGGGCTTTGGGGAAACGGAATCGCTGGTGAAAAGTCAAAAAGTTACAAGCGGCAAATTACACGCGTCTGGCTGGAGTTCTACTCTCTTCTCTCAAACTCTATTTCTTTTCTACCGTCTGCGTTACCTTTTGGCAGTTATCTGCTTGGAAGACCAGACGCCCAGTGCTGGAGAAGTACACTGGCAGAAATGGGCCCTTATTTATTCAGAAATACTACATTGAAAATAATTTCACTTCATTTCCTTATTTTAGATGAGCTTTTTGAATATAAAAACGTTAAAGCAGAAATAATATTTTTCGTATCCTTTAATAATTAATTTATGCCTACTGTTTTAATCCCCTTTGAAATACGGTAAGCATAAGTTATGTTTGTTATTTTTAACTGATATAAATTTGTTTGTTTTTTTTTATATTTTTTCCTTAGTGTTCGCGTTACGTTGTGTGGGCAGAGGGCTGGGACTTTGGATGGATCCCAGACAGTGTGGTCTTATGTCTGGACCTGCATTGCATCCAAGTGTCGCACCAACAATTTAACACGCCCCAGTTACAACAAAAAGAGCAGCCGGCGAAACTCGAGTCTGTTTTATTTTGTTGCCTGCTTAAGGGCGTCGTCCCTCAACGCGGTTCAAAACGCTTTAACAAAAGCGAAAGTATCTTGGGTTTTGTAAATGTGGAGTTGATTGCGGGTTAAGTTCGTGATAACTGAAAGGTTCGTCCTCCCTGAAAACGTATTCAAATTTGTTATTGTGCAAGAATATCACTTTCAATATAGCGAGGAACTTTTCTACTAAGTCGTAGTGGATTTAAAATTTCTAGCTTAGAAAAAAACCGAAAAAATGTAAAAGTTTTTTTTTTGTAATTGCAAACCCATGGTCCTTGGAATTAAGGATGTAAACAAATCAATATCAATAAACTGTTTTCACTTTTCCCTCTATTTAATGTTTTAAAACTGTGTGTTGAGGATATTCTAGTAAGTAAAGTGTAAATTCGCAGTAATAGATTGATAATTTGGTTACGATACTTTTGCATTTCTACTTGGAGCAAGGGTAAGTTTTGCTAACCAAATTTCGAGTTAGAAAACTTCAGATTGCCAAGGCTATATTTACATTTGTTGGAAGTAGAAAAAAGGTTTGCAATTTTCTTCAGATGGGACCTAAATAAGAAGGGGAAAAATATTACAAACATGTGTCCCCCGTCTGCTAACCTTTTTGCCTCCTCGAGTCAAGTGTTTAGTTGGGAACAATCAAGGAATATTGCTTAGATTTGGGGCGTATTTTACGTGGCTCTTGGCACGCACAGATGTTGCCAAATATTGTATTTGTATCCGCTCAGAGAAGTACATATATTAACCAGAGCGGAGTGGTACACTTAAGTGTCTTCGATTATTTGCAATTTGTTCCAATCGGCGGGGTTACTTTGTCCCCTTCGCCACTTGACATTCGCATGTGGATTTGGATTGGGCTTAAGTTGATGATGATGACGTGTGGCAAGTTATGCAATCGTTTTCGTTGCCATTGACGGCAAGTGTTACAAAAAAAAAACCGAACTGTTTGCCAGGCACTTGAAACTACCAGTTTGATGGGTAGTTTCCCTCAGTTTCCTTCAGTTTCCCTGGCAAATCCCATTTAAAGTTCCACCAAAGCCGCAGCAGAAAAATGACATTGTGGCCGAAAAAGGACACTGAGTGACCACCACTAGCCACTAGTCGTTTTCCTGCCAGCGATAAACAAATTTGACATATAACGAGCTTAGCTTGCTGGCCTTTCCACATAGTTTTGCTTTAGCCAAAGGACTCGTCTGCAAAATCTCATATGATTTGTTTGACCAACTGATTTATGTAGGCTTAGCATTTTTCTCTTAAAATATAGATGGCCTTGTTTTGTTTATAAATACTTACAAGCAGCACGAACGACTTGAAGGACATCATGTTGTTAGTTGAGTTTCGAATTTGTGTTCAAACAATGGCAAAAAATAATGTATCCACAACGCCGCTGGCTAAAGTTGAAATTGAATTAAATTTTATTAGAGTCTTGGAATTAAGAGCAGAGCTTGGTTTTATATTTATTTATATTTTGTTTATTGCACGTAATTTAATCTGCAGTCCTTTTGGCACTTTAGTTTTATTAAAAAACTTTGACTCTTACTTTCACTGGGCGGTGGGGGGTGTTTAGTTTTTTTTTGGAGGGTAAATGTCTTAGAAATGAAAATCTATTTAGAAGGAGTTTTTTAAGTTCGGCTGGTTTGATTTTTCTAGTCAACCGCACGAAGTACACGAACGTTTTGAATTAGGTTAGACAATGGAGATGCGCTTGCTTTTTATAATAAACGCTCGAGACGCTGGCAGCGGCGTCGACTGCGACGGCGACTGCGGCAGCGACGGAAGCAGCGGCGTCCGCGTTGCCAACTGCACCTAAAAGTAACGAAAAAGCGGTTTGAACAATTGAGGCAAGTCTAGCGCCTAACTTCTAGATCATCTGCCCCAGTCGCTCTGGCTCTGGTCTATGGATCTCTCAGAATGGCCAAGAGAGCGCTGCTCTCTGTTGGCCAAGTGTTGAGATGGTGAAAAATGTTGCAGATCATCGCATTGCCGAGGCACGATCATTTCGTTGCTGGGGAGCTCGTTGATAAATGAATGGGCCAGACGATGATGAAGCCGCCGGGGCGGATGTATAACAAGTCGGAGCTGGAGATGGAGCTGGAGCTAGAGCCTGCAACGCCCCAAATGACTTCATTAAATACTTGGCCATTAAATACTCGGCCAAATTTGATATTTAAGCTTTTATGAAGTCTGGTCCTCGGGCGCTGCAGTTGAAATCGAGACGAGACGAAAATGTCACTGGGAATGTCAGATGATAGGTTTCGGCGGCTTAGCTTCCAAAGATACAGTCGCCCTTTCTGTTTTTTTTTTTTTTTTTCTTGTTCTTTTTTGTATGTTTGCCTTTTGGGAAAGCGGCAGAAGCAGCAGAAGCAGAACATAGAATAAGTTTGGTGAGAAATACGTGATGCGGCTGCCTGGGGAAAATTGCACAAGCTGCAAACGTGTTCATGTGGCGTCCCAATTTCCCGCAGCACCTCTACTTCAGCCAAAATGCAATCTATGACGTGAGGCTCATGCCAAAGAGTCGAGGGCCCGAAACTTATCCATTGGCCATCATTGCACAAGGCTCGAAGACGTGTCGAGAGATTCGAGCCGACTTCCTCCTTCCTTCCTTCCGTCAGACATCAAATCCCATAAGCAATTAACCTTGAATGTATCATCGTACTTTTCAGTACGAGCCGAGATTAAATAACAATTAAAAGCAATCTATTTTCGATGACTGATTTCAGAGTGTCTTCACATTTTTATTGACCACTTGTGAGGTGATGATGTGTGCGTGCGTACGGCATTAAAATAGATATTGCAGAAAGATATTGAAATTACTATGGGAAGCAAGCAACTGAAAAATAACTACACATTCAAACAGCTCATCTTACAGTCAGTGCTGTAAAAATATGAGTACCTAGGTACCAAGAGCTATATTAACATTTTAAATAATTTTTATTTAAGTGTGAAGTTATAATAAACGAATGATAAAAATGTATTATTATGGATGGTGAGGATAGTACAAAACACCAATAGTTAAGTTGCAAAAATAAGAATTTGCCTTGGCTTAATTATGAACTTTTAACATTTATATTAATTGACGTAAGAAAATTCTGAACATATAAAAATCAGGGTCACCAAATATAATCTTTAAATGACTTTGCAATTTTTTATAAATCAGGCTTTATACATTTATTTTATTATAGAAAAAATAAAGAAACTTGCAATGCACGTCTATAAAACTTAAGCCAAAATCGTTTAACAAAGACCGCAGTCAAAATGTTAAAATTTCAAAACTAGGATGGGATGGTTTTGAACCTTCTAAAAGAAATAGTTAAAAAAACAAGTTAATATAATTTCCTGAACTTGTAGTCTATTTTATATTTTCAGAATGAACTGAAATTTTATTTACAATAAATTTGTAACTGAAAGTCGTTTACCATGTACCCCATTTGCTGAATAGAACCAGTGTACCTCTCGCATCACCTCAGACACCTGCTGCCATGGTCCAATGGACCGCTATGAAAAGTAATTGAACAACTTTTGGTTACTTTTAACTTTTGATTTCCGTGACACTTGAGCTGCGGGCATGTGTGTGAGCCTCGAACGCACTTCTTCACGTGGAGGCGAACGTACTGTCAAAACTGTCTTAACAACATAATACCCGCTAACAATCGGGGCCAACCAGGCGATTGTTTCATGTCCCACACTCCCGGCCACACTGAAATTTCTTTGAGCGGCTCTTCAATGAAGTGCATTTTGTGGTAGCTGTGATTACGAAAAGATTCGACTTAAAATGTAATTAGAGCAGTGTGATGGGGCGAATTTTATATAATGGCGCCAAGTGCAAGTTGTGTTTTGAAAATTCCCCTTTGATTCGTTCAACAATAACTTGACATCAATTGGGCAACTTTTGTTTCGCTGTCATTGCCTTGGCAGCTGCTGCCGCCGTTGCAGTTTCGGTCTCTTCGGTTTTCGATCATTTTTCAAAATGTCCAAAGTAATAAAGTTTTGCAAATTTCCCGCTTAATTCATCAAGTGGACACTTGAGAGCCCCAAGCCAAACGGAAGCAAAACTTAGTCAAACATTTCGTGGGCTTCAAAAAACAATTTCTGTTTTGTTTTTGTCGCCCAGCTGTTGACATTTTAAAGTTTATTGAATTGTTGTGGCAAGAAGAAAAAGAAACAAAAAATTAACATTTAAAAGAATCGACTCAAGTTCTGCAGCAGAAGCATTTAAAATGATTTTTCCTCGAATTTGTTTTACCCATTTCGTGCAAGATTCAGGCGAATCACCTGTTAATAGTTGTTGCTGGATTTGTTGTTGCTGCCGCAAGTAACGTTGTTGTTGCTGATACCGTTGCTTTGGCTGTAGAACCAAAAACATTCCAATCCTCTGCAAGGCGCACCTTTTTCAAGCTAAAAATGAGTGAATTAGAATAGCCAACTATGTAATTGCCGCATTTTATTGCCACCAGCAATGGATGTTGCTGTTGTAGCTGATGTTGCTGCTGCTGTTTTTGCTGTTGTTGTTGCTGCTGTCATGGCTGGCATTGTTATTGTTGCCTCGACTCGATTGTTGCAACAAAGCCTAATGTTTTTGTTGCTGCTGTAGCTTCTGTTGTTGCTGTGGTGGCTTAATGTTGCTGCTGTGTTTTCAACTGTTGTTGCCGCTGTGGCCCTCTGAATTTGGTGTGAGAAGTGGTCGAAGTCGCGGCGATCTTTGTTTTATTTTTGTTATAAGTCCAGACGAATGATTTGCATTTTTTTCGGCGCAGAGGCGCGTTTTTACCATTTGCTATTTATAGACTAAATGTCTTGGACATTTGATGGAATAAATGGAGTTTCCGATAGTCTCTAGGTGAAGGCGCATCAAATGTCGTTCGATTTGCTTGGCATTTTCACATGATCATATCTGCTCTACAGAAAATAATTAGGGTAATGTTCGAAATTAAATTATAATTTATAGATAATATCTAAAATAACACTTATAAAATCTTTTCATGTTCAAACTAAGAATATAAAATGAATTAGAAAAATTTTTAATAATAAATGGGATTTCTTAATAATTTGCTTATTTTAAGACATCTTGCAAGATCACATATCGAATTTTGGAGATTCGAATCGAGTTTAGTTTCATAAAGACCACTAACACATTTTGTAAACTCAATTTTGTTGTTCTTTTCTTGAGGTTTTCAGTTCTAAGGAATCACGATGCCCAGCTATTCTCATTAAAAACTTATAGGATAATGATCATTTAAAGTTGCTAAAGGCTCCTTTGATTGCTTTCATTACGGCCATCTCCTTCCTTCTGATTTGATTTGATCTCTTTGCCGGAGTTTCCTGTTGATTGCTCTCATTATTCCAGCCAGCAACTGTGATAAGTTTTTCCAGCGCTGCTGCAACAATCTTCGGGCTAAAGTCGAGCTTTCCCTGTCACTTGCCACACTTGCCACCATTTTTCTTAATGGAAATTTTCATGCTCTTGGCTTTTCTTTAGACAAATTAAGCGAATTTTTTCTGCGTTCACACCTTCCCCAACTTGTGCATCCTCATTGTCATCGTCATCTTCTGCACTTGCGTTCATTGCACCCAAAAAAAAAAAAAAATAATAAGAAAGAAGAATGAATTCGAGGCAGGCCAAGTGGAGGAAAAAGTTGTGGAAAACTTTGCACCTAACATAAATCACATCTCAGACCACTCTACACGCCCTTCGGCCACGCCCATTCGCAGTGTGTGTGGGTGCATTTGCATATTCCAATTTTGCATTTAATCAATTTACACCCACCCACGCAAAAACACTGCAAAATAGTGGAGGATGGCAACTCTGGCAGCTAGTCAATTACCCGCATTCCCTGACATCTCCTGCCTGCTCGCATCATTTATCCTTGTTAATTTTTATTTAGCCAGCTAAAGAAAAAATCCCTCAGCTCTCGTTACCCTCCAGGATTCATCTCAGGATCTTGAGCGATTGAGCCGTAACCCAGCGCTGACTTGTTTACGTGTTTTCTCTGAAGCACGGATACAAAAGCACAGATACAGATGCCCGGGTACCCGGATTCACTCCGGCTCTCTGTGGGTGGCACCTGTTGTAGTCCATCCGGCAAATAACCGACTGCAACAGACGGCGAACAAGTAAAGCGGAAACGAGGGACAAAGGACAAATCTGATTGAGACACACGTCCAATGCAGACGGGTATTAACCTGTAGTCAATTAAATGCGCTCTGAATCAAGTT
Source organism: Drosophila elegans (assembly GCF_018152505.1). Taxonomy (NCBI): domain Eukaryota; kingdom Metazoa; phylum Arthropoda; class Insecta; order Diptera; family Drosophilidae; genus Drosophila; species Drosophila elegans. The sequence goes on along the minus strand of NW_024545903.1, from coordinate 2,711,753 downwards.
TATCAACTGGTTCAATTCACTATAAATTACATTTAAAGTATTTTGCTTTTTCAAATAGTATATACAATCATCTTAGCCATTAAAAAAGCCAAAATGTGTTTACTTTTACTAAGACCTTTCGAATTAAATTAAAAATTGTGAAAATTACAAAAAACTAAAGAAAGTTAAGGCATAATTATTAATTTTAAATGTTTTAAGTTAAACTTAATCTTTTGTATAACATTAAATTACTTAAGCCAAGTTTTAATTTTTAAACTGGTCTTTAATCATTAAATCACCTTGGATTAATATAAGATTCCATCTAAAATCTTCTTCATTGGTAACTAAACCACTTTTCCATGGATAATTTCCCTGAATAACACTGAAATTAACGACATCAAATTAAGGAAAGCCGCAAACTAAATCAGATGCCTCACACCCTCAAATTAAGGAAATTCTCCAAAAAGCTCTGCCAAATTCTCGCTGCCAAAATTCCACACGTTTTGATCAGCTGCAGATAAATTCCACCGAATTTATATATCAAATACAGTGGGCAACAGCATTTTGGCCAAGTTCTGGCAGGGCATTAGCCACGCCCCTAAGTTGCTTATCAATTGCAATGTGAGCCCACCGAAGTTGGCTCCATAACTTGTTGGCGACGAAAAAATAACCAAGATGGGAGGGTAAATCTAAGGCATTTAACTTCCAATGACAGCCCCCTCACAGCCGCTGGCAAGCGACTAATGGTCAAAACTTATCGTCAAACTTAAATGGGATTTTATTATCGTCGCCGAAAACTTCAACTTCGCTGCTCCTTCGGCATCTTTTTTTTTTTTTTGGGGGCCTTCACATGCAGCCTGAGAATGGGCTTGGTCTCAGGGTTTTCGAGTTGCGAGGGCGTGGAATATAATTTTTCTTCTTTTTTTTTGTGGCCACGCCTAATGCGCTGATTTATATATAATACCATAATTATAATGCACTTGGTTCTCATGGATTGCCCCACAGAATTCATACCACAACTTTTGAGGTCAGCCCACATAAATCTTGTCAAAATTGTGCATTCTTTCATACTTTTGTTTTAATTAACTCAAGAATTGCTTAATTACCCAGAGAAAAAAACCAGAAACCTTACAAAAAAATTGCTCATAAAACTCATAAGAAGTGCAGCGATATGAGTGACGTGTGCATCTCTTGGCCCGGTCGCGTTGGCAATTAATGTCAATCAAGTTGGTGAGATACGGGTACCAACTTCGGCAGGCCATTCAAGCCATAATAGCCAAGAAGGAGAACGTACAGTTTTGAAAGCCGAAATAAATCATTTTCATACATTTTAATGTCAAAACAATTAAACTATTGAAAATTAAAAACATAAAAAGATCATGTACCAAACAGTGGCAACCAAAAAACTGGTGAATGCAATGTATTGCCACTCCTCTCCAAGAGATATAATTTGAAATTCTTTTGCGGGTATTTTTCCAAAGCTTAATAAATTATTCAGCAGAAGGAAGAAGAATGAGCAACTGAAATTTTTCCGATGAAACCATAAATATTTTAAGCTTTTCCGTTCCATGTGAAGACTTATCTGCTTGACTGTCTGGGCCAGCCACTTAAATTAGTTAATGAGCTCTGCATGAGTTCGTCATGAAAAACCGAGGAACCTTAAAAACAAAAATATATGAAACTCAAAAATGCAAAGCCAAAGTCAGCAGAACAAATACAAAGAATAATGCCAAAAGCAATTTAAAGGTGCGGAGTCGGAAAGTGGCAAACAAATTGGCCAAAGACAGAAACAAGCCAACAACAGAAGTAAGCGAGACTGAAATTTGTTTCTACAATTGTTGGCAACATTGAACTTTAAATGGTAGCAGAGCCACATGTGATTCCGATTCTCGATCTGTGTTTTGTTTTTGTTTTTGTTTTTTATGTTTTTCATACATATTTCTGTATCTGCGATGACATCGAAACTGGAAGCCATTGGCCCGGACTCTCGGGCCAAGTACGTCACGGCGATGATGATGATGTTGATGATGGGGCATAAAAGCCATTGCGATCGATCGATTTTCCAAGCAGGCAAATTAATTAAACTACAATTTTTGGAGTACAAGCAATACAAATTGCTGAGAGCACCCAGCAGAAACACCTTGACCTTCGGCGGATGATAAATGGTTAATGGATGGGCGAAGATCGCAAGAAGAAATTTTGCTACAATTTTAATTAAAGCCAAACAAGACGGCGAGCGGATCAAAATTGGTTAGTACTCGTACCGCAAAGGTGACTGCACTTAGAAAAAAAAACTAATTGTCTACCATTAACTTATAAAGACTGGAATTAATTTACTCTAATGGTGGTGCTCACCTTTGCTTGAAACAGTTTTTTTCTCAAGCAGTCATTTATTTATAAAAAAGGGCAATAAAAAATACGAAATAAATTCTGATGAAGATAAAAATCTGACAAACCTATAATTAAGTGTTGTAAAGGCTAAATAAAAGTAAATTTAATAAAGAACGTAATAAATGTTCATAAAAATACAAGTTCAACTAAATGTTCAAAATTTTAATTGACAAAATAAAAGCGAAGGAACAAATATCCTCATTAAATAGCTTAAGCTTTTTTAAAAACACAGCTAGCTTATAAAAATGGTAGTTAAAATTGTGAGATAAAACTGGAATCTTGGTTAATCGATTGGTGTAAATGTTTTAATATACCTTTAACAAAGACTTTCTTAGCAAACTCAAGGCCGCATTGCTAAATTTAATTAATCTAAAATATTATTCTGAGTGTGGGAAACAAAAGCCAAAACCATAAAAGGCCAAGCGGAAGCGAAAGGTCACTGGCAAGGCTTGAATAATTGCTCAGGTTGTGCGTTAAACGCACAATAACGAACATTTAAAAGTCAATTATGGAAGAAAAGGCGAACGAAGCAGAGCGCATCTGCCAATTCAATATTCGAAGGTTTGCCTCGAATCGATTCCGTCAGGCATTTCGCAGTTGCCTTGCTGAAAGCTGCTCAATTTGTCAGAGACCTCCGTTCACGCATGTTGTCATTAATTTATTGATTTCACTTTATTGCACATCGATTAAACACATTGGTTGGCATTGTTTGCCTGCATTATTGCACTGGCTTCTTAATTTAAAATACATTTTTCATGAGCTTAAACTAATTTGAGCAGTGCTCAAGTAAATATAAATGAGATGGAAATCACTTAACATCTATGATAGCATTTGCACAAGAATAGAACAATCGTAATGTCATTATTTGGTATTTAGTTGAACAATAAAACAATGAATGACCATTTCGAGGCGTGTGTTCTGTGTGGAATTTTGAATATTTAATTGTAAATGGTGTTTTTTGTTATCATACTTTGAATGCAATAGTCTATGCTTAAATGCGCGAAAATTTAATGCTTGCATTTTTGGTGTGAGATAACTCTACCTTAAAAAGAGTCAACATATTACATTCTATTAAAAAATGACAATATTGGAGACATACATTTTTAGATTATTTTTTTTAGTAACAAATTTATCTTAGACACAGAAACACGTATGCTTAAAAACATTTTTGATTTAAACTAATTTTGCACCTTTTTTTTGTTCCTAAACCAGGTATAAATATAATTGAATTGAGTTATGGTTATTAAAATTGTTTTTATCTGTATTAATTCGGATCTGTTTGTTTCTATTAAAATAAGAGACTTTAAATGTTGAAATTTTTTTCCTTGGCTTATTTTGGCTACTTAATTCTTTCGCATAGCGTGCGAAAACAATAAGCCAATTTAAAACCTTGTCAATGAGTCAATGAAAAAGGCTCGTTTTATCGATAAAGAGTCTTCAATTAACTGACATGGGTACTTCCTTTGTTAAGGTAGAAGATCTTATGGCTAACTTAACCTAGATTGCACATTAGGCCGCTTGGTGTAGACCAGATTCAATGTTTCGCGCCGCTTTCGAAGCTGACGTCCGCATGGAAGCCCGTATCGTCGGCGTGGTAGATTACATTCTGGATCCTTCCGTCCGGCAAGAGGATATGGTACTGGCCGCGTGTCACTCCGTGCAGATCACGATTCTGCTTGTGGCCAAAATCGTTGCCGGTATGGAAATCACGTATGCGATAACCGAACGCATACTTTGAGGCGTACTGCTGCAGCTGCAACGAAAGCACAAAGGGACATGGGGGGCGGGGCGGGAAATAAGTTAGTTATGTATTTGCGTAGATTGTTCAGTAAACCGATAAGTTGCATTCGCATTCACCAAAAGGGAGTGACTGCCACCAGTCCCGCCCATATGCACATTCAACACTGCTGCAGTGGCGAATTCGTGCGCATGCTAAAAAGTATGCGATGCAAAATGCAAAATGCATTAAGCACACTGTCATGTACAGTGAAGACTGAAAGCGACAACTGGAAGACGCGCTGTGACAATTGTTACTTAAAAAAAAAGCGAATATATAAGAACATTTCGTGATTACAAGATTGTGCACACTTTATAAAGGGGTTACAATGGTTTCTCATGCCGAAAGCAATTGCTTGTTTAACATTTTATTAATATATATTTTCAATAATTTTTTTTGTAACCCAATTTTAGTATACTCTATTACAGATATAGTATTATCTTAAATTGAACTTGTGAAATGAAAAGAAATAAGAATAAAATTGGTTTAATACATTTTAAGTGAGTGTTTAAGTCGTAATTTATTTGAGAAGGAGCCTTCCAAGGCCTAGTTTCCTGAAAGCATTTATCCTATCGACTTGAAATTTAACACAATTAAATAAAATGTTGATAGAAATTATATTCAACAGCATCGCTCTGTATCGCGAAGGCTTTAATTATAGATTTAAGTAACAAGGGACGAAGTTTAATTTGGAGCTTTAATTTTAGGAATTTTCTCAGGCATTAAGTACAAACGACATGGGAAAATCAAAATGTAAATTATATAATTTAATTACTTTTCAAGTAACATGTAGAGTGTCAAAAAGGATTACTTTATTAAGATACTTTTCGGAAATGCAATCCAATTGTGGTAATGCAAAGGCTGAAAGGATAGCAAGGGTATATCCCAATTGAGTGCAAAAGCAGAATTGGGTCTTAGCCGATTTCGGGGGCGGCTGGAGGTGGTGAGAATTGGGATTGGGATTGGGATGGGGGGTTTTGAGTGGGAGTGGGGGACATGAGGTTGTCTGTCACTCGCACGGCTCGGTTTGTTATGCATGCGATTGTAAATTGTATCGTAATGAAATTTGCAACAATATACGAGACCAGTCCCCGAGTCCCCGATCGAATCCGAATCTGAATCTGAATCCGAATCTGAATCCCCTCAAAATCTGTGGCATTCTGTATGCAGCATGGCTGTCGTTTTGCTGTTTCCTGAACAATTTTGGCTTTGCCTTTTATTTGTAAGTACTTCGCATTTCAGCCAGATGAAAATAGAATAAAATATGCAAGTGGATGTGTGTTCGCGGGTGTGAGTGTGCGTTTCCGTTTCCGCTCATTCAAATGTTTTCGGGATCCCGACGACAACGACAATTGCTGGCAACTTTCGCTACATGTTTTGGGCTGCCTCTGCGGTTTTTATGGCCAGGCCATAAGATTTGTGCGCTGAGAAGGGGGCGTGGCAAACTTTTTGATATGTTAATGAGTTGTAAATTAAGTTTAATTAAGTTACATTGTTGACTAGATTTAACTTACGAAGGGGAAATGTTATTTCGTGTGACAGAACAAAAGTTTCTCGTGGCTTTAGAAAATGTATAGACCTAGCAGAAGTGTTTTCCTTTGATTGCAAGCCTGATTGACATTTGTTCTACGGAGTTTTCCCCTCAAGAAAGGACTCGATTTGATTGCAGTCTGCCCTCTTCGTTTTCAACTTTTTACCGCCAACGCGTTAAACATAATTAATAAATTCTCTGCTCCAGCAATTTGCCAACATTTGCAATCTCCTTCATCTCCTAATGAAATGCAAAAAAGTATTTCTGTGCTGGTAAGGGCTTCATTAGAAGCACGGCAAAAATGTTAATAGATTTCTATGTGTCTGGAGGAAAAAATAAGTGAAAATAAGTGAAAATAAACCGCAACAGCGGATGAGTATGCAAATTTGTGGCTAGAGTCCAGACAAGATTTAACATTGTACTGCACGGCTCTGCAGTTTGGAATTTCACTACCAGTTGGTTTCATTACATTGAACATAATTACATTGCAGATGAAACATGTCGGGTGGGGGGTGAGTCCGAATGTTTGTCTGGAAAAAATGTTGGGCCCAGCGAAGTGGAATCCGAATCAGATCACGTGCCATATTGAACTGGACCCTTTTCCCGATGACGTGGCCAATTTTTTGCGCCCCGTCGCCATGAGATTGCCAAGGATGGGATGGATAAATAGATAGATGGCTGGCCAAATATGACAAAAGTGCCTCTGCGAGCCAAGTTTATTGCTGAATTCCACGGACACTTTTTTGCATTTAACACGTCTCTGTTGGCGCTGGCTTTTAGCGAATTGTGCAGCGAGTCGAGTGCAAAATGCAATTGCAGCCCAAACTACGTGAGTTCGTTTAGTTGCGAGTGAGCGATCAGATGGCCAAAGTATGTCCAAATTGACATGCCGAGCAGCTCCAACTTTCTTTCATGGCGAAAAGCAATAAGCCATCGCCCCGGCTCCGCTGGTAACTTAATGCGCACTTCCGAGCCGCCGCCACCCACTTCCTTTTGGCCAAAATGAGAATGCTTTGACATCGGACATCCAAGGCGTTGGCTGACTTTTATTTCTTTTAATTTGCATGTAATCAGCATTGTTACTGCCTGGCCCTGTCCCCGCCTTTTTTCCCCGAAAACCCCGTGGCTTTGTCATTTCATCTGCGCTCATTAAAATGTTTTTGCCTTTTGTTTGCCCAGCGGCATTGGCCTGGCCTTAACCTTAGCCCCACCATCCCACCAGCCCACCACCCAACCACCCATCGCTGTCCTTGTGGTTAACCCTTGCGGCCGGAGGGGCCAGGATGTTCATTATCCGTGGGTGTGGCCCAAATCATTGTGCGACTGGATTTCATTGTGATTTTCCACTTAATTCGATTTGTTGTTTGCCTGTCAGGTTTTTGCGGTTGGAACATCAAGAAAAGTTGACCAACCACTGACAATTATTAAGCCCCTGGGGCTGTCAATAAAAAATAACAATAGCTGAGACCATCAATATAAAACGTAAGCGAATAAAAGTTTAAAAAAATAATAACACAAACGACTGACAACTGTAGCTTGTTAACTTGATATATTGATATAAAAACGGAATAGTAAAGAGAAATATCTGACTATTGAATCTAAAATTGTAAATTAAATATGAAATCATAATATTGAAAATTTAAATTAATGTGAATATTATTAGATTCAAAATTGTTGCTCCTATTTGATATAAATGCATTTTATTTAATTTAAATATGGTTTACATATTAATTAAATTTTCGTATACTTAAATAAAATCCGAAAATAGTCAAATAAAAAATGAAACAATTTTGTAATATTTTCATATTTAAAATAACTAAAAACCGCAATGGATAAAAATTAAAGGGAATATATAAAAATTGAATAAAAAATATTTGGGCTTACTAATTTTTTTACCAGTTATTGAAAATTTTCATTTCTATCATTAACAACTAATTATTTTTAAGATATTTAAAATAATTGTCTCTTTAACTTCAAAGGATTGTGTAGAAAAAAAATTAAATTATATTTATTTTAATAAAGGTTGAATAAATAAATATAATTTAAATGATACAAAAGTAAAGAATGGTATACCAACTGCCTAATAGAATCTGTTTTGCATATATTAGGAACACCAATCAGTAAGATAAATTACAAGAAATTAAATTGGATAGCAGACAGCATTAGATTTTATGGTATTAAATTTCCACATGACTCCAGTCTGGTGAGACCCCACTTAATCTCGTTCTTAGCCATTCAAATCGTTGCGTTAGCTACCCTCTTCAATTAGCTCATGATTTGCACTCAGCCGGAAAGGATTCCGAACTCCGTTCCCCGACCCCCCCTCAGTGCCATAACACTAATCCTTGTTGGGTAACTAAAGTCGCCCAGAATCCCCTTCCGATGGTTGTGCCCCCAGTGTGTTGCGTTTATTATTCACACAATTCGTTTAAGCGCTGCAAACACCTCGTACTGAAGCTCGAAAACCTCAAGGGACACAGGCAGAGGCAGAGATTCCTGGCCAGGAGGAAGGATTGGGTGTTGGGGGCAGGAATGTGGCATGTGGCAGTGGCAGTGGCAGCGGCAGTGGCAGTGGCAGTGGCAGTTGCAGCTGCATGCTCATTTAAAATTGAACAAGAGTTGGAACCGAGGATGGTCAGCAACCGAGTCGGGCCAAATCGCATTTAAATGGAAATAAATGTTGTGTCCAAACAATTTACAAAAACCAATTTTACAATGTAATGCGTTCGGAGCTGCTCCATTGCCATGTGCTTGTGGGTGTGGATATCTGAATGGTGAGCTGGGCGCTCCACTTTGCGGTGGAGTGGGAGTGTGAAAAGCCCCATCAAGTGGAACGTGTTCAACAGCGTTCGTCAGGCAAATGGATGTCCTGGGCTCGTTGATGCCACACGGCAGCCATTGACACAATTGCCACCGCCTTCCAACGAAACTTTTGGGCCACGCAATTATGACCCCTACAGCTACAGCTCCAGCTTCAGATCCGAAAAGAGCACTGGGCGATGATTAGACGGACCGGCGGACCTTTTTGCGAAAATTGTTGTATAATTTTCAGGAGAGTGCCGGAAAATGGTGAAAAATTTTAAATGCAACCACCACCGCTGGCCACAGTTTTTATGGCTCGCTTGTTAGCAATTTTCATTTTTCCAGCCAGGGGGCGGGGGAGGCGTCTCTAACCAAAATTGAGTTATCAGTTTGTTGGCTCTGCGCTCGGACTGATTGCGTGACAGCTGCTGCTCCTGGAACTCCTGCTCCTCCACATCGGACCTGCAGGAGCGGCAGCTGACAAAAAAAAAAAAAAAAAAAAAGAAAACCATCTAACGAAATGGCAGAGCAGCAAGAAAAATGTCAAACTACGTGATTTTTATGCGAATGTGACTGTCAATACGTTGCAAACATCATTGGAATAGGAATAGGAATAGGAATAGGAGTAGGAATAGCAGGAGCAATGGCATGGAGCTACATGGGCTACATATAGTTTTTCCCTTTCTGGGAGGGCCGGAATATTAGCCATCCCTGTAGTTGCAGTCGGGTGGCTGTGGTTTATTATGGGTAGCGGATGAAGTGAAGCTAATTTAAAGTCAACCATCGGGTCAGATGTGCTGAGGCAGGCTGGGGGAAATCGACACCAATTTTGGATGCCTTGTTTAAGGTTCTTTCAGTTGCAAATTTCTTAAAAAGGAAAGCACACTGGAAACCCATCAATTGCAGGACAAAGGCACTCGGAGCACATTAGAAACACATGCCAAGGGGATTTCTTGGGAGCCAACCTTTTGCTGTGTGGAAAACCCTTTTGTCGAGTGATTCGCAATGCTTGAACCGAACTTATAATCCCCAAAAACATATGTTGTGCAGGGCTCCATTAAATAAAACTTAAATCCCAGGCATCCTTCTTTCAACACTTGCAAAAATATGTTGTGCCCCCACATTTGGCAACAAAAAGAAGAAGGCCAAAGAAAACAAGCAACAGCAAAGGGGTTGAAATAAAAATGAAATTAAAATATGTGAGTGGGAGCTAGAAAATATTGCACCTGCAGATGGCAAGCGAGCACACGAACAAACGCAAACATTCTACAGTAGAGCTTGAATAGCTAATACCTTATATAATTAAATTTTTTGTATAGTTTACATACTTAAATTTTTTTTTTTTTTATTTTTTTTATTTTTAACACTTAACACGATAATGATAAAAATTGCAGTCGACCGCATGGCATTAAACGGCATTTTAATGAAGAGGTAATAAAGGCTATGTATAGAATGAAGGCTATGTATAGCATACTTATTAAAAAGATCATGAAACTTTTTAAAATGATACAAATCAAACATGACATCCATTAATATACATTAATTGTTAATTTACACCCTTAATTTATCAAATTTTCTTCAAAGGCTTCTGTCAATATTTCATTCCTAATTTGATTTACTGGTTTGTTTCATCCTGTGACTGCTTTGTTTTAATTTAATTAGGTTTGCCAAAATTTTGGTTACTTGTACTGGTTGAGGAGAGTATTTCGAAGCAAAGTCTGTGTTCAGTTTATCCCAAAACAAAGACATCGGGCAATTTAAGCCAATTTAACTATTTGTTAGTAAAGTCATATTAATCTTTCATATGAGTTTACATTAATTAAAGCTTGCTTTATGCTTACAGTTAGGGTAAGAAAATAAATCAATTAAAAATTTAAATTCTTAATGCTGGATTTTTAAATTTAAATAAATTGATTTTTTGTTGAAAAAATAGACAGCTAGTATCAGGTTGACACTCTTCGTAGTATTGAACGTTTTTACTTTGTGCTAAATGGTAAAACCCAAAGCTCGTCCTTTGGAAGTTGCCCTGTAAAGGGCTTGAAAGACTGAGTGACGACCATTACCGACCATTTCGACCACAATAAAATGACAAATGCCCGAAAAATCTGACCATGTTCGCACACGTTAGAAGGAGCAGCAGATGCCGTCAAACAAGTCCCATGACGAGCATTGCAACGGCATGTTGGCACGGCCACCTCCTCCCTCCCACCCCTTTTGGCCAATCCGCCCCAGAGCGGCCTAAACTCCACCCAAACTTGAGCCTAACAAGTGTCGTTTGCCTGTCAGATACGGACGGATTGGACGTATTGGACGGACGAAAACCAGGAGCAGTAGCAGAAGGAGTAGCAGGAGCAGGACAATGTCTGGGCATCCCTTTGCTAGCCCATCATGACCATCAGGCGGCGTTTTTGGGGTTTAACAACCAGACCGGGCAATGGGGCTTAGTACGATGACAACTCGTACAGGAACAAGGCAAAAGCCTATTAAAAATCATGCTAAACGGCAGTAAAACAATGTGTGTTTCAGCACCAGTTTCCCAGTTTCCCAGTTGCCCAGTTCTCGGCCAGTTTTGACTCCTTGTTTATTGGAGCTGCATGGAGATGCCTTGGCCAACCCGGCTTAATACGCATTAACGCCAAAGTCGAGAGCCGAGAGATGCAAGATATCCCCATTGCAATTTGGCAATGCCAATAAATAAAATGTAATCAGCTTTTGCACCCTCCGACTCTGTCGATTGAGAGTCAAATAAAAGTGCTGCCCGCTGCAAAATAAAATTCAGCTCGAAAACAATTTTAAGTAGATTGGCAGCGACTGAATGGAGTTAAGGAGAGGGAAGTTGTTGTCGACTTGCTTGGAAAGTGGTCCTTTTGGCCTCTTTGTGGCAATTGCATTTTGTATACTGCACGTCAACTCTCTACTTAGACGAAAAGCTTTTCAATGGCACTATTATATATACTTTGGGTTTTTTCAACACTTGCAAATGGCTTGTTATTGCCTTATTAGATTTACAAAAATATGATTAATAATAAAAAATATGAATAAGTATAAATTTGTTTCCATTCCTTTAAGATATCTATGTATATCTATTCAAAATGTTAGGTCAATTATGTAATCACTAAGAATTTCGGAAAAATAATGGTTTATGTTTACATTTTTAACTCATGTCATTTTGAAGACTTTAATAAAAATGTTGACCTTAGTACACTGTTAAAAGAAACGTGGTAAATCAAAATATCGTGTATTTTATTAAAATACTTTCCCTTTGATTTTCATCCATTGCGGCTATTAGATATTTTGAATATGAAAATATTAAAATATTTTTGAATTTTTTAGTTTTTAGTTTTTTTTATGTGATTTAAATATCTGAAAATGTTATTTAAAAAAATAGGAACTACTTAAAAATTAATATTTTCCACATTTATTGAAATTTGTAATATTAATTCATGTAATTTTATATGCAATTGTACTTAATATTATAATTTAAAAAAAATTGCAATCCAATAGTAATGTATTTATTTTTACTTTTCTATTTTTTTAATCAGTGTATATATGTAATAATATAAATTTGTTCCTAAATTTTTATTACTGTTAATGATAAAAATAATAGACCATTTTTCTTTGTAAAAATTCTCTTTCCTTAGTTAATTTGGTAATTTGATTAAATGTACTTTTCAGCAACTTTATAAAAATAAATATATAAAAATTTGGGATCAAGTTCTCCTTGGAATCCGTATGACAGGTGCCTTCCCAGCTCTGAGGCCTCAATATGCTCAGAATCATTTTAATTCGTACGCCGGTAGAGAACAGATCGTTCGTTTTAAAAGTCCCCAGAAAAAATTTTCCGTTTTTGCTTTCCGAGTTAGTTTTGTTCTGTTTTCTAAACATATTTTCCCGGTTTTCCTGAAAAAATTTGAGTGTGGAACCAGACGGACTTTTTAATCGCCCAAATTCGTAGTATTAGTAGCGTTCGTTGGAGGGGATTTTTGGAAACCCTAAACCGATTTTCGGAGTATCATAATATCCATATAGTCAATTAAAGCAAAGCCAAAGTCACCATGAACAAGCTTCGTCAGTTCCAATGTTCGTTGAAAGTCGCGAGTGGCCTGTGCAAGCCGCGAATCCTGTCCAGCGCCGGAGTGCGATTCTCCTGCGGCGAGGGCAGGGCGTTAACGAGGGGCGTGGTCGTCGGCCTGTACCAGAAGGAGGGCGACAAGGACCCCAAACTGACGCCGGCGGGCCAGAAGATCGATCAGCGGGTGCACGGCAAGCTGATGAAGGCCATCTGCGAGACCAAATTGGATGGCCGTCTGGGTCGCGGCAAGGTGTTCCACAACATCGACACGGAGTTCGCTGCCGTGGCCGTTGTGGGCGTGGGCCTGGAGGGTATCGGCTTCAACGAACTGGAGATGCTGGACGAGGGCATGGAGTTCGTGCGAGTGGCCGCCGGCGTGGGCGCCCGTTCGCTGCAGCAGCAGGGCATCACCAATGTGCTGGTCGACGGCATGGACTATGCGGAGCAAGCGGCCGAGGGTTCTCAACTGGCTGTGTGGCGTTACCCGGACAATCTGTCCAAGAAGAACATGCCAAATGTGCCAACGCTGGAGCTCTTCGAATCCCCGGACCACGAGGGCTGGACGCGTGGCATCTTCAAGGCGGAGGCCCAGAATCTGGCGAGGCGTCTGAGCGATGCTCCGGCCAACTGCATGACGCCCACCATGTTTGCCCAGGCCGCTGTGGACGCCCTGTGTCCCTGTGGCATCACCGTGGAGGTACGCACCATGGACTGGATCGAGGCCCAGCGGCTGAACGCCTTCCTGATGATCGCCAAGGGTAGCTGTGAGCCGCCCGTGCTCCTCGAGCTGAGCTACTGCGGCGCGGCACCCGACGACAAGCCCATCCTGTTCGTGGGCAAGGGCATCACCTTCAACTCGGGCGCCCTCAACCTGCGACCCTGCAAGGGCATGGACGAGTACCGTGGCAGCATGTCGGCGGGCGCCTGTTGTGTGGCCATGATGCGCTGCATCGCCGCCCTGTCGCTGCCCATCAACGTTACGTGCATCATCCCGCTGTGCGAGAACATGCCCTCGGGCATGAGCGCCAAGCCCGGCGACGTGGTCACACTGCTCAATGGCAAGTCGATGGCTGTGCGGGATCTGGACAAGGCCGGCGTGGTGGTGCTCGCCGATTCGCTGCTCTATGGCCAGAAGACCTATCTGCCGCGCCTGGTTGTGGACATAGCCACCCTGAACACTGGCGTGAAGAAGGCCTTCGGCGGTGGCGCCACCGGCATTTGGTCCAACTCGCACTACATCTGGAAGCAGTTCCAGCGGGCCGGCTCCATCTCCGGGGACCGCGTGTGGCGCCTGCCCCTGTGGCAGTACTACAAGAAGCAGGTCACCGACGAGCGGTCCTACGATCTGAGCAACAACGGACGGGGACTGGCCAGCTCCTGCCTGGCGGCCGCCATCCTCCACGAACTGGTGCCCTGCGTGGACTGGGCGCATCTGGACACCCGCGGCACCGGACTGCTTACCAAGTACGGTCTGGTGCCCTACCTCACCAAAAAGCGCATGACCGGACGCCCCACCCGCACCCTCGTGCAGTTCGTCTACCAAATGGCCTGTCCCGAAATGAAGTGAGGCTGGTGGACTAGTGTGGTGATCAGTGCTGGACGACTGGCCGACGCAATGTGCGACCAAGTGTTATATATTGTTTTGATATTTTCCAAGTAAATCAAACTTTTCGGCGTCAAGTTGTGGATAATTTTTTTAGGGGGATCTTAGCATAGTAGTATTAAGGGGGTATTCTTGGCTAGAAGTCTGAATTTGATGGGTTTTTCAATATAAAAATGAAATGAAATGTATGACATTTTAAGAATACAAAACAAAAATAAATAAAAAAAAAATTTTCATTTCTAAAGACGCCGTTGTCGGGTTGACCACTTTCAAAATTAAATATTTATAAATTAAATAAATTAAATTTGGTAAAATACAAAATTTCTATTGATAATCTGGTAGCAGCGGTATTTCGACTTGGGAGTTTTATATCAAACTTATTTCGACTTAAAATATCATCAAAAGTCAAAAAATTAAAACCCAAATTTCTTCTTTAAATTGATTACACCGCTCGTTCCTTTTAAGTGCGCTTTTAATACAAATATGTACGTATCGATGTCTTTGGTGTCCTTAAACTCGCTATTTTGCGGGGTTACCCGCACCTGCTGTACTTTCCTTTCATTCCCCCAACTCAGGTGTGTCTGGTGGCTGTGCACACACTCTCTGCTCATTTCGCATTTCCAAGACACTTTTCGTGGCCTTTTGCCTGGCTGCGCACAAAGACGCTCCATTGCCCGGGACTTTACCTTCTGGTTCGCCAAAGAAATACAGATAAATTAAATTCAGGAAACCCCAAGCTGCGCGAAAGTTTTTCCGCCAGTGAAAGAAAAATGTTAATTCCGAGACGCATGTAGAGTGGAGTGCATTTCCCTGGCACACGCTTCAAGTGCTTGAGGTTGGCCAAATGAATATATACCGTATCAGCTGCCATATATCTATATCAATTGGTCCAGACAGCGCCCCAAAATGTCGGGCCGGTACACATACACTTAGAAACGAGTACGGGTTTCAATTAATGAGTTACATTTTATGATGTAAAATTCGATCTTGATCAATATAAATCAATAAAAATTAAATAGTTGATTTTAATGAGTTTAACTTATTTGGTTTTTGGACAAATATCAAATTAAATTTATTTATTTTTATATTTATTTGAAATTTATATTTAAATAAAATATTGTAAGTTGTATCAGGTGAAATGATAATTGAAAATATTTAATTAATATTTATAAATTTATAAATGAACTGATATATTTCAGTATTTTTCCCAAGTGTATTGGCAAGCTGCAGTCGAATGGTTAGTACTATATAGTAATGAAAGACGAAGTCGTTTGCATTGCTTTTGTGGCTGTGTTGCCAGGTAGTAGACGATGGATTGAAGGAGAAATGGGGGGGAACACTGGCTAACGACATTGAAAATGCTTGTCGAACTTGAAAATTATTCGATTAAGTGCATTACCGGCGAGACATGGATCGGCAATCAAACTGAATTGCACACAGAGCGGTTACTCGGGGGTAAGGTGGCCTTAAAAGGATGCACAGTGGAGCAGGTAGCAGGGTTGTGAAAGTGGATGTGGATGAGAATGAGGATGAGGATGTTGGTGTGGAAGTGAAGGTCCCTGCTGCAGGGAATTCCATTGTTGTGACTGCCGCAGTGTCGTGCAGTGGAGTGTCTATCCGTCTGGCACCGTGTTTGTTTGTCTGTGGCCGCCCCAGCTCGTCTTATTTATGCTGATTGTGTTTTTGCCTATGCCAATCAATGGGGCACGCTTTCGGGAGAGCGCTAAGCCTTTTGTTGAGCGCCCCAAGGTATGCCTTAATTTAATGCATTTGGGGGGGGCCTAACTCCCCGGATTCACAGTGAAACTTCCACAAGTCCAACCGCCACTTTACGATATTAACATATTTTGCTATTCAAATGCTTTGGCATAAGCATAACAGATTTGAGAAAACTTTTCGATTTTGTTTGGTTTAAAAAAAATATATATATTATTAAAGAAAACAACGAAGGCAGGCGTTCAGTCATATATATTCTACCATTTAAGCTTATTTACCTACAAATTTGTACATTTTGTACATTTGTACATTTTTATACCCTTGCAGAGGGTATTATAATTTCAGCCAGAAGTTTGCAACGCAGTGAAGGAGACATCTCCGACCCTATAAAGTATATATATTCTTGATCAGCATCACTAGGCGAGTCGATCTAGCCATGTCCGTCTGTCCGTCTGTCCGTCTGTCCGTCTGTCCGTCCGTTTATATGCAAACTAGTCTCTCAGTTTTAAAGCTATCTGCATGAAACTTTCCCAAAAGTTGTCTTTCTATTGCAGGTAGTATATAAGTCGGAACGAGCCGGATCGGACGACTATAGCATATAGCTCCCATAGGAACAATCGGAAAAATAAATGAAAAAAAATTATAATTTTGCTGTTTTTTAATTTTTTGCTTAGTTCTTCGAGATATAGTAATGGTTAAGTATTTCAGAATTTTGTTTTAATTTTCATCAAAATCGGACGACTATAGCATATAGCTCCCATAGGAACAATCGGAAAAATAAATGAAAAAAAATTATAACTTTTCTGTTTTTTAATTTTTTGTTTAGTTCTTCGACATATAGCAATGTTTAATTATTTCAGAATTATGGTTTAAATTTTATCAAAATCGGACGTCTATATCATATAGCTCCCATAGAAATAATAAAAATATATAAAATAACTATCTTATAATTGAGCTGCAAATCATCATAGTTTCAATGTTTTTCAGCATATACTCAAGTAAATCATAATTTAAATATTTTCAAAAGTATTTAATTCATGCAATAGCTGCAAGGGTATATGAACTTCGGCTTGCCGAAGTTTGCTTTCTTTCTTGTTTTTAATGAAACTATAGCCTTAGCTTTTATTTGCGTTTGTGAGGGAAATTCAATGCTTCAAAGTTTTAAAATGCGAATAAATGTGTCTCATATTTCCGATTTTATAACTTATTTCTACAACTATGGTTGTGAAATTGCCTTTTCATCTTCATTATCAACTTGGGTACTATTAAAACTAATCCACTGATGGAAATGTTACTAGAAATTATTGAATAATGTTTTTTTTGGGTGAAATCTCATGGAATTACTTCTGGTTGTGGCAATACAACTTAGAGAAGTTCGCCTGCAATCTAAGCCCAAGTTTTGAAGGGTGATTAAACCCAAGGCCCTTAAGGCTGCAATCTTCACTCACCGACTTGTCCTCCTGGCTGTGCGCAAAGTGCAGGCCATTCTCGCCCTTGTCCGCATCCAGTTCCGCCGGCAGGACAGTGGCCACCAGTCCGTGGTGGTGGTGCTGCTGCTGCTGGAGATGATGCTGCTGCTGAATTTGGTTTAGCTGGTGCGGATTGAGGTGCTGGCTGTGAGTGGCCACCGTGGGATGGTGCACCACGTGCTCCACCGTTGTCACCGGCTCCTCATGCACTTGGGCCACGCCCTCATATCCGTTGGACAGGCCATGTCCGTGGGTGTAGTCGATGTAGGAACTGGGTGTGGGCACCTTGGAGGCCACCGTCGGCAGCTCCTTGACATCGTTGTTGCCCGGCTCGATGATGGGCACATACTGCTTAGTCTTGGCCATGCCGATCAGGCGACCCGGCTGGATGCCCAGCGATCCATGGTCCAAAAGGGTTTTTAGAGTGGGTGCAACTGGAGCTGGAGCCTGGGCCGGGTGGAACAGGATCGGTGCCGTGCTGTCCTGCGGCCGATCCACCAGCTGCTTGCCCTGCCTCTGCAACTTGGCCTGCATCTCCTTGGCCAGGAGATAGGTTAGGCCGTGAATCTGGTCATCCGGTGACTTGCCAATGAGCGTGGACAGCTGCTGGAACTCGGGCAGCTGCTTGTAGTGCTCCTTAATGCCATCCGGCTGGGCATGGTACTCGATCTTGATCAGAGGAGAGGGTTCCTCCGGCTGGATTGCGTAGTTGTAGGCCTCCAGGGGCTTGCCATAGATGGCGGGGGCTTCGGCCAGCAGGGGATCTGGCTTGGAGGGCCTGAATTGCGGCACAACCACATCCAGAGTCTGGGTGGGCGGTGGTGCCAGCTCGGCGGTGTAGGTGTGGTGCACTTCCTCCACTGCCGCAGTGGGCACTGGTGCCTCCTGGACCACAATGGGCTGCGCTATTGTGGGAGCAGCTGCCACATAGGCGGGCTTGTAGACATACCGCAGTTGCTCCACCACTGGAACGGGTTGGATGTGCACCTGGACAGGAGCCGGAGCTACCGATGCCTCCAATGGCTTGTTGATGTACTTCACATAGTTGCCCAGAGGCTTGGCCCCATAGGCTACGGACTTGGTCTTGTAGTGCTCGTAATCGGTCTTCTGGGCGGGAAGATACTTCACATACGCCTTGCCACCCAATCCATCCTTCATCAGCTGGCCGATGACCTTTTGAACTTCGTGGGGCAGGGCACTGAGGGATTTCTTGGTCTTCACATGTCCAGAGGTCAAAGGTGACTCCTTGTAAACATACATCCGCTTGGTTTCCGCCGTGGCCTCACCCGTCAGGATGTCATTGTCCTCCATCCGAGAAGAGGGTGTGGTCAACTGGGGAGATTGGGTTTGGTTCCGTGGCTGGGCTTCCATGGTCAGCAGCGTGGGCACCGCTTCGGATGACAGCTGTTTTCCGACCCTTTGAGGCAATGGCTTGGCGTCCGCCAACTCAAACTTGATCATTTGCGGAGCTGAGCGTTTGGAGCGCTTCGTCTTGCGAATCCGCACCTGGAAAGGCTGATTTCTAGCCCCTTGGGGCTTTAACTGGCGGAGCTCTGGAGCAGATCTCGTGGCCTGACTTTGCAGATCCAGGGTGCGGCCCCTCTTAATCAGCTGAGCGGTCAGGGCATCGGGCTCCCTCGCATCCGTTTCTTGAAAGGGAATCATCTGGACCTTAAAGTCCGCTGGTTGCTGGGCGCCAATGACTGATCTTCTCTGACGACGTGGTTTCCGGGACTTAATCTTTGGGCCCTTGGTGCTGCTTACAGCTGGTAAGGGTGCCTGAGTTGTACTATGAGGAGTCACAGATGTGGGATTTTCCTTCAAGGCCCTGGCATGATATTGCCTCATTATTTGCTTAAGTTCTGGGCTAGGTTCCACGGCATCTGCCAATTCAAAACGTAGCATTCTCGGGGCGGTGGGAAGTTGGCGCTGCTCCCGTTTTATCCTGGAGTGGGACTGGGTCACCCGCCTCGGAGTCTTATCCTCCTGCTGTTCGTTATACTGATTAAAGGCAGCCAAATATGTGTCCCCTGTGGGGTTATCAATTTGCCTCATGCCGCGGAAATTACGTTGATCGAAGTAACGCTGCATGTCCTGAAAATCATTAGGTTCAAATTTAGATCCTTTTTTAAGTTTGGCCTTTCAATTCTTACCTCATATGTTGAAAAGGTTTCCAGAGAGGGCAGACGATGCCAAGTATCCGTTGCTTGGCCGAGAGTCAAGATCACAGTTAGAAGCAGTATCTGAACAAGAAAAATAATTAAGTTATAAAAATATTGCCACCTCGAGCTGTGCTTTTAAGTTTAACTTATAATTTATTGATATCATCATCTGAAATGTGTAAAAATAGTTATCTTACATTTTTTAAGACTTGCTAAAGGGTGCCATGCCTTTTTTATAATTAGAGAAAATAAGTAGTAGTTAAAAATAAAAAATGCTTTAAAAAATAAAACTAAATATACTTATAATCCAACTAAAAATTACAAGATTTCAAAAGAAATTAAAATGGAATTCATTAAAGATATATTTTTTTGTGGCACTTAAAGATTGGAAAAATTTCCAAAAAAAATGATACATATATATATAAGCCGGAGACCTTTATTTTATAATACGGTGGTGTACTTAGAGTGTTTGTCAGCAAAAAAATTAGGTAACTGCATTTATATGGACTACATAATTAGTTTAATGTCGTCAAACATTGGATTTCAGTATTTTAAGCAATACCGTGGAGCACACAGATATTATGGAAAAGTACAATTAGTTCGTGAAACATACCCTTTAAAAAAAATTTGGATTTTAAGCTTTCTTATAAGTTTTTAGGTTGTGTCAAATACGATCTAGCTTGTTTTTAAGAAACAATGCACTTAAATAAGAAAGAAATTTATAGAAATAAAAATGATTTATTTTGAGGTTAAGATTCGCTCAGATGTAAGTAAAATCGATAAATCATTTATGGCGATAATTTCTCAATGGAGCCAAGAAAAATAGTAATTTATGGTCATCTGCGAGGGTTGAACCAACTTTGGTTTATATATGCGGCCGCCCAGACCCATAAATAATCCGTATATGTCCACCCGTCCACCTGCTTTTTGGTCGTCTGCCCACTTTCACTTTCCACCAAGCCGCATTTGGACGGAAGCTGGAGCTCCAGCTCCAGCTCCAGCTTCAACTGGAACCTGGCTCTGGCTCTGGCTCAGCTCGATTCTCGGCTCGGATTTGGACTCTAAAAAAAAATCAACAAATAAAACGGGTTGCGCACGAGCTCTCCGCAAATGAAGTTGGGTGTTCGCCTGGCCGCCGCCACTTTCACGTCAACATGTTGAACTTGGCTTTTATGGCCATTAAACTCATCGATGTTCGATTTCAATTGCTTTTCTTACACTCTCGTTTTACGTAAGACCAATTATGGTATTCGAATTGGTTCGGCTGTGATGCAATGCCACCAGCTGTATCATTAACTTACATTTCGCGATGGACTGCGATAAGAAGTGGTGGAAATATGTTGGCGAATCAACAGGAAATAAATTAAATCCACCCAGTCAGCTGTATATTAGGTAAGTTTTAAAAGGCCTTTAAGCCAAAAAAAAAAAAAAAAAAAACTGCACCCAGGGGACTTATCTCTCTTTCCAGCAGTCCTTTAACTAAGCTCATCGAGCTAAATCCAAATGAACTGTCAACGGTCGTAAAAAATGCAACCGCGTAAACATTTAACGGCCGTTAAAACTGCGCCTGAGTGAATTTTTATGAAGTTGGCACAGTCAACGGGCAGCGTCATATAGCCACGCCCCTTGTGCCCCCATTTATACCATGTGCCACGCCCCCATACGCCCACCCTTTGAGCCTAGTAACCTGGCCACTGCATCCGGCCCACTCTCGTCTTTCCACAGAGAGTAGAACATTTACTCAACCTCAGTTGGGTTGCATAAAATTTTATGTGCTTTCTATTTAACACTTTTCGGTTTATTTTCCTTCCCCGGAAAAGTGTCTTTTCATTACAGTTGGAACATGCGCTGGATTCGTTTTAAAATTCAATAGAAAAGAGCGATAAAAATTGTTGCTATTTGCGTTCGTTTCTGTTTGCTCAGTTGGATTTTATGGCCTTAAAAGAGCTGCGAAAACTAGTTAACAATTCTTTTACGACCCGCTAAGAGGCAAAGGAACAACTCCACTCACAGGACTTCTTCGTTCATCTGCATTCCGTTTTAAAAAGTTTTCGTTTTCGTTTGTTTTGACATTAGTTTGGAATTGAAACTTTAATATTTGCAGTGAAAGCTAAACTTTGATTAAATTACGTTTTTCCCATTGGCTTTTGTGTTTTACAACTGACAACAATATATATATATTTATTGTGCTGACAATTTTAAACTACTTTTATTGTTGCATTTGGTACGGTTTATTTTACAAGACAACCAATAATAAAAGACTTGTTCAGTTAAATGAAAACAAATTGCATTTGTTCTGCACCGAGGTGATAAAGTTGTAAAGTGATTTTAATGTTTTTTTTTTATGGCCTTATTACTTTTGAGTTTAAGGGAATTTGATCGTTTCCTAGTTGAGTGGCTTTTGACTTTTATTGTGGGTCATACTCAAAATTTAAATTCATTTTCTGCGGGTTTTTCCGATTTTCAAACGATTAAATAATTTAAATGTCAAAATCAGCACCTAGAAATTGGTGGCTAACTAAGATATGAAACTCCTGGTGAAAATGGATTTAATATTATGTTATTCCTTAAAGTGAAATATATGTAAGCTCCTGGACACCCAATCGATGTATCCATTTCTCCCTCTGGACTTCGTTG
Source organism: Drosophila elegans (assembly GCF_018152505.1). Classification (NCBI taxonomy): domain Eukaryota; kingdom Metazoa; phylum Arthropoda; class Insecta; order Diptera; family Drosophilidae; genus Drosophila; species Drosophila elegans. Next base: position 2,689,614 of record NW_024545903.1, on the reverse strand, counting down.
TTCCTTCTCGCTTTCTTCCATGTCGAGTAGGTTGCTTCATTAAATGGCTTCTGTAATTGCTGTTTGGCCACAAGTTTGTATAATTGTTGGCTGCAATATGCGCTTACGGCATCGCCTCTTGTTGTATGCAACAAGGCGGAAAAACGTGGCTCAGACGAGCAGGAGAGTGGGCCAAGACCAAGTCGAGACACCAGAAGAAATCGGAGCGGAGCAGGCAAAAGGCACAGCTTGGGCTAATTGTTGGCTATGGCATTGGCAGTGGGAGTTGGGAGATGGGTGTTACCAACTGCTTGTGGCTGCAGCTGCAACGGCGGCAGTTAGAACCAGTTTGGTCTTTTTCTTTGGCCAAAACCCAAGGCAAAGTCAAGTTCAATGCACATAAAAGACTTGACTGGTCTAGAGGGGCGTGTATGGAGAACGGGGAGCATGGGGAGATGGTACTTCCTGGGCCACAAGGAAACTTGGCTCAAAAGAAATGCCAGAAATGGCCGCAAACTTTTTTCCATCCACTTAAATTGCAAATTTCCAGTTTCGATTGCAAATGTTGCTGCATTTTCCTTTCGTCCGGGCAGTTGGATATGGATTCCGATTGCGATTCGGTTAGATAACCACAGCGGGCCTTCCATAAAGCCGAGGTCATAAAATCAACAGAGTTTTCCACAAAGCGAAACAATCAATGCCAATTGCGTAACGAATTTGGCCAAAAGACTTTGAAATATTCGCATACGGTGTATGATTTTTATGGCTGGTAATTAAATGGATGCTCAAAAAGTTGCGGCCCCAGACCCCAAGCGCCACTGTTGTTTCCTGGCTAATTGAAGTTCAAGTGCAATGAAAATAAATTATTCGCAAAATGTGCGTGCCAGGAAGGGGAGACCGAGACCATTCCACATGGTCTGAGTGGATCGTCCATTTCCTGTCCACAAAATCGCAGCAACGGCCGACACTTTTCCCAGGCCCTGGCCATTTTCGCCTGAAGACTCTCCACTGGCGCTTGTTGTTTTCACGCCTCGATGGCCCTCGCAGTTGTCGGTTATTTATATTAAAATTTCAGAATGATGAACCCCGTGCACTTACCATTAAGGTGGGGCCGGCGCCGCAGATAGCCATTTTCCTTGGGTCGTGTCGGACGTCGGCGGAAGTTCGGCCAAATGAGGCGTCAAGTTGCACGTTGCACGTTGCGCGTTGCACGTTGCACGTTGCTCTTCTCGCGGATTCCACAAAAGTGGCAGCTCAATTTGTAATTGTTGTTTAAATTTCTGTTATTCTCCCACGTTGCTTTTCTTTATCTTGGTATTTTTAATGCAAATTGTAAATGAGTTTTTCACCGTTGAACTATTTCGTTTGTATAGCCTGAAAATGTTGCAAAAAGTATTTGTTGAATATAACAGGCAATGTCAGGAGTTAATTGCGAAAAATGCTTTTTAAGCTCTCGTCTTATTTTTCAGACCCCTCACGTCATTATCTTTAAACTGGTAATGTGAATGCATAACTTTTCAATTGTGCTCAGCGGTAAAAAAAATAATACAATTTTTTTAATGTCTTGCCTGGAAATATTGCATAAGTGTTGTGGGGTAAAAAGTTTTGTTTGTAAGATCTCAACTTAATTTCTTTAAGCTTAATATTTATGCTGCAATAGTTTTAAAGATTCAATTAAGTAAAACATGACCTTAAACGACACCCAAGGCCATTATGGCCTTAAACTTAGTTTTATCTCATATGTTTCCAAATGTTGTATGAAAAGCACAAATTTACGGCAATTATTTCCAAAATTAGGCCATGTTCTCCTGAATTCAAGGAATCTAGTTTTCTGAGTGTAAAATAAATATAAATATTAGTTTTGCAACTTAACAAGCTTGGTTTCGACACCATTTCAAATTCAAATATCATTTTCTTTAACCTAATGTGTATTTTCAATCTGGTTTGTTGTTAAACAATATTTTTACAGGAAAAACAATTAATGAAACTAAACAATTAAGGGCCGTTTTTCAATGTCTTGTTAAGGTTGTAATCTGTGGAAAAAGATTCCTGGAAATAATTATGAACGGAAACCAAAAATTCGTCTTCTTAATGTGAGGTTAACATTTTGTCTTGCCACACTCAACGTTTGAATACTTGTACTTCTCAACCTCGAAAAGCAAAAAAGTTAGCTTTTCCCTTTCTTTTTAAAGAGTTTTCAGTTCGAATAACTCTAACATGATACTGAGAAAGTGAATCAAAACTAAACATTACATCCCTTAATATGTTTAGCCTTGCATTCATTTATTTCAATTTTTTTTACCAAAATTGTCACAATATTTTTATGCACTACAAATACAGTTCTCTTATTTTGGCTAAGCCTTAAAAAATGTGTTCCCTAAATGGTTTAAATTCACAAAGTGCTCCACTCATAAGTTTTCGCTTTTGCCACTTTAACTCAACAATCCTGTAATAGTTTAATGTTCAACTTTTCTTTTATCGTTTATCTTCCTTGTATTGCACTTGTTATCAGGTATTTAACATTCTTGTTAGCCAGCACTTGTGAAAAATGTAATACAAGTCTTTTTTGCAAAATAATATTCTCATATCCTTTGCGGAAAAAAGCAAACTTTGGCTATATCATTTAACTTTGTCTTTGAGCTTTGTTTAAACTTGCCCGTCGCAGTCCTCGTTCGTTTCTCATTTATTTAATGCGACTTTTAATTTGAGTTTTCGTTTCGTTTTGCCTTGTTTACTTTTGGCTGGAAAAACTGTGGAGGAAAACCGCACGCTTGCGCGCTGCTGCTGCAACTGTGCCTCGAATTTTCGCGCCACTTGAGTTTTGTGTGTGTTCGGGGCCGCGCAGTTTTCACAGAGACGCCCGGTTTGTTGTTGTTTCGCTTTTACCATTTTCCCATTTTCCTTTGCCAGTCAGCAGTAGACTTGGCCCGGTCTGGTGTGGTGTGGGGCTGTTGCATTTTCCATATTTCTTCTTTTTTTTTGTTTTTTTTTGTGTGCGGCATAATATGCTGGTAATTAAATTTGCAACGCTCAGAAGGAAGTCGAATTTGGGATTTGTTCGGGGAAATGCATTTGCATTCCTAACTCTTAGGAGAAATGCAAATTGAAGACCCCATTAGTAGCTTGTACTAACTTTTATTTGTCAACTTACTGGCGACTTGATAAATTTAAATGTTTCAGTCTACAAGAATTTTTCTTAATATAAATTTGCGTTGATTTTGATGCTTTGCCATAAAGAGCATCCCATTTTCGACTATTTAAATTGGAAAACATCGTCACCACTCACTTGCTATTTGCCTTTTAGCTGACTGCATTTCGAGCTGCTTTTTTGGCCATGGCTTTGGACAAGGCGTGAGCCAACTTTTGACCATCAACATTTGCACAATATTTGCTGTTGTTGCGCTGATGACAAAAATGTTCAAGTTTTTCTTATATCAGTGTGCATTTTTTTGTTTTTTATTTTTGTTTTTTGTTTTTTGTTTTTTACGTATTGTGTGCGTGCGACTGTGGATAAAACTGAGCTCAGTCGCGTCATGGTTGTATAATTAATTTATTAATGGCAACCAGTGAAATGCATAGCCACGCATTTCCTATGAGGCCCGGCCCCTGATGATTATGTGATTTATAGGAAGAACTTATCCCCTTAAAGGGGGCGTCCCAGAGAGGGGTCTTAACCCCTGGGAAAGTTCAACAGCAGAAGTTATGCAACAGGCAACCGCGACTCAAGCACGCTCTCCTCGATGCCACAAGTCACGCACGCGCTGCCGCTGATGAAGTAGCTGACAAATTATCTTTATTTCATTTTATTTTATTGCGGCCCATGGTGGGACTTTATAGCGGCACTCCAAGTGCCGCCGAGGTCGGGCTATCGCTATCTGGTAGAGTGCATCAAACCTGAGCCAGATGCTGAGCCGATTGGGGTATTTTTGGCTATGATTGGTGGTTACCGGAGGAGGCGGCTTTTGGCACTTTCACATTTGTTTTTGCTAGTGTTGAAATTGAGTTATTAGAGGAAAGCCATGTAAGCGGGCAGGGGCGTAAACTAAATTTATTAACGGGGGAGGCGAGCATCCTTTATTGCACCCAAAAAATAGTAAGATTTAACAGTTGTATGTACAATTTTTATTCAAAATATTAGTTTCAATACCCTTGCAGCAATTGCAAAAATAAAAAAAACATCTTTAAGACATCCAAATTTCGAATAAAAACACATTGAAGCTATAAAGATTTTTACCCCAATTATTCTATATGATATATTTGATATTGTTTTCCGATTTGAATAAAATTAAAAACGTAATGCTGAATTATTAAACTATTTATATGTCCAAAAGAAATACAAACAAAAATTGAAAATTAGAGAAGTTACAATTTTGTTTCATTTATTTTTTTTATATTTCGATTGTTTCCATGGGAGATTATGCTATAGTCGTCCGATTTTCTAGATTTAAATCTAGAATAATAAACCATATCTTGAAAAAATTAAAAAACAGCATAGTTATAATATTTAATAAATCAGGTTTCCTCACTGCTATTTTTCAAATCAAAAAATACAGATTTCACGCATGGCTTTAGCATTTTTCGACCCCCTCTGACACTTTCTAACGCTTCGCCACTGCCACGTTCCTCGGGCAATGTGCCAACCTCCTTCCGAAAGCCACATAATTGCTGTAATCGCGGTGGAGATTTGCAATCTCGTAATAAATTCAGACACTGAAGATGCGCCAGAAGTCGGAGGAGCTCCTCCCTCGCTGGGAACCCCCTTCGGTCGCCAGATGCGTCGCCAGTTGCAGCTGCGACAGGCGGAAATCTCACACAGAAAGTTGCATTGCGGATGCAGTCGTCGTCGCCATCTCCCGGCTCCATCGCCATCTCCTCCAGACGCCATCGCTGTGGTGCGGAAGTTTAACCAACTAACAAAGTGACTCCGAGCCTGAATCAGGGGCAACAATTGTTGGCCAAATGTGTGGCTCTGTTGACGCTTCCAGCCGCTCATCCCGCTCATCCCGCTCAACTAATCGACTGGTTGAGCCGATGGATTCGTTGGTCCAGTTTTGACAATGGCAAAGACCGCCACTTAATTGCCATCAAATTGTTTTGTTTAAAACTTGGACAGTTGGTCATTTGGTTTTGAGGAAATTGCAGCATCGATTGCGATCGTATCGAACGTTTTAATTGACTCGCTCGCAGCTTCCTTCATTCGCCAGATCAGGATCTCCCTGCTGGACTCCAGCGCTGCCTTAATTGTCCGACACTTCCCGTTTTCGTGGTTTGCTTCCCATCAGCCCATCCTCCGACCACCATCTATCCTGGCCAAGCCCAACCCAACCCAACCTAAGCTAACCAAACCGAAGCGACTGGGCCAGGCCGAAATCTAATTACGCCATCGCAGCCAGAAAGCCAACGAGCGCAGCAAATTGACAACACAATAAACAGGAGGCCAAAAGGGGAGTGCGAATGGGAGTGGAAGTGGTAGTCAAAGTGGTAAAGGGAGTTTCGGAGGTTTCGGGTGTCACACATGTGCGACAGTTTCTGATTTATGAACACAATTTCCACTTTGACAATGAGCGAGTTCTCTAACTCTATAGCACTTCGCCGCTGGCTGCAGAGACAAAAATAAATAAATATGAAGTACACTTCCCTTTTACCTCATACAATTAAGTTACCATAAAAAAACATTTGTCCATTTTTGTTTTGACTAAATCTTTATAGTAGTACAGAACTCCGGAAATTGATGATCAAATTTTTTTAAAAAAACTTAAAAGGTATAGTTCAACATCAAATTAAAATAGTTTTTATTGAAATATGTATATGTATTGACAATAATTTAATTTTAATTTATAAAGGATAATCACTTTTTAAACGTAAATACTTTTCATGGAAAAATGTGTATAATTTGTATTGTACAAAGTAATTTTAAAGGTTCTTATACATCGAGTTATTTCAAGATTTCACTACAATATTGCTTGATTTTTATTTTAGTTTTTCTAAACCATTATTAAAACTTATTATCTTCTTTTTAAAAGTTTTATTGTTATATATAAAAAATAAAACATAAAATGTGAAATATAAAATAATTTTCTGTCTGTTGTTTTGGCAACAACTAGTTTTCAAGGCCTTAGTTTCAATTAGGTAAAGTAGCAAAAAATCTGATACAGTGAGGCATATCCCATACAGTTAATACAATTTAAATTAAAGAAATTGTAATCTGCATTTTAATGCATAATACAATAAACTTACAATTTTCTCTGTGTAGCTTCCAGGCAGATGAGCCGCTCCCCTTCTCCTCGAGCCAAACTCATGTCCGGGATGGAACTGTGCTCCTGTTTAGGGAAGCTGCTATCTGGGAGCGACAATTCCTACCGAAACTGTTAGTTTATGAGCGGGAATGCCAGTCAGGGCCCCCACTTCCACGTTGGTCTAGGTGAATTATGTTAATTGAGATTCGGTGGCTGATAGCCCGGGCAGGAGCTGCAGCTGCGTCCCACTTCGAATCGATTGCCTTTAAGACACTGACCAGGCCCGTTCGGGCCATATTTCAGGGCTTATCTGGGCCTGAGATGCACATAAAAATCGAATTCCAGTCGGACGGAGATAAGATGGCCAGAAAGAGTTGTCCTGGCAAATGCAAAAGGGCTAATCTGTGGTCTGGATTCGATTGGGCCAAGCACGAATGCATAAATTGTCGCTGTCGAGGAGTTCTTTTATTGCCAGAACTAAATGCTTTCGAGAGTCAGGGCCTCCCCTTATAAATAACCCACATAAATGAGGTTCCCTTTATTTTTATTATTTGTATTTCCCCCAATTTTCTGTTAATGACTGTGTTCAGGGCATTTAAGGGGTTTTCAATCAAAACCCAAATGGAGATGAACTAGAGGGCGAGAGTCGAGAGTGGAGAGACCAAAGACAACAGCCCGTACGAAGTCAACTGAAAACTCATTTAAGGCTCCATTTCACAATGTGAACACAGCAGCAGGGGAAATGGGAAAAGGGGGCTGCTCATGACAATGTCGGAGAACCGTTCGAACATTGCCTCTTCGAGACAATTTGCCACTTTAATTGCCGCAATTTTTTGCCCATTTTTAAGTCAAATTCACTCGACTTGGTCCGAACCGTACGATCTGGGCCCTCCACTCTGTTGTTATCGTTGTTGTTATTGCTGTTGTGGTCGATGTTGGCCAAAAGGGTGTCATTTGTGTGTGTATGTGTGTGATGTGTGTTGGCCTCATGTGTCGTTCCATTATTGTCTGTGTCCTCCGGTTCGCACTTAAATGCTTTGTAATTGCAAGCAATTTGATATTAAGTACAATCTCTAATTGTTCAAATGATTGCTTTTCATGAGTCAGAGGTGGAATCGCAAAGCTAAGAAATTTTACGAGAAATACATGCCAACAATTCATGATTTAATGGGCCAAAATTGTCACTCGGTTCATTAATAACTTTGTTTATTCTTCAGGCCAAATCCACTGCATGGCCAAATCCTCTCAAAGTTGGCTCCAAATTAATAAGCCAATGGCCAAATGATAAATATACAGTTGCCCCGTGGCTAATCAAATGCGGATACAATAAACCAAAATCACTCAGTGGCCAGTGACCATATAATTAATTAAACTTTTATCGGCACTAGCCAAGCGAACGCCCCAAACCCGGTTGAGCTGGGAAACATTTAATTTGCTTTAATGGCAAATCCTTGTTCTGTAATAGGGCACACCAGAGCGGGCCAAGAACGAGAATCTGAATTCGGAAATCTTTTAATGCCGCACACAAAATGGCAGCCGCAAAACGACAAACGACAAAACTAAAATATCACTCATACGCCACCGAGCGCCCCTCGTTTTGGCCTGGCCAAAAGCAGATTTATGCGCGTGCTGCATTCCATCTCCCAGAGAGATGTCCTTCGCCCGGCTCCTAATCTAAATCTGCATGTCAACTCGAAGACCGCATAAATCACAAAATAATCCCAAAGTAAAATACCGAATCCAAATGGCCAGCTGCCTCTGGCCCCACCCCCGCCCCCCTTGCAATCGGACGTGGGCGTGGGCGTGGTTGTGGATGGACGCCGGTGGGCGTGGCAAGTGTTTTTGGGCTCACATTAACTTCGATTGTCTTTTGTCTGCGACCACGCCCACAATTTGGCTGGAGTTCTTGTAAATTCGCCTTGACAATTCGAGAAATGGTTATCCAAATGGCATTTTGGCTTCTATTTTGGGGCCCTCTAACATGGCACTCAACTTTAGGCCTTCACCTAGCTTCATTCCGATCGGCGGTAAAGTGTAATCCAACGGAATCACATCCAATTTTATTTAAAATTGTTAAGTCGCCGTTTCCTTTACTCACCGACAAAGAGGCGAAAGCATCGGTGGATATATACTCTGTTTCAGGGGCAGGGCATCTCCGACTATAGTCAATTTTCTTTATTTTTGAAAACCTTATACTGAAATAGTCATGTATCCTAAAACTAGCTTACTTTTTCTTAGGCATTTTTATTTTTTTGGCGTTAGCTGGATAATTTAAAGAAATTTGAATTAAAAATATTATATATCTATTTTTTGTTGATGCTTTAGTAATTGAGTTAAGTATTCATAACCTATTTTATTATAGTTTTTGAATTGTGAAGTGAATACTTACTTTTGTTATAGGTATTTCCAGAAAATAACTTCTTTAAAGATAACATTTTTATCATAAAAAAACTGAAAAAATTTCAAAAAAAAAATTATGTTCTGGATATCTTTACTTATCTTATTAAAGCATTTTTAAGAATATGAAGATCAAGATCTACGGTTCAATTATCTCTCTTATAATATTAAAATATCTTAAATATTATTAAATGCCGTAACACTTTACCGAATCATTCCTTGTAACCTCAAACAAATCAAATTTATTTTGTTTTCTATTTAATGTTTTTCCTCTATTCTCTTCCGGATTTAGACTTTAGAACATCATTATTAAAATAAGCGTTAAGTATGTTAAGTTAAGCATGTTATTATTGTACACAATTGAGGTTAAGTAAACATTACTGTTATTATGCTTACTGTTCTATTTTCTGTTAGTGTATTCATCCTTCGTGCAATGCCGCAATTCGTCATTAGTTTGCTGGAATGGGAAAGGTTTGCAGTGATTTTCTTTATCATTTGCGGTCCTCGGGCATTGTACAATGTGTCGTCTGTCGGCTGTCGTCTGGGCGGGATTTTGGTCCTGCTCTTGGGTCGGCACTGAATCTGAGTCTGGATCTGGGTATGGATTTGGATTTGGGACGAACCCAAACAAACGGCCAATGCAGCTAATGCTGATTTCATTTGTTGTGCCCTCTGCTGGCAGGGTGGCAAATATTGTAAATGAGACTGCGACAAAATCATCAGACAAAGGCGGCAATGGAACAAAGCCCTGCGCTCCCTACACACGAATAAATATCTGCATATATATATTGTAAAAAGCTGTTAACGAGACCCTCAAAAGGGGGCAAAAAAGGTAAACGGCCTGAAAAACAAAGGACGCACAAAGAGAGAGTTGGGAGATAACCTCCCTTTCAGGCCCAATTGAAATAATTAAGTGTCAAAATGGCGCCCACTCACATGGAGTGGGGCCAGGGCGGAAATGGAAATGATTTTTCGTGAAAATTGCTTGGCCCAAGTAAAGCGAAGCTTTCCTTTGCACCAACGCTGTTCGGCGACGTAAAGTGTAAACAGTTTAAAGCAATTGCTGGCTCGGAGTGGAGTTCCTGCCGGGATTAGGGGAGCACTGCACTTGACACGCCCGACTTGAGAAGGGTCGTTAAATACTTAACTATTGCGTGAGTCGTTTGGGGTTTTCGCCGCACAAAGAAGATTATTCCGGTAATGAGAATCCAGATAATGCGCTCCATGGAAGTCGGGGAGTTTGTGCAAATTAAGTTAGGATTTGTGTCTCTGGGAACCCGTAAAGTGAATTGGTGACAGTGCTGCTACTGCTCTTAGCTGAATAAGTGGTACTAACAACATAAATCTAAAATTATGCAATAGCTTTGCAACATTATTCCTATTGAGAAAATATATTGACTTGGTTAACTGTTGAAGTGGAGACTAATTTAATTTTGACTTTGTCAAAAATATTATTTAAAAAAGAAGAAAGAAAGCAAACTTCGGCAAGCCGAAGTTCATATACCCTTGCAGCTATTGCATGAATTAAATACTTTTGAAAACATTTAAATTATGATTAACTTGAGTATATGCTGAAAAACATTGAAACTATGATGATTTGCAGCTCAATTATTAGATAGTTATTTTATATATTTTTAATATTTCTATGGGAGCTATATGCTATAGACGTCCGATTTTGATAAAATTTAAACCATAATTCTGAAATAATTAAACATTGCTATATATCGAAGAACTAAACAAAAAATTAAACAAGAAAGAAAGCAAACTTCGGCAAGCCGAAGTTCATATACCCTTGCAGCTATCGCAAGAATTAAATATTTTTGAAAACATTAAAATTATGATTTACTTGCGTATATGTTTAAAAACATTGAAGCTATGAAGATTTGCAGCTTAATTATTTGATTTTTCTTTTATATATTTTTATTATTTGTATGGGAGCTATAGGATATAGTCGTCCGATTTTGATGAAATTTAAACCATAATTCTGAAATATTTAACCATTGCTATATGTCGAAGAACTAAAAAACAAATTAAAAAACAGCAAAGTTATAATTTTTTCGATTGTTCCTATGGGAGCTATATGCTATAGTCGTCCGATTTTGATGAAATTTTAACCATAACTCTGAAATATTTAACCATTGCTTTATGTCGAAGAACAAAACAAAAAATTAAAAAACAGCAAAGTTATAATTTTTTTTCAATTATTTTTCCGATTGTTCCTATGGGAGCTATATGCTATAGTCGTCCGATTTTGATGAAATTTAAACCATAATTCTGAATTATTTAACCATTGCTATATGACGAAGAACTAAACAAAAAATTAAAAAATAGCAAAGTTATAATTTTTTCAATTATTTTTCCGATTGTTCCTATGGGAGCTATATGCTATAGTCGTCCGATCCGGCTCGTTCCGACTTATATACTACCTGCAATAGAAAGACAACTTTTGGGAAAGTTTCATGCAGATAGCTTTAAAACTGAGAGACTAGTTTGCATATAAACGGACGGACAGACGGACAGACGGACAGACGGACGGACAGACGGACATGGCTAGATCGACTCTACTAGTGATGCTGATCAAGAATATATATACTTTATAGGGTCGGAAACGTCTCCTTCACTGCGTTGCAAACTTCTGACTGAAATTATAATACCCTCTGCAAGGGTATAAAAACAGCAAAGTTATAATTTTTTTCATTTATTTTTCCGATTGTTCCTATGGGAGCTATATGCTATAGTCGTCCGATCCGGCTCGTTCCGACTTATATACTACCTGCAATAGAAAGACAACTTTTGGGAAAGTTTCATGCAGATAGCTTTAAAACTGAGAGACTAGTTTGCATATAAACGGACGGACAGACGGACAGACGGACGGACAGACGGACAGACGGGCATGGCTAGATCGACTCTACTAGTGATGCTGATCAAGAATATATATACTTTATAGGGTCGGAAACGTCTCCTTCACTGCGTTGCAAACTTCTGACTGAAATTATAATACCCTCTGCAAGGGTATAAAAACAACAAGTTTTTTCAGTTTTTTTCAGTTTTCTCTTTTGTGTTTTTCTATATTTCCTGTTTTTAAAATTGGTTGACAAAGCCATTAAATAATAGAAAAACGTTAAATAATGTCTGCATTTAATTCCTTTCTAAATACGTTTTTCTTAAAGATTGATTTGTGATGCTTTGCTTCTTGGAATAAAATAAATCTTAAAATCACTGACAAACTAATGAATTAAATGCATTTATTGTGGTGTCGACCAAGATGTTGTTGTTTTCTGTTTATAAAATTGGATGCTGGCAGCTCTGATTAGTGTCGCCTTGGGGGGCGTGAACAAATTGTATTCAATATTTTCTCGCTGTAGCTTCTCTGGCCGAGATTTCGCAATCTAAATAATTTGCCACAAGCAAACAAGCACTCTACTCTTATGGTACAAAATAAACACTTGGACTTCACCCCCTTGGCCCCCCGTCGAACACGAAAACTTTGCCAATATACTGACAGCAGTTCCAGTTGCCAGTTTGCAGTTCACAGTTAACAGTTTACAGTTTGCAGTTTGCAGTTTGCAGTTTTCAGCTTTCAGCTTTCAGTGCCTCCCCCTCCTCCCCCCCCAAAACTAATACCCCTCGATGCTCGACCTGCTGACCGCACGCATGCTAAAAGTGTGGTTGCACCTCCCAAAAAGGTGTGGCTCGGTGGTGGTGCTCCGGTGACTTTGTGGCCCAGCCAAAAGTTCCGGCCCGGAGTTTGTTGTTCTCGGCCGTTGTTTTTGACAGAAATTGCAGGAAAAGCCGGTGCGGTACGGTGCGGTGCGGTGCGGTGCGGTGCGGTGCGGTGCGTAGAATCTCCTGCTGAGAGCCAAGATACCAGGAACCACTTCGCTTGGCCGCAACGCAGTTATGCAATCACAAAGTTGCTGCTGCCATCGTCTTAGCCACTGATTGAAATTCCTCGGCCAGCTTTGCGTTGGCTGCCTATAATAATTTTCTCGGCAACCGGGATGGTTTTTATTGGGGCTATGATTATTATCATCAGCATCAGACTACTTTTTCAATCCCAGCTGGAAGTCCGTTTCCATGTCTTCTTAATATACCCTAAAGTTATTATTTATAAGATGGCCATTTGGGTAAAGAGCTCAGAGGGCTGTAAATATGTAAAGCCTGCTAAACTCTCTGGAAAAGTTTGGTAAAGCTCTTGTACAACACAAATATTTAGATTTTCACTAAACGTTTGTATCACTCAGAAAACATGAGTTTAGAAGGGTATTTATTGCTTCTACTTCCTTAAACTACAATGCAACTTGCTCTAATTGTTGTTGCTGCTGCTGTGGATACAATAAAGTCTGCTTCTTCGGAGCTTTCTCCCACAGACTTGCCAATATTTTGCTTCTGCATTTATTTCAGCACTGCAATTGAGGTTTTTGATTAGTTTTTACCTCCTCATTGCAATGGGGAGCCATTGATTGCGTATTCTTATTGTTGCCGTGTTGTGAGCTGGGTCGGAATGAAATATTTCCCCATTTAATATCTCGACGATGTGTTGCATTCACTTCAACAGAGGATTAGGGTGAAAAAAGCAATGATGAGAAGCCAAAGCTTACAAAGCAAACTACGTTATTAGTTTTTGTGTTTATTAATTTCACAAAGGTATCTTTCTTAAATAGGTGAATACAAATGTTCAATCAAATTATAACATATGATACATGGGTGTTTAATTTAAAGGGCTCTACAGCATGTCTCGCAAATTTGAATTAATCGTGTGCATCACTTTTGGCCATGGTTGTTTATTTTAAGAGGGTCTATAGCTGATCCCACTGTGCTTATTTTTATGAATTTTTAAAGTTATTTGGCTCACATATTTGATTAATATATTTTAAAACCCAAATATTTGTAACAAAAGTGTTTATGCGCTGCGGAGAGAATTATTTTTCAGTTTTATGTCAATGACTTAAGTTTTTTGTAACTCTATTTACTTTTTACATTTAAAAGTACCGAGTTTTATTTTTGTGTTGAATACTTTTAGGCCAACCATCCGTTAACAGCTCGTGTGGCTCTGTTAACAGACTTTGGATCGTTTTCAAACTAACCAAAGCTCAAAAAAACTTATTTGATTTCACATTTAAACTATTCGTTTGAGATCCATGTTTTCACGTTTTTCCCCAGACGACTATTGTTGGCCGCTGCTTAGTTTTTCCAATGCGGCAAAGTTATGATTGTTTGCCCTGTATGTACGTGCAGGCGACTTGAATCTTTCCTGATTGAATAGAATTTCTACTGGTTTCCTGTTTGCTTGCGGTTGTCGCCTGGTAAGTGTTAGAATTTATTTGTTTGTTGGCCTGCCAATGGCAAGTAGAAATCCCAGTCTAGACGAAGTGCTTGCGCAAATATTTGCTGGTCTCTTAGCCACACCTTTACCTATTTGAGGTTTTTTGTACGGGGATCGATTTGCCAGCCGCAGGAATTTCCGCCCATTAGCGAGCTAAGCGACACGGAAACTAACACCCTTGTCAAGTGAAACCTGCGTTTTTACCCTGGGATTTGTAATGGCTAGTGGGCTATAGGAATTTTTTATATGGCAGCAATAGTATAAATTAGCAAAATGGTTCTAGAACTACTAAAAAAGGGAATTGGCTTAGAATCGTTTTTTTTTTTTGTGGTACCCCAGACATCTCTGTGCAATTGCGACTGCATTCATTCGTTCTTATGCCATTTCCCTTTAGAGTTTCCTGCTTTTCACGCCTTATCTTTGTGTGCTTTTGACATTTTTGGCGTTCACTTTTGTGTGACAAGTTTTCTGTGGTTCAGTGGGGCCACTTTACGGCTTGTCAGCTTCCAGCTTCCACCTTCCAGCACCCACCAACCCCACTTTTGTGGGCCAAGGGGTGACGGCCTATTTCACACTTTTATAGACAATTTTTGCCAATTGTCTGGCGACGTTCGCATTTTTTTTTTGTCCCCCCGCTCGCTTGCGGAAGTTTGCGCAATTTCCAAAGCGGAAATGCAATTTTCGGTTCAGCTGCATTTGTCTCGCAGTGCCACGCCCCCTGCCCGCGGTATGCCGCCAACTTGGGCGGCTTGCCAACACATCGTATATCAAATGCAGAGTTGGCAGCCCCTGACAATGACATGCAGCGAGCGTTCAGCCAAACCAGAAAAGGCCGACAGCTTTTTGGGGGTGTTGGATGGTGGGTGGTAGTTGGTGGGTGGTGGTTGGGGGTTGGGCCAATAGGTGGAGGCCTCCGAAGGCCGCCAAAAAAAGCCAACTCCTGGAATCGGCCGCTGTAGCGTGTGTCACGCCTTTTGTGGCCAGATCGGAGAATATATATTCACACGCTTTTTGCTCGCTTTCTGCCAAAGCTCTTTGTGCCCGAAAGTACTTTTATTTATTTGCATATAAATTATTCAATTGTTCCCTTGCTTATCTTTCTTGTTGGCTGGCTTCCGTTTCTGACCCCCCGGCGGGGAGTCTATCAAGTGCCGAGAATGCATTTGCAATTGCAATCGCAATTGATTTTTGATATCTGTGGGCGTGGCATTAAACAATTTTTGATTTACGATTCCGAATTCGGCAAATGTTGTCCAGAATTTACTGAACTTTTGGCAGTGCAAAAATGAAAGGAGTTTAAGCAGAGTTCGATATGCTGTTGATTAATTCGCATTTAAGAATATTGCTGTGCTCACTAATTAAACATGATTTATTTATGACTCAAAGAAGTTCGTACAATCAATAAATAAATAACAAATGATATTCTGAATAGCTGCTTTGAATATATTTGTTAAATTAATTTGGCTTAAAATATACAATATTTGCTGCAACGATTAAAATTAATTATTGCATTGAAGAAGCTGCTCAAACTATTTAAGCTCCTATCAAACGGCTAATTAGGAAATCAAGATTTTATACTTGAGCTAATGCTCAAAAGAAGTTAACTTATCCAACGTGTACACTCATACCATGCTTGCAAATAAACAAAACAGACATTGTGATCTAAAATGTATTGCCCGACTTTTAAGAACTTTTAAGATAATTACAAAATAATAAGAATACAAGCTATAGACGAGATATCCGTTACTCAGCTAACCAATTTCAAAATTACAATCCGATCAAGAATTTGTATACTTAATAGGGTCAGAAAGGCTTCCTTTTACTTGTTATATATTTTTTAACGAATACAATAAACCTGTTTATATGTCCCAAGACAATTTAAATAAAATTTTTGTTTCTGATACTACAAAACATCGAAGTGTTTAATTTTTTGTTCCTGAGATCACACTAAAAACTTCAATTTATTTAGTCGCAAAAAGTTTATTAGTTTAAGAAGCAGGCGTACTGGCCTCAAAAAAAAAAAAACTAATACATTTTTTTAGCCACTCGGCTCCTTGCAGTTTCCAATTGTCTGCAGAGTTTTGGCTTCCGTTGCCGTTCGACACGTGTGCTAAACGGTTTTTCTGCACCTCCCTCCCACCAATTGTCCCCCGCTCCCACCAATGGTCCCACCCACTCATTGTCCCGCCCGGCGCCTCCCAAATGTCAAATGTCAACTGCAGCTTCGCAGTTCTCAGTTCTCAGTTCGTAGTTCGCATTTCGCACAGACGTGCTCTTCGACTGGCTGCGCAAACATTTGCAAGGCTGTTATTTTTGGCCCTGCGAAAACACGCTTCAATAACATTCAAAACTCGAGACGTGCGAGGCCTTGGCTTGTCACCGAAAAAGACTCGTATCTCCTAATATCTGCTGGGCGCTACATGTGTTGTAAATTTATTAGCTGTCATATAAATCTTTGCACTTGGGCACCCGAATGCGAAACGTGTGCGCCCCCAAATTGGAGGGGCGTGGCGCCTGTTCATGGGTAGATAAGGGAGATTAAGGAGAACCCCTTTTTACTTTCTTGGGGGCATTTTTCATTTGCATGAATGTTACTTAAGGAAATTCATAATTTTTATGCGAGGCCCAGCCCCTAATTGGGTACAGTCTCGTCTCCGGCTAAATGTCAGGGCTCTCACTGTCATTTGTTTAATTAATATTTCCCCTAAGCAGGGGCCATATATATGTATTTAAGTTAAGCATTTACATGCAGACTGCCACATGTGTACTTTTCTTGGGGTCTCGTCGGCAATTTGCAAAGTGCTGCGTGGGCTTCGACTGAGATTTGTTCTCCACAGTTAGGTAGGAGTTTTATAATCACAAAAATATAAAAAAGGATTCTAGAAACAGTTGTACTACTTGGAAGTGAACTGAATTGCTGAGCAGATAATTCACGATTATTTATTTATGAATAAAATGATTATCCCGTATATTTATAAACATGTTTTACAATTCAGGCTTTAAATTGTGATGTTATCCGCAGCTTACAGTATATAAGACGTCTGAAAATTGTTTCACTAAATTGAGAAATTAAGATTAAATTTAAGAAATTAAATAAAATTTACTTTTAACAAGAAGAGAAGTAAAGTTTGGTAAGCCGATGTTTATTTTCCCTTGTAGGTATTGCAAAAACTAAAACATCGGTTGTTTCTATGACAGATAAATTAATAATATAAAAAACGTAGTTCTGCACTATCAAATTACTACTTAAAAAAATTAAAAAATTGAGAAGTTACATTTTTTAAAATATTTTTTGAAATATTTCGATTGTTCTTATGGAAGGTATATGTTACTTTAAAGGTTTGAACACGTCACCTTCACTGCGTTGCAAAGTTCTGACTGAAATTACAATACCCTCTGCAAGAATATAAAAACAGTGATACAAATGGTTTTCATCAACTGTTTGTAATTTGTGTAAAATAGAGTGGCTTGGCATTATAAAGTGTAATATAATTTTATTAAATGCTTTGTTTTAAATATGTTACATAAATAGATACTATATCTTTATATTTTGGCACGCTTTTGTCTCCGCACTCTTTGCTCTTCACTCATATTCCATCACTGCGTCTCCGATTGTTCCGCCTGCTTGAGGGGATTCCCCTTATCGTCGATTTCCATGGACGGCACCAAAGGGGGCTTGAATCCGTACTCCAGTTGAAGGTTGCGCCCGAAGTCGGGACTGCGTTTCAGTGAGTGCCCGTTGCGCCATCGCTGGAACTCATCGAACTCGCTGGTCAGCGGGGCATCGCCGGGGCCCGAAACGGAGGAGGTGGTGGCTGGAACGGGGCCAATGTAGGATTTGACCATCTGGACGGGAGCCGAGGAGGCGGCGGCGGTGGCCAGGTCGACGGGCAGGGTGTTGTAGATGTAGCGGGCACCCTGCAGCCAAGGCGAACCCTGCGGCGGCGGCGGTGGGCGAAGGTCGAACTTCATGTCGGCCAAACTGAAGGTGGCCACCTTGGGCGCCTCTCCCCTCACGGGCTTCACCGGCTGCTTAATGGCTGCCACCGGCTTGCTCAATTTCACCGCCTTGGGGGATTGCGGGGCAGCTGGGGCCTTGGCCGTCAGTTGGGGCAACAGCTTCTTGAGCATCCGCGTGTAGTAGTTCTGCAGCACCTTCGGCGGAATGTGGGCCACGGAGTGGGCCCAGGGAGTCAGGGCATTGGGATGGCCGTGGTGGGCGAAGGCCAGGGAGGAGTGACCGGGTGGCATGGGCATGTGTATGGCCACGGGCACGTGAATCGGAATGGCCATCGGGCGGTCCACGAACTTCTCCACAATCTTCTCCACATGCACGGGCCTCTCTACAATGCGCTCCACCTCCACGGGCACGTGCTTCTCCACGATCTTCTCCACCACCCGCTCGACGGGATAGGGCACGGGGTGCTCCACAATCGTCTCCACCGGATAGGGACGATCCACGTAGTGCTCCACGTGGACGGGCACGGGCACAGGCTGTGGCACGGCATAGGGAATCGGTATATGCTTCTCCACCACCTGCTGCGCATGGTGGTTGTGGTCGTGGTCGTGGTCGTGATATGGTTGTGGAGCAGGGTGCTCATGGTGGTCATGGTGGTTGTGGTGGTCATGGTGATCATGGTGGTCATGGTGTTCAAGATGTTCAAGATGTTCAAGATGAATCTGAGGTTCATGGTTCAGCTGCGGCTCATGGAGCACCTGATGATCTTGATGCACCTGATGATCTTGAGGAACCTGTTGCACATGATTCTCCTGATGATGCACCTGCTGCTCCTGCTCAGTCGGAGTGTAAATGGGACCCGGATGAACCGTTTGCTGAACGGGACCTGGAGCAGAGTGATCCGAATGGCCGGTGTCCAGATGAATGGCTGCATGCGAAATGGCCACCTCTTGGGGCGAACTGTCGTACTCTACGTGGATGGGATTTTTGGCCAGAGATGAGTAACTCTTGGTCGGATCAGCCGGAGCAGGCGACGGCAGGTGGTTGAGCAGATAGGGCTGGTGGTAGATGGTCTCGTGCTGTTCCACCAGACGTCCATCCTTCTCCGTGATCAGTTTGTTGTGGATGTTCACGGATTTCTGCACTTCCACGAAGGTGTAGGGACTTGATTTCTTGGGAACTGGAGCTTGAACGACATGTTGCTGGGATTGCTCGGCGGCTGCCTCCGCCACGTACGTATGTGGAGACGGATGATTGACTGTGATCTGGACACCTGGCTCGAGGGTGTGAGAATGAGCCACCTGAGGAGCTGGCGAGGAATGAGGTGGCGATGGCGTGTTCAAGGTGACAAAAACCAGGCTATTGGGTGTGGCGGACGCGGGAGTGGGACCTGCATAGCCGGAGTATTGCGGCACCGCCGGCAAGGGCGAGGAAATCGCCTTGGTGTGCAGCGATTCCGGCTTCTGCTGCTCCGGCTGTTTTTGAACCTGTGGAGTCACCTGGCTGAACTCCTGTTGGTAGGCCAACTGGGCAGCAGGTCTCACAAGCTTTCCATAGTCTTCCTCCTTTGGCTGGCGAAGATTTGGCCGCTGCGGAGGACTCTGCCCCTCGTAGTGGAAACTGCCCTTCGGCAGGGGTCCAACACCACTGCCCTGGACGATGGGATTGAAGCTCTTGAGGAACTGGCGCGAAGGAGCCTCGGGGCTGGGGTGATGCTGCTGGAATCGCTGCTCACTGTGCACCTGGAAGTGGTCAAGCGAGTGCTGGGGCGCCTGCAACTTGACCTCCTCTTGAAGTACCTAAAAAATACATTGCATTTAATTACAGAACGAATCGGAAGTTATCTTCAACCAGCCGAAGTTTTAAGCGCTTGCAGTCAAGAAATGGACCCGAAATTATATAAAACCATATAAAGCAAAAAAGCGTGATATAAGCTGAGTTCTTCAAAAACAACGAAATTTAAAAAAATGCTACCTTACTGTTTCTATGGCAGCTTAAGAAGCTTTAAGCTTTAAAATGATCATTGGACATACATTTAAATATGATTTCGATGGTTTCAAAAATCTAATTACTCATTGCTATATGATAAATTCAACCGACTTTGATCTAATATCTATAATTAGGTTATAAAAACTACAAAAATATAGTTTAGGGAAAAAAAAACCAGACTATTTATACTCAAATTATAAAAAAAAGAACAGCAAAATTTAACATATAAAGCATATATAGACGTCCTTTCTTTGCCGTGTTTCAACTTGCTCTGCGTACACACAAAAAAAATACAGTTGATTAAGTTTCAAATCTCTAGATTTTAAACAGAGCTGGCGTACTATTGAAACAGACGGGCAGACGGAAATGGCTATATCAATATATTGTCATACTGATCCACAATATATATATGTCCTTCACTGCGTTACAAACTTCTGATAGCTATGGGTATAATAACCGTTATCATCCCAAAGTAAGCTCCTACCTTTCCCTGTCCCTTCTGCGATTTCTCCACAGTGTCGTCGTGCACGATGTGCACATTGATCTCCTGATCCTGACCAGGACCCTTCTGGTTGGCATAGCTCTCGACGCCATTGAAGGTCGGAGCTGGCAGGCGCTGTTGGTACGCCTCTCTGCCCACGTGGCGCGTCTCCGCAATCTGGTTGTCGTCGATCTCCTGGCCCTCCTCCAGCTCCACCTCGTGCTCGCCCAGGATCACGATGGGAGAACTTTCTGCCGCCACCAGCGTCTCATTGTCATCGCCCTCCGGTTGGAGTAGCACACTGGGCAACACGGGAGCAGCCACTGCAGCCCGGTTGATCCTTAGCAGCTCATCGC
Organism: Drosophila elegans; assembly: GCF_018152505.1. Lineage (NCBI taxonomy): Eukaryota > Metazoa > Arthropoda > Insecta > Diptera > Drosophilidae > Drosophila > Drosophila elegans. The sequence goes on along the minus strand of NW_024545903.1, from coordinate 2,668,892 downwards.
GTGAAATGTGGTTGCTGCCGTCCCGGAATCCCGGATCCCGGATCTGCTCCACCACGATCTCCGTGTGGCCCGGCCCCAGCTCCCGACGGTACTCCTTCGTCACGGTGGTCTGGTAGCTGTAGTAAGTGGCATTTGGGGCTGTAGCTGGAGCTGGAGCCTCTGTAGCTTTTTCAGTGGTGACGGCCTGGGTGGTGCTGACCACATCCACCACTGTGGGTCGCGCCACCGCTTTATCGGTGGTAGTGGTGGTAGTGGTCGTCGTGGTGGATGTAGATGCTTCCGTGTTTCCACTAAAGCGGAAAATGTCGGAGAATCCCTTGGGGAACAGATTGGACAGCACCTCGTTGACGGTGTCCGTTCGCGAGCGAGTCACAATCTGCTCAATGGGCCTTTGGCGACGGGCCACCTCCACCGGCAGCTCATCGTTGATGTCGAACTGGATGTAGCCATGCCCATTGGCGGGAGTATCCGAATCCCTCGGAGGCAGCACGGTGGGCAGAAAGCCTGGGACACTGGAAACAGGAAGAACCCATTAGTTGTGTTTAAGTCACTTGTAAAAAGAAACGGAATTTAAATATTTTTCGATTTGATTTTTATCCATTGCTGTTCTAGTTATTTAGAATTTCGAAATTTAACTTAACTAATTTATAATTATTTAAATAACTATAAATAACTATACTAATTATTTAACTAAATGTATAATTATTTAAATATAATGTATTTAAAAGACGTAAGACCCATCTTAATGTAAAACATTCAAATATTTTGTTCCAATATATTAATATGAAATCATGCATTTTAATATGCATTATAAAGGTCTTAAAGTATGATTTTATATTTAATTTAAATTTCAAATATACAATTTTATATTCCTATATTTGAATATATAACCACGCACTTTATATTATACATAGTTAAAAGTATGATTTCATATTTATTTTCAATAGGAAATATATAATTTTGAATTAAAAGGCCAGATACATTAAACTATTAAATTTTATTCAGTGTTATTAGGTATATATTTTATATTTTAAAACACAGCTTCTGAGGTTTAATAAACTTAAAATTAAGTTAAATTCGTTCATTTTCGTCTAATTTGTTTAATTCTTTTCTTAGGATGATCTCGCCCCTGCGATTATATATATGCGGATTATAATCCGATTTGACATCAATTCATCAAAAAATAATGGTTTACGGGTGAATTATTAACCACTTGAATTCGAATTGGTTATTTAAAGTACTTTCAGTACACCGAAATTCGACTAAAGGATCACAATGAAGAAAAGTATTATGAATGTACCTTGAATGTGAATATTCAACGAACTTTACTTTCTGCTTTGATCTTTGGCTTACCCCACGAACTCGTCTTCTTTTTCTGTAACTGACGCCTCCAGTTCCCTCTCCGGATCTGTGTCCTCCAGCAGTTCCCTTCCCAGGCTAGTGCTAGTGCTGGTACTGGTGCCTTCGATGACCTCGCGGATGAGTTGGCCGGCTGCCTGCTTATTAAGCTGTCAAAAGCGACGCTCATTGCCTGTCAAAATCTTTCACTAAACTCGGACTCACCTCCTTGGGGCCGCTGTCGCTCAGGGCTGACTCGGCTGCCTGTTCCGTGGAGTTCTGGGTGGGAATTGTGGGTCCGAATGCGAGTGGGGGTGGGGGATCATCCGAGAGGACCGGCTGGACGATGATGGCCAACAGACAGCAGAGCGTGGCTGCCGCCGCTAGCAGATGTCGTTGGTGGCGGTGGGGCCGCATGGAGCTGTTGCGGAAATGGCCAAAAGTAGAAAGAGTTAGCTGGGCTTTTGGTGTGCGAATGGTGGTGCTGGTGGTGTTGCTGGTGCTGCTGGTGGTGGTGTGAATAACCCCGGCGACCACGACGAATTCCAAGCGACAAATGGAGGAGTCGTCAAGCCTGTTTGGGCCCGCTTCAAAGGCCATCCACTAGCCTCTACTGCACTCCACTCCACTCCACTCGACTCGAATCGAATCCACTACACTCCTGACTATTATAGCCACTCACTTGTCGGGCTGTTTGATTTTAACCGATACGTCGCTGGATGATGATTTTTCCTAAGTGGCTGCCTTGGCACTTTTGGCGGATGGCGCTTTTCTTTCTCTTTCGCCGAGAGATTTTCCCTAAAACGTTTGTCGCTTTTCTTGGCAAGTTGTTGAACTTGGGGCTGCGTTTGCTTGCGGCTTATGTCATTGCTACTGGCAACGTAATGAATTATTAATTACCCCCACCGCCTGCACCACGCATTTAATTTGGAAAATTGAAATTGATGGCGTTTAAAATGGTTCGTACGGGTTTTCACATAGTTTGGCCGCTGCCTGTATTTTGATAGGCATTAAATATGCATGCCAAAACATATTTCACCTGCAATATTCATGGCTAAGTGGCCCGGGGCTCTTTTGAGCAGGTCCCCTGCCTGGCTATCTGGCTATCGGGCTAACTGGCTGTCTAGCTATCTTGTTGGCCAAATAACACAAGAAAGTGGAGCTTTCGTTAGGGAAATTGTGGCCTTAATTGGGTATGGATAATGATCTGAACTGTGCTATTAAATGGAAGACATTTCGTATGTACGTTCGGTTTAGTCGGGAATTTGACCTTTCTTTGGCCTCACTGAAAATCATTGAATTTAAATGCAAAAGTCCTGTTCATCGAACATAGAGTCACAAACCAATTTCATCCGTTTCTAACTCGATTTGCACATTTAAATTGTTTTTTTTTTTTTTGCATTACGCCCACAGAGGAAATATTAATTGGCACATTTAAATGGTCATTTAAAATATTTTCCTCGCTTTTTCATTTACCTGCATCCATCAAGTATTGCGCGACGGAGTTTTTATATATATATTGTGCCGTAGGTTCGATTGGATGCAGCGGAATAAAATGAAAACACTCAATTATTTATATTGATTGCCGTCCAATTAAAGCGCACTTATAATCACTTTTCTATTCGATTAAAACAATTGTAATTCTCTGAGCTGCGGATGGCACAAAGGTGTATTTCGGCGAGTGTTTTCAGGTGCTCTTTTTGCGACCCTGCCAGCTGCGCGTGCGCGTTGCGAATGAAAGTGAAACCGTCGGGCACTGAACATTTCGTTTTCTTTTCATCGTCGTGGGTTGCAAGTTGCTGCCGTTGCTGATGTTGCTGCTGATGTTGCTGCTGCTGATGTTGCTGCTGCTGATGTTGCTGCTGCTGCTGCTACGATCCTTAAAGTGTAGCACAAAACTTGTCCAGCCGGCGATTGCGCAAGCGAATCTCTGTCTCTGTCGCTCCTTTGGAGCAGTGACATTTTTGTTTTTATGGCTTTCTACGGCGGCAGCATTGACCCTGCCAAAAAAACAAAAAAAAAAGCAGGCGCGGGAAAACTTTATAACTGGTTTTGCCAGCCAATGACAAAGGCATAAGGCATATGGCGAAATCCCCTGTGAAAGCCCTTGTCATGACCTAAACGCCCTTTGCCACCTGTTTTTACCAGCTATCCCGCTCGTTGACATACAATTTCTTGCCGCATTTCCTTGCACCATAACACCTGATGCAATTATCGCATTCATTTTACACCTGTCGGTTCGATCACCTTCGAACGCATTGTTTTCATACGCTTTTCCTCCGCTTTACTCCGCTTTTCCAGGCATTTTCATTAATTTTTAATGAGGCCGCTGTTGTTGTGGAGCGTTTGACGTTTTCGGCTGATTGATTAATGTGGATGCGGTTTGCGGACGGCGGTGCACTTGTTTTTTATTTCTCTCTGATTTATTAAAATGCGTCTTTTTTATTTATGCTTTGGTAATTCATTTTATTTATTGCATATTTAATGATATCGCTTTTATTTTTTTCCACTGGCGTTTTGAAGATATTTATTTTTATGAGGAAATTGTTTGAATTGAGATATTTCATGAATTTTAATGGGAATACATTTGAATTTCACAATGCAACTATTGCAACTGTTTTAAAGGCCTAGATATATATTTAAATGGCAGTAAATCGATTGGTATTTCAAAGTTACATATAACCAAAGAAATATTTTACAATAAGTGAAATTTATTTTGTTTTACAGAAAAGGAGGAGAAAATCAAAAACACGTGTCTTTTTTATTAAATTTGCTTAAAAGCTGTTACACTTCAAATTTATTGAGCAAAAATATTTATGGTAAAACGAACACTTGTTTTACTAAGAGCCAAACCTCAGAGACAATTATGTTAAAGAAATATAAAATGTATTTTAAAACTATTGAGTTAAATTTTTGTGTTTCTTGCCAATGAAAATGTCCGATCGATAAATGTATATAAAATCTCAAAAATAAGTAAACAGAACAAAATATTCCACATAAATAAAGCATTTCAAGAAGAGTTTTCTTGAATATAAACCAAACAAGTTCAGCCACAAAATATCTGTCAACGATAAAATTGGGGAAAGTGGGTGTTCTTCCGAAGCTAATACCCCTATTAAACACAGATATAGATCCAGCCATCATTTAGGCTCGATTTATGCCTTCCATAATCGGTTAGCTTCTTTATCTGCCTGCATCTCATTAAAGAAATGTTGCATGCCTCATGCACACACATCTAACTTTCACCAATGACGCTCGAATGGAAAAATTGAAACTGGAACTGGGGCCGAAATCGCTTTTTCGGTTGGCATTTCCTCCGGCGTTTTCCGCACCAGTCGCACCAAACCTCAGAGACAATTATGATGAAAGGCCAGGGAGCGAGATTGCATAAGCGAGGCGAGGAAATCCGAAAAATTCCCAACCGAAGTCCGAGGAAATGCGAGCCATAAATTGCCGTGACCAGCAACTTACTTGGCTAATTTTCGCCGGATCAGCATTTGGTAAAAGTGTAACAGAAGTCGCCTGAAGTCGACTTCCTTCCGCCTGGAAAAACTTGTCGCTGCAGCATTACAAAATTGTCGAAAAATTGGCAAAGGAAATCATGGGGATTCCTTGACCGCAAATGAAATGGGACAATGAAATAAAATCAAAAAGGAAATCACAGAAATTGCGGAAAAATCTATTAAAAGCAATTCACTTAATTTCGTTGCCGTCATCGCTCATATTTACTTATTGTACTTCTCCAAAAAGCGCAGTCAGCCGGATAAGGCGGTGTCGGTGGGGGCGTGGCAGTCGGCTAATTAAGTGCGCAGGGCAAATGAAATATACAAGCAAAAGAGGAAAAAAGGTAATTACAATCAATGGGACCAATCGGTGCGGTGGTGCCTCAGACCAAAAGCCAATTTCATGCAACAATCAATCAAAAACAATTTTTAATTTTGCGTTTACAATTTTCAGGCTGATCTGTTTTTTTCTTTCATACTTTTGCACGCTTTTCGCCGCGTTGTTGGCCTTCCTTGCGTCCATTTTTTTTCTGTGTGAAGTAAATTGGAAAATAAAGTTAAAATTAAAATGCATTAATTGAACTGTGAAATTTCATGCACGCGTATTGGGAGGAATTATTGGCGCCCAACGATGTGCAATGAAAACGATTTTAATTGTCAGCGTTTTAAGCGTTTAAAGTCGTCAGCGATAACTTGGCACAAATGGCAAAGGGAATATGACTGCCAGTTGTTCCATAGTTATACCATTCTTTGTGAGCTTTAAAAATGTTAAATCATGCCAAGCCGAAAAATATATACATAGATGACAGGTGTTGGGCCAGCTGCTCGCCATTGTGCAACTTGAAAGCCACTTGCACTTCCCCCAAAGCCCAATTAGTAGATTTCTCCAACCACTTGCGATAGCCTGGGCTGCACTGCAAGAGGAAAACACAATCCTCGCCCAATCGCAGGCAAAACCCACTTATCAGGCAGCATTAACATCTGTCCATACATAAAGTTATCAGTCGACTTGCCCATTTTGCGACTGCATTAAGCCCGCAATTTTATGGTCAGAGCCAGGCTCTGGATTTGGGTTCCTCAACGATGGCGCCTATCATAAGCAAATTGAATAATGTGTGTGTGTGTGGCTCCAGCTCTGAGGGGAGTGGAGCGGGGCGGGGCTGGGCGGGGACTCCAATTGCCAGTTTTCGCAGCCGGTTTTGGGTGTTTTGTATTTGTATTTGTATTTGACTTTGGCCGAGGCAACAATTAAAACGAAATGCGCACAGTAATGCCAATTGGCGATTGCGGATATCTGCAGACTGGTCCAGTAAAGGCGACGGGCTGTTTGGATGTGGACGGGGTGTACGAACACCCATTAGTTGGAGCACCTTTCGCTGTACCGCGTGCGTCGACACTAGCTGCAAAGTCAGCATCGCAGTAACAGTCACCAACATTGCCTCTGCGTCATTACAAGTTTATTACACTCGATCACTGTTCGGGAATTTTGATTGATAAATTACACTGTAAGAATGATGGCAGTGAAACTGCTATTTATCGGCGTCAATGATTGAGTATAACAAACTGGTACTGGCGAATTGAAAAGTTTGGAAATTATCTGCAACTTAAATTTTTTATACGGATTCTCACAAATTAAGATAAATAATTATGCACCTAACGTAAGTCTCAATTAAACAATCATCAACGATCTCCAGAGTTCTATACAAAATTTATGATTATATGCAAGAAATCTGAAGAAATTTTTACCTGGTATATAAATTATTATTATTATAAGCAATGCTTTTACTAGGAAAATTGAATTAAGCTTTGATGACCGTCCGTATGTTATACTCGTTATTCTGAATAAACGATTTTGCATTGTTTTATATTATAGTTATATAATTATTATTTTGCTTTATATTTAATAGTTATAGAGTTGCTGCAAGGTTAATACAAATAGTATGTTAAATATTATTCATTGCCTCTTATTAAATTTAAAGTATTTGTAATCATTTAAAAATTATCATTACTTAAAGGAGATCATATATTTTATTTATTAAAAACAAAAATAATTTTACTTAAGTTTGTTTCGGTGCCCGCGTGTTAATGTAAACATTAGCCTTACTGTACCGTACGCCCCCGCTTGCTGTAATCTCGCTGGCGCCTCGGCAGATCGAAGACATTTCACTGTCATTAGCGCCAGAAACCGGCCTGGTTATCGATGGTTGTTGCGGGCACATATAGTTGGGCAAACAGGTTGCCCGACTCTTTAGGCCAAAAAGTGTAGCAGCTAGATCCACCACAGTGTGGCCACTACAATCCTGCGGTGTCGATGTACTTTTGATTTCCAACTAATAAACAAGAGCCGCGCTGGCTGCTGCCGATTCGGCTGCTGGTGTTGACAACGCAACTCTGGGTTCGAGATTGGCATTGGCACTGGGATTGGGATTGGGCCAATGCACCAAACCGAGCCAAACCAAAAACCGGAATCTGCTTTGCGCAAAACGAGCCGAGCCTGCGGTCACCCAAAAGCTGCATTCGGCTGGCCTTTCCCTTTCGTTGGCCCCTGGTTGATAGTGATATTGATGCAACTGCCATGGCCACTGCCACTGCAACTGGAAGTGCATGCCAGCACTGGCAGAAAGCGACATTGGCATTCCGTTCAGGTCGGGGTTCAGCTTGCCAATTGTTTGGTGGACTCCCACGGGGAAGCAAATGTTTGGTGGCAGTGCAGGGAATGGAAAGTGTTCCTTGGGTGCGAGAAGATTGCTGTTTTTTTCGATTTTGTGTTTGTGGCAAAAAATCTATTCATGATGTTTGAACTCGATTCAATAGTTTATTATTTGTTTACATAAAAACAAAAATAATAAGAAAAGTAATTTTTTGTGTTTAGTAAAATAAGCGATTATAAACCATAAATATGCTTTACGACTTTAAACTTAATTACAGCGGAAGTGTTTTTTTTATTTTAAAATGTTATATAACCCGATTTCCGGTAAAAAGTACTTACAAACTTCCCTATATTTGTACAGCTTCAACCTAAACGAATGATACTTACCAACCAACCATTTGTTGTTAGCTTAAAACTGAGAGTTTTATAGCCACTTAAGAAATGAGTAGAGTTATTTACTTTTTTACCCATTACCGACTCCAGAGTAACTTCATCGTCGACTGCTGACTGTTTTTCTTCAACTGTTTTCCACATTGCTGCTTAATGACGGGCGTTGCTGGCTGCTGATTGATTGTGTATGTGTGTGTGTTGGCGACTCCTCTGCAGAGTTTTCCCGCTTTTCCGGCCCTTGGATTGGACCACCCACCATCGCCCCAGCCCCATCAAGTTAAAGCAATTTTCTTTTTGTTGCATTTCTCTGCTTTTAAATTTTATTCCATGTTCATTTTCATTTCTCTGTGTTGTGTGTGGTGTTTTGTTTGGTTTATTTTTGCCGTTCCCCTCGCCTATCATTTTTATCTGCATTTTTATTTGCATTCTTCTCGGCTTGTGTTTTACTTTATGCTAAATTGGCTATTTTGTTTTGTTGCTTTGTCACTTAAACTTGTAAATTTCCTCGGCAGGCTGCCCTGACCTGACCTTCCTGCCCCCATCACCAGGCCACTTGCTCTTCGACTCTGGCTTAAATGTAACAGTTTGTTGGCCGGGTGGCCTGACCCTAGCCAAGAATTCGGAGCTACTGCATTGCTGGGCAGTGAACGGGGTCGCTTAAGAGTTAGATTTTGATTCTGATTTCTATTATCCGGCCTACTCCGCTCCTCGGTTAAAGTTTCTGGCTTCGGTTTCCTTCATCGAGGCTTCGTTTACGGCTAAAAGTGTTTCTTGTGGTTGTTGGTGGTGGTTGCTTACATTTCTCTTGGGCCTATGACTTATATATGTAAACCGTTTCTGCTTATTGTAACACGTATTGTTGTATTTGTATTTGTATTCGTATTCGTATTCGTAATTGTATGGGTTATTAGTGTCCCTACTCCCAAACATTTTGCACTACAGATGAACATTCTGTCTCCAGTACTCGTATCGTAATTACTCATTGGTTTAAAATTAATTTGCCACATTCGGTTTGTGTTGCACTTAGGAGCTAATATTTTCTTTAGTAATATATGTTTGTTTGTTTGTTTGTTTGTTGCTTGTTGGCTTCGTTATAAATAATATTTTGTAAATATTACCAACACAATGAATCATAAATACAGTACGCACTGTTCGCACATTCACTTGTTTAGTAAGTTATTTGTTAGTTAACATGACGACGTGTTTGTTTGCTTATTTTGTTCATACAATTCGCAAATTTTTGCTGACAATAAACCCAAGGAGCGAAATCACTAAACAGAACTATACATAGGGTACACACATACAGATATGCTTGCGGGCACACTCCTCCACATATGTATATTCGTATTAATGATTAATTAAATCTCAATTTAAACTTATCATTTTACAATGCTCTTCGCTCTTTGCCAGAATTCTTGGAATTCTGCAAATGTTAATTTTGCTGTGGCTTAAATTGGCGTTAGGTTCTTCTAAGTATTTCTGGTTTTTTACACTGATCCCTTAGCCTACCGATATATAATAATTATATTTATTGCGCATAGGATATAGAATAATCTGAAGCTTAGATCGTCTATGAAATAAATTACAAAAGCTTGGGCTTTGTACAAAAAATGATGTGCAAGCAAACGATTTCGCCGGCTCTTTTTGATCTTTAAACTGAAATATTTTACAATAGCTAGTAATCGAATAGTTATGTGGCTGTACTCTGTTATATTACATACATTACTGTTTAATTTACTCGTGGAACCGCTACATATGATATTTAAATCGCTTTAATTTTGCTTTCAAACAACATTTAACACTTTTTATCATATTTTTAATATTTGGTTTTCTCCTTTGGGTTGAGCAATTCTCTACTTGAACATTTATATACAATTATCGCTTATGTGGAGGGTCTCTCATTTTTTTTTGGGGCTTTAAGTTTGCTTACTTTTGTGTTATAAAAATATTCGTAGTAAATGGAAACGATTTGTTTTTGGTCCTTTTAAACGATTGGAAAATCATAGAAAACCATAAGGTGCGATTTAATGCTTAATAGAACCCAATTTGTTTTAGGTTAAAACTTTTTTGATCATTCGCTTAATTTCATTTCCCAAAATATCTTACAGTTTCTTTGCTCGGGGGCAAATTTTGTTCAAATGGAAGGAATTTGTTCGTGCCTGGTAAGTATTACTTCGTCTGTCGCCTCTTCATTTACAATATTAAACTATAAGTTCATCTCCTTGTGCTTTTAGTACTAAACATTTTGAAAATATTTAACAAAATCAGTCGCTTTCTCGATCTCTCTTCGTCATCGAAAAGGAACATAAAGTATTCGTAATAATCAACGTTTAACAATGTTTTTCCAAAGAATTGTAAACTTGTCCTTACGATTTCTGGCTTTGGCATTTAAGTTAAGCGCACACTCATACACATTGACATACAGCGATAAGGTTACAGTTACCGTTACAGTTACAGTTACAGTTACGTTTACAGTTACAGTTACAGCTAGGGATTACAGTAAAAATATTTGAATAGCTTAGGGTTAAAGAGTCTATTCATTTTTGAGGGAGGGTTTCTAGAAAAGTGTTTCTTTTTAAGGATAGTGATGGGCCTGGGATCTTAGCCTAGGGCAATTTTGATGCTTGGCTAAATCGGTTACAGATACACATACATATTGCTATAAAGAGTAGTAGTTGCGTAGCATAGTCCACTTGGTAATGTCGAGTAGTTGGGTAAATCCATACATATGCTTAGCCATAAGGGGGTTAGGTTACATAGAACATTCGGTGTAATAAACGCGTCAGTCACTCCCAAAGAAATCATTCATTCAGCTCTAAGTCTCACACGATCCGTTCTAAATCTAATGCCTGATTCTAATTGCCAGGCCGAAAACCAGGGCCGCAGCCGGCGCCCACCCGCCGCGCCCATTGGCGGGGCCACCGCTGAAGACGGGAAAGTGGATCTGCTCCGGCCTATTGAGCTCCTCCTCCTCGTCGTCATCGTCAATCGAATTGGACAGCTGTCGATGGCGCTTCGTGAAGTTCACGTTGAAGACCGCCTCGGCCACGCCGCCCGGCGTGGACACAATGAAGTAGAAGGTCCTTGGCACACGTTCGTGCATGCTCACGTACGTCAGTCGCGCCTCCTTGCAGAAGGGCGTGGGCAGATCCTGCGGATGGGGGAAAATCGATTACATCTCTGTTGCGGACTTCCCCCAGCTACCATCTCAACTCACCTTCACCGCGTAGGCCAGCACTGTGGTGCCGTACTGGTTGCCGGGCGTGAAGACCCGATCGCCGTGCAACCAGCGGGCGGCATGAGCTGGAGGATTGGCGCAGAACTCCACATTGAGGTGCAAAGGCGATCCCGGATAGGCGATGGGCGTGGCATTGAGAGCCATTACTGTGGGTGCGCCTGGAAAAAAAAAACAACAGTATCGGGGTTAAGCTAGCTCTCCTTGAAGATACTCTCAATAAATTGTATTGCAACAGAATATTTCGGATGAAAATGTTGTAAGATGCATATATATTTATTTTTCCAACACGGCTCTCTTAAAACCTTACTTATTTTAATACAAATGAAAAATTATATGTCTATATCATATGTATATTCCTGCTTCGGCCCGCAATTCAATTTTACCATTTCTGTTGGATGAGAGTCCTGTGTTTATTTATTTAATAAAAACAAATATTATGCATAACGCTTTTTATATCATTCCTTGTTTCCTTATTGTTATTTTTTTAATTGTAACTATTTACTTTGCCATTTTCATATTTATTCACGCTCTGCACAAACTACATCAACATTAAAAATGTATTCTTTTTTAATTTTTGTTTATACGGGCTCGACATGCATACAAAATAAAATAGATATAATACTCTCGCTGCTCGTAAGGATGTGTCTGTATCGACTTGGCTGTTGATGCTTTCCTTTAAAATACCTGTAAAATACTTTAGAGGCTTCGATTTTAGGGCACGAAAAGCTTCATCCCAAAGTTGATAACCTAAAAATATTATCTGATATATGTTGAACAACACTTAGGAAATAAAAACTGATCAATTTTACGATGGGCAAGGCGATTAGAAACGCGAAGGATTAACGCAGCCGATTCACTCTTGAAAACTTTTGTGATTTTGCTCCCCCAGTAAGCGCAGCTTTGGCTCGTTAGCCAGTCCCTGAGAACTTTTCGCACCGAGATTCCCTAAGCAAACTTCCGTAAGCCTGCTACGTCGCACTTCACACATGCTAAGCCAATTCCGGCGCAACTGTACTGCGATGCCAAGTTTGCTTCGCATGGCATGGCATCAGCTGCAATTAAAGCCAGGGCGAAAAGTTTACGGCCACCGTTACCGCCACCGCCACCGCCATTGCCATCAGCATTGCCATCGCCACTAATTAAAAGCGTATCACCCGACAAATGTGCCACTTACTGCCGCACCCAGCGTTGCAAGGACGATCAGCACCTCTGGATAAGTAAACGCTGCGCGTGGAGTGGGAAAAATCAAAATAAATAGAGAACAACATGTCGTGGGGCCAAAGGAAAAGTTGGCCCAAGAACGCCGAAACTTCATTAAAAAGTTTGCGCCAAAGCGAATTTTGTGGAACTTATGTGGGCCGTGTGCCCAGGGTCGGGGATTATCCCAGTGAGATGCTAAGGCCTGACGGTGTTGGCCAACACGGCGACAATCCAATTAGACACATGTGCCAACCCTTTCAGCTCGACTTTTTTTTTGTCTTCGGCCACCTCGTCCGTTGTTGCACAACGTATTTAATTATCAAAAGGCTCGACATTTTGCAATTTTCCTCATCATCGCCCTGAGATAGAGACTTATGGAATGGAACGAGGAAGGGTTGCCACATAAACTTGTGCCGCAATGGCGACCCTGGCAAACAAAATGGTCGAAAGTGTTAAGTGCAAATGAGTGTTGGGCGGGCGGGCAGGCGGGCAGGCTGGCAGACACAAACAAAAACAAATCGAAGAGCTCGTTCGACACTCACAAATTTATAACCAGAGAAACCCCTTTTTGCAAAGGGACCTGGGCGACTAACTGTAAAATCAATTAAAGCAAGTGCGGCAGGGTTGTGTCTGCCTGCCAAATTATGCGTTCAACGCCATTTTGTCGAGCCTCAGCTCAGTACTCTCCTTTCCCGTTCCCCTTTCCCCTTCCCTTTCCCATTTTTCCCCCCGTGGAAAAAGTGTAATTTATTTGACAGCCAAAAATGATTTTTGCATGAGCCTCTTACCTCGTACCCAGCATCCTATTCACTCGGGCTCTCAAAGAGATTTAAATTCTATTTTGATTTGTAGCCAGTGAGCCGTGTGCAAGCATTTTACCCCAGAGCCCAGGTGAATGGCTGTCGACTGTGCCCCCAAGGTCAGTGCTTTGGTCATTGGTGCGACTTTTAATTTGATTTCCACTCCGTCCACCCGGGGGCGCCAAATAGAAATGAGTTTTGAATTGCCCGCAGTTGGGGAACGACGATGGCATGGGAATGATTTGGATCTACTCTTTGCAAATAATATGGATTTACAGACAATCCTTGCGTGAAATACCGATAACATCAGCAGGGGAAAAGGCAGCTGGCAAGGACTCAATTTTACCAGAGAGAAACCATGCCAGATAAAACAATAACAAGTTTCGAAAACAAGCGGTACAGACAGTGAAAAGTTCTGTCCCCCAAGTAATTGCAGCTCGCGAATGAATGCGAAAATTCAATTATTTTTCGGTCGTTATTATTTCTTTTCTTGCTTTCGAGGCCACTTTCCAACACTGTCCTCGTTCCCTGCGAATGCAAACGCATTTTATGCAGTGACGGGGAAAAAAGGACAACAGCTTTCAGCGACGGTGCAATCAATGGGGTGAAGTCGGCGTTCCAAAAAGCATCCACCACTCCTCAGCCAAAGTGTTGTAAAACGTTTTCCTCTGTAGCTGTCGTTGTGATGCTGCCTCACCTCTTTGCAAAGTTTTCACACAAAAGGCAACTACGAAAAATTAAGTTAACTTTTTCGGGCAACGGGAATTGAGTAATTTTCAGCCGTAAAACTTTATTATTTTGGACTGCAGGACTTCGTTGCGTCTGCTCCCCTTATTCCTTTGCCATTGTTGTTGCAACAATTGTAGAACATGCAAAGTTGCTGTTATTGTTTAAATATTTATTTTCAGCTGTTGCAGCTGTAAATGCCGGCAGGAAAAGTTGTCTAGTGCCCAAAAGTGGGCAAAAACATGCAAATTTCATAGGGCCAACGGGGAAAGAGGATCCGCCAAAGCAACTCTTCGGGCAATGGACCAAAGAAACATGTAATTACATTAAGCCAGCCAAATTAAGCTACACATTTGAATGGTCTCAAACGCGAAAAGAGAACAAACTTGTTTCGAAAAGTGGCTTCTAAATGGGGGTATGAAATATTTATATAAACACACACCCTAGTTTGTACACAATTTATTAAAACTTAGGTCAAACATTTGATCTATCATAACTTTAAATGTTGACAAACATTTGACAAACATTTATTTAAATTAGATTTCAACGAAATTTAGAATTTTAGCGGTGGCATGCAATTAAAATTATAACTATATACACACCTCAAATTTAACTTTAAAAAAAAATTGTTGTTTTAATTATTAAATGTCTAATTTTAAAGGGGACTTGCAAATTTTTCTGTCCAGCTTACTAATTTATAAACTCTAAGTTTGTAGCGTTAGGATGAAACCTTTGTATTAAATAAATTAAGGATATTTAGACTTAAAACCTCTGTAAATTGTGGTCCTCACTTAATGTCTCTATATTCTCTGTGGACAATTGCTAGTGCCAAAATGACAAGGAAATGGTGGAGCCGCTCAGATTAGTGCCAGCCAATTCAGGTGAGCGGCGCCAGAAGACACAAACAGCCTGCCAAACATGCCCATGGGGCTTAGACTCCACCTTGAATTCCGGCTAAGAGTCCGGCAAATGTTATTATGCATGCAGAGCTCCATGGGAAGAGAGCGGGTGGCAAACGCTAAGATAACAGCAATCCGGCAGGCAGCAAGTGAAAATAACAATCATAATATTTAATTATGCAACGGTTGCCCGAGGAACAGCACGAGCTGGACTCGAACTCGGATCCGAATCCGGATACGGGTAGGAGTAGCGGATGGGGATGGGGATGAGGATGGCCGGGGACGTAGACAGAGAACCATGTTATGCCCCTGAATAATTAATAAACATTGTGTGCACTTAATGCAAAAAGCTGCAAATAAAATTACCAACCGACCGGCTCGTTGTGTACCGAAATCATTGCCGGGCGTTGAAAAAACAAAGGAGAGCGGGTCCGGGGCTCAAATTGAAATTACGTGCTCGGGCTGAGCAATCAAAAAGGGATTAGCGGGTTGTTTCTGCTTTTAGTTTGCCATTTGTCACTTGCCAATTGCACGGGCGCTTGCCACCTTTGGGCGCTTTTAATTGAATTTATTGTCTGCGAGGTGGCAGCTGAATTATTGATTACCGCGATGACAAGTTAACCCAGTAAAGGATGCGACTTGGCGACAGGTCCGAGGCTTTTCGGCATTTATCTTAAGTTTGGCAACTTTCCGGGCCAGCCTAAGCTGCTCAAAAATTAATGAGGGGACTGGGTGGTGGTGCCGTGTCGTTTGTGTTTTAGCCAAAAGGTTGGAAAACTTCAGCAAGTCATCTTGTGTTTGTGTGGTTTGTTCTGCTTTTGTAAGTCGGAGCACGCGTTTTCCAGGAGATTTTAAGACGCGCTGCCTTGTGGCGGTAAGAATTTTAAATGGAATTGCCTTTGTCCTACAGAGAAAATTAAGTTTGTATTTAAGCACCTTTAACAGCTCTTATTTTACCCATTAATGTTTTAGTGTCAATCAAATTTATTGTATTTAAGATTCTTATAGTTGTAGTTAAAATAGTTATCTGACAAATGATTTGATTCATGAAATAATTAAGTTTTATATCCTAACATAATACAATTTTAATAATAATGGTACGATTAGACTTGGAGCATTGCAAGCAATATATAGCAGCTTATCGCTTCTTGCCTTTTATTTTGTTTTTTTTTACGGTGTATCAGAAGCATACTTGTCGCTTGGAAAACACCTACAGTATGCTTTACTTTTCCTAATTGAAATCCCTTCAAGTATGTCGACTTCAAAGTCGATTGCTTGGGGACAACTGGACTGCTCCACAAAATCCGAAAGAGCAGAACTGGGCCATTAGGAGTGACCAAACAAACTTTGATGATGCAATGACCTCCAAGTGGCGAAAGGACCGGACCGAGATCTAGACAGAGATTGATATATGGTGGAGGTAAAGTGCAGCTCTGGTTATATCAGGGTTATCTTTTCAGAAGAACAGCGTGTGTGTGTGTGTGCGTGTGTGTGTGTGTGTGTTGATTGTGCTTGCCTACAAACTCGTGTAAATATCTCTAACCCAAATCTTGAAAATTTACAAAGCGCGCTTCTATGGCTGGCAATGTTGTCAACACAAATTAAGCTAGCATGTAAAGCTGAATGCTGCCAACCCCCTCACACTCACACTCACCCCGCCACGACCCCTTAGTTTACGTATTTAAATATGCTCTTTCACTTTCAATATCAAATGAGTGGCTGGTTGGCAACTTTTGCCTGGCAGCAAGATTGCAACTTGCAGATACATGGATACGTAGATACTTTGGCCGGGACCGGCAAAGTTTGCCATATAGAACGTGTGTGTGAGTGTGAGTGTGTTTGTGGATGGAACCGAACTTTGAATGAACAGCATCGTATGAAACAGCAACCCAATTTGAGACAGTCCCCCTTTATGCCCCCTGCAGCTATTGCAAATTGCACAAGTTGCCAAAAATCGCTTCACATGTGCCACTTAAAGTTTTCGGGTTTTGGCCCGGCTCTGTCCTGCAGTTTGCCAACTTGCAAGTTGCCAGGACTCTGCTCTCCTCTTCACTTTTACTCCTTTTACCCCCCGCACTATTTTCCAGGCTACCTGCCACTTGTAAATTTAATAAATTTTTGCATTTTTTGTTTGCTTACGTTGGGCCGTGAAAGTGAGATGTCAGAAAACTTTTAAGTGATGTTGGCAAACACACAGAATTATGGTTAAACAAGATGAAAGTGAAGTCGGGAGGAATGGCAAACTTTGATGGAATTGAACGTTCATTTAGTGTTTATTTGCACGAAGAAAAACTGTCAATGTTTGCAAAACCGAAGTTGGGAATTTTTTGGAAAATTACTGAAAGCAGTTTTCTACTTAGTTCACCCCAAATGAACATTTTTTGATTAATAAATTACTATTTGCTTTAAATGAAAAACTCCGTTAGAGTAACTAAATTTGATAAAAAATCCGAAAAGAATTGCTTTGTATAGAATTTCTAAACTTAAAAATCGTTTCTATTTTAACCTTCCAAAGGTGCCCAAATTCCATGCTCAAACAGACCAAAAACCTCTGCTAAATCTTATGACAAACTCTTTCAATTTTAAACAATTTATGGCATAGTGCCTTTTCTAGCCTTCAAGCTTTTAGTTAAAAAAACACACTTCCCTCCGGAGTAAGGGAAAACATTTCAAAATGCCAACTAGAGAGCCTAGGTTTATAAATTGAACGTTCATTTGCGTTTTTCGAGTCGGGAGAACGCAGCAACTGTGTCCAAAAGGCTAAGGGGTTAAAGGACCCAAGGGAGGACCTTCACATCCCCTGAAATACGGACCGCACCACCTGGCGCCAGGACTTCTCGGTTACTCCCACATTTACGTAGGCGCCTGATAAAATTGTGTGTGTCCAGTGGCGAACGGTGGCAATGTTTGCGGTTATGGCGAATGCCAACCAGACACGCCCACCGCCCCCACATGGGAGTGTGTGTGGTGTGTGTGTGTGTGTGGGGGATGTGCGTGCGGCAGGCCTATGCTTTATCGTCTGACATTTGACATTTTTATTAGCTTTGCGGCGACGGCGTTTAATTACTTTGTAGGCTGCGACCAATGTCCGACATTTTTATATGCACTTCCTGGGCTGTGAAATGCAATTAAAATATGCATTTGAGTTATGCCAGGTCGTTGGCCGACCCCAAAAAACCAGCGTGGATAGCTCATTATCCCGTGTAAAACAAAAGGGGGCTGCACTAATTTTGACATAGTAAGGTATGTGTAATAGCGCATTAAAATCGAACCAGCTCTGTCTGCTCAACCCATTAAGATCAGTGCCCGGGCAAATAGCCTTTCCTCCTGCCGCCGTAATCCACTTGAGGCAAACTTGCGGGGGGTTGACATTATTATAGAGCAACTCAGCTGCCTCCCAGCATCCGCTTATTAGTTTGGTGC
Organism: Drosophila elegans; assembly: GCF_018152505.1. Taxonomy (NCBI): domain Eukaryota; kingdom Metazoa; phylum Arthropoda; class Insecta; order Diptera; family Drosophilidae; genus Drosophila; species Drosophila elegans. The sequence goes on along the minus strand of NW_024545903.1, from coordinate 2,650,725 downwards.
AAAACCAGCAAATGCGGCTGCCGCTGGGCACAATTGGTGGCTGCGATTTCGAAGGGGTTGACAAACCACCCAGTCAGGCCAACCAGGCCAACCAGCCAATCTCCTCCTGCTGGCACCACTCGACGTCTTGCGGCGCGGAATTTGCATACTCAAGTACGGAAATCAACTGCATTTTGCTAATATTTTCGCAGACGAAGTGCGAGTTGGTCAAGTGGCGGGAATTGGTCTTGATTTTGGTCCCTGAGAGGTCACACACAAGGCTGTCAGTTTGTTTTACTGCTCGCATCCGGCGGGGTCGGAAAAATGGTTGGTCGACTGGACTTCTGGCGTCATTGCGACGTCTGCTGGCGTCTATTTGCACAACTTTTTCAGCTCATTTCCGCTGCAGCTGCAGACTGTCCGAAAACCCCACAAAAGTTGCCTCACCAGAGCTGACAACTACCCATTTCAACAGCAGAACAGGATATCCAAAAAAACAAAACAAAGAGAACTTTTTTATAATTAATTATATTAAATAGAACCAACATTTCCTGGACAATTGTCGTTTATATGTGTTTTTTCGACGGTAAATGTATAGTTCTTTTTTTAAAATTTGATAGTGATACCATTTTTTTTTTTTTTGTATTCTATGAATTTTTGTGTAATGATTTTCTGACGAAAAAGCAAAAAAATTAAATTAAATTAAAATTATTAAATTACAAAAACAGAAATATAATTTTCAAAAATGATTTTCCTTGGATTTTGCGGTAAAGCTCATTTAGTGAGAACAGATCTGTCCGAAAAAGGACAATTTGGCAGCACTGCTACTGCTGTCCCGCTCATAATTTGCCTATCTCAGTCGCTCTCGCTTATGGAAATGGCCAAAAATGATTTCTGCAACTGTCTGCAAAGTTTTCACATGCAGCCTTGGCAGCCATTTTTTAGCTTCCCGGGGTGTTTTTGATGACAAGTTTCTGACTTCATATTTTAACTAACGACTCCAGACAGCCACCCACACACATAGAAATTGGAATAGAGCAAGCAGGCAGCACATATGGAAAATTATAATTTAGTCAACAATTTTTTGGCTCCGGCTGCGTGTGTGTGTGTGTGTGTGTGTGTGTGTGTTTTGCAGGAAAATTGAAGCGTAAAAATGAATGCTTGAGTGCGCTCTGTGCAAAAGACAACACACCGAAAAGGACACAAAACTGATGACAGCATGGAGCAGGGACGACAGTAATGAGTGGGGAAAGTTCTGGCACTGCGTTCGGGCAAATGTTTTTCTTTGGCCTTTCCAGGAAAACTATTTCGAATGCACAGCCCCTTTGTGCACATTCCCAGGAAACTGAGAAACCATTTGGCTTGCTTATAATTAGGAAAAGTTGCAATATTTACCCAGCAAATCAATCGGAAATCGAAGAGAGGGCCCTTCTACCAAGTTGCCGACTTAAAATCAAATTATTTCCAAATCCCAAATCGTACTTCAAAGTACATACTTTTTTTGTCGGTGGTTAAACTATTTACCAGCACACCAGACATTCCCTTGAGTTTCCTTATGCGAGGGCTTTGAAGTTTTTAATTCATTTCAACCCCCGGCAAAGCCGTTTCAAAAACGTTTATCTAATGCTCAAGATCGGTTTTTTTTTTTCTTATTTGGGTTGGGCTGGGTAGCATTTAACATGCAATTTAGCGCAGCTGCTGTGAAAATTCCTGGCTGCCTTTAAAGCCTTGTCGCAGGGCGCAATAAATTGCCATTTAAATGAGGCACAAATGAAAAGCAAAACGAGAGCCAAAAAAATTCTTTCGCATATTTTATGAAAAGGGGACCCAACCTACAGAAAAAAAATAAAAAATTTGCCAACCCCGAACTCCAAACCTAATGAGTAGAAACAAAGCAATATTTGCTGGCAAACGCGCCAAATTCCGAAAGCAAATTTGCCAAGAAGAAAAATTACGCATGGAAAATGGAAAAATGCGAAAATATTTCCTCAGCATTCGTTGATCAAAAGCGAGGAACATGCATATTACAAATTAGCATGCATAAAGCAGGGCCCATAACGGAATGGCCAGAACGGGGCGGGGCGGGGCGGGACGGGGCGATTCGAGTGAGCCAGGGCATAAAGCAATATTTATGTTCTCGTATCGCTCGAGGGGAGTTGCGATGGGTTGATGGGCTGTGCCGCGTTTCTTGCCCCAAATTAAGCGTGGAATATGCGTGGAGAAGCTTTTATTAAAACAGGCCAAACTTGGGTCTCATTGTACTTGAGACAGGCCCCGCGTTCTTGTTCTTGGTTCCTTGGGCTGTAATAAAAATTCCGCAAATAATCATTAAGAGGGAGTTCGGCATTACGCAAAGGGAATGCAATATGCGATAAGGAGGTGCCAAGTGGCTGGATGGATATTGACAAATATTTAAATAAATAAGCATTTATATGCACAGAAATCATTAGGGGCTTGAAACTAGCTGTAAAAGAGTGTAAAATCTTATTATAATACATTAAAAATCTAGCCGTATAGAAATCTAATTTACAAACTCTAGTGATTTCTGTGTTTAAATATAATTCATATTTCATACTTTAATTGTTTTAAAAACAATAATTATTAAGAATGTCAAAAGAATATTTTAATAAATATAAACTGCCTGGGTATTTTAAAATAAATATGTACAATATAAAGGGGTTGCAATTTTAACAAATAGTCTTGACAATTTCCACCTCAGGAAAATAAGTCAGCTTAAATGACAGTCCATTTATGGACGTTCCTTATTAAAATCCACTTTGTCACAACTTTTCGCAGCTTTTGTTTAAATTACTTAAATTTGCAAGGCATAACGAGAACAAAAAGCGCTGCCGAGAAGGCAAATTTCTACTACTGAGCTACTTTTGGCAACTGCCAGTTAACATATGCAGAGCTTGCCACGCCCCTCTCCGCACCCAACGCCCCTGCCCTCACACACACACACACACACACACACACACATTGTCAACAAGAAAACGCCCACATAAAGTTAACGACAGCGAACGAGGGCAAAATGAAACCTAAAAAAAAATGGCGAAATTGTGAGAGAAAATTGTTATTTAATTTGTGTGAGTGCTGAACATTTTTGCAGCTGCTGTTGCTCAAGTTCTTGCTGCAAAACTTTTTGCCCAGCACACGCACTAAACTTTAACACAAGCATAAATTTGGGCCCGCACAGATACTCCGGCGCCGTGTGTATGTGTGTGTGTGTGTGTGTGTGTGTGTGTGTGTGTATGCGTGAGTGTGTTGGTAAGTAAGTGCACTTTGCATTGGGGCCGCCACGAATCCTTTGGCTTTCTTCAAAATTCATATGCACATTTATTTTACTCGCAGCCTGCTTCTCAAGTAGCTGCATATGCAAGTAGTGGCAGCAGCTTCAGTTCCTTTGCTTATTTGTTGCATAATTTCCGCCCACCGACGTCTTCTTTTTTCTTGGCTTAAACGAAGCGTAAAGGCAACACAGGCTGCAATTTTAAGTCACGGGTTCATTAGGAGGGCCCAGCAAAAAACAAAGGATGGCGCAAAACTTTCATATGCATAATGAAGAAGACCCTGCACACCGCCTGCATCCCCCGATCGCCCAACTTCCGCTCGGACTAATCAAAAATGTCAACGAAGCAAATGATTGAGGCCATAATAATCCCTTTGTCATCGCTTTTTGGCCTTCTCCATTTGACTTGGTAATTATGGACAGGTAATCAGTGCAACTCACGGTTTGAGGAGCGATTATACGGTTTTATTGGCTGGATGCTTGTAATGAAACTCAAGGGATCTTTGATTTTTCCTCTATTCTTTCAGCACTGAAAACAATTTTCTGTCGATTTTCTTCTATTAAAGTTAATGAAGGCATGAGCGAGATTTGGTCTATGAAATGTCTTTATTTCTTATTAAATTATTATATTTCCATTATTATTATATTTCCTTAAATATTTAAATTTGTAATACAAAATATTGCTATCCAGGCAATTAATAATAAAGAATTGATAGTTTTATTAATTTATTTTATATATTACGAAAACCGAATTAGGATTCACCATAAATACTCCCAGTTTAAATAATTTAAATTTCACATTTTTATATTAAAAGTCAAATCAAAAATTAAGTTTTTGACCAGTGAAAAAGTTGTTTTCTTTTCCTATTTTTCTGTTGACAAAAAAAGGCGAAACTTTGCAGACAGACGGAGACAACTTTTTCGAAGTTACTCCTTGTATTTTGTTTAATTTTACAAGCAAACACAAATAGTGGAAGTAACTAAAGCATCCTTTGGTTGCTTGGCCCACACACAACGCTTAACTGCGAAGCATTTTCTTCGTCCTTTGCTGCTGGGCTCTGAATTTAATCTATTGTATAGCTGCACTGTCTCTTCGTTTTTTTCTGTATCCATCCCGTTTTCTGTTATCCCGACGTCTTTGACTGGAAGCCTGGGAATCCTTTTGCCGTCTGCCACTTGATAAATATGACTATTTCACGCTTCCCTCTACCGACTAAACCCACTCCTGTTCCCTCTGCGTTGTTTATTTGCGTTAAGTGTTAGCAGCCACGCTTGTTCCAGCCCCAAACTCTCCGGGTCTTGCCATACCCATACCCATACCCATCATACCCATTACCCGTTTCTACTTTCCTGGCTGCCTTGTATTTTGTTTATCTAGCACTCAATTTCGCAGTTTTAATGACAAACTGTCTTACCTTGAAATTGCATGCGGGAGCATTATAAGTGTCTCCGTTTCGTGTACAACACCCACATCGACCACCCACTTCTACTTCTACTTCTCGGTTCTCGACTCTCGGTTCTCGGGCAAGGGCTTTGTTTGATTGCTTGGCTTCCCTCGTCCGGAGATCTGGGAGCCACTGTGTGAGCTGAGCTGAGCTGCTTCATGTTTGGATTGCACTCGAGGGTAAGCTTGGCCAGGTCCTCGACTCGTCCCCAGAAACCCCTCTTCCGCCACCCGGCCATTCTACCATTCTACCATTCGACCACTTGGCAAGTTTTATTGTCTCAATGTCCACTTGGCTTTTGGCCCCAAGACAACTTAATGCGCTTTGCTGCGAGTAGACAACTGGAGGTGATGTGATGTTAAGTCAAAGCTAACGCATTTTCCTTAATTTCCGGCAGCATGATTTCCAATTTTTCTTTCAAATTCCCTTACACTTGTCGTATACTTAATATCTGGCAATACTCAGAAGGAGGAGGAAGTGCGCAGGCTGATTGGAATTGCCTTTCACAATGTCATCAATCATGCGTCGTTTTCCACACGCCCAGGCAAAGATTTTGACAAGTGTCAATGCGACAAGAGGACGAGCGATAAGCCCGACTATAAAGGAAAAAACACAGAAGCCGGTGGAACTAGGGGGAAACTGGGGGAAACTGGGGGGAAAAACGAGCGAAATCGTTGGGGAAAATCACATGCAAAGTAAAATGTCGAACTTCTGACAGCAAGAAAATAAAACTTTTCATTTGTTTTCCTTTGCTCTGCCGTGTCCCGAAACTGCTGTCAAAGTTTTTAATGTTTTTAACTCCTCGCTGTCACCTGAGCAGCCACCCATTCGGAAAAAACCACCCACACAGTGCCATCCACAACCACGTCCACTGAAAAGTCAACCGAAACTGGGCCACACCCAATTTTCTGGTGCTTCAGCTTCACTTCTTTGATTGGGCTGCCGGGTCACCGGGGGCAAGGAAAATCTTTGAGAGGTGTGACTAACTCTCAAGCGACCATGAAGAATATGAATTCACAAACTATAACGAATTATATTGTATTTGATGTCAGGTTTCCGTTTTTCGACAAACATCATTTATTTATACCAATCAAAATGGCACCTAATAGAAATTCACCGCTTTGGAAATATATGAAATCTATTTTAAATGTGAATATAGAAACGACCAATCATGTCTGATGAATATTTTAATCTTCTTTAAAAACTTTTTTTAAGAAAACTAATATATGCAAACGTTAATTCTATATCAACTCCGCTTTATCAAACTCGAAATTTAAATGTGTCAATGAATAAAATACCTATTAATGAAATGTTGGTGTCCTTGGCAAAGCTACTAAAATACTAAAACTCGATTCGAAGACTTTTTTAAAATGGTAAAATAATATATTTTATGCAGCAATTAACACGTTTTCTGACTGCAGCCATTAACCTAAATGGAAACACATTAATTTTATGTAGGAAAATGCCTTCTTTCCAAAGTTCATTCCCATTAAATTTGCGTTTTCGCTATCGTGAATCATCTTAAAGGCTAGATAGTACATTTTGGTTCACTCACCCTTCACAGAGACCGTGACGCTCTGCAGGACCTCCAGCTTCTTCTTGTTGGTCGGGGACTGGCCCACGCACTTGTACATGCCCGCATCCTGGTACATGACGTCCTTCAGCGAGAACTGGCCGGTGGGCTGGCTGCTGCCATAGCCAAGGCCACGCAACCGGGCCGAAATGGGGTCCAAATGCGACCAGCAGCCCAGGGAGCCTAAAACGAGGGAGGCGGTACACGAAATGAAAGCCAGTGCATAATTTAATTAATTGACTTCCAGGAACGAATCGGCACGCAAGTTTTAATTTCTTTAATTGATGCGTCACTCCCGCAGACGCCGAGCCATTTGTCTATCTTCGCATTTGGCCGAAAGTGAGCAAAGTAAATTGCACGCATAATTAATTTCCAATTGCGCTAATTAATGAAGAGGCGCACAAAAGGCCACGACTACTACCACTCGCTTCGATCGAACGAAAGTAAAATGTAAAATGTAATTACAGACCAGACGCATTTGTCATTCCAAATGGGCCAAGAATTTCGGCAGTTTTGCCACCCGCCCAAGGAGCTGCCTTTCCTTTGAAGTTTTGGGCCCTCGGCAAGTTGGTAGTTGGTCGTTGGCCGTTGGCTTAGAAAGCTTACCTTGTGGACACTGCAGGGTAACCGCTCCGCCCAGCTGCACTTCCAGCTGCCCCTTGTTGGGATTGTGCGAGGCAGCTGCCACGGAAACATCCTGATCATCCGGCTCCGAGGTCACATCCACAGAATCGACTGAAAAGGCAAAAGGACACAAAGCAGAAGCCGTCAGTTAAAGCTGCAAACTCCAGACCACATGTGGGCTAAGCATACACTGAGAGTAAAACTGGATAGGTAGGTCATTTTATTCTGCACGTATTAATTGCATCAGTTAGTTCTTTAAACAAACTTTTTAGATTTAACACAATCTATTCTGGTCTATTGTGTTTATCATTTAGGGTCTTATATAATTAATACAATCTCGATCATATTAATTTTATTAATATTACCTTTTTAATAATTTTATTTAAGGAACATAATAAGAAATAAAATAAAGATATATAAAAAGAATTTAATTTTAACCAGCTTTACCATTATAAATGTTTTACTCTTGTCTAAAAACTGAAATAAACTAGATAATGTACCTATATTTTCTTTCTGTTGATCTATGCCGCAATAAGTAATGTAAATTGAAAAATATTTGAATCGAAATAAAAAATGCAAATGGCAAAATCTTTGAATCGTTTATCACATAGAAACCAATTTTCTTGCAGTGCACAACCAAGGGCTGTTGGCAATTGTCAAATGTGACAATATTTCAATGACAGAGCCAGCAACAAATTGCTGACGCGATGCGAACACCTGAGTCACTCCGCAATGAGTTGTCACTTCCGTTTTGATGCCAACTAAAAGTGAAAATCGCTGCTCAGCTAGCTGGAAAATTGCCTGAGCTGCAATCTACGTTGCCGCAAATTCATAAATACATATATTTTATGCCCGTTTCCGGGGCCGGGAAGAGGCCACAACGATGCTCCATTCTAATTTCGAGGTAAGAAATTGGGACTGGGGAATGGGGAGTGGAAAATGGGGGAAACGGGCGGTGCCACACATTCGCATATTTTCCACTTGCCTTGCCGGCAGCTGGAGCTTTAAATTTCAGGACGTCCTTTGTGCGGCGTACTTTATGACGCTGTTCATATTACGGTATAAATAACAATTTGCCTGACATGTGCCTAAAAGTATGCGGCCAGGAGCCGCCTTTGTCTGCCACCGGATATCATAACAATAAGTTGCCAAGTGGCGACATGGCAAAGAAAAATGCCACGATGGCGACAAAGGCCCTGAAAGGCCATCCAAGGTGCATGATGCTGGGCCAAACCGTCGGGAATCACCTCATGAAAAGCTCCTCGGGGTGACGACCGTCAAATTAGCAGACCCAAAAGTGAGCCGCACAATTAACACAAACTACTAATTACCGGGGGAGCCGCGAGCAACTTTAATCGAAGGCGAAACCCCCAAACTTCTGAGGGCTGTGATTCAAAGCGGGGGAAAGTGAGACAATTAATTGTAAGCTCTTTTCGCCATAGAGACCCCTCGTCGCATGTCAATCAAGCGAAGGCAGCCACCCCTCGACCAGGGTTTTATTGCTGACAATGGCAAAGGACCTCCCCTCGGCTGGCGGGGCGTGTTACTTAGTCAAAATCACGTAGTTATAAAATTTTTTATTGCCCAACACAAAGGCGGACAAGGGCGGCGTCGCTCAAATTGACAACTTCAATGGCCAGCAGGGGATCGCGGAGTGCGAATACTCGTGTTCTGGTGCAGCTTTGACTGAAATAAGAACCCTCTGTCCCGGCGTCTCGGCGAAAATGTCTAATGAGCTCAGCTCGTCTCGGCTCAACTGACAGACATTTGTCATTGGCCAAAAGCTGGCGGCGTGTTCTGAGGCGGTACGATAAGAGAAGTGTCTTTAAGAGTCGGCGGAGGCAGTGGAAAAATCCTTGAAATTGCCCATCAATTTGGATCATATCTGTAATATGCCTTTCAATACTCTAAAATAACATTTGATGTTGAGACGAATCATATTTAGACATTTTAAAGGGTCTTAAAAGGACATTTACAACAGTAAAGAACTAAGTAATTATTTATCCTGCTTTGTGTATGGAAGAACTATAACATTTTCTTATTTATCTTTAAAAATATGTTCATTTGGATTTTTTATATATCAGTGGTTTTCTTACAATTAATTCAAAGGGCAAATATGACAATATGGAACTGATACAGTTGTGAGTTTATTCTGTATACACCCCAAAGGAGAAATGACTAAGAGTCTGGAAAAAAGCTGTCAATGGAACATTATTAAATGACACACGCTCTTTTTGTACTCGGCTTAGAAATCGATTCCTTTCTTCGCCCCAAAAAAATAAACTCCTTCAATATTTTCCCAAGTTTTGTCGCACACACGCGCTCGCATTCATAATTTCAGCACTTGTTTCACGCATATTTCACTGAATGGCCATTCATAAAAGTGTCCTCCCACACCTCGACGCACTTTGGCAAAAGCAAAAGCAAAAGGAAAACAAATAAACAAAGGCAAACAAATGGGCATCGAGTACCGCCCATATGGCGACACTGAAGCAGATTGAGAGAGAAAGGTCCTTGGAAATGAGGGAAAGGGATTCTCACCGCATATCTTTTGGGGCACTCGAATAAATCCCAACTCATAACAACGGCAAATATGAAGGGCAAACAGCAAACAGCAAACACTGCTGCAAACAGGGAGAATCAATATGCCGGGGGCAGACTGAAGAGTTTGCCCGATTCTGGCCACCAATCATTAATCATAACGCATCATCATCAGCCATGTTGGCGTTTCGCCTTCAAGGATTCCGTCTGCTCGGTGGATGGTGTATGGTGTTCGCCTGTCACTTCCAGGGATCCCCTGAGAACTGAGAACTGCCGAACCCTCACAGAGTGTATCGATGTGTCGACACATCCTATCCCCTGTCCAAAGTGTGAATATGACGGGCGAGCGTGATCCATAAATCCTTCAACTAAACTGCAAACTTTCACTCTCGTTGGGGGGAGGCGGAAAATGAATAGTGCTTCCAACGGAAGGGTGTTTTAGCAGTTTTTTTTCGCTTGCAATTTTCATTAGCACTCCTTGCTCACCGCCCCCCCCCAGATTAATTTGCATTTTTTCCGCTGGCTTTCCATCTTCGTAGTTAGTCATGAATATGAAGGAGGCCGGCAAGAGGCAGCGCCATCATCATCATCATCGTGGCAACAATCAGCTTAACTTACAAGCTGCATAAACAGCCAGCGGAAGCGGCAGAGAGTAAACTCTGGCTGCAGTGATTGCATTTGTGTCTTGGTTATAAATTTTAATTTTCCCCCTGCAGCCCGACGAAGTTGCAAGACTTTCAGCGAACACGCGATTAATTTGCAATGAGTTGAAATTGAAGATGATGGCAGTGATGGCAGTGGATGTGAGATGCATCGGGCATAACAGGGGATTCCAGAAGATATTGGGTTCTTTTGAGTTGCAAATTGGTGGGGCGCAGTCGAAGACACTTTGTCTTGCTCCATGCTCCATATCCATAAAAGATAATCTCTTGACAAATTTACGTTTGTGCCATCGAGGCGAAGAGAAAAGTTTGTGGCCATAAAGAATACTTTACTCAAAGACATTTGTTCGCAATGAGATTTTAATATTTCTTTAAGTTGAGCAGAAAAAAAGGAACCCAGTCCAAATGAGATTCGGTTTCATTTGAGGCAACGGCAAATAAAATTTTATTGAAAATCTTTGCCCAAGGACAACGAGCAACCCTCCACACATACCGAAACATAATCGCCGGCTATAAAAACAAAGGCAGCAAACAAAAAAAAAACTAATAATCGTGCGCGCCGATAAACACAGAAATTCAAGTTGGCCAAAGGACAAGGAGCAGGACATGGGACGTGGGACAAGGGATATGGGACATGGGACATCTCATAAGGGCAGGGACGAAATAAACAATAAAGTTAAACCGCGATAACCAGCATGACAGAGGATAATGGATAACATGGCCCAGGACCCACCATGCCAATCGCTGGAGTTGGGGCGTAAGAAATGGCTCGCAATGGAAATGCTTACGATAGCGTGTAGAATTAAATTTTATTGTAATTCGCCTTCAGTTCGGCACGGCTCGAGTGTCCCGCCCCATTGGGAATCGTTTTTCTTTCTGCTTGAAAAGCTGTGTTTGGTTCTCCTCCTGAGTGGTTGACACTGTGGCCGAGTCCTTGTTGTGGTGCGGTGGTGCGGTGCTGCCGGTGGTGCATTTTCTTGACAGTTGGCCCGGCCAATTGGTTCAGTGCGAGGCGAATGCAATTTGCACTTGGTTTTCGGGGGCTGGCCTAACCGCAAAACGTCTCTGGAGAATAAGAGGCCGTTAGCTACTCAAAAATCAAAGATTTATATTTGATTTGATAAATGGTCTTATGAAATGTTTCTTTCATTACATTAAAATCGACTATGCTACATTTTACATTTAAGACAAAGATGTAAACTTTTGAAATTATGTTAAAGAATTATTTATTTATTAAAAAAACTCACTAACAAATTTGGGTATGAGCAAAATACTCAAACCAATTTAACTTTTCTTCTTTAAATGTATTTTAAGTTAAGTTATTTAAGTGAGTTTACAATTCCCTTTAAATAAAGCATAAAACTATAGAATTAAATTGAAAACTCCTACGGGCAAATATGTTATCAAAGAAAAGCCCATCATTTAATTCTACAAATCGTTACCTACTGAGCCACCCACAAATCAAACCAGCACTCGCTTCTCTCACACCCTTAAGGTGTATGAAGTTTATGAAGGACATGTGTGCCATTTTGCTTGACTTGGGAAACTTTCACTAATTGCACATTGTTCGAGCGAACGTCATGCAGGCCACTCAACATTAATTAGCCCCAATGAGAACTTTAACTCATTAATGAGGCTGGCAAACAGAAGTTTGGTCAATGGCCCTGGCTTACTCTACTACACCTGAACGCTTGTTTCCACTTTGGCCAAGTTTTATTCCCGGACTCGAAGGCCAGGACTAAGCGTCACGCTCGACGCTCCTGTTGACGTACGTGTCAAATTAGCGACGTTTTAACAAGCTCGCCATGTCCCGTGTCCTGTGTCCCGAGTCCTGTGTCCTCAGCCATGGGTAGTGAGGCATCCAGACGGGCGAATCAATCACGCGAAAGTGGCCGGCGCAGAAAACTTTGAGCAACTGCGTCAAATTGCCTACTTTTGTGGGTCCTCCGCATTCCGGATTTGGGGCCCCCAGCCTTTCCATTTTTTCGCTGTTCCTTTAGCTTTTGGCTGGGCATCGCTGATTGCTTTTTCATTGCAGCTTGTCGGCGTTGTCCTCGTTGTTGTCGACAGCAAAGTTTTCCTTTCCTGCTACCAGTGCGCCTCGCCGCCGCTTTTCCAGCTCAATGGCGAATTGCGAGAAGGCGCGGAGGAAACATATCGCCAGCAATTAAGCCCGCATTCAAACGTCTGTCTGGGATTTGGGATGCTCGATGCTCCATGCTCGATTCTCAATGCTCAATGCTCGATGCTCGAGGGGAGCCTCCCTCACTTAAATGCGATTTATCAGTGCTTTTTTTTCCCGACTTCCATTCTCCCTCAAAAATCTTCTCCGGCCGCCATTTATCATGGGTCGTGCAGCTGTTTTATAGTTTATGACAGGCAAGTCGTGTCTTTGCCGCTACCATATCTTATATCCGATAGGTATGGCACACATATAGAAGGACGCCTGTTGTCACAAATGGGGTTTAGATGCCGACTGCTGCCAGTTGGATCTGCCATTTCGGCACTTTGCTAGAGTTCGATAAAACGTTTTACAAATTGATTTATGTGCTTAACATGTTGCCAGCTCAGCGTCTCTCACAATTAGATTTCGCTGGAAAATGCGGAGGAAAAGTTTTCCTTTCTGGCGGCCCCACATCAATCATCGATAATGTCGATGGGGCGGCCGTCTGCGTCACTTCTTGGCCTTTTTCCGTTCTGTTTTTATTAATAAAGCATTTGTTTTCCCCCATAATGAGCAACGACAGGCTGCTGTCAGGAGTGGCGCAAAAAATCTCTCCCCAGAGACGAGGCCCATCGTGATCCTGATCCCTGCGTCGGCATAAAAAAGTGCCAACACTTTGTCAAGTTGTTATTACCAATATTTTATTTCTCTAGTTGGGTTTTCCGTGCCGTTTTTATTTTTTTTGCCATGATTGATGAACGAGCTTAGGGGGACGAAGATGGATTTTGCAGTGCATTTTTCGACTCCTTGAGAGCTCTTCTGCGATTGCATTTGCCGCCTAATGAGGCTGCAAATGAGTTTTTCCTTAGCCATATAATTTGATTTGGCGGTTTGATGGCTGCTTTTAGGCCGCCTGTCACAGGCGCAAATTCAATAAAAATATTTACCAGCATTAACACGCGTTGAGCGCATAAAGTGCCATATTCCTCAGGCCCAAAAAATATAAAGCCCAACCCGCAAACGAGAAAATATTGACAGCAAAATGGCGCGTAAGCATAAATAGTAGTGGAAAAGGGGGGAGAAGGGGACGGACACCCACTCAATGCCAATGCCAATGCCAATACCAATGAAATTTGCCACATTTTGCATATGACAGAGGGTGGCGCCACAAGGCGCCTCGCCAAGTGGCAAGAACATCCCCGAAAAAATCACACCGAATATTGTCCTCAGCGCCATGTGCGAGTGTCGTAAAATGTTTGCCAATTTTTGGTGGTTTTTTCAGGGTACCAGGGCTTTAAGGGGGTGTTACAAGTAATTTTACAGGCACAAACTAATGGGCAAAATATTATCACGCGCCATTTTAAGGCAATTTCACGCATACGCGGTCTAATTTACGGGCTTACTGCTGAAAGTGGGAGTTTGAGTGGGAGTACTACTCACATCGCACGCTGAGGTAATAGCCAATCGACGAGTACTGGAAGTTGAGGTGCCGGGACGTGCACTTGTACCAGCCGGAATGTTCACGCCTTATCGAGGTGAAGTTGAGGAAACCATCGCCCGTTTGCGGCACCTGCAATAATCGAGAAATTGCAAATCAGAATGTTAGCACTTCGGCGTGGTAATGGTAGATGGGAAATGCGAAATGCGAAATGGGAAATGAGTTTGGCTCGTTATGCGTAAACAATTTTTGGTGATTAAGGCAAGGCAAATAGTTTCGCACAAGTTTGGGCCTCGCCAGGTAGCGACAACTGCACGAAAATCCATTTAAAACTTGCTCCTTACCCAAAAATCACACAAAAGGCCGAGATACGATGGGCGGCCTACGAATGCAGCCACGAGACCACCACGCTTTTCTCACTTTTCCCATTTTTAACACACTGAAAAAAATGTAGTTGTCTACTTGGAGGTTGTAAATGTATATTGATTGAAAAAAAAAGTAATTTACCAATTTAAACAAAGGTGCTTTTACAGAGATAAGAATGATACTTCTACGTCACTTCTGATGCTGAACTTATGTGTGTATTTAGAATAAAGTTGAATTTACTTGTCTCTCATCTTTGTGAGTGAAAATAACTATATTAAATAATACGATTTTATTTGGCTTGTCATTTTCCCGTTAATCGTGACATAGAAGTGAAATTTAAAATATGTTTCCCTTCTTGAATTTATTAGAGACAAATTTTTTCCTGTGCATTATTCAGGGTCCCCAAACTCACCGGCGTGTCACCATCGTCCTTCTGCCACCGGGGAGTACTCGGAGGATTGGAGTCGACGTCGCACTTGAGGCTAACTTCGATGCCCTCGCGGAGTGGATAACCGAAGCCAGGTGTGCGCGAGATGGCGAAGGAGGGCGTGTCTGCAATGAGGACAGATGGTTATTTCGGCTTGACTTTGACTTTCTGCAGATTTTCGGCGCCATCACCGACTAGTAGTCTATGGCAACATCAACAAAATAGTTTTTTAATTAAAAAATTACTCAAAAGAAGGGGTACGAACTGGCGGGCGGCAAGAAAGAAAAACTTTTATAATTAAACTAAATGCAAATGTTAGGCTAAGAGTGGTGTATTGGGCTGTCTGAAGGTAAATAAGAAAGCGGTAGTTGTAACTTGAATTGTGTGAGGTTTTCTTGTTTAACTTTAAAATTGAGAAAATGCTTACTAACTTTGTTTTAAATTTTTATAATTTTTTTTTTTGTTTTTGACAAAATTTTATGACCTTAAGCCGACTACCTAAATGATCACTTAACAAACCAAAGGGACTGCAATCATTGAAAACAAAATATAAAAAATACATACATGAAACATTAGTTTATGGTCAACAAAAAAGTATTAAAAAGTAACCAAATGGTGTATCAAATTGTAATTTATGCCAGTGTCAGTTTTGTGTTCTAAACATCTAATTTTCCTTTTCCACATTTTGCTAATTAACTCTGAAACTAGGTAAATATGAAGTTCAACCTGACAGCATTCAATTATGTGCGTAACATGAGTCAATTATTACAGCGTTTAATTCTGAGTTCGCCAACGAAATTACTTAGTTAGCGGAATTCAATTCACACCTCCAGTCTGTTATGCCCTTTATTTCAGCATCCACAACTCCATCCCAGGCTTATTCACAAGTAATTCGATATTCGATTCAAAATAAAACTTCGATTTCAATCCCAAACTGCCAATCACAAATCCATTCAGTGCATGTCAAAAAGCCATCGACAAAATGTAAATCTAAATGTAAATGTAAATAATGGGATCGCCCCGCCCATGCAGACATGTGCACTTCCATTCAATGCATATTCATAGGCATAAATCAAATGTTTTTTAATTAGTACTGGCCATTTGGCAGGTCTGGCCTAGCCGAACCGATCCGATCCGAACTGAGCCAAACCAAACCAAAATATGCTATCCAAATGGGCTTGCATTCATTTCAATCTTTTCAATTTTTCGGCGCACCAGTCGCCTTTGTGGCCTTTTGTAACTAATACAATTTGATTAGGCGCCCAGAATGGGTCTGCAGATACCAAGGGACAAATGAAATTTGTTTGTCGGTTGTTTGCCAAACTATTCAATAGAGTTTCGGAGCTGGTTGGTATATGTGTTTTTGCACGACCAGCAGACAGCCGTCAGCCATCAGCCATCAGTCGTCAGACGTCATACATATTTATGAATGGACTGGCACATATATACGTATATATTGGTGGTCCATCAATTTGTTGACTGAAAGTTGGGCCCACAAACGCTTGAAAATTGTTTAACTGTTTGCGAATATTGTGTTCAGGCAAAGTTCAAGCAATTAGTGTGGAAACTGTTTGTGAAACAAACGTACGTACAATTTTAAATAACATATGCACATTGGCATCTTCTGAAATTGCTCAAATTAAAAGCAAAATATGGTCCTTAAATGGTTCTATTTGAAATGGAAACCTAAATATTTCCTTTGAGTCGCTTAGTTGAATTTTCCGGGTTTAAATTGTTCCAGCATTCAGCATTGCGAGACGCAGTGATCCCTGTCCATGTCCTTGATTCGCCTGTCAACTGTCTGCATAAAAATGCGCAAATTAAACGCAGCCAGCATTTCAGATACCAGCTCGTCGGATGCGGATACAATGTCTATGGTCCGGGTATGGCTATGGCAAATGCTCTCATGTGTGTGCATTTTAATTTATACAAGCGCAAAGAAAGGGAGCGGGAATAATAAAAGGAAAAACAGGACGAACTTGTTCCTTCTTTTGTTGAGCGCCCGGAAAACGTTGTGGTTGTTCTTGTTGCCGCTGTTATTATTGTTTGAGGCCTTGTGCTGCTGTTGTTATTGCGGTTTTTGCAATTTTCATGCCTGGCCAAAGCCAAAGCCCACACACCCGTGCTCGTACCCGTACCAGGTCACACACACCTACAAACGAAAACATCAAGGACTCACCGCCATGCAAATCCCACACGGCTTTTCTATATTTTCCAATCATTTTCATGGGCTCTCCACTACCTGGGCATGGCATTTGTCATGGCATTATGCGGCTTCACGGGCATTAATAAAGCAAATAACTGTGGTTCGTCCCCGGATCCTGGCGCTGATTGAGACCCTCCTCAGGGCGAGGACCTGATGTCCCGATGTCCTGATGTCCTGGCTGCTGCCAGAGAACGTGTGTGCGGCTTTTTGCTGCCAATTAGTGCTAGTCTTCCAATTGTCGCCTCGCCCCATCGACCAGGCCATTGGCATTGATTCCCAATTGCATGTCCAGTTGCGTCACTTTTGCGGTGCCCACAGGACTACTACTATCTTTATTTCCCGGTTTTGTTGTGGCTGCTGGTGGCATGTGTGTATATACACATATGCATGCATGCCCACCACCTCGATGGGGTCACAAATCGGGCGGCAATAGAGGGTTTCCTTTAAAGTGATCCTATTGTTATGCGGCTGACATTTTGTTGCCAAAGCGGAGCTTTGAGTGTAGACATGAAAGCGATCAAAGACTGTTGGGCATCTCAACTTATACACAAAAACTAATAATTATAAGAATAAAGCATTCCTTAGTCTCGTAACGAATCGTAAGTTTAAATACCAATAAAGCTGCCGGAATAAAAACTACAGTCCTGTCCGTTTAATAAACCCCCTCTTCTTCGACACCTTCTTATATTTAAGCTAATTGGGAGCCAAGCAATCCTCTCGGGTCTCGACTTTCCATTAATTCCCTTCTTTTCTCTGCAGCTTTTGTTCCCTGCATTTCAATTGTACAAAGGCGTCCTTTTACCAACTGTCGCGCTTTTTCTTTCTCGAGCCTTCGCCGAGTTTCATTGCAATTTGATTTCATTTTTTTTCTGTTTCCTTCTTTTTTTGCCGTTTCAATTAATATAATTTCACCTTTGCTTTCAGTTACTCCACTGACTTTGTTCACTGCAGGTGCATAATAATTTTCCCTGTTGTTTTATACTCTGCCCAAGTCGCCCTCAGCTCGGCATTCTGGCCATAGCTCTTGTCCCGGCTTGTGGCGTGTGTTAACTTTGGCAATTTAACTTTTCAATCAACATTTACTTTTTGGTTTTCACTTTTATTTACATCATTCCACTCTCGTTTTTCGGCCCTTCTTGATGTAATTAAAGCAAGTGAGATATACGCTCTGTTTGCTTTTTATTAAAAAGTTTTTATGACCTTTGCTTGATGACTCACTGAGGCATTTGTCATTTCTGGAATAATTCTACAATTATTACCTTAGGAATTTTCAAATTTTTTTTTTATATTGTAGAAGTTGGTGTTTAAGGAAGGAGGAAGTTGTTGTGAACGTGTTTTTTAATTTTCCTCAAGCTTAAGTTTCTTAAATTAAAATCTGTAATACCAATTCCTGAATGGGTTCATTGTATAATATGTATAGTATGTACCTCGCCATTAAACTCCATATTTCGGTATTTGCCTCCGACTTCTTTGAGTCAAAAAGCTAATTTGCAATATGACAGCAAAATATTGTGAAGGGAATTTAAAATAAATGCAAGTATTTTATAATAGGGGAATAAAAAGTAGTAAAAGCTTGTGGCTGGATAAATAAATTTCTAAGAAAACAAGATTAAAAATTTAAATAAAAGTTTTGATTGAAAAGATTTAACAAATATCTCAGCTTACATTGCACATCCAGCAGAAGCGAGGCGTTTTGGCGAATCTTCAGCGTGGGATGTTCCATGACGCACAGGATTCGAGCGTTGTGATGGGCTCTATAGACGGCCGGCAGTCGAGCCTCGCTCTTCGCCCCGCTGTTGATTTTGTAGCCGTCTTTGTCCAACTGCAAAGGAACGGGGAGGGGGGCTCAATGAAATTGCCATTCAAATTTAATGCTAAACTCTGGCAAATTGGGCCAAATGACAGGCGGCGGCGAATCGGGTGGCCAATTAGTCAGGCCTGTTATCAGCGCGACATCATTAATTTAAATTAAAGTCCAAGGGCAAGGACACCCACCCACATAGTGCTCCATGGACCACCCACTGGCTGTGGCTTTTGCATGGAAATTTTGTTGGCACAGTTTTCAATCAATCATCGGGGGGCGGAGTGGGTGTGAATGTAGGTGTGGGTGGCATGAGGTTAGGTTTGTGACCAGCCGAACACGCAAATTTGTGGCTTTTAGGGTCCGAGCGACAAACACACACAAGACACTGCCAGTGGATGTGTGTTTGACAGGTGGAAGTGGAGGGGTAGGTGGGGTAAGTGAATGGGAGTTAGTCGAGCTGAGTGAACTCTCCTGCATTGCTCGACCAAAATGTCTGCTTTTCATTATGCTCGAGTGCAAGACAAACAAATTTCGGCCCAACCGCAAACTGGGTCCAGCCAGTCGTCCGGAAAAGCCGTTGTTTGAGCCGGGAGCCGCTGTTAGCCACACCTAATGTGTTTGCCGACCAAACGGCCAGCCGGCCGGCCGGCGATGCTGTGGTTTTTCCACTCCAGCTCCAACAGCCATTACCAAATCCAGTCGCACGGCCCGCCACTTGTCACCCATCGGGCTCAATGCTTTGCCCCGGCTGCTTACCTTCTCGCCCTTGATCTCCTCCAGCTCCAGCACCTCGGCGGACACCTTCTGGGCATGCCGGTCCACGCCCGGACTCAGGAGCACCTCCCAGGTGAGCGTGGGTCTCGGATTGCCGCCCTCGCTCACGCAGGCCAGGTTCAGTTCGGAGTTCTCCTTCACGGGCACGAACAGGTTGCTGGCGTCCAGGCGGCGCGAGTCGATTAGCAGATACGGCGGCTTGGGACGATCTATAAAAATATTGCAAATAAGACAGGAAGAAGTTGATTATTGCACATCCTTACTAAAGAAAATGTAAACTTTTAACATAAACAAAACGTAGAGCGCTTGACATATGTTATTTAATCATTTCATTAAATGCAATAATTAATATTGTTGATTGGCGCTTTATATTCTTTACTTTTTAATATTTGTATCTTGAATCTAAAATAAAGGTTGTGGACAACATTTTAAATTGTCTAAAGTGAAAACTAATTTTAACTGAAGTATGAAAATCATTAGAGTTTTAAATTCAGTTCTAAGAGTGAATAATAAATATGAAAATTTAAACAATTTTTAAAATTTCTCATTTGACTATTTTCAAAATTGATTTTATATCTTAAAATGTAATTTAAACTTAAACCATATTTAACTTAAATAAAAAGAATTTAATTGAAAAAGGGACTATTTTAAATTGAATATTTTCCACACTTAATTAAATGTTTAAATATTAAATATTTGATATAAGGACGTTATATTAAATTTAAATATTAAATTTTAAATTCAATAGTTAGATATTAGTGTAAGAATACATGTGCTAGCACAGATTAAGACATTTTGCTCAAGCTAAAGTTTTCTTTCATTAAAAAGTAAAAATTGCCTTGTTTACCAATTTAGAGACCATGGCATTATCTTTATTTCACGAAAGCATTTTGGCCATAAAAGCGAGCATAATGCCAAGCGCCCCAACACTCGCTAAGTTGGCCGCGTCGCCGGCTAATTTGGCAAATGGAACGACCTCTTTTATATTTTCGCAAAGCAGTTGGCCAAGTCGTGACTGCCCCGGCGATAGGGGATACTCCGTGGACGGGATACTCACCCAGGACGACCAGCTTGACGGGTCGGGCGTTCTCCGTGTAGCGCCTGGTGTTCTCCGCCTCGCACTGCCACTTGCCGTCGTCCTCGAGCATGACATTGGTGATGGTTAGTGCGCCATTAGCCTCCTTGATGAAGCGGTAGTCGGTGACGCGGGACGTGCGGTCCATGGCGTGGACCACCTGAAACGGGGAGGAGGGAAGACGAGATCGCAGGGATAAGTTTGTGCGGCGTTAAAACTAATGTCACTGTCGGAATTATGCAAAGCGCCTTTTGAAACTTTTAATGCAGCGCATTAAATACCCATAAATTCTGCCGTTAAACGCAATTCGCCACTATCCTCACTCTGCGATGGGACGCAACAATTGCATTTAATGTTTTCATATCCATTTATTTACACTTGGGCTTCGCTGGAATTTTATTACATTTCGTTCGCTTCAAACCAACACAATACTCGTAATGACAATAAAATGAGGACGATGGACCAGCCGCCCCCGCTCACACACACATGTTATCCAGTGGTAATGTGGCAACAATGAACTGGCGGCTTAAAAACTGTTACCAATAGTTGCTGGCCATCTCCCGCTGCCTGTCTGTCTGTCTGCTGGTGGGCTTAATGCAAACGGAAATTTATGTGCGCATTCAAATGCTTCAGCCACAGAGCACGAATAAAAATTATGAAGAACGCAAACAAAAAAAGAATATGAACATATATATATATATAAATATATGTGGAAATGTTTCGCACGCTTAATGCGTTTAAGTGCCAATTAAATGTCGGGCTAAAAAGAGCGCGGTCAGCAGGGGGCGGTAATAAATGAAACACAATTTTAATTGCATTTGCAGGGGAAGAGATTAACTTTTGGACTTGGATTAAGGCTGACCGAATAAAAAAAAGGGAGCTGTCTGAGGAGCATTAAATTGCCAAGCTATACACTCTCCACTCAACTGGGTAGCTGCATTTGATGGTTCATAGATTAAGAGATCCAAAGATTAATTTGAATAAATAATCTTCTTATAAAACTCCGATATTCACCTGCTTTTATTTAAGCAAAATTCAAAGCTATTTTCTGGGTCACTGATATTTAAATAACATGATATTCAGCGTAAGCCTTTAAACCTTTTTTTTTTTTAAGCCAAAGCAATACACCCAAAAAGGCAATATTGAACGGAAAAATACGGAAAGAATAGAAAGTTCAAACAAAAAATGTGTAAACAGAATATTTGTTTGGTGCACTTCCGGTTCCGTTTGTGCGTTTGCCATAGCCAGTTTTTGTTTCAGCTTACGACTCGTTTGCTGTATATTTTTCAAATGCAGTGCAAATATTTATGCGTATATGAATTTCACTTCCCGAAATGGGACTTTCCCCGCTGCCCCCCTCCCGAATCGAATTGTGTGCGTGTGGCGACTTCCGGCGCGCATTTGCCGCAGTCGCCGCAATGGCCATTTGCAGAAAATTTATTAACCAGCGACGCATTTGACTGGCAACTGGCAAAATGGCAATGGCGATGGCAAACTGGGGACTGGCGACTGGCAAAGTGGAAACTGGATTTTGCGTGGCTGTGCAGCGGGGCATTCAGTTGGAAATTTATGAGGTCGATGGCGATCCGAGGCTTTTTGGCATCCACATCCACATCCACATCTACAACTACATCCACTGCATCCAGTCCAACTCCGGCTAGAGTGTCCAGCATCCAGTGTCGCAGTGTCCCAGTGTCCAGGCCTTTGGCACCTGTTCGTGTTGGATTTTTCTGGTTTGGCAACATGGCCGCCGGACAAAAGCGTTAAATGAGCGTGGCAAATCCTTGTTTACAGCGTGGAGCGTTTGGGCCGGATTACACGCTCGATTGTTTCGGGCCTGCCATTGTTGGCGATCCTCTGGCTGCGTTTTTGTTTTCGGGTAATTATGAATTCAGCCGCTTTTGTTTTTCAACTGCGTAAGAGGGCGGGCTGTGTGCAACTGTGTTGTCAGCTGCGTCGATTCGCATAAATTGCTGAATATTTTGAAGGCGCACACGCATAACTTTGCATAATTTGCGGCCACGTTATCGGTGGACAGTTGAGGGTTTTGTAATTCTCTAATTGCATTGTTGGCAAAACTTTTCGGCGATTCGCTCGCGATTTACATTTAATTTTTTCTTCCAACAGTCCCTCTGTTTGCCCCTCTGTCTGCATGAATAATAATGCAAATTTATATTACACATTATTTTCCGGTTGTATTTTAACGCGAAAATGTACATTCCTTTATTTAATGAAAAATATAATAAATGCTTTATTTGAGTACACACTTCATTGACGTTGGCTGACAATTAGCTTCATGCTGCTGTTGCTGCTGCTGCACAGAAAATGGCATTCCTTCAGAGCCAACCATTCCAAACAGACGCTTATTTCCTTCAAGTGGAGCCCAAGGAGCAGGGCGAAATGGCTACTTATATCTATCACTGGCTTGGAATTGCAAAAATCTTGTCAGCCAACATTGCTCACTGACTGTCGCGCTATCTGCCGCTCATCCCCATCCCCATTCCGCTGCTACCACCCCCCTCATCCCCTCCAGCCACTAACTTGAAATTGCTTTCGGCAAATATATTAGCCTCTTGATAATTTTCAACAATAAATTCCTTGGCACTCACACAAGCAGACACCCGGAGTGGAAGTGGGAGGCAGGGGTTAGGGGCTACTCGATCCTAGCTCCTGGCTCCTGGATCCTACATCCTGGCTGGGATGAACTCCTTTAGCTGTTGTGCCCGCTCGGGGACTCTAATGCATTGTGCAACGCTCTAGAAAGTACAACAAAAGTCGCTCATGTTGCAAGCTGTCAGTGCAACACTTGTCGCATGTCATTGCCGCAGTTGCAATGCGATGGAGCTAGAAGCGGTTGGAGTAAATGGAGGTAGTGGGTTGTATGGACCGTGTGGGCTGTGTGGGAGAAAAGACCAAAGTCAATGGGCACATGCAGCCACTGGGGATAATCACAAAAAATATATATATTCTTTCAGGGCAGGGAACTTAAAGGTTTGGCTTCAGCTGATATATGTTGCTGCGGGGTTTCTTCTGTATGTTGCTGCTGGCGGTTAATTCTGTATCATTTCTTTTCGTTTTGTTTCTGTCTTTATATTGCTGCTGGGTTTTCTTCTACATTTCTTTGGTATGCTTTAGCTATGTTTTTTCTGTAAGGTTTCTTTTACCACTGAGTTGCTCTAAACGTTTTGATTAAGTTTCTTTTTAAGTTTCTTCGGTACATATATTACTCGACTCAAGTGTCACTGGTTTTGTAGTATCTTCTTAGGTAGCAGACTGATTTCTCCAAAAGGAAAGAGCATTTACATGACGACTTGCTGGCTTATTCGAATGCTCCTCATCCTGCAACACATTCAATCGCACACATTGTTGCCGCATCATTGTTGTAATTGCGCCGCAGCCTGCTCGTTACTGTTGCTCTATCTCCCGCTCCACGAATCCGCTGCTCATCCTCCATCCATCCTCCATCCGTTCCTCTTCGGCGGTTACACATGGCTGGCTTTTGTTTTAACACAACTAATACAATTGCACCGCTGGGAAATGTGCTGCGATGGCAGACGGAGATGCGAGTTGCGAGATAGATGGATGTTGCTGCTGCTGCTGTTGCTGCTGCTAATGCTGCTGCTGATGCTGATGCTGCTCCTGCTGCATTGGCGTTGATTTTATTTGCCAGCGGAGCACTCAGAGTTGGCAGGAGCAGCAGTCGACCAGCGTCGACATTGTAACTAACTTAATAAACTTGTCAAAGGTACAAAGCGGACGGCGTGTTAGCAACTTAAGACCCGCTTTTCCGGCTTTTCCCACTGCTCCACTCCGCTCCACACCGCCCCACTCCCCGCTAAGTGGCACCGCATTGTCGCTCATTTTCATTTGGGATTTCTGAGGCTGACTGATTAATTTGCCGGCTTGATGTGATTTACGCTCTCAGTTGCTCAGTTGCACAGTTGCTCAGTTGCACAGTTGCTCAGTTGCATTCAGGGCTTCTGGGAGGGCAGCTTGCCTATTAATGCCTCGTCTTAAGTTTGCCCCTAATTGACTAATGGCGGCTTATCGGGGCGAAACTGGATAGGATTTATGCCAGCCAAGCGGGTTTGTTGACCTTAAACCTGAGACCCCGGCCATAAATAAAGCTTGCCAGCGCCACAAAGTGTGCAACAAAGCAGCTGCAGCCATAAAAAGTCCTCTTTTCGTTGGCTCCGTAGCCGTGGTTAAGGTTTATGTCTGGCAATTGTCGCCGGTCGAAAAGTATGGCCCTATAAAGCCAACAAATTGCCAGACGAGACAACGCGGTTAGGGATACCCTGTACACCCGGCTGTGCATTGTATGATGACACATTTCACGCCAAATAAAATCTAATGTAAACGCAATCACATTGCTGACGCTTCCGGCAATCCCTGAGTTCAAACTGCTGACAGGCAATTTAGTGGCTTCCAACGGAATCCAAGTACGGAATATGGAATGCAAATGCAAATAACAACAAGTAGGCAAACAATCGCAGTTTGTGGCCCTAACAATGTTAGCCAGCTTTGCCCGCAAGTATGCAATGCAACTCTTTTTCACCAGCTACAATGCTGCAGGTTTGCTGGCTGCTCGTTGCACGTTGCTCGTTGCAGGTAGCAGATTGCAAGTGCAAGGGCAACAGGAGCCAGTTAACTGCCACAGACAACAGCAACACCGCCGGCAACATCAGCAACAAATAGCTCCGACACGTACCCAAAGTGCCATTGCTGCTGGTGGCTGCAACTCAGTTGCTGCCGTTGCCGTTGCCGTTGCCGTGTTAGTTGCAACTATTATTTGCCCATCAACAACTCGGCCTGCCAGCCTGTTGTATTTACACCTGCAAGTGGGCTTAGCTTGGTCATGGCCCCCTCATATTTGCACCCAGTCACTGGCCTACCAACTTTGCTTTGAGGCTTGAAAGCCAAATTGCTTGGGTTCATAAGGTGCGGATCAGTGCTGCCGACTTGTCGCCCTTCGGACAGAGTTATCCTTTCTGAAGTGGACCCAGCCGGAATAAGTGTAATGGATCTCAAGATGGTTGTAAACATTGAAGCGGCTGTACGTGCATGCTGCATGCTCCGTATTCACTATGCTGCATTTCGTAAAAAGCTTCTACTTTTGTTATCTCCTTGATGGAAAACATTTTATGTTTTACAAACTTAATATATAAACGGTTTTGAAAGCAATAAAAAGCATTAATACGGAATTGCTCACCGGCTACGATCTGCTGATGCATCGTTTACCACCAGCTTTCTTTTTTAGCTTCTAAATTTTGTAATTTTTTTTTAAATTTTATAAAATAGAATTCAAAGTTGAACCTTAGAATGCGATGTCTAATAACTCTCACTTCATTTCTGGAAACTCTGGGAATTACAAACAACACAAGCTCTCAACACTAATTCGTATCATGGCATTTTCACCTCCTGCTTTTGGAATTATCTCTCCAGGGACTTATTTTTTCGCAAAAAGTGTGTGCAAAACATTTGTGGCACTCGGCAAACTCGGGAAACTGTTATAATTGCATTAAGCCGAGTGGTTTTTTGCCGGTGTGCTTGCAACTGTTTGCGTTCGCAATTACAACTCAATAACTTTTGGCTTTGCTGGCGGGTTAACTTTTACCTCATGTTTTCTGTTTTTTTTTTTTTTAACAATTTCCATTCGAGCCATTATTTGTAGGTTACTTGTGGGCGTTCTGGCATGGCTAAAACTCGTAATTAGAAGCCCTCGTTGCTGCATAATGAGGCAATCGAGCAAAAACGCGACCCTCGAACGATGAGCTCTGCCAGGAGCGCTTTTGACATCAGAAACTATCAAATAATAACGATTATCCCATTTGCATAATGCGGCAGTTAAGCGACAAAGGACCAGAGTCAGACACAGAGCAAAAGCCCTGCCACTCGAGACGTCTCGGCCAGAATAGGAATAAAGCCAAAAACAGTCAGACAGACAGAAGCAGTCGGAGAGACAAACAAAGAAAAAAGCAGGAAAGTGGGCACCAGAATGCAGAAGGCTAAGAATGCAATTAAAGTCAGCACAAGTTGGCAGCATCTGACAGCTCGAGAGGCTCTTCGCAGGACTTAAGGGAGAGGGGAGGCTAAAACTCTTTGCCAAGGACCTTACTCACCTGGCCATTCTTGTACCACATGCTGGTGGCGATATCAAGGTCCACCTCGCACATCAACTTGATCTCGGAGTGCTGCTCGGCATAGACCACGGACATTTCCTCGGCCTCGTAGGGATTCGGCGGCACTGGTCGCAGCGGCAGGACCCGCGGCTCCAGCGGACCCTCGTCCTCTTCCTCATCCGCCTCTGCCTCTGCCTCTTCGCGGCTCTTCCGCGCGATCAAGTCGCTGGTGCTGGTGCTGCCACTGTCGAATTCCTCCACGTCGTCGATGATGATCACCGGCTCCTTGGGCTTGGGCTGCATATCCTCGGGCGCCAAATGGAGCGTGGATCGCGGCCGCTTGGCCCGAGTGTCGTTAATCAACGAGCTCCTGGTGCTCGGGGAACTCGAGCTGGTGGCCAGCACTGTGGTGGCCATGGCCGTGGAGGTGCTGGTCGAGCTGGAGCTCAAAAGGGAGTCCAGTAGCTCCTCCTCAGTCTCGCGGCGCTGTCTTCGCCTGGCCTCCTTGTGCAGCACCGCCCGGTGGGATTGGGATTGTGTCTGGGATTGGGACTGATGACGTGGCTTCAACTGTGCCCGCCATTTGGCCCACTTGGCCTTGGCCTTATGGCAGCTTTTTCCGCATTTTTCCGGCCTACCAATGGCGTCGCGGTGGTCAACTGACTCGCCGGCCGATACGGCTGATATGCTTGGCCAGCTGAGGCTGCTGCTGCTGCTCCTGCTGCTCCTGCTGATGGCTTCTCCACGCTCGGCGGGCTTTGTCTTCTGCACTGACTTGGCGTTGATATTCTGTGGTTGTGTGTAGGTGGTACCTGCAATCGAAAGGCAAGCAAACAAAGTAAGCCGATTAGGTCGATAAGTCAGCAAGACACAGGAAGAAATATTTGTAAAGGCCTCTGACACAGTCTGATTTCTCAGTTGAATTGCAGTATAAATTAGGTGTATGTATATGCATTGAATTTGTGTCTGAATTGTAAATTTATCACTTTTGACATGTATTTACTCTATTGAAACAAAAGCTTAAAAAAAGTACTCTTACACAGTTTGATTTCTGAGATTTGAAAAAGAAAATGTAAGTATGTTTATTCCCAATCTGAAATGTAAAATTAATTCTTTAGACATGTGTTTACGCGATTGTAAGAAAACCTAGAATTTAAGAATTTAGACTATGCGTGAGGCCTTATATAATGTTGCAATAATTAATAAAAAATTAAAAAAACACGATTACAGTTCCACTTTGTTGAAAGAGAAATACCTTAAACTGAGCATATAAATTCTATTTCCTCCAGGAAAAGAAACCACATCTCAAAGAATTATTTTTTTTCGTGGATACATGTTTTGAGATGACAATTTGCAAGATATTTTCATCTGTCAACATCCCGATGAAACCGATCCGGATTTGGTGACTGTGTAGTTATTTGCCCTTTCAACTCCATTGGAATTTTCGGTCCCAAAAAGGCTGCATGCGACAAAGGATTCAAGGACAACTTATGCTGGGATGGGAGTATCAATTACATTGCCTTGTTGCATGTAGAATGCGTTCAGGGCTCATGCATTTATTTACGAATTTTCGGAAGGCAAGCTGCCAGCAGCATCGATTGAAAAGCTACAGAACGAGTAGTCGAAACGATGAGGAGCAGCCCGCCTTCGAAATGTTTTCTCTATGCATGCAAATCCTGGCCTAATCTCCTGCACTTTCAAAGCTATTTTCATGCCTAACTCTGTGCCCCTCGTTTGTTGCTCTTTGACAACTCTGCTTATTGTCTCCTTCAGATTCAGCACCGGCTTTTGTGCCCCTCTGCCGTCGCTTCTAGTCTTGTTGTCTTCCTGCTAGCTCTCTCTCTCTCTCTCTCTCTCCTGTTGTTGTTGATAAATTTACACAAGTGTATGACAAGCTTTCAAATGGTAATTAATATTCATCTGCGACGGGCGGCGAAGGGGAAGAAGTTTGGGTGTGGATAACTCCCTTCAAACAACGGAGTGTATTCCCTGTCCCCATTTCCTGTTTTCTGCGAGCTGAAAGTCAACTGTAGCCGGCAGCTATCAGATACACGGAGACAAGAAGTATTAACAAAATGTTCGCAGAGCTTAATTTGTTTTTATACAAATAAAATATTAATAGCTGAAGCTCATTATAAATTAACTTCATGATAAATAATGTTTTTGGCGTTGTGAATAACGTACTAAATATGACCTAAAAAATGGTCCTTTCATTTTGAATTGCTGCAGAATAACTAAACTAACAATTCAAAATTTGCTTAAGTGTTATAAATAATAAAAAGGTATTGGTTTTGGTGAAAAATAGCAGTAATAACATTGTTTTTTGTACTAACAAATGGGTATTCGGCTTTCAAAATGAAGATTGCTTAAGTCTTTTTTTCTCTTCGTGTGACAATGGCGAGCCAATGTCTGTGGTTAGCTGACAAAAGCAGATCTAGCCCCGGGATTGGTCTCTGAGCCCTTTCTTCGCACTCCTCTGTTCCAGCGTCTACTTTCTCCCAAACCCCTTACGTTTCTCATTGTCTGGCTGGCGCTTTTGTCTACCAGTCCTTTTCTCGTTTGCAGGGCGTTACTCATCTCTTTCTGGGCTGCCTCTGTTGGCTTTGTGTTTGTAGCTAAATTAAAGTTGTCATTTTTCAAGTGAACGCACAAAGTGTGCAATGCGCCTAATAAATTTCTGCCTGGCATATCCTGTTATTCGGGCGGCTCCTGGTCCCATAGGCATAACTAAGGGGGCTCTGCGGGGTTAGTTATGGAGCAGTCGTAACTTCCATCCACACACACACACCCACAGACAGAGATACACACACAAACATACACACACTCACCAGACCACGTACTCACACATATGAGCTCTAAAATGTTTTCGCAACAGCTTAAAAGTCGGCTACACTTTTGGCGAGTATGTGTTTGTTTGCATGCAGCTGTAGTTGTTTGTGCTGTAACTTAAGTTGTAAATGAAGATTGCGTCGGAAATTGCACAGCACTGACGTTGGCTTCATCTTCGTGGCCCCGCCCACCGCCACTGCCACCGCCAACGCCCACGCCCACGCCCATGAGTTGTGCGTGCAAATTTAATGAAGCTGCCACACTCACACACTCGCACACTCGCACACACCCACTCCTGCACTCACACTCTGGCAAACACTCGAGCATGCTCAAGCTTCAAGCTTTTCTGTGGCATACGCTGCACCGCATAAATTTCTGGGCAGGATCGGGGAGTCTGGAGCACTTCGAGTGCTGGGTTGTTTGACAGTTGACAAAACGCCGGTGCTTGACAACAATCAAACGTGCCTTCCACACTCTGCTCATTAGCCCCCCGAGGACATGGGCGGCTCTTTATTTGTTTAATTTTGCATCGGCAATTGGTTCAAGTCCATTAGAAGAATAAAACTGATTAATTTTTAAGGACTTTAGCTTTGCGTTTGAAATTCCAAAAAAAAAAAAAACACTAAACTAATTTCCAAACGCAAATACAAATATTTTGTAGATTTCTAACAATTTTTTTCTTTTGTGATCTCGATCATTTTTAGGCTTTCATATTAAGATAAACATGTAGCAAGCTTTTGTTTATTCCCTACTTTTGTACATCCTTTTCAGTATTTCAAAAGCCTATTGATTTTTATGGCACCCTCTTACGATTTATTTAAGAGAAATACGAACAAGTTGATAATTTATTCACAACATATATTTCCCATCATGTAATCTAATAAAATGACTTTTTTCATTTATGAGCAGAAAGGCCGTCCGACCAATAACGTACTTAAAAATGCACCCATAAATTAATTGCTTGCCTTGAGGCGATGTCAGCCGCTTAATTGCATTGTTTTTCAAACATTTTGCGGAATAATATTGGTTTTCAATTGCCCTCATAAATCAGGCAGTTTTACGCAATAATTGCAAATAATTTTGTGTAAAAATCGCTCCGCTTTCCAGGCCTTCGCACACACGACAATTATGGCAGTTCAATGGAGCATTACGTGCGGCCTTATCAATATGCAAAAAAAAAACCATGTACTTTTATGGACTGACAAAACGATGGAGCTACGCGCCTAAGGGCGGAACGGACAATCAAGCGCTGACATAATTACGCGTTGGTACATGCGTCTATATGCATACATGTCAGCCGATTACGTGCATATCGGATGGCGTGGGTGCCCGTCACATTTAACTGGCAAAAATTGCATCGATTTTCCACTTTTTCTCTCGTTCTTTTGCATTTTTTCGCGTTTGTCCAGGCAAACATGCAAATGACATCGAGTTGAGTTTCATTTCGTGGTACTACAGGTCTTTTTTTCACTATATCAACATTAATTTAATACACTCGAAACGTCGTGTTTGTGTTGTCTTTAATAATATTATTTTTTTGTAAATGCCAATCGACCTGATGGAAAATTGAGAGGGGAAAAGTTTACAGCATGTATTCATAAGTCGTACTATTGACGCAAGCTGCATTGTCCTCTTCCCAGTCCGTTTCTAATTAACTCTTGCTCCCATTGCATATGCCTATTTGCATATACAAGTGTTTACTTTTTCTTGTGGCTCAAGCACTGTGTTCTGAGCACTGTAACATAAGGTCTTGAATATCAATTACCTACTATAACTATATAAATGTGTCTAGAAGAATGCAGCATTAAATTTTATATGTCGCAAGTCGCAAGAACTCATCCCGAAAGATGACCTTTATGATGTTATTTTAGAAAGATTTTAACTTTTTATCATTATCCTTGCCCTCTGGAGTCCTTAAATCCCTGATTTGTAATGAAGAACCAACAAAAATAAATTTGTTTAGTTGACAAAAGTCTTTTGCATTTAAAGTTTTTGTTTTTTGTATTACCAAATGATGTCAGAAAGACATTTATTTTTTCTCTGTAAGAGTTTTCCGCCCACTTGGCTTACAAGCTCGTAAGCTCGTTGTGAATCACGGCCCAAACATTAAACAATAACTGGCAGGGCAGTCAATACCCTCAGCTCAAGTTAACTCGACTTGGTTCGCTTGCACTTTCCTCCATTTCCCTTCGTTTTCCCTTCGTTTTCCCTGCATTTTCCCCCACTGTCAACAGAGCGCCCCTCGTTATGCAACCCATTCATCCAGAGCGTGTGTGAGTGTGAGCCTGGCACCGAGCGTTGATTAGGTTAATGTCCTTAAGGCATAAGAACAGCTGGCTGTGCACCCCGTCTCCATGACCAGGACCAGCACCGCACTCCTCCCACCACCAAACCAGTCCTGAGCAGCTTATGGCAATGGTGCAAGTTGCACCTGGCGAAACCGGAGAGCCAGCTACTGTATGCAGTCGCTTGCCTTGTGCATTGTTTAAGTTCCACAACGTCGACAACTTTGCCAACCGCCACTTAATGCAAGCGCCGAGTTCGGAGTTGGGGTTTGGGTCCGGAAGAGGAGGAGAATGGGGGCGTGGCACGACTGCACTTTGCCTGGTCTGCGGTGGCGGCTTTTGTGGCCAGCCAGCAAACAGCAGAGGCAAAAGCAGCAGGCAACAGCAAGTGCAACAACACCCCCTCATTACTGCCATTGCATTGGCAACTAAAAGCCTTTTAATCGCTCCCGAACGCTCTCACAAAATTATTGTGCGATTCTAGATATTTGCCCGAGTTATTCCATACGAAGGTTGTCGAGAAAGTAATTGACATCTTACCACATTTTGCTGGGTTCACTTAATTCGATGGGGGTGTGTGTGTGTGTGTGTGACATGCATGCTGACGTTGTCGACTCATTAGCAACCTGAAGGAACCAGAGTGGTGTACCCTCCTGAATGCTTATATTTGACAGTTTTCATAATCGGGCATTATGAGTTAGCAATCTCTATTTTAAGTAGTTTAATATTAGGAATCATTTAAGGCTTAAAGCTAATACAAGTTAAGCGATTCCGGTAGATCATAGATCATGTTAATAGGAGTCAAGAACCCCATGAGCTTTGACTTGAACAGATAGATCGAATGGCTCATGAAAACAAGGGGAACTATGACTCCAATCGTGCAGGTGTCTAATTTAAGCTTCCATGGTAAATGGTCTTAATTGCTTATTTATTTTTTGTTTTCATTTCGTATTTTTTTCGTCAAGTTCAAGTGCAGCTTGTTTGTTTGCGATTCACTTTAATTCCGCTAAAGCCTCAGTCTAATACAACTCTTATAGCGTTTTGTCAGTGCTTTTCGTTAGCTAAAAGGCTACGTGATGCTTTTTCCTCCCACTTTTTGACTGAGTGGATAGGTGGGTAGCTGGTGCCTGTTGTCCGACTTTTTACGATTATGCATGTTGGATGCCGGCGACCTTCCGAGGCCACTGGTCCCCATGTTTGTGGCTATTACTTGGAGCTGCCACTTCATTGCACATGCCGCATGTTGCCTCATTACACACACACACACACAAGCACACCCACACCCGCAAATGGAATGGAATGCGAGGACAATGTCGACGACATTTACACAATGTCAACTATAAATGCAAGGCGGGTTGCCAGTGGAACTGGTATCCTTTTGGCCAGGTGCGTCGCTGTGCTCTCTGCTGTCCTGTGCTTTGCAATTGTGTCAAATTAATTGTCAACTGTTGTCGCTCTGCTCTGCTTCACTATGTCCTCCTTGCCCGCCCGTTCCCCTTGCCCACCATCCGCCACACACACATACTACACACACTGGCTGTGTGTGTTGTGTGCTTTGTGCGGCTGTCTCTGTCGTCTGTTTGATAAATTGCATTTAATGGCTGCCGCCAATTAAGAGCAATTTTTGCTGCCGTTGCTGCTCCGCATTTCTGTTGCCAGTTTTTGCCAACTTGTCCCCTTTTATTTTGCCCCTGTCTCAGCTCAGCAGTTGCTTTCAATTTGGCCCGGTTGCAGTTTTAAAGTGACACCGACCTGGCCTGCAAGCGAGCGGGCCTAATAGAAATTGATAGCTGCCTCTGGGATACCCGAGCAGCTGACCACGTTCGCCGGCCATATTTCTCACTTCAGCACGCGCGGCATTACAAAAATTAGATAAAACATTACTGCTCCACGTATATTTAATGCAAGAAACTCGTTGGCCGGGTCATTTACCATCTATAAAAAAAGAAAGAGTCCCTATCAGCCCATTTCCTAGCGGCCGTTTGTCGCTCCTATTTCTGCCATCACGACTGCTTCCGTATTATTTATGTCGCCCGGCGACTCTGCCAAAAAGGTCGGCACTTTGTTCCATCAGCCTTGGTGAGGTTTTATAGTTGGACGCATTTCGGTTGTCTTGTGGGGTCTGTGGAATCTTGGATGTCCTTTAAAAGGGGTATTTTATTTAAGCAAGGAGTCTGCAAAAACCTTGTAACTTAAAACCTGAACATAGTGACTTATATTTGATGCTTTTAAATAAAATGTAACCCACAAGCGGAACTAATAAATTAAGGCCAAATCAGCAAACTATTTTAAAAAAGCATACAAAAAAATATTAAACATTAATACAAAATCGTTCTTTTTTGTATAATTCTTGCGACGTTGAGCTTCAATAAATTTATTTTAAATAATTGGTGATTTAATTATTTTGTGCATAATTTGCATAATCTTAACTTTAATTAATGATTTATGCACCTTCAAACAAACTGACTAACAAATATTTCATAAGAGTTACTAAGAATACACAGCTTTCCTATGATTTAAAAAATCTGTTCTATTTGGGACAAATTAGGTCTAAGGCAAAAAATGTAATAGAGTCAGAGTATTTTCCCTTTCCCCGCCATCAGAGTTGGTGTCCTGGCGCCTTTTGCTTCTGCTGGTCATTAGGCGTAGCATACTTAGCGGCTACGTGCTGTGACCAGCGCCAACCGCAAATTAAGTATACGCCGCGATGCGCCAGCGCCTCGCAGTATGCTGCAGTTTCACTGTGCCCGAGTAAACAAATGCTGAGACAACAAACAGTGAGTGGAGAGCTTAGGGCGGCGAAGGGGCAGTCAAAATGCCAGCAGTGTCCTGACGTTGTCTCTATGCCAGCCAGAAGTTTCGGTTCGTTTGTGCGTCCTTTTGGCTGTTTGTTTGTTGACTCCTGCTCCGGCTTCTGCTCCCGTTCCTTCACCCCCCCCCCCTTCCCCATAGAACACGAATTATGCGCCAAAAAATGTGCGCGGCACGTAAATAACTCCACACAGTCGCATTCTGGGCGTTTTGGGAGCGAGGTGGCACGTGACCAAATTTCGATGGCAACTTTGTTTGGGGAAGCGCTCCCGACTTTATTATGTTTTCATTTCGCGGCGTTGGCTTTTTAATTTGTGAACATTTTACGGCGGGGAGTCGGAGACGTTTGCGGGGGCGTGCCATTTCCTATACAATTTTTTTCTGGCAGATGTGAGTCCAGTTTTTGTATTTTTCCAGTAGTTTTTTTTTTAGTGCTTTTCGTTTGCCTGACTGCAGTAGCAAATTAATGCAAATAAAACGTAGAGTCGTGCAATAAAACGATGTTGTTTTTGTTAATTGTTGTTGCTGCAAAAGTCTGCAGCATAATTTATTTACTTGGGCTTTGACTTTGCCGCTTTTGGTTTTCCGACTATATATTTTTTGCAATGTTTTGCTGTTTTTATGTAGCGTTGGGAAATGCGCAATTAAAATGATAATTTTCCACAGTGGCACCACCACCATCACCACCACCACCAACGGCACCACTGTCAGTTTTTGGCTGCAACTGCATTTCGCACGTACAGTGAATTATAACCTGCCGCATAAAAGTAAGCTATAATTTAGCGCTTAAATGATGCGTGCCCGTGTGCTCCTGTTTGCCCGGCTATAGTTGTAGCTATTCCGCCCTTTTACTACCCCAAAACCTGGTTGACTTTATTGCATTCCTCGCACTCGACCATTTTTTATGTGCTTTAATTAATTCGCCTGACCACTGGCCCCAAAAAGGCAGACGAAGAAAAGCTAAGCAGAAAAGCACAAAAAGGCAAATCTTATTAACTTTGGCAGACCCCCTTTTCCGTTTTTCCACTTGCACACAAATCCAATAAGACAGCAGGGAGAATGAGAAGCTCGCAAAAAATTCGCATTCAATAAAAATCAATAATCGGAGCGGAGCGGAGGAGAATGAGAGGCTGATGAAGAAATAGCCGTAATGCTTTGCTTATTACCTTCCAATTCATTAAACGTGCCGTCAAGCCGACCAACCACTTCTATCCTCCTTTAGCCCAAAGTTCCCCCCTCAAACGGGTCAGCCCTTTTCACTTTCGCATTGATGTGTAAGTGGAAAAACTGCAGAGGTTTTTCCGAGCCTTTTGCTGAGTGATTGAGGCAGCAAACTATGTGTGTGGGTGTGTAAGTTTTGATTGTCTCTATGGTTCAGTGATTTTTTTGGTTTTAAAAAACGAAAGGTGGTTGAGAAGTGATAGGGATAAAGAGTAAAATACAGAATAAAAATTAGGCAGCCAAGTGATATGATTTAAGTCACAGAATAAAATTATTAGCGATAAACAACGATCATAGAAAAATTTGTAGTAACTGCGAAATATCTCATAACAACTCAATAACAAATTAAATATTTAATTACCTAGTAAAAAGGATAAATGACAACTTAGTTGTTAACAAAATATATAAACTTCTTCATAGCACACAAAAGTTATAATAATGATGAGTTAATTATATGGTCTTGTGGTGCAAGCCATTTCTGTCACAATGTATTATTTCGTTTTAATGATGCCAGCTTGTTTTTTGGCCAGCTTCCATAGCTACCATTTAAATCAATAAATCACTCGAGCCCCCAGCCTGATTCGTTAGCCTAAGCAAAAACACCCATTCAGAGCTGAAATAAGGCCAGACAACAAAGCACAAGCTGACCCATCCAATTCCGATTTCACTGGCCGGCACATTCAATCATTTTTACACCCTCCAGAGCCGGGTCCTATCAGGCGTAAATAATCAGAAACGTTGGCTAAATAATAAATACATGTGTGTGAGTATTTTGTCTGGTGCTTCCTTGGGTCCATGGTCAGTCCTCTGCTGACCAATCAACTGGCATTAATGGCGGGGCCCGGCGAGGCACTTAGACTCACATCGAGTGGCATGAAAAATGATGCAGCCGACTGCCACCTTCCACCTTTCTCAAGCAACATGAAAATAAATATTAAATAATCATTTATTTTCACAAAAGATGTCTACGGTATTTTTTTCCATTTATTGTTTGCTTTTATGTTTGTTTGCCTTCACTTACATATACCTCTCCCTCGGTACAACGGTGCGTATGCGCGTTATGCCGTAAGAGGTGGAAGCGCCTTCCTGCTTAACGCCTCAATGAATTGGCTTTGGTTGTTTTCGTGATTGTGATGGTGGGGATCTGTAGCCCGAGGATTCAGGTCAGCCTATATGGCCAGCGGGAGTCTTAATGGTTTTTTTGTAGGATGTATTTTGGAAGCTTTTAAACGATTTAATAAACCAAAATGTCGTTTACCTCGATATTTATCCTGTCTTTAAACGAAAAATTATTGCCACGCAGCTTTATTTTATGGAGCCCCAGAAATATTTTAAATAAGCCGTTAAAATTTTAACTTTTGTTGGCCATTTTAGTGTTCACTTTCATTCTCACCGCTCGCCATGATATCTATTTGAAAGCAAAAACCATAATTTCCCACTCGCAGCATTCCCCATGCATTCCCCTGTCAGTCGAAGCCGCAAATGCGGAAAAGTGTGCTAAATGTTATGCGAATATGCACAAATTTCCGGCAAGGTGAGCTGAGTTGAACTAAAAAGTAGGTGCTCGACAAAATAAATTTTAATAAACAGTGCGCATACATCAAACGACAGACACACGCACTCACGTACTCGTTGCCACAAACACTTGTGCACGTAATTGGCGGCAAAACAATTAGTAGCATTTTACAGTTTACAGTTGCTGCACATACCATATAGCGCTCTAAAATATTTTGCACGAAACTGCACACGAATGTGCACTCTGAAAAAAAATTAACGTATTATAAAGGCAATACTCCAATTTCAATATTTTAAAAAAGAAGAACGGAAGCTAATTGTTGTTCAAACGTTAAACTAAAAATAAATGTTTTGCCCTATTTTTAGCCAGTTGATCAAATTAGATTGTGGAATTAAAGCATAAAAGTAAGTTTTTCAAAAATACTAGTTGCTCAAATTCAAACATGTTGTATATCATTTGGGGGGTAACAGAAGTCACAAATGTTTTAAAAATCCTTTAAATAGTTTCCAAAAGTATTAACCAATAAAAC
Source organism: Drosophila elegans (assembly GCF_018152505.1). Taxonomy (NCBI): domain Eukaryota; kingdom Metazoa; phylum Arthropoda; class Insecta; order Diptera; family Drosophilidae; genus Drosophila; species Drosophila elegans. Next base: position 2,613,045 of record NW_024545903.1, on the reverse strand, counting down.
CTAAAATCGTCTTTCAAAAACACTCCAACAAACTTTTAAATTTAAAATATATTATTGCGTTTTCTCAAATATCTTTATAACTAGTTTCAAACCCTGTGGCACCCCCAAGGACATACTTAACATCAGGTTTAAATTGTTTTTAAGTGTATGCAGAGGCAAATGTTGCAACAAAAGCAGACGGGCTGACTAAGTGGCAGATGTGATGAGCTTTTGGCCATGAGCCGAGACAGACTGTCTGAAAAGGTGAGGGCAACAGTTGGCAGGTGAACTGGGGAAAGCCCGAAAAGCGTTGAAACTTTTGACACACTTGGCAATTGAAATGCATTTGAAGAAGAAAAAAGGCCATCCACTGGCTGTAATAAATTACGGTAATTTAGGGGAAGCGAGAGATACATAGACATTAGCATACGTGCGCATACTGTTAAAGAGAGAAAGGAGTCAAAGGAAGCAAGCCATATGTGTGTCGCAATTTCCGTTTGAAGTGCACTTCCTGCCAGCTTGCAAATGTCAAGAGAAACGACTCGCACAGACACTCAGAAAAAAAATATTTTTTCAATTTGTTCACTGTATGGCGATTAAGTTTTGTACAGTACTTTTCGTCTTAAGAAAATTTTTAAGTATTAAAAATAAATATTAAAAAGATAAAAAAATTTGCTAAGTTTTTTAACAACGTTTGCTAACTTTTTAAAGTGCGTGCAGTTGCTCCTGCTCGTCAAGGCTGACTCCTTGATTGCCTGCACAAGTTCTCTCAAAACGAGAGACTGCACTCAACGATGGCTTAATGGAAAAGTTCCGAGAAGAATGCATACATATGTGTCCTAGTTGGGCCGCCGCATGATTAAAGCCTGAAACTTATGAACGCTTTGAAAATCTATATAAATATTTTGACATAACCCATTGCAAATAAATTCCAGAGTTTCCGCTTAATTTCGTGTGCTGGCATCCGTTCTATGAATTCAATTTTGTGGGGAAGTTGCAACAGCTGCTTGGAGTTGAAGAAAATCAAATTGAATAAAAAAGTTTCTCTCTGGCCAAGTGGCCCCTGCGGGCGGAAGTGCCAAGAGTCGGACCACATGGCGAATGCTTGATATTTCGCAAAGCGAGATGACAGGCAGCAACTGGCCACTTGAAGTGCAACTGTTGCACATCAAACAGACATCAAAATGTGCAAACATGATGGAGAGACAGCCAAGTGGACACGCCGGCAATGGCAAAGAAAGATACTAGAAACAGATTGCAGCTGCGGCTGCAGTTGTCGAGTTCTTTAAAAAACTTTGAAAAGGTTAGTGGACCCCTGCATTCTTTTCAGCTGCACACACTGAATGTGCGCGAGCACAGTCGACAGGACAATCAAGAGCACAAGCAGACCTCCAGTTCATATCCTGTGCAGCCTGTCTCTGTTATTTGAAGTCGTCTCAATGTGGGCGAGACTCGTCATGGTTAACAATTCGATCGGAACTCGAGGTCCTTGTGGCGACACAAGGGGACAGTATGTCATTGAAATTGATCAGCGGACCTGACCCTTCCTGCCGACTTTATTTGCCCGCTTAACGAGCGTATTTCCATTCCTCGTCAATGGCTTCATTGCACCTTCAGCCGAAGCCAATCTCATTTCCATTAAATTGTCCTGGCTGGCAAAATGAATCTGCTCCGAAAGCGAAAACATAATGAAAATAATTCGCCAAGGAAAGTAATAAAATGTCGGCCTTGAAGGGGGCCAAGCAAACACATGGACACAGAGAACAAATTCGACAACAACTTTCTGCAGTTTGTAATAAAAAACTGAAACGAATTCATAGATTTATTAAGAAAAATGCTTAATCGGCTTCAAAAGGTTTATTCTTGGATATAAACTAAGGTAAAATTTAAAAATTTATTGTTTTTTACATTGTAAAAGTAAAACCAGCGTTTGCTCATGTTTATATCCTCAATAATAACTGAAAATTTAAATTAACTTAACTTTAAATTTAATTAATAAATATTTTAATAATAAAAAGCCTTTTAGACCTTTAATATTCTAAAATATTTCTCGCTTATATCTCTCTGTGTATGTACTATATGCAAGTGAGTTTGGGTGTATTGTACGTGTGATTTCACATGTGTTTGTGTCTCAATGGCGCTTTATAGTGATGTCGTTGGTCCTGTCCTCGTATTTGTTTAGCCCGGCATTTTATTTTTACTGTTTATAAGCTGACAAAATTTTTTTCTCTCCTCTCACAGCCTGCACAATAAATGATTCGACCCGGTCCGTCCCGTTGAGGGTCGTGCGCCGTAAACGGGCCAATGTTGCGGCCACGTAATAAAACGAGAGAGCCACAAACAATAATTGGCCAGGGTCCGTTTGTGGGGGAATTTTTGATGGCCTTGTCTTGTCACTGAGGCGAAATTAGTTGCCAGTTGCGTGGGAGGATCGCCCAAAGGCATCCAAACTTCACTTTTTTCTTTCCATTTGCCTTCTGCTGGGTTTCCCTTGCTTTGATGCGATTCCATGCAGTTGAGTGCAAAACGCTGGCCAACGATGATTCCATTTCCCCGCGGCCAGAATGGCTATGCGTGGTCGCATTCTTCTCTGATTAAATTTGAAGTTATGCACTCGTTTCTGCTGTCCGCTTCGCTGACTTAACCAGAAACGAATCGAGAACGCAAGTCTGAATGCGGCAAAAAAAAGGCATTTCATATCTATGTCAGTGAGCCATTGTTTTCAATTTCAATTCCCTTGCATTGTTTTCGGTTTCCATGGCTTTGGGATCAGCTCCTGTGGCGTTCCTTATGTGGACTTTTTTTTATTTTTGGTCCATCCAAAAAAAATAAATTTCGAAATTTTCCGACTACCTTGAAACTACCTCCCAATGCTCTCCATTTACTATCCCATTTTTTCTGTCATAATGTCATAAACTTAATTAGTGCCGAGCCGAATGAGCAATCAGATGATCCTTGCCATCCAGCCGCTTTAATTAACATGCCAAAAAGGCCGTAGACGTAAGGTGAACCCTCGGTTCATCGCATTTTTTATGCCGCATTCTTAACGTGGCAAACGAAAAAAAATGCCGGAGAATGGCAAGAACCACGCCAGTTGGCAATACAATTTGCCGTGACAAATGCGGCCATAAACAAAAATGGCGACAACGATGCCGCTGCCACCGCCACCGACATTCAGCCATTTTCTAGTGCAGCGCCGACAAAATGGCTGCCACAAGAGGAGTCTGGATGAAAATTTCATTTCACAGGCAGCGCGATGGCTGCGACCTTTTACGGTATTTATCACACGCGAAACGAAACCCGTCTGCCAGCCAACTTCCATCCGCTCGTTTTCGTTTTTGGTAATGAAATTTCGCTTTAGCAATTACGGGCTTCCCCGGGCTATATAGCCGCGATAACTGGGGAATCGAGGGGAGCCGAGCTTAGCCAGCTAATAGCTTTTGAGGCTGGCTGGCTGGTTGACTGGATGACTCGATGGATGCATAAATTATGATGGGAGCACGAGTGGCCCCCTTGCAGAAATCAATTTCAGACTTCGGCAGCAAAACAAAGCGAAGCGTTGCTGGAAAAAAAAATAACGCAAGAAAGCCAAAGAAGAAAATAAAAACACAATTTATAAAAATATTTTCATGCCTAGCAGCTAAAATGTTATTAAAGTCAATAACATAAAGCCGGGGACAATTCCTTCTGCGAAGCTCTCCCGGAGTGAGGGCAAAAACTTTGTCAAATAAAAATAGCTTACAAATAAAAACAACTCGGGGCGGAAAAATAAAAATCACCGGAGAGAAGGGGCGAGGCAAACAACTGACCAAGGCAATGTAATAAAAATAAATAATGGCTTTGACAAAAAATAAGCGATGGCTGCGAGAAAGTTTGAATATTTATGAGTTTTTTATGTGCCAAGAAAGGAGGTAACCAAGAAAAATGTCAGCCTCAGAAAGGGTGTTATAGAGTGAAGGCGACAACTGCTTTAGATTTCGCTATTAATAATTTAGCAGTCATTAATGAAAGAATAATTTGAATAATCTTGTTTCGACAGATACGCAAATTATCAATAAAAATAATTGTACTTATTAACTTCAGTTTAGAAATGACAATCTGTCTAGCTGAAAATAAAATTTAGCTACAAGTTTTTTTTAAATTTGTTTGTCTATAATCCGTTTTAAAATAAACAAAATATTTTTTTTGATTTGAACTTTTAAATGCTTAATACCTTAGACACTGTGATATCTGATAAACAAAAATAATCAGATTAATCGATAAACTGTAGGTTACTTGGCAGTCCTAGCACATTAAAAAAAAATGAAAATATAACGAGTAGGCCTTGACTTTTCTTTTGAAAAAATAGCACGTAAAAAACTGCCTTTGTCAGAATCGGAGTTTGATTCCTTTAAAATCAGCTATCGAAGTGTAATAACGTACTAAATTCTTCTAAAATGAACGGCAATTGGAAGACTCTCGACCAGACCATGACTGTCGAGGCCATTGCGGCCATTAAGTCCAAGCGTTTGGCGATGAAGAACGTACTCGATGAGGAGGGCAAGCGCAAGAGGATGCTGCAGCGCAAGACGGATCGCCAGGAGCAAGAGCAGCAGGCGGAGATTTGCCGGCGGGCCATGGAGCGCGAGAGGCAGCCTCGCAGCCGCGAGGAGCAGCTGCTGGGCAAGAAGAATCTGTCCGGAGTGCTGCAGTGCCTGGCGCTCTTCTACGAAGCCGATAGGAGTCGCCAGGTGTCCAAGCTGGACGAAGTGCCGGTGGTGCCGCCCCAGCTGAAAACAGAGGAACGGCCGCCAAAGAGCAAGTACAATCGCTACGACCAGGAGAAATTCCTCAAGGGCCAGCAGGAGTTTGGCATCAATCCGCAGGGTAGTCACCTGGAGAAAGTGAAGTCCGCATTCGTTAGGCTTAATCAGCAGGGCAGCCACATTGAGAAGACCATGCCCACGAGCTTTAGTCCGAAAATAGCCAAGACAGCTGAGAATGTGGAGCGCCGTCTTAAGATCGTTCATTACCACGCCCGAATGCCCATAATTGTGGTTCCGCAGGCCCTGACCAGTCTAATCACCCTGCACAATGCCAGGCAGCTTCTGCAGGAGATGCGCTACGTCTCGGTGGAGCAAGCTCGCCAGAGCTACAGGCCCTCCAGGCCACCCCAGTTTTCCGACGAGGTCATCATCCAGCGACGCTTTCAGGTGGGTCAATACACAGAAAAACAATATCATTGTTTACCCACAACTAACCTAAATGGTTGAATTCGACGAGCTAAAAGCCAAATATTTGTTGAAAATTCTAAAAGAGCAATCACTCAAGTCCCAAAAGTTGTTTATCACGTTGGTCGAAGAGGACTACTATATATAGCTGCAGAATTGAAAATCTAAGGGTACACCCAGAGAAAAACCCCATAGAAAAATTATGCACACTAATATTGTTTCAAATCGAACAATTAAATTATAAGTTTTTACAAGGTTAAGTATAACATAATCAGTAAAGTCATTGGAAGCAGTCAGATTTGTCTATATATTCGTTTAAACTAAAAAAATTGTTTGATCAAACCTCCAAATAAGGGGAAATGCATAATCATAATGCTCAGTGTCCTACTAAAATGTACGCTTGCTAAGATTCTTATTCACTTTTATGAAATGCCATTTTCAGGACGAACTTGTGAGCTACCGGATCATCGACGTCGTGACCCGCCTGACCTCCGAGGAGTGGGTGCGGGTGGCCGCCGTGTTCGCTTTGGGTCCAAACTGGCAGTTCAAGGGCTGGCCGCTGGGCAAAAGCCTGGCCGACATCTTCCAGCAGGTGTGCGCCTTTCACCTGTACTTTAAGGACTCGCCGCCGTGCAAGGAGCTGCAGAACTTGCCGGTTAACATGCTCGCCCTGCCGCTGAACGAGCGGCACTCGGACTGCGGCATCCTGACGGAGTTCTGGAACAAGCTGGACCACCACATGGCCGTCCGTCACCGTCAGTTTGCGTTTGTAAAGCAGAAGTAGGGTGCTTACTTTCCCCTCGGCACACACACACACACACGGATAGAGATAAGCAGGGAAATCAATAAATGAAATTGAATAGCCCAGAACAAAGGACGAAGGACGTAGACCCAAACTCACATACACCATACACACTCACACACACATGGGGCATTGCTGCGATAATAAAAAGTGAACGGGCGCATCAGAAAAATATATCACGTTTGTATAAAAATCATATAAAAACGTTGCGAAAACTGCAAACTTGGCAAGAAAATTAAGAGCACAAACAAGTCGGAAAATGAGGGGAAAGGAGGGAACTTGGCACGCGTGAGACAAAAGCTAAATGACACACAAAGGAGCAGTTGTGTGTGGATGTGAGGGTGTGCCAGTGTGCGGGGGTGTACTTATGTAAGTCACTGTGCGTCCCACAAAACGTAAAGCTGTCAACGGCGTTCAGAGTGATGGGGAAAAACAAAAAATGGGGTGGCGATAAGGACAGGGGACCCACTAAGAAGGGCGGTGGGCGCAATAAAAATCACTGGGAAAATGGCAATTTTTATACACCACACACACACCCACACTCCCACATGTGCTTGTATTTAAATAAAATGCGTGCCAAGGCATTGGCATGTGTGAATGTGTGTGTGAAGTAGGATTTGAAGCAATTGGCAGGCGATAAAGGATGCCAAAAGGAAATGCACTAAACGATTTAACAGTGGAAAAAATATATGTATATATTTATATATTTATTTTTAAATTGGTAAAATAAAGTTCACAATTTGCTTACTTTAGTTTCATAAATTTTTGCAAATAGTAAATAGTTATAATAATCGATTTTCTACTTGGCCAATTTGTAGTTTGTCCCACTGTCTATCATTTACTGAGTAAGTAGCTTCAGCTACTCGTCTCTCCTTCAGATAATTTGCCAACTTACGCAACACGCCCTAGAAAACGGTAGGTCCTTTTCGTCCTGCTTCTGTGGGTGTGGTCGTATGTGGACAAATCGAGTTTCGCTGCCAATATTCAATTTTATAAATTGAGCCAAAGTGAAAGCGGAAAAAAATGTGGGAAAGAAATTCAATTCGTGTTAGCAAAATGTATAAAACTTACGTATGAGGAAAGTGAATTTTCCACACGAGCTTGACGCAAAGTTGATTCAAGCGACAGAAGTTTGGATTACGTCATTGAAAGTAGGATGTTGGAGCTCCACAATTAAGAAGAGCCTTTAAGTTAAGATTTCTATTTTAGTATTTATTGCTTCTGTAAGCACAGTGGGTGTTAAACTAACGCACGAACAATAAATTCACCAAATGGGTTGGCCATAAATATCCGAAATTTGCATTTTCCAAAACCCACACAAAATCTGTCGCCGCTTGGCTACAAGCCGGATTCAATTGCAAATGCCATCGACACAGATAGCTGGTCTTCCTCGCAGTTTTACTCCAACGAATCGGACATAATTTAGCCTCAGTTGACACTTACTTTGCAACCCAACTTGATATATCTCCTTAGCTAGCTTTATTTTTCAGGATTAAGCTCGCATTTCTCGCCGTTCGTAGTAAACAAGCTGCAGCTAATATTAATGAATTGACTGCTTAAGCGAGATTTTTGGATCGCAGCATGAAAGTCCTGAAAATTGAATCGATATCATCTGGTGGCATTACAGTTGGCTTAAACCTGATTACGCACTGACTGGCACAACTTTGCGCCCAAGTGCCCGAACACCTACACATGTGCCACGTGTCCATATACATGTACATATATAAATTCCCCTACTTACGACAGGACAAAGTTTTTACTTCACACCCAAGCGAGATTCGAGAGCTGAAAACCGAGAAGCACTTTGAGCCCCCATAAATCCCTTGGTTGCTGCGAAAAAGAACAACAAGCTGGACTACTAAACTATGGCAAAAGTTTGCAGTGGAAATCAGTAAAAAGTCAACTTTAGCATCCGTAGAATCGAAAGAAAGCTCCGCACCGAGCTCCGCGTTAACAACATGGCTGTGGAAGCCAAGTGGAAAAATCAACGAAAACAACCAGGCAATCGCACATGTCCGCATGGCGATGACAGCGGGAAAAGCGCAGCGATGACAAGGACCACAAGGACGATGTCCGCCATCTTGTTTGGCGCAGCTTGTATTGCCTTTGTATTCGCCATTGCCTGCCAATTGACAGGCGGCATTGAATGCAGCCTGCAATTTGCTTAAAGGACAATGATGACACACTAAAGAAAAGTATGTTTAAAAATCGTTTACAAAAATTGTGCCTAGAATTTATTATCGGACTATAAAAGTATCTACTGAAGCTAGATTTTAAAGTGATGTCCTTGCAGAGGCAAAATATGCTATAGCTTTATTTAGACAATTCTATTAGCTTTAAAACAAGTCTGTACTCCGAGAAGACCCAAAAAACCACATGTCTTACAATGTTTATAATGTAAAGAATACGAATTGAAACCAAAATATCTACAAAATGATTCAAGACAAAAGAAATCCACGACTTAACTCATATCGTTTTTGTATTGTGCGAACTTAAATCTTTTCGAAAAAATTACAATTGAGAAAAGGCGACACCTTGTTGAAAAATATAAAATATGCCTTTAAAATATGCCTATCTCGAAAAGATGGTTGAAATATAAAATATTTTATTTATGGCTTATTGGAAAGCGATATAACTGCGGAAATATTATATGATGGAATATCATATTATCAGAAGAGGGGAAAAGGTAAAAGCTGGTTAATTGCAGGATGTAATATCGTAAGCCTGACGCACGCCTTTCCAAGTGGCTTTCCATGTTGGCCGTATTTACATTGCATGTGGCAGTCGGGGAAAACTGTTGCACCCTCGCAAACATTCATCCGCCCGGGAAATCCGATTTTAAGGGGTTCAGCGGGGCTGCTTGGTGGTCAGCGTTTGCCTCGGCTCGCCCAACTTTTCAACTTGTGCCAATCAAACAAGTTCAATAACGGTAATTAACAGTCCAACGCAAATGCAGTTGCCATTGCTATTGCTATCGCTATTGCTATTGCTATTGCTTTTGCAGTTGCTGTTGCAAAATGACGGGGCTGAGGGTGCAGTGCCTGCAATTTGCGAAAAGTTCAAAGCTATTAGCATGTCCGATGGCTCAACCTGAACGGATGTCGATGTCGAACCGACTGCTGTTTTGCGACGACAGAAGTTTTCCCCCCAACTGTCGGTTTTCCGGCCTAATGGTGGAACTGCCCGCCATCAGTTAAAGGCTATTAGCCATGCTCCCGGAATGGAGAAGCCTGGTACTTGTGGGCGGAAATATACGACAGGCAGTCGGTTTCGTCATTCTGGCCGGGCACGCCGGCATTGTCCCACTGTATGGCTCTTTGGACCACTCGGCATGTCAGTTTTGATTGAACCTGATGGACCCGCTAACTCTCTAATCAGATTTAATTGTGAATGATGTATAGAGCCACTCGCCAGCGAAAGTCGTCTCTAATGGGTATTAATGAAAAGGTTGTCTGTGGTGGGAGGTTAATGTAAAGTGCGTCGCAGGCCTATTAAACGCACTGACGTCAAAAGAGAATACATCAGAATCTCATAGGCCTCAAGATGAGTACATTTGCAAGGGTAAAGACTCTTCAAAGTGATCCCACGCTCAGCTGAGGTTTTCAAGTTTTGACTTTAATATCTTAGGACTTTTATAACATCTTTAAAATTAGCTCTCATTAATTTGAATACTTTATTTTTTGTCCTTTAAAAAAATATGATCGATTGGATTACAAATATTTTTGATTTGATTACCAACTCAGTGTCTATTATTAAATAATTAAAAAATGACATTATATGGATATGCAAAGTAAAATAGTACATTAGTTTAGTAAATATATAATTTGCATAAAGGCTTCCCTCTAAAGATGTTTACGTATTTCAATATGTGTATTCCATGGTACCTCATGGCAACCAAAAAAGAACATAACCATGACGTGAGTTCCCTACGCTAAGCATAAGAGCTCATCCGTCTCGTATTCATATAATGCATTTCCCCGGGTTTTTCCTCATGTTTGCTCTAATAAACAGATAGTTGGCAATTGACTGCTGCTTGCGCTTGCCGTTGTTGCCAATGCGCCAGCGGATCTATCAATTTGTAACATTTTCAGGCTCCCACACCGACGAACGACTCTGAGGAGGAAAAGGAGATCAGGAATCCGGCAACCTGATGGAGAAAATCAGCCAGAAGAAGGGGTCTGGGCCATCGGCATCGCCTGGCAACTCCTTATTTTTTCTCCTCTTCTGAGGCAACTCCGGCAGCCACTTTGGCCACAGAACTTGAACATGAGTGCAATCAAATGTATTACATTTTGTGCAACTTAAGCGTCGGCTGAAGTGCCGAAGACAGCTGGCAAAGAGAGTGCGGACAGGGGATATGTACATATATATGCTCGTGCCATACATAAGTACATACATCGGAGGCAAGGGGGCAGCTTGGCAACTGGAATATATCCGCCGCTGGATGCAATGATTTCCTGAAAAACTCAAGTCTGGATGACTCAAGGCTGAGTCTGGATGAGGAACTAAGCAGATGAGGTGGACGGCAAAAGGAAATGTGGCACACATACAGAGGCGCCTTAGAGTATGCAACATGCGCCATAAAAATGGGCCAAACAAGGAAATTGCTAGAAATGCATTTTGTGGCTTATCAGCCGTGAAGGAAGAGCGAGCAGAGAAGAGAAAGGAAAGGAAAGCGGAGAGCTGGGAAAATCAATCGAGTTTGTTCGACAAATATCCGCTCAAATGGAAATTGACAGGAAAACCCGAAAGAGATAGGTACATTTGGCCAACGGGGAGAAAGTGCAGGGCAATTAGATGTCATCGCAGTTAAACGATTTTTAACTATGACAAATTCACAATGTTAGCTCAATTGGCCATAATGCCCTGATTGATGACAAGCTTAAATAGGCAAAGAGGGTGGACATGATATGATTATCCAACAATTTCCACTGCACTGTTTGCCAACTAATCAATGGAAAAGTCGGAAAAGCGGGCGATGCAACCTCCATTTCCATTTCCCGCCACACTTCTTCCCATTGCCCATTTTTTCTGACTCAATCGGCTGTCATTGTCCTTGGCGTTTGTCAAACAAAGCAAAAACTTGCTAAATTCTCTGCTCAAACAGTTCAAGCATGAAAAAATTTGGCATCGAGACGCATGGAAGAAAAGCCAGTGGGTGGTGGAAAAGCGTGTGGGTGGTGGTGGTGGGAATGACGAACGGGTGCGCAAAGTAAAGTAAAGTAAAGCAAAGAACTTTATACCTAAAAGGGATTTATTTGATGGCTTGTCTAACTTGTGCCCTTCACTCTTCACACGACCCGGCCACGCCCCTTACGCCCCAGCCAGCCCCAGCCCATTTCCACCCACACCCCCCGCCATACAGTCCCGGCATGACGTAGCACTTTTACAAATGAAGTTTTATAACTTTGCCTCCGTCTGATTTGTCAAAGAGCGAAAGAGACACGGCGCCCAAAAGTGAAATGCGACAAAATGGAATGAAATTAAATGCATTTTGAAAAATGATAAAGTTCTGGCCAACAAGAAAAAGGTTTCCCCTTTGGTCTTCTGTCTATCTTCAAGCCAAGTCGCTCAAATCAGTGTGGATAGGGTACGATTTAAGGTGTTTGATTTACTCACTGCTTCCATGTGCAAAAGGGTTGAACTTACCTGCAAAAAAAGAAGGTAATTTAATTAGAATTGCGATAAAATAGACAGAAAGAAAATATAATTTAAATCATTATGGATATGATTTATTAAATCGTTTTAAGTTGCCCGTTCAAATATGTTTTTTTATGTGCTTTTGTGTTTTTTAAATTGTTATATGTTGTATTTGGAAATAATTTAATAAATTGTAATTAAGTAAGCTATTAAAAAAAAGATTAATGTAATGCTAAATATATGTTTATTTATTACTTAGTGATATTTTTTTGGAAAACAATCTGTTTAATGATTTTAAGTCATTTTTAAAGCTTTTATATAAGACACCCCTTTTATATTACATTTATACGACCGCAATTAAGTTAAGCGCAACAAAATTAATTTGCAGAAAAGCATACGCTCATAGTTTTAAATGCTGGTCACATTTCATTTGCGAAAACGAATGTAGGGAACCTGGCTAAGAACAGATAATGATTAGAACTAACGCTGACATCGTTGTCCACAAGCTGTTGTAGCCACACAAAAGTAAAGAGAGAAGGAAAAAACTAATTTGACAAAAGTTTTCGCCAGTCGGAGTCAAGGATGCCAACTGTCGAATCCTGTGTGCGGTCGTGGTCCCTGTCTCCTGGTCAAAACTGCAGCAGCAGTACAAACATTTGCTTTTGGCCGCTGGCTTCGACTATTTCACAAAAGCGCATAATAATTTTCACAGGATATGAAAAAACTTTGAGTTGACTCTTCCGTTCGGTCGACAACCTGCATGTGTGAGTGCGAGCGTGTCCTGCGGCATGCCATTTGAATGCCACACTTCGTCCCGCTCGCCCCCCACTTCCCCCGCTTTCCCCACTTTCCCCACTTTCGCCACGCTGTTGTTATAGTAATTGGACAAGTCACTGGCTAAAGTGGCGTCAGCAGCCAACTGGCCACCATCAACGGCAGCAGCCAGGACGACACCACTTTTATAAACAGTTGCCAGCGTGTGTGCTCTGCTGAAATTTGCTAATTGCCACTGTTGTCTTGTCGCATATTGGGGATCTGCTGTCCCATTTGCCCATTATAAATTGTATTTTTAATTAAAAAATTATTTTCGTTGGATATAAATTATTTCTGAGAGGTGCGCAAAGATAAAATATCTCAAGAACTCATTAGTATTAACAGAAATGGAAATAGTTTTCGTGAAATAAAATTGGCAAAATGGGATGCACAGAAACGGCCTTTGAAACGGTGTCAAAAAGTATGCAATGAATAAAAGATCGTGATCTTTCAAAAGGACCTTTGGACTTAAAATGTATTGTGGCATAATCTTAGGCACCCTCCATCATTGAATTCGTTAATATCCAAAGTAAATACTACTACTTAATTATGTCTGCGAGTGAATAAATAAACAGTTCTACGTTCTTGTTGACTTTTATCAATCTTTGTTTTCGTTATTGCCATCCGTTTGCTTAAGTAAATAAATACTATTAGAAAGAGTAAGTCTCAAAGTTTAAACCTATTTAAGAAAAGTTACTTTTAAATGATTGTGGTAATGTGGTTTCCAGACATTCTTATTTATTTCTATGTGCAGCATTAGGTCACTATATGACTTAGACATTCAGTCATAAAGCCATAAACTATAAATTCGACATCTCACAATTTTTCTACTAGATTAGCTCCATCAGTTGGCATTTGTGCTGGCAGCACGATAACTCCACGGCTTTATGTCGTAAAGTATCCTTTTGGGGGTATCTAGTCGTACTTCTCCCTGGAATAACCTTATCCTCCTTTTTACTTTGTCGTAATGGCGACAGACTCGCCCTTTGAAATTTCTCAGTCACGTAGGGGTGGTGATGCAACCCACCTGCCCCTAGGTGCTCTTAGCCAGGCCAACACAGAGTGGAGTGGGCTGAAGTGGGCGCATAACTCACGCTTTTCAGCGCCAAAGTGCACTCTGCATTTTCCACCCCCGTTTCTTCTTATGCCCAGCTCAGCATTAAGCCAATAATAAATTTCTGCAACAATTTTGTGCCAAAGCTGCAGTTTGTCAGCATTAGCTGGCTGTAGTTTTCTATTCCCCAAAGAACACGCCTTGATCGGTATTGGAAACGCATCCTCTAATTCTGGCACTTCGCCGACATAAATGGATTTATAATTAACTGAAATTCTGCCTACTGAAACACTCAGAGCACAAGTTAAAATGGGGATGTTAAGGCGAGGAGTGGGTAAACTGGATGTCGAGAGATTACAACTTCGTTTGCTGCCCTCCTTTATGGCTTGTGTGGTGGCATGACAAAAGTTTTTGGTAGTCAAATCTTGGCATGTTAAGTTGTAGCTAACTTTTTGTAAACTCTAAGAAATCTTTGACGGCAAAGACGAGTGGAATGCCACAATACTCTGCAGGCGAGTGTGTGTGCGTGTGTGTGTTGTTGCCGGATAACTCTTTGTAGTTGTGTGTAGAGCATTTAATTAATGCAATCAGACCAAAACTCCAGACAAAAGACAACAGCTGGAAATCACACTTTGCAAACTGTGTAGGTTTTATTCGACATTAAAGATATTGTGATTACAAATATGGTTTGGAATTTTTGATCTTTAAAAATAAGTATGTACTTTGATTGTTGTGTATTTGTTTAAGAAGCTTTTATTATATTGACTTGGCTGAATATGAAGAGTTTTGAAATTAATAAAAAACAAAGTTCCATTTTTAAGACAACAACAAAAAGAGAATTCGACCATAAGCGTTTATATGCCTACCGCGTTGATAGTCGGTTTTAACACGTCAACCGGTTACTTTGGCAAATCCTTGTCACAGCGCAAACATATCAAGCGAAAGGTTTAAAGGTCACCGCAAATCATAATCGAAGGTATACAGATACGTCAGTAAATATACACAAGCACTGTTTGTTTTGACTTCGAATTAATACAATTTTGCCATGGCCTGCCCACAGCGAATTATCATAATGCTGGCTTCGAAAACAGCAAAATTTCCGCCCACTCACACGAAATACGCACATTTCTGGGGCGCATCAACCGAACTCATCCCCATCTCCATGTAATCGCACATGAACAGACATAATATTTACTGCTCTAATTAATAGTCACGTACACCGCCGGAGTTGGAGATCCTTTTGGTTTGGTGGGATTGCCGGCGGATTTAATGAGCCCCGGGCAGGGGCTTTGTGAGGACAAATGTTGGTCGTTTGCCCCTTGAAGTGGCAGCTCAACTCAAGGCTTAAGCTTTGATTTAATTTGATTTGCAGGGATATTTCTTGAAAGCCCCCAACCTAATATCTATCTGCCCCGAATTGCTTTGTCAGACTGAGCGCATTTCTTTTTTTCCTGCTGTTATTATCTTTGGCAGCCGCCAACGAACCGAAAACACCAAAACAACGTGACCGGTGCATCCCAATCCGATTCGCCCACGAATCCGCAAAAACCCAAACATGGAATTTGGAAATTCCTGTCTGGACGGGATTTCCTACCCGAGCAGTGCAGCGCATAAATGCAGCCCACTGGTGGCCATCCGCCCGATTATGCATGTCCCCTGTTTCATATTGATGATGGGCCCAGCACAGCCCTGAAAATAGACCCCAAAAAATAGTTTCGGTGCGGCAGAGCAACTCGGTTGCATAGTTTCGCTTTTGGCTTTGGTTGTGGGTTCAGAGTTTGAGTTTATTTTGCCAGGCAATTTTTTTTTTTTTTGCTTGCGAGGAAGGCTACCATTTTGCCAATTGGCTGCACCCATCTCCAGAATCCGATGTGTGTGGGAGGCGAGAGGAAATCCTGGCCAGCCTAGCACTGAGCCGCCAGCGATTGCCATTTCGCTTCTAATCAATTTTTTTGATTGCCAAATGAAAAGTCGACTGGCGGAGGCTTGAAACGACTTACGCAACAACCACTGGCTACCGAAAATACAGCGAAAAAATGGTGGAAAACAAGCCTGCCACAACAGGAAGATAGGTGGATTGGTGGTATGGAAATGAAATTGAATCGGAAAGATGGATTCGCCCAGATGTTGGCCCTTGGAATTGGCTCTGCCATCGCAGAAGAAATCTGGCTCAGCTGCTTTATTTCCATTCGAAATTTGCATTAATACAATACATATTTACTCGCCTCCGAGCTATTTAAACTCACTTTGATTTAATTAACATCCACATTTGCCCTTCTTTGATCCGGTTCAATACATGTTTTTTTCAGTTTACTTGTTTACTCTCTTAATTTGCTACAAATTTTTGCTAATTTTCTTTGTTTGCTTTGGCCAACACCGCCTCTTTTACAATTCCAATGTTTTCTTGTGGACTATTTATGTGCGTTTAATTGCAACTCATTAAGCATATTAATTAAATCGCCACATTTATGCAATAAAGCTGCGGTTATTCCGCAGTAGAAGGAGAAGAAGATAAAGTGCAAAAAAAATGTGGGATAAAATAGCACAAAAAGAGGTTGTCATATATTTCAATTTGCAGCAAAAAAATATTTCGCGCACAGACACAAACAATAGCGGCAAATTAACATGGAAGAACCAAACTGACGCAACAAAAAAAAATGAACAAGTTTAATATTTGCATATTGCAAAAAATTAAAAAAACCTATAGGGAATAAACGGAAGGGTGTCGACTAAAAAATACCTCATTTTCATATGATTTTTCGCAATGCTAACAATTCAAATATGACACAATTTAAAGTACCAAGACAAAAGTAAAGCCAATTTATATTTAAAACATTGTAGTCTTTTAAATACTTCAGTTTGAGTTCACTGAATAAACTTTTATTAATGCTGAAAACAAAAAATGTAAATGACTGCCAAACTATCATCTACGCTTAACTCCAAAAAAGGATTACCATAATGGGATTTATTTTGATGCGGACTTTACAGTGGGGGCTATTATATAATACAACTGGGTTGATTTACATTAAGTAATGCGCCAAAAATTACAGGCTTATTAAAAAAATCATGACCACAATTAAATAAAAGGAAAAGCTACAGAACAAACGAAACAGTAAGAATTAAATTAAAAACCAGAAATGGAATTTAATTAGTTTGCACTGGGTATAATGAGGATTTATTTGGCATTTATGAGTGCAGATTTATTGATGGACAGATGTAACAATCGCAATGAGACACGTGTCCTCGCACTTTATTTTCTTTTGGCACGAATCGATGAATGAACACATGCAATTAGAAAACTGTCAAAGCCAACAAATGGACTCATCCTGAAACCCAAACCCATACCCAAATCCATACCCAAACCCACTGCCTTGTCATGCAAATTACAACCGCCCAACTTGTCAGCCCGTTGACATTGAAAAGTTGCCGGGAAAGCGGGTGAAATTACCTTTATTAGCGCAGCTCAGGAAAAAGAGAGGAGGAGGAGGTGCCACGTGTTGCTTGCATAATGCACAAGGGATGCTGGGGATCCTGAGGTGAGGGTGTCCTTTGCAGGAGACACAGAGCGATACACAGTGGCTCTGCACTCGGGATTAGCACAGGGGAAAGGGCGTTAGCCATTAAGCATAAAATTGAGTTGCACAACCCGCCGTGAAACGATAGAGCATTTAATATGAGGGATTTTGCGGGCTTTGAGAGCAGTGTCCAGAGTTTGAATTGTTGCCCAAAGCTCAACAGTCCCAGGGATGTCACTCTGGCTTATCCGGACTTGATTTATGGTGGTCTAGGCGGAAATAATCAAATTAAGAACGCAAAGGTTTAGGAAAAAATATATGTTATTTATAACTATCTGGTTAAATTTTCGTCTTTCAAATCCATTCAGTTTGGCAACGCAATCTGGATTGTCTGCCATTGGCAGTGCGTTGCAATGCAGCCATAAAAAATATTTAAATTTTCTATAAATATCTCTGTCTGGTCGCAGTGTTTCGTGTGCATTGCTTTCCCGGCGAAATTTATAGCTTATTTATATAACAATAAAAGGAACAACAAGCAACAACGAACAATCACTGGTATAACAACACGGCAGACATAACATGAAAATGTCGCCCGACGACTGTGGCACATGCGAAAAAAGTGAGGAAAATACTGCATAAGTGGGGGAAACTCGTATAAAATATTATGCATATGCGTTGTCTGTGGATGTAGATGTGGGTGTGGGTGTGGACGCACAAATTAAACAAGACGCAACGCTGGGCGGTCCAGTAGTCTTTGTCTGCCTACCGCGAACCCTTCCCCTGGCCAATCCCATTTTTCTCTCAGTGAGGGGGGGCGTGGCTGGTGCCACCCCCACATGCAACGCCTGCTCTTGTACTGGCCTCCATTAAAAACGACCGACAGCTTGCGAAAACCAAAGGCAATGGGCATGCCAATGCATTGAACTTTTTTTATTTATAGATGAAAAATGGCGTTCAATGACTTTTCCATCTGTACTGGTCTCAAAAGTTGACAATTCAATAAACTTTTATTGAGAAATTCCTTTTCGATAAATAAATAAATTAAAATAAAAAAAATGTTTTTCAAAATTGTAATAAATTCAATTTATGTTACAAATTCTTTCAAAGCTGCAACTATTTAATATTAAATAAAAATTCCCAAGCTCCTATAAGCTCAAAGTTGCCTACGTTAAATATTTTTAAGAACACACATTTTAAACTGTTATTAAATAATATTTCGAGGACAAGTCAATATTCAACGAACGTTCTTGTTTACCAAAAAAAGTAGAGCAATCCATCCGCTTCCGCGGTAATAATATTTTATTGCCCACTGCCTGTTGACATGGCAAACAACTAAAAAATGGCAATTTGATGATTTATATGTTCAGCCTAAATGCGCTGGAACACTTTAATACGTGGCATGCCACTGGTGTTTGCCATCTCTGCTGATTTCACAACTTTTTGTGGTGTTCTGCCGCTTTGACTCTGCCTTTGTCACATTTATTGCGCTGGCATTGTTGGCATTTTGCAAATTAAACGGATTTCCGCCAAAGGCCATTTCCGCCCGATCCTGGTAAAATGCATTTCAAAGCGATTGCACTTTTTACCGTCGCCTCGCTTCGATTGGGTTCGATTCCCTCCTTTGTTGTTCGCTTTATTTATTTTTTATTTAGTGTCAGTTTTTTTAGACTTCTGACAAATGTTTTTCTTCTTTTTTGCTGCTGCTGCTTGGGTATTTGTTTTATGCTAATAAAACCAGATAGTATGTGCACAACTGGTCCAAGGATTGTTGTTTAGAGTAGTTTTTTTTCTGCTCCAGATGTCTTCAACAATGACAGCCCCTGAACTATTTTGTACCATATCTACTTTCGAATTAAATGTTATTTTATTTCTAAATTTATGTTCCATTAAGCAGAAACTTTGAGCTGTGAGCTGTCTGTGGTTTTATTTATTTTTGCCATTCAGCATCATGTTGATAACTTCATTACACGAACTAAATGTGATTATTGTTTTTGATATGCCATTGCTGTGTCACGTTTTAATTTATGTTGCTTGTTAATTAAGCATATTAGACACCAATGAACTGGAAATGGCAATTAGCTGTCACGAATTGATTTACAGAAGTGTCAACAAAAAAAAAAAATTGGAATGCTAAATAGGCCAATAAAGTTGGTATAAATATGGAATAAATTTAATTACCACAAATTATGAAAATATATTTTCGAATTTCCATTGAACAAAATTCTGCATTTAGATGGAAATGGATTTCGGGTCCAATTGTCTCAGTTGGAAGTCGTAGTCGTTATCTTGTTATTCAAGCAATCGAATGCGAGCAACAAAATTTAAATATCCCCCGACAGCTTAGCAAACTTTTTGTCTGACCTTCGGGAAGGGAAACGCCCTGCACCTGGCGACCGTTCCTCATTAACATATTGAATTTTAATATCATGTCGACAGAGTTCTGGATCCCAGCCTCACTTGTCTTCGTTTCGGCTGAAAACCACAGAAAACCACAGAAAACATCCCTCGAACGAGCCGCAAAATTCTAAACTACTTTCGTTTGCCATTTGCATTCCAAGCTCAAAGGCCAAAAGAAATTACTGCGGCAAAGCACAAATATAGAAGGAAAACCGGCGGAAAAATGGAAGGGGAAATGGAAAATTCAGGGGCGGCAGGAAGATACATCTGCATATTTTTCTGCTGAGCTGCGGATAGCATGATTAAATGGCTGCCAACGCTCTCAATAATGACGTCAAAAGTATTTGCATTCAAATTGCGATGCAAAGTTGGGGGAAAAAATTCCGAAATGTACAGATGAATTTTTGATTTCGGGTCGGAAAATTGATTTTTAACGAGCCATGTTTAAATGATTTATAAAAAGCCCAAAAAACCGAAAGCTTATTATGAATGCAGTCAGGCAGTCAAGACTTTTGAAGTTTATTAGACGAGGCAGCAGGAACATTAAATTAACGATCGAAGACACTTACTTTCGCAAATCGTGTAAATAATTTATCGATATTTGGCAAAGCCCAAGTCTCTTGCAAACATAAATCTTGGAGAAACTCCACATAAATTTCGGTCGACAAGTGTCCAGTTAAACAGACCACAAGGAAAACCGCGAGTGGGAGTTTCCCGGTTATCCAACCCATTTATTCCTATGCACTGAGCAAAACCAATGGTGTAGGTTTAATGTGATATCCAAAAAAAAATGTATTTTAGAAAAGCTTTATTAAAAGCTAGGAATTTTTTCTTAATTTAATTAAAATCTTCTCTTTTGCAACCATTTTTTTTTAATGTTCATCACTGATCATTTGAAATTTTTAGTGTAGTCCCAACCCAATGACACACATTTGGAGGCGTCCAAAACTTGGCTCCACAATTTGTCATTGGGTCATTTTGCACATTAGAAATGAACTGGCGAAAAAATGCGCTGGGGAGGAGGTGTCCCTTTTTTTCGGTTCTGTAAAATAATAAATCATGTGCACATAACACAGAAGCAGTCGGAAAAGTGCTTGAATGTCTGGCGCCGGAAAAGTTCTGTTTTTCTTCGGATGTCCAAAGACCTTCTGGCGCTGCTTCTTGTGTTCTTCTGACACAGTTTTCAATTTGTGGCTCGGTTTTTTGGCACCCAACTCGGTTCTGAATAATTGCCGCAAAATAGCATAAATCAAATGGGGCTCTAATTACGGTTGCACGCCAGGTGATTAATTAAGCCGCAAAGCAGGTGCATTGAGGGGTGCTCTTGCAGGGTTAATCATTGCACTTAAATATCATAATTTTCAGCTAGGACTGCAAGTGCAGTCGTCTGTGTTTTCAGTATTAAATATCCATTAGGTGGCCAAGGAAAACGGGCCTCGAGTGCGAGTGCAAGTGGTGAACAAGTGACTGACAGTCAGACTGTCAGGGTCGTAATTATCCCATTTGGGCTTTTGTGTGTGTCCTGTGGCCAGGGTTAGCAGTGCGGAAATTGAATTTTAGGTAATTTCGTTGCATGTCATTAGTCGCAATTATGTAATAACAGACTGGAGCCAAGTGTTGATCGATGCACTGGTCCGAACCGAAGAACTGCTCCTGCTGGAGTACCTCCAACCGTCCCCAAATGATAATTAATATGGGGTGTGTAGGTGTGTAAGTGTGTAAGTGGGTGGCAATTAGCTGCATGTTTGCGGTTAAGTTCAGAAATGTTTGCCTTGGCATACTTTTCGACGTTCAAGTGGAACGGCTTTCCATGTTGCAAGTAAAACAGTAAATTTATCATTAATGCCAGCCTTTGTCAAGTCTTTTGAATTCAATTTATTATCTCTATCTGAGTCTGAGTCTCAGAGCCCGATAAAACTAATTAAATAATGGATACTTTTCGGCCAACCGAAAAATCACTGACCCATTTTAGGGTGACCTCAAATTAAATTGTTCGAACTTCCTTTGCACATTTCTCAACTTATTAATTTTCCATTAAATGTTACAAGCAATTAAGCCCGAACAAGCGACCGAAACGAGGACCCTGGCCAAAATTATCAACACGTTCCGCTTATTAACTGCCAGCAAAATGTATATTTATACACATTCGCACATAAATAAAGAAAATGTCGAGCTTCCAAGGCAGAAATCCTTTCGGAAATCTGTCGCAATTGTTTGAGTTATGCCCCCGGCGGCAGGAGATGAGCAGGGTCTGGCATCAGGGAAAATATTGTCGAAATATATTTCCGGCAAAGCGTTGAAAATCAAAAACATTTTGGTTTAAATATTTTGCAAAGTTCTGGAGTGCGTAAATTTTACGCTTTCCTGGATTTGCCACAGACTTTGGGGCAAATTCCTCATGATGCGTCTGATTTTCATTTGCGTTTCTTGTATTTGTATTTGTGCTCTGATTTAGATTTATGCATGATGATATGCTTTAAAGCGGAAGCTAGCAAAGGGATATGTGGAGAGGATTGACGTATACGATGGCTTAGAGGTGGCAGGGTCCCGAGTCCTTGGTTCAGGACATTATGCCTCGAAAGCTGCCAGCAGCCAGCTGCGCCACTTGAAGCAATTTATGAAGCATTTTACTTACTTAGCTGCTGATTTACTTCTGTCTCTCTTTCGCCATTTATATGTATCCCACTCGGCAAGGACCTTCAGCCAAGCACATGTGTTTGCCATTTTTCTATGAATATGAAATAAGTCCCTCCTTCGCATGTGCGTAAATAAACAAACGGAGCAGCAAAAGCCGAGGAAGTAGTGGATGTGCTGGATGTGCTGGAATGCCAGCTAGGACACCCCGAGTTCTAAGTTCTGCGATCGAGTGTTTACCCAAGGCGTTGTCGGCTCCGAATAAAATACACAATGCACACTTTACGGCTGCCAGGCATCTGACTAAATTTAATGTGCGTTTTATGCAAAATGGGATCTTTGAAACCGGAAGAAAAGCACTGGATAGCCCCCATAAGTCTTCATCCGCGTCCTTATCCCCTAAATAATCATCAAGGTTGGGGTCTACTACGCAATTCGATCAATTGCCAGACAACAATGATTATATGTTTTGCTATAAGCTCTACACTGATAAAAACAATTAACAAAATGGTCACAAAGTCATTTAAAATTATGAATTTTTAATGTGTTATCATTATAAATATTTCTAAATATTTCTAAATATTTCTAAATATTTCTAAATATTTCTAAATATTTCTAAATATTTCTAAATATTTCTAAATATTTATGCCTTATTTATCTCGTCTTGTTTGTTAAACCTTCAGCTTAAAACCATAATGCAAAACCAAAGATGCTAAACATTAAAAGAAAATTTGTTTGATTAAAATACTAAGTTATTTTGATGCCTATTTTGAAGGAAACCAATTCAGAAATATTTCTTTAAGACCTCCCTCCGATTGATTGTGTGTTTTTTTCTCTGAGTGCATACTGTTGTAAGGGTGCAGGAGGATTAATCATAATTGCACAAAGCCAAAAGCAAGAATCCAGGACTCTCGGTTCGTTAGGGCATCAGCCGCCGTCTGGCCTTGTGTTGTTGTCTATCCGATGATTTGCCAATTTCGTCTGGCGCTGTCTGTTCGTCTTGTTTACATAAAAATATTGCCAAGATGAACACGACAAACGATGACGATGGCAGGGGCTGGTGTAAAACATAATGAGGCAGACAACGGTCCAGACGAAAGTAAGGAGAAAATGAGGGAAAGCCGGGGAGCCAGACTTTTCCGGCTTTGCAGTTTCTGCCGAATGCAAGTGGTGTAGAAAAAATTGCCAGACAAAGTGGCAAACAGACGTAAATGCGTGACTTTCACTTTGATGTCGCAGCTTGCTGGATTTGTACCAGACAAGTGTCGATTTGACCAAAGCTAGTTCTTCATTCCCGCAAAATACTGCGCTGTTTGCATAGACAGGCACGTGCCATTTGCAAGGGTTCGTCCGTTTCGAGCAGCTGCAAAAGCTGCAAAAGCTGCGAAGTAAGCAATCAGACATGTTTTTTCTATCAGAGGGAATTCAAGTGCAATGAGAAGTCCGAGTACTAGACATTAAGGAGCTCTTTTCAAGGAATATCTCCTCAGAAAACGCTGCAACACCTCACAATGGCAAACCTGATCAAAGCAAGCACAGATTCTACAATCCGCTGCAGGCGAAAGCAAGTCAACTGCAGAAACTTCTAAGAAAAGTAGGAATGCCAGTCAGGTTGCAGGTGACACACCTTGAGGCGTTACACGACCAGATACTGAGCCAGAGACATGCAAATGTTGGACGGACGGACAGACAGACGGACAGACGGCAAAAAGAAGGAGGCTTATCATTTTGGGCGTCTTGAAGTGAAATGAGTGCACCGGCCGCAGGACATGTGAAGGGGGTAATCAAAACCTCAAGCTGATGTCCTGCCACTCTCAGTCCGCTGCAGACAAAGTGCAAGATAATGAAGCGTAAACTTAAAAGAAAAGTGAGCTGGGAAATATAGAAATGTTTGTCCAGACTTTGCGATAAAAGTTGGCCAAGCCAAATTGTGTGTAAATACTTAAAAAGTCGTTAGGATGGTCAAAAGAAGCGGTCAGAGACACCGAGAAGGGCCAAAACAGAGAGAGAAAGAGAGAATGAGGCAGCCAAGTGGAAGGCTTTTAATGAGCAGTTGACGTCATCATCATTAAAAATGTGCAAGCTGCGATTCCGATGATTGATTGGGCTCTGTTTGCTCCTTTCAGCTGCCATTAAGTGCGCCTGGAATCGCGCAGCCATAAATTTGCTTAATCAAACTATTTAGCCAGCCGGTGGATGTAGATGTCACGCATCGGAAGTCAAGCTGCTGCAGCTCCATTACGGTTTCGGCGGGAAGTGGGGGAGGGCAAAAGTTCCGCATCCGTATTCCATATTCCGTAGAGCCGGAGAAGTGAACACTCCGCCGTAACGAGCGCCTCACATGTGTTGCATGCTTTTAGGCGCTGCTCAGACGACACACATAATCCTAATTAATTGCCGGCATCGGCATCGGCATCAGCATTCAGGCAGCAGGATCCAGTCAGGAGCAGAGCCTCTCTGCCGACCCATCCCATTCCATCCCATCCCATCCCATACGTATCCGCCAAGGGAATCCGCAGCGAATGCATTCTGGCAGGTGCATGTGAGCACTTCGTGCGCGCCATTTACCCAGCTAGTGTGTGGACCGGTATGGGAGTGGTGAACTGTGAGAAACTGTCCACCACATGTCCTTAGCTCGGCATTTATGTTTATTTCGGAAGGTTGGCTTTTGAGAACATTTTTAATCGGTTTTGCCATTAAATTACTTTTGTTTTCATATCAAATAAAAAGTGGTCTTAAAGTATGCAACATTATGTTTTGAGTCAGAAAGTCTGAAGTATTAAAACCAAAACATGTCTTTTGCTGCATACTTTTAGACACCGTTTTTAAAGTGATTTTATGTATTGTACCAAAACCGTTTATATTTCAAGGGCATTAAAATTTGTATACTTGGTGGCTACTTAAAATAGAATGAATGTAAATTGCTGTTGCTAATTAAATCTAAATTTTGGGTAAGCAAAGAAATCTGTAAGTATGCCTACGTCTCATGGTTTCCAAGTTCCTTGAGAGCTCTAAGTGGTCAACCATGATTTTTCCCAGTGTGGCTGCCATCTCTTCCGATTCCCAATACCCCCAGTTTCATGCCAGTGCGCCATTATTTCCTTTTGATTTGCTTTGGCTGCAAAAGTCGTGGCGTGTTGAATGGCGTTCTAGTGAGGGGCGACGCATTTCATGCACTCGGCTGAGCTTTCGAGTTGCTTAACGCGTTTGATGTTTGCTACCAGCTCTGCCAGCCCTTTCCCTTTGGCTGCCCGTCCATAAAATGTAATGCATGCTGCGAGTGTGACAGCCTGGCGGGCCTACGAAATATCAACCATAATCCGCATGAGACATCTCGCTGTGGGCTTGGGAAAATGCTGTAAC
Organism: Drosophila elegans; assembly: GCF_018152505.1. Lineage (NCBI taxonomy): Eukaryota > Metazoa > Arthropoda > Insecta > Diptera > Drosophilidae > Drosophila > Drosophila elegans. The sequence continues at coordinate 2,587,638 of NW_024545903.1, read as the reverse complement.
TTTTGAGCCCAGCCAAGTGATGCGAAAACCCGTTGTCAGCTGATGGATAATTGGGATTCACGGATGGAATTTAATTCCTGCATCTTTAAGAGCTAAGTTCTTATTCGCAGACCCGGAAAGCTGCAATTGAGCTGGCCGATCATCCCCAAGGGAAACAGAAAGAAAAATGGCAAAAGTTTTCAACTGTGGCAGGGGGCCCATTAAACCAGCCACAATAATCGATGCTCAAGTCGAACATCGATGTCTTGGTGCCCTGGCTAATTTCCTTGTGTCGAGGGAAAGGCTTAGAGGAAACTGGAAAAGGGACGACTGACTGCTGGTCCCCAAAGTATGCAACACAATTTTAATTAGTTTGGAAAAGTATTTTAATTTTTGCAATTTGAGTGCCAGAAAAAGAGAAATCTTGGAAGCCACTGCCCCTGCGGCTGGCTACCCCCAAATATTTTGGAATTCCTCTCTTTAATGATTATTAACATTATTAGTCGTAATGAGAGTCGTCGACGCGTTTTAAAGTTCCCCATTGAGGCGTGGCAAATGGCAACAGAAATTTGCCTGCTACTCAAAGACCAAAAAACAACAAGAGGTGCGGCAGAAGAAAAAAAAAGTGCCGGCAAAACGCAGAGAAAGTTGAAAAAGTTGGAGAGAAATTTTTGCAATTATTTTTCTGTTTTAATGTAATAGTGGACTCTGCCTTTTTTCAGATTATTTTTTTTTTCTTCGCGCTGCACGTTCTACTGCTGCTTTCAAACAAAAAAGTTTACTTAAACTATGTGGCCAGCCGGGCAGGAATGGGTTTGCCGGACGAAGTCTAGCGGTTGCGTCGGGCACGCCGGAAAATATGCTTTGATTTTTGGCTCGTCCATTGCGTGGAATGCAGTGTTCGAATTGTTTGGTCCCTGGTTTTGTGTGGACTTTTCCCGCACATACATACATATATAAAATTTTATTTTTGGATATGCCAAAGTTTTCAAATTAAAGACTCGGGCTTTGACCGAAAGTTTTGCGGCTGTGGGCGGCTCTTTGCCATGATTAGTGATTGAGTTTGGTTGTTGGACTTACGCAAAAAGCAGAAAAGGCACTTACCTAAAAAGAGAAAAAAAGAACACACAAAAAGTGTTAATTAAAGTTTGAATAAGTAGGAATGTTTTGAGGTATAAACTGTTTAAGCTAGAGCATTAAAGGAATCACCTTATCAGTTCCATTTTCGGCTTCAATTCCCCGGGCAACGCAGAGACTGCTTTGTGAGCATTCCGAACTTAATTACACACAACTCATTTGTCGCACACAAAAACCACTCCCCAAAAGCGCCACATGGGACTCGGTAGTCGGTAGTCTGGGCAATGGAAAAACCGAAACGAGACGATAGACGACACATGACATATAGCAGAAATTGGAGCTGGAGCAGTAGCAGGAGCCAAAATAACAAGGATCCTGTGAGCCGGGGCCCCAGCACAGACTTTTGTTTATATGTCATAAAAATTACTCATACGTTAATAATTTAAACGGATGGCTGTTGATGATGGGTCACAGGCGTCTGCAAATTTGCTTTGGCCATGCGAAAGCCAGGAGCCAGGAGCCAGGACTAACTGTGAATCAATACGAAATGAAAACCAAATAAGCGACGTCCTCGCACTCGTCCTCATCTCCACGTGGCCCTGATCAAACAAACACAAGGCCATCACCTCAAGCTGGTTTGCTCCGATGGCCGATAAGTTTCGCTATCATGTCGGAAAATTCATAACCAGGGCAATGACAGACATTGAGCATATTATCTGATGTCTGTGGGTCTGTGCGGTGGCAAATTCATTATTTCATCAATAAAACAACACAGCCATCAATATTGTGAGCTGTCCATTTTGTTTGCCTTAGCCATTCTGGCCAAGAGATATTCACTCGTAAGTAAATACCCGGCATATGTGACCAAGCATTATATTTATTCATGAAGCGATATTAGAAAGTGGTTATCAATTTCCAATTTGTAGGCAATATCCAGCTAAGTTAGAGTTTCATTTATTGAGTAAAAATTGATAAGCAAGATGAAAAAAACGTATAAAGTATATATATTCTTGATCTAAACAACTAAACAAGTTACTATAGCCATGTCCACCTGTTTGCGGGCTCAGTTTAAGGGCTAGAGTTTTGAATAAACCGATTATTTTAGCTCCAAAATATGTTTTTATAGCACTAAAAATACCTTGATATACGATATGATCAACATAGGTTTACTTAATTTTATAGATGCCATATACTGACCATAAATAGAAAGCTTATCGATTAGAAAGTTTAACATGTTTAATTTTAAGTTTATTTAAGCTATTGAGAGTTTTAAAATTAAATCAAATATTGATTTTAAGTTGGCATCATCACACAGCAGCGCCTCATTTGGATTTTTCCGAACTTTCTTTTTTGGGTTTTAATCGGACTCATCTTTGAAATTCCTTCTCTCAAATGTGGAAAAGGGCCACAACAAGGACGAGCCTTTTCCAAACTCGTCTCTGGTGTAGCCCCGTCTACCGAAGGGGGAAGGGTTTATTCGATTGAGCCAGTAAACGCCTAGGGTATCGTTGATACTCAGTGGTTTCAAGTCGGGCAGCAGCCGGCGCAGGAAGAAGTTGGACTCCAGCAATGGAGCTCTCCGTGAGGTGGGGTTGTAGGCAGAGGCATGCTCTGGATATAAGGGCCACTGTCGAGGGTTGAAAAGCTGTTCTTTGTCATCCTCTCCCTGTGCGGGGATGGGATCACATAGACCGCTCTTCAAGCCAGGAAGTGGTCTTTGCCTAGGTCTTGATAAGGCAGATCTCAAGAATATGCCTAACCCTTGGAAATCCAAATTTTGGCCATTTTCCGGCCTATTGCTCAGTCCCTCATTTCGCATTGCATTAAATTTTTTGCAATCATCCATGCTCTTGGTGCGAATCGGTTTATTTTTATTTCGTAAATTAAGCCATTTCTTTAATTCGTCCTTTTTACTCCAGTTTTTTATTTCTTCGTCCACAAATTTCTTGCGTCGGTTGATCGCCTCACGCCATTTCCTAATTTCAGTCATTGACTCGGTCGATGTACACTTATTTTTATGAGTATTATCCTTTGAACTTTTTCGCGACAGCCCAACCTTATTCTTCAGTTTTTCCAATGAACTTATATTTTTCTCGTCATTTCGATCTTGCTCTATCTTGGCATTTTCTTTCTTTAACTTTTCCTCAGCACTATTGTTTTTTAGCTTTAATTGTTTTTCTGCTCGTTTTTCTTTGTAATCATATTTGGCACACTTTCTCTTTATATCTTCAACCAGCTTCTCTTTTGCAATTTTTCTTCGATTTTCTTCACATTTTCTTTTTAATTCAAATTCTGCACATCTCTTTCTTAGAGAAAACTCTCTACATTTCCTTTCCTGCTCATCTCTTTCACACTGTTTCTTTAGCTTCAGTTCAGCACATTTTTCCTTTAATTCTTCATTGGCGCATTTCTCCTTTAATTCTTCTTCTGCACACTTTTCTAATTTTTTCTTTGCACATGCCTCCTTTAGCTCATTTTCTGCCAATTTCTTCTTTAATTTTTCTATTGCGCAGATGTCCTTAATTTTTTTTTCGACACATTTTTCCTTTATATTATCTTCACATATCTCTTTCAATTTTTCTTCTGCACAATTCTTCTTTAATTCTTCTTCTGCACATTTTTTCTTTAATTCATTATCCAAGCATTTCTTCTTTAATTCCGATGAGTCATTCTTTTTTCTTAGTTTTTTTTCTGAGCGTGTTTTCTTTTCATTATGCCTCCTACATGTTATATTTACCTTGTCTTCTCCCACTTTTTTTTGCAGTTCTTCTAATAGAAGTGATATTTTCTTTAAATAGTTACCCTCGCATTTCCCTACACATATGTTTTTGAGTAAGTCTTTAACGCCTTGCTTCTTTTTTTTCAATGCGATTGAGCATTTTCTTTTCTGTTCGTATTCCTTACATTTTTGCTTTAGGTCTTCATCTTGACATGTCTTTTTTAACTCCTTTTCTGCCGTTTTGCCTTTCGGTTGTGATTTAAGGCATTTCTTCTTAAGCTCTTTGATACGATCCTTCTCGATCTTTTTATTCGCTTTTTTTATAAGTTCGCACTGGTGTATAATAGTCTCAACATGCTTTGTTATACAAATTGTTGGGCTTTCATCGTGCTTACAGATATCGTTTGTTTGATCCGAACGGTAATGCAGATAATGCTTCCAGATATGTTCAACTAAGTTGTTAAGATCTTTGTCCTTGTCCCCATTTTCCGCCGTGCAGATATTTTTACATTCCGACCCGCTTTCCATATTATTCTCCACCAGGTACATACACTTCGCTATTAATTCAGCTATTCGAAATTTTAGCTGATCTCTATCACACAACCTTGGAAAACAAACTGAAAAATCTTCATTAATATTCCCTTGTTTCTTTTCGCACTTATTTTTGAATAGGTCTTGCAAGCTCTCGCCATCTTGACATGATTGTGGTTGATCGTAAAATATTTTGGCATTAGAACAAGGACTAATTTTTGTGGTGTCCGATGCACATTTACTTTCTTTTTTCTCACAAGAAACATTCTGGCTCTTTTTAAAATCATATTCAGGATGTTCCCACAGTTGTTTGTGAATTTGATTTTTGAACAGGTCATTAACCATTACTGGTTTTTGGTCATCCGAAGTATGATATGTACATGTGTCAAGTAATTTGTTGTCTGTTTTGCTTTCAGCTTTTATTTCTTCTGGGGAAGCAAATTTGGGGGTACTTTGTTCAAAGACATTTTCTTTGATCCCGCTGATTTTCTTTTCTTGATCTGAAGAAGGTGATGGTCTCTGTGATTTATGGCAGTCTTCACAAATATTTTGGAGATGGGTTTGACTTTCATCTGGTTTCACAAGATCCTTTTCTTTGGCCGGGGTTAAGGATGTAGAGTTTTTCAAAGATTGCAAACGGCAGTCGGTTTCCTGCTTTGCTGTACTAATTAGCATCTCTTCACGGTTATTCAATAGTTCTATGGGATGTGGTTTTGACGAGTGCTGTAAAGATTCTCCTGGACAACGAACTTCACTGGATTTTGCCATTGATTGATTAGCTAGTGTAATCCCCTCTTGATTCTGTGGACTAGTGGAATTTCGAACAGCCGTGGAAGTGGAATGATCTTTATTTTCTGTCTGCGGGACTCGCTGCTTTGACTTCATCTGCCTATGTTTTCTATATTTATTCTTGTATTGCAAGATTTTATCCTTTTTAGTCGGATTATATCTAATAAGATCTGCTTGCTTGCCCTCATCGAGTTGTTGCCTTACCTCTTTACTTTTAGTCACGATCATGGAAATTAAATTTTGTATTGAACTTTTCGGTTCTTGGTTCTCGTTGTCCTCCGAAACTTTATTGGACGGACGACTCTTTGGGACTTTACCTTTGGTGGACTTCTTTATCTGCATTATCATTTGCTTCCCTTCCCTTTTTCCTCCCACTTTCCGAACTCCGTCTACACCATCGTTCATCAGGTGCTCCAGCCTTTGTACCATTTTGCTGTTGGTTTTACGCTTCAAAGACTGAGGTCGGTGGCGACACTTTGCGCCTTTTTCCAGACAGAAATCCAAATTTTCTGTGCCAGTTTTCTTATGGTAAGTCCGACCTTTCCGGTTAACCTGAAAGACATCCTGAGGCTGACTGTATCCATGGATTTTAAAATCGCGACCTTGGCCCACAATGCATACCTTTTGATGAACATATTTGATTTTATGTGGGGAACAGGGCGAGTTCAGGTCGCTGGAAAGAATGTCGCAGGACATTGGAGGATCAAACAGCAACGAGGTAAGCAATGGCTGACGGCCGAAACGACTGGAGTGAGAGTCATTGCTCTTGAATTTTTGCCAGGACTGGATGAAAGGTCTAGGCCGAGGACATATTAGCAAACTTTGCAAACGCGAACTTATGCACCTGCGAAACATTCCACAACGAGATCTGCTGACGAATCCTTGAAGGCGCTGCGGTTGCCAATAAATTTTGGATGGTTGTAAATAAAAAACTAAGGCCAAGTTTTCGTGGGGGAAGATTTTATTATAAAACTAAATAAAGTGAAAGAAAATTCATGACAGCTTAAGGGGTCAAAAAACATTTTGTTATCGGGATAAACTATCGTCGAAGGCAGGGAATGACGTTGATGGCCTGGACACATGGGCCTTTTAAAGACCCATCGCCACAGCTTTTATATACCATAGGCTTTTGACGACACCGACAGCATTTCATTTATGTCGTCTAAGTTGGTCAAGACCACGGTGGCGATCGCAGAGCGATCGCCCAGTTGGTGCAGTCGTTCACATTTGACAGCTGTTCTTCAAATATGGAACCAAATTAAACTTGTCCCGCGGAATCTGTTGCATCAACTGGAGGACAAGCGGTCTTGACGTCTCGCCGTCGTCCTCTAAACCATATGTGTCGTGTCGCCAGTGGGCGCAGTATCAGCCTCTAGTCTTTGTAGAATCGCAGTTATTGAGAGAAATTTCGAAAAATACGCTTAATATGTTCAAAAAGCATACCGTAGTCTTTTCATATCTGCTTTACTTGGAAAAGTCAGCCTTGATTTTATTCAGCAGATCCTCCGTTGGGTGGTGTCTTCTTTTTTTCGACTTCTCCTTGGCAATCGCTTTTTTTCTTCTGATCAAATTTATCACATTCTTTCAAAACCTTATCCTCTTCACATTTTTTTTGCAGCTCTTCTTCCTCTTGTTGCTTTCTTAGTTCTTCCTGTTTCGCAATATCCTCAATTTTTCGATTCAGAATGCTTTCTTCTTTCTTTAGCTCCGCGAGCTTTTTCTTCAGCGCCTCGCATTTTTTCTTCTTGGCTTCCTCTTCACATTTTTTCTTTAAAGCCTCCTCATCGCATTTTCTTAGTTGCTCTTCAACTTTGCATTTTCTCTTTTGCTCTTCCTCTTCGCATTTCTTTTTAAGTGCTTCTTCTTTGCATTTTTTTACAGGATCTTCCTCATTGCATTTGGGCTTTGAATCCTCCTCTTTATCTTTTTTCTTCAACTCTTCTTCTTTTTTTATTTCCTCTTCACGTTTTTTCTTTAGCCCTTCACATTTTTTTCTTCGAGCTTCCTCTTCGCACTTTTTCTTTACATCCTCAGCGCTTTCTTTTTTTTCGCATTGTTTCTTCAGCTCACATTCTTTTTTCTTTATATCGTCCTGTGTTTTCTTAAGCTCTTCGCATGTTCTCTCTCGTTCTTCCTCTTTACATTTTTTTATTCTCTCCTCCTCTTCGCACTTTTTCATCCTCTCTTCTTCATCGCATTTTCTTTTGAGCCTTGCGTCTGCACATTTTTTTATAAACGCACACTTTTCGATATCAGCTTCCAGTTCCTTCATTTGACACTCTTTATTTTTTTCATCATCCTCGCATATTTTTAGCATTATTTTCTTCACTTCCGCGGAAATTTCACAAAAATCGACATTATTTTTTTCAGTTAATTCTTGAATAAGCGGGCAATTGTCTTTCCATTTCTTCTCTACGCACTTCTTGATATTTGCTCTTCCAGAGTCCTCAGTGCCCGTGCAGTCGGTGAGATTGTCTTCGACTTCTTCCTGTTCCTCGCACTTATTCTCCTTTTTTGGTTCGCCCCAGGACTCATCACACATTTTCCTGATGACCATTGTGCGGCACCTTTTTTTTATTTGCTCCTTAAGACAACCCTCGACGGCATCCACTTTCTTCTTCTCCTTGGGACTTAATCGCTTTTGGGCCTGACTTATGTCCTCCCATTCTTCCTTTATGCACTCCTCCATCTTTTGGTCATATGGAGACTTGGTCTTTCCCCCTGAAACTTTAGGATCTTTTGGACATTTAGTATCCTTTTTGGGCGGCACTGGGCAGATCTGATCCTCTTCTGTGTTCTCTTTCATTTTTTTGTCGTTCTTGGCGTTGTTGGCTTCATTCTCTAATTTTTTTAAATCGGTTTCCACTTTAGCATCTATTGGGCATTCCTCCTCTTTAGGTTTTTCTTTGTTCTCTATTTTCTTATCCTTGATAGCATCTTTGGGTTTCTCACAAACCTCATTTTGTTTAGAATCTTCGCATTTGTCCTTAGGCACTTCCTTACAATTAACCAAAATGGGAACTTTTGCAGGGTCGTCTTTCTGTTTTGGCGATTGTTTAGAGTCATTTTTACCTTTCCCTTTTGGTTCGTCCTTGGAATTATCCTTTTTGATATTCTTCTTGGCGCTTTCAGTGTTTCCTTCTTTCTTTTGATCCTCCTGGCACTCCCATTCCTCCAACTCTGCTTTAAGGAGTTTGGCAGTGTCATCCATGCACTTCTGGAGCTGTTCGGAATCTTGTGCAATAGCTGCCAGTTTCTCCGTCTCTTTTTCGGTCTGTTTCGCTTTGTGGTCCTCGCACTCCTCCACTGAGCTCTCCTTCTTCTTGGGAGGACACTTCTTCATCAATTCCTTCATTTTCTTCTCTTTGATCAGTCTCTCGTAGAGGAGCTTTAGCTCCTGCTCCTGGCAGTACTTCTGCATCACTGACTTTAGGCAAATTTTCTTGACGCCTGCCATCACGCAGTCCATCAAGTCGCCCATGGCCTTTTGCTCCTCCGCTGTCATGCACTCCACTTTCGCCTTCAGCGCCTTCTCCATCTGCTCGATGCACTTGTGTAGCTCGCTTTTAAGGCGGGCGACATCCTGCTTGGCTGCTTCCTTCTTCATGTCCGCCCTCTTTTTCTTCATTGCAAGTGCTTTTTGCTTCTTGCAAGCCTTATAAGCATCGCAATCCATGAGAGATGGATCGCAGTAGTTGCGCAGCTGGCACTGGAGCACGATGGCCACGGTTCCCCGACTCTGAGGACAGGACATCCCCGTGGCCAGGTAGCCAATAAGTTTTGAGCCCATTGCTTAAATTAGAGCCCCCACGAGCCACTTCTTAAAAACTAAAAAATTTTGTTTGTCGTAATTGTAAAATAGAAATTTAGTAGAAATTGGGTCCGAAAGTTAAAAGAACATAAGCATAAACGGAAAGCATACTCCAAGACGGAAAGCTTACTCTGTTAAACAAATCTTAATTTAACATACAAAAATTTAAAATTTTAGCTACGTCCTATTCCCTCAACGTAAATCACAACATAAGGGTGCATCAAGTACTTAAAATACTTACCGTAAGCCCCCAAACTCAAAAAACAACTTGCTGTAAATTGAGTTTTGAGTAAATAAATGTTACTATTTTTTAAATTATAAAAAAGAAAAACCTGAAAACTAAAACCGAACATTCACTGACCTTTAACTAAAACATACTTTTTCTTCCGATTCATTTCTTAAATCACTGTTTGATCGTTTGATTGATGTTCAGCTACATGAGTACCAAAGACAAAGTAAGTTGCTAAATAAACCCGTTGTGGTCTCGTTTCCTAAGTGGCGTTGAAACAAGTACAAGAGGGGGTAGAACTGACACAATGGAAAATGCTCGCCTTGCCGGCGTCAAAAATTTGCCAATCTTTGCACAAACCTCAGAAATGACAACAGCGCACCAGAGCCACAACCACGACATAGTTACACACACATCCCACCGAAAGAGCCAACGGCAGACAAACACTTTTGTCGAACATAAAATCGAGCACAACTTAATTAAATGTTAAAAGCGCGACCGCAGCGCGTCTGTGGCTGCCAAAGGTGTGAATACGAAGGGGTTGATGGGTTGATGTGCTGATGGGTGAATGGTGGATGGTGGCTGGTGGCTGGGGGTGGGCTTTTCGGGGGGGCAGGGAATGCCCCCGTTATCATCCGGAAAGACGCTGACAGACGCTAACTTCATTTTCGGGGAACTGCTTGAAATTAGCAAACCTGTCAACTGTCAGCGGCGGGAGTGTTTGTGAGTTGAAGTGCGGCCAGATGTTAGTATGCGGGTTGGTGGTAAAATGCTGAGGTGTGAGGCGAGGCCTTCGGCGAAGACAAGAGACAATGCGCCCCACCTGTGCTTCAACACCTTCAACCCCCCGCCTCCCCTATAAGGAAGTTGCCCTGCCAACTTTGCAGTCTATACAGGAGCCTCCATGGGTGGGTGGTGCGCGGTGAATTATGGCATGTCTACTTCCGCCCGCCGACCCATGCGTTGTTTGTAATTTGTTAATTTCCCGCATTTAGAAATTAATTTTCACTTCATGCGCCGCCAAGCAGACAACACAACAGACAGGTGAGTTCGAGTCGGCCTACCAGGCAACACTGTCGCACATAGGTGTGCTTTAACTTTCTGCCGCACACACTGGCATTACAAACTGGCACCGCAATTACGAGTGTGTGCCTCCAACCTCACCTTCACCCCGCTACCCGCCGCCCGCCGCCCACCGCCCACCGCCCACCGAGCTCATTGCGTATTTAAATTCCTTTATGTTGTCATTAATTTCTGCAACTTGTTCACCAGTGTAGCTGTTAATTTTTAAGCGAAAGCTCGGCCCGAGTTTGACACGTTTACATTTTAATTGCGCACATGTGTACGGGGAAATGCTCATTTCATTGTTGATTCGAGCGGGCGTAAATGCGAAAAATGGGTGTGCGGCGTGTAAAACTTTAATTGCTTTATTATGTCGGCCAAGAGCCAGGTGCGGAACATCCCGAGGAAATCCAAATCGCAGCCTACTTTCGCGAGTAATTGGGACAAGAAGCTTGAGACCCCTTTAAGTCTGCAATACTCTGATATTAAGCTGTTACTTTGTTGTTAACTCCACAGTAATTATGACTACTTTTTGCTGAATAATTGCATGGCATAACTGATCTTTCTATATCCTCATCAAGTGCAATCGTGGTTTTATATGAATTTACGACAGTAGAAAACCAAAGTAGACCCAGAATAATCTGTTAAACCCTGCATTTGATTTAAACCTAGTTCCTGAGCCTAACTTTTCTAAATTTGATGTTTCAATTTTAAAATTTAAATTTTAAGTTATGGCGACGACGGGACGTCATCTCTCACGATCTCTTGTGTACGTGCTAAAGCAGTCCAGATGGAACCGAATGCTTTTGAAGTCCCACACAAATTTGCACCCCGTATCCGTTTACTCAGGTCAACCTCGAGTGTTTAGCAGCAAATCCAATGCAGACGATGGTTGTGGTTACAGAAAGAAGGGCAAGAAGTCAAATTGCACATCTTATAAGAAAAATCCCTGTATCGAAGGTGATCAGCCGCCGGAAATGGAAACTCCCGAGCCGGTTAACAACCAGCTGAGGATGCAAAAGAGAAGAAAATTCATGGAGGAAAAGATGTGTAAAGATTTGTCGGAAGATTTGGATTCCAAGTGCGAAGGTGACCCATGTTCATCTAACTCAAAACCAGTTTTGATCAAGGGAAGGCATAAAGTCCGAATCTCTATGAGCTGGGACCAAGTCAACGGCTGTTTGCTGTATCTTTCGAAGCTAAAAGAATCTGGAACGGGCATTCCTCCCGGTCCCACATACCTTAATCACCATCGATCGTTTTGCAAAAAGGTCGATGAGAATAAATGTCAGATCAAAAAGGACGAGGAGGATGACTGCGTTTTTGAGCCTCTGCCAAAGCCGGTTCCTCCTAAATGTACAAGGATATCCAGGAAGCGAAAACATTTACTCGAACTGAAGAAAAGGGCGGCCGAAGCTGAAGCTGTTGGGAAACCGGAAGCGGAATCCTCTGTAAAAAACCTCGACGAATCTGTTGAGGCATTAAAGCACAGCTGCATGCTAGCATCCCAGAAGAAGGATTGTGAGCAAAAGCAGTTCAAGGCCCTTTGCGAAGAATTGCGATCTTCAGAATCGCAAGATGACCCCAAATCGGTAGATAGCCTGGTTAAGTGCATGCTAGCTGGAATAAGAAAAGCCTGTGCCGTTCATGCCCAGAAGATGGTCTGCCAGCAAAAGTACGCCAAGGAAATTGCCGCTGCAGAAGCTGCAAAGAAGGAAAAGGAGAAACGGGAGGGAAAGCCAATAGATTGTGAAAAAGTCGAAGAGGAGGAGGTCGAAGTCCAAAATGGCCGGATGAGTATGGCCGAAAAGAAAAAGGCCCAAGAAGAAGTCGAGCTCAAGCGAATACTTGCAGAAATTAAAGCCAAGTGCAAAAAGCGGCGCGAAGAAGCCGAACTTGAAAAGAAACGTGAAGAGGAAGAAAGAATGAAGAAATGCGAAGAAGCCGAGCGAAAAAAGTGCGAAGAAGCTGAGCGTAAAAAGAAATGCGAGGAAGAAGCGGCCAAAAAGAAATGTGAGGAAGCTGCGGCCAAGAAGAAATGTGAAGAAGCTGCGGCCAAAAAGAAATGTGAAGAAGCTGCGGCCAAGAAGAAATGTGAAGAAGCTGCGGCCAAGAAGAAATGTGAAGAAGCTGCGGCCAAAAAGAAATGTGAAGAAGCTGCGGCCAAGAAGAAATGTGAAGAATCTGCGGCCAAAAAGAAATGTGAAGAAGCTGCGGCCAAGAAGAAATGTGAAGAAGCTGCGGCCAAAAAGAAATGTGAAGAAGCTGCGGCCAAGAAGAAATGTGAAGAAGCTGCGGCCAAAAAGAAATGTGAGGAAGCTGCGGCCAAGAAGAAATGTGAAGAAGCTGCGGCCAAAAAGAAATGTGAAGAAGCTGCGGCCAAGAAGAAATGTGATGAAGCTGCGGCCAAGAAGAAATGTGAAGAAGCTGCGGCCAAAAAGAAATGTGAAGAAGCTGCGGCCAAGAAGAAATGTGAGGAAGCTGCGGCCAAAAAGAAATGTGAAGCTGCGGCCAAGAAGAAATGTGAAGAAGCTGCGGCCAAGAAGAAATGTGAAGAAGCTGCGGCCAAGAAGAAATGTGAAGAAGCTGCGGCCAAAAAGAAATGTGAAGAAGCTGCGGCCAAGAAGAAATGTGAAGAAGCTGCGGCCAAAAAGAAATGTGAAGAAGCTGCGGCCAAGAAGAAATGTGAAGAAGCTGCGGCCAAAAAGAAATGTGAAGAAGCTGCGGCCAAGAAGAAATGTGAGGAAGCTGCGGCCAAAAAGAAATGTGAAGCTGCAGCCACGAAGAAATGTGAAGAAGCTGCGGCCAAGAAGAAATGTGAAGAAGCTGCGGCCAAAAAGAAATGTGAAGAAGCTGCGGCCAAGAAGAAATGTGAAGAAGCTGCGGCCAAGAAGAAATGTGAGGAAGCAGCGGTCAAGAAGAAATGTGAAGAAGCTGCCAAGAAGAAATGTGAAGAAGCTGCGGCAAAACAAAAATGCGAAGAAGCAGCGGCAAAGAAGAAATGTGAAGAAGCAGCAGCGAAAAAGAAATGTGAAGAAACGGCCAAAATGAAATGTGATGTAGCTGCCGCACAAAAGAAAAAGTGTGAAGAACCCGACCAGAAGAAGAAATGAGAAGCCGAGAAGTAACAAAAATGTGAAGGGGCAGAGATAAAGAAAAAATGTGAGGAAGCTGAAACAAAAAACAAAAAAAAGTCAGGAAGCCAAAAAAAAGAAAAAATGTAATGAAGCCGAAAAAAACACAAAATGTGAAATGGCCGAGTTTAAGCAAAAATGTGATGATCTGAAAAAAAAGCTTTAGGGCACAAACTGCGATGCAAAGGAGTACAAAAAAGTAAATTAGGGGTTCCCCAAAAGTTAAAGAGCACGGAGAAGTGAGAGATGGTGTCCCAGGATGAAGGCATGCTACCGGCTGAGTTCTTACTGTAATTTTTGTTTAACAAGATTAAATAAAATTGCATATTGAAATCTGAGAGAAAAGTGCAGAAACTCTGAAACAGAAACTTGGCAAGAACGCGCCCGAATCCATACCAAAATAAAGTCAAAAACTTAATGTTTGCTGATTAATGCTAGTCTTTAAGCCTGGTTGGTTTCAACGCTAAGGCATTAAAGCTGTTGAGCTGGAGGCTGGCTTCATCGTCGGCGGATAAACCACTATTGTTTGGTCGAGGAAATGCCAACAGAGCCGCTAAGTACAGACTTGGTGGGGAACAATCCTTATAAAGAGTGAGTTGAGAAGGCCGGCAAACAATTGTGCCCGCTTGTCTTGTTTATTGTCATCCATCATGCCAAGGCCTCCGGTGGGTGGGTGAGCTTGTCTTCAAGCTCCGATTTGTGGCTGCCAGCCGGCAAGGTGGCCAAATGGGAGATGGGACCTTAACGAGTAGAGTTTACTCATTCAGTCGGCGAGTCGAGAGTAGAGTCTCTTACCCAGCCTCGGCCTCATTTAGACGTTTTGCTGCGCGTTTGCCATTGTCAACTATTCTGCTACCCATCTCCATTGCTCTTGTAACATTTCCACAAGGTTCTTTTTTCCGTTGCTGCTGCTGCTTTTGCTGTGGCTGTGGCTGTAGCTGCTGATTGTTGCACAAGGATTTGTCAAGGATAAAACACTCGAGGGCAGTCAGTCGACATTGTCGTAGTCGTTGTCGTCACCGACGCTGCTTCATCATGGTTACGATTATGATTATGTAGCGTCAGTTGTCCTGGCTCGGTTGAATGGCATCCGGGGTTGGGGTCCTTTTCACACGTGGCACTATGCAATGGTTATTGATTTTCCGAACGGAATGCATTCGAATGCGCTGCTAAGTGCAGTCCGTGTGCCCTTGGATTTGCCAGGACATTGCACTGAGAACTAAAGTGGAAATAAGGAAAACCTATGCTTTCTCGTGCTGGCAGCAAAATTCATTCAGGAAGTTCAAATTTGTTAGGTACGTAATGCACGCTTTAGAGTATTAATACTACCATAACGGGTTTTAAATTACTTATAAAACGTGTAGTTTGCAGTTTGGGGTCAGAATCTGGTGATTTCAGAACCCTTGTGTTTACTTTTTCTTAAAATAGTTTTAGATCAACTGTAGTAAAAACTGAAGTGGTCCTTTATACCTTGTATACAGCCACCATATCATGCTTGGTCCTGTAAAGAATTTTGAAAAGTGTATGGGTATGCTCAACAATGCAGCTAGAATAGAAGTTTTGCTCAAAGCATTTTCTATACACCCGCTATATTTGCAATAGGCGACCTTGGGGCTTACAGCTTACATGCTCTAAATTTGAGTAAATCTATTTGCTCTGGCAAGCGTGCTGCACTTTTTCGGTGTCCCCAATTTCGCTGTTTGCGACAACCCAAATTCGTTTGGCAAACACATTTCGCCAGCCAAATGCCAAATGCAAAGCAGGCAGTGGCAGCCAGCCACTGCGGTTGCCAAATTATATGCAACTGCGGTGGCGTGGGCGTGGCATGCGGTTAGTTAAACAAAAATGCCATGCCCAAAATAACTGGGTCAGAGGCCCAAAGAAATACACTCTCAACGCCAGACGCATTAAAGCCAAATTACCTAGCTGCCGAAACAGTCCGCAGCAGTCAAAGTTCAACGGGGCTACACAGGACGTAACAGTAGTACAACATTGTCTCAAACACTCGACAAAGTTTCGGTTTCACTTTGGTTGTTGCCTCGATTTTGGTCGCTTTCGTTGTTGTCAGCTTCCGGCAGGTCCCACCTGTTCCGCTTGATTGTTCTCGGTGCTTCGGCTCCAACTCCCTCGTCATGAAAGGTTAATGACGGCTGCTGTCAGCGCCGAAGGTCACATCTAACGCCGACACCCAACCACCCACATCGGGCACCATCCACGTTGGGGGGTCAAGCGTGCAGCAGGTAAAAGTTTCGCTTCCCGGACCAAAAAACTCGAGGGACAAGGGCGCTCGGGAAACTCCGGACCTGTGCTAAATAGCAGGGCTTCTGGGAGGGGACTTGGGGAGGGGGGGTAGCAGAGCGTAAAAGTTAAATGAAACGAAACACGTTAATGGCCTCTGGGAGGAAATAAGCGGGGTGGGGGGTTGGTTATGTTGTCCTGAAAGGTGAGAGGCTGTCCTGTTAAAGCCACGCTCCGTGGAAAGTGAAATCGCCAGCTTGGCAAGTTGGCAGTCCTGGCCAAGAGCCGTGTAATAAAATGATATCGTTGGCTTAGTTAAGTAGCAATAAGCTGGAAAAGGTAGCCCGAAATTCGTTGGGCGCCACCTCTCAATCACAGCGTTTCAGGTTGATATTAAGTTATTTAGGCTATTTAGACGCCAAGTGAAGACCTCTTCGGGCATCTCGACTGGGTCGTTAAAGCCAAATTACGGTATATTAGGTTACCGTTAGGCGAGGCGACGACCGACTTTTCCCAACTTGGCCCCCATTTCGGGAATGCCACTACTGCTAATAGTGCTGCTAATTAACATCCTTAAAGCCGTGGTCTTTGCGAAATTTCCCTAGCTTAAAGCCATTCGATTTTCCCTCGCCACACCGAACTTGCACTCAATTGTTAAAGCACACAAAGAAAACGGCGCCAAGAAGCGCAAAAGGAAGGAGCAGCCAAAAAAAAAAGAAAAGTACAAAGAATTATGTATCACTTCGTTTCGACTTACTTCCACTTAATTTATTTTCACTTGCTTTTACCAGCAAAGGGCGAGCAAAAGAAAAGCCGAGCGGATGGGACGGCAACTTTGTCCTGAGCCTGGGAAAACGAAAGAAGTCGAAAAGCAGAAGGAACTGTACAATATACAGTTGGTCAATAAAGTATGGACACATTCAGGGCTTAAAAAAGGTGATATATATCGCATTTATGTGATAAATTACTCAAAGACAGCTGTAAAGGAAATATAATTGAAATAGTTACACGCCTGCACTAATTGATTTTAATTAAATGCATTTGTTATTGTCTTGATTTTATTGATTTTATTCATTATCGAGCAAATAGAGTTAATTATGACATGATGATGCTGGACAAATAAACTTAGCAAAAACAGACAGATTAAATCTTGAATATAATCTTCCTCTTTATCTTCTTATAATTTTAATGAATTTAAATTTATTTAAGTATTTCGCTAGAGAACACAATAACATGATGATTCTCAATAATGAGAAGTCAACAAAATTATTACAAATATACAGACATTTTGATCTAGAAATTCATTTTATCTTGATCTCTTTTAGAAACTAGCCTCGAATGGTATTCAGACTTGGTGTTCCCACTGTCCTCTTTTGGCCAAAAGCGGAAAAGGCCCGCAGGCGTTAGCCAACAACTGGCAACAACTTTAAAGCGGCTTTCCGTCTGTCTGCGAAAAGCATTTGACTTTGCATTTGCCTGCGACTGCAGGTTGCAACGCTTTCGGCCTTCACACCTTTTGTTGGCCTGCTGCTGCTACTGCCGCTACTGCTGCTCCCATTTCCATTTACCATTTTGCACCGACTGCTCGGGCTTCGGAAAACGCCTTTCGAGTGGCCGGCGCATTAATTCTCAGGTGTGCAATTTAGTGTGCGGCCAATTTCGGTCGGTCTGGACAGGAAGAGGAAGCCCAGAAGCGTCTGTTACGTGTTGACCACACGATGGCGTTTTTTAAGGGGGCTTTGGAGGGGCTTTCCCAGGGGTCACTAGAGAGTGAGCTTGAAATGTTAGGAAATTTTAAACGGAAGTTCGCGTTTTCTGCCCTTTGCGGTTCTTATTGTTAGCTGCGTTTCCGCTTTTCTGGTATTTTTGGCCTCTCGTTCTGCGATCCGTGCACGTTTCCGGCTAAAACAACAGGGCTTAAAGAGCTGCTGACCACATTTTTCCACTCACGTCTTTAACGAAAACTTTGAGGCAAACTTTACGCTAAACTTTACAATGGACTACATTTGCTATGCCATGTTTAACAGCACAAAAAAATGACAGCGTAGAAGGTTAAGACGAAAACTATGGACAGCAAAATGGCGCCGGCTATAATTTACAGAGCACGAGCACGACAAAAGCGGTGGAAAAGGAAAATAAATGTATAAGAAGCGGACAACTTGAAAAACTTTTAATAATTGCATTTTGCGCAAACACCAGCAATAGCAGCAGCAGCATCGACTTCAACTGGCGCACATAATAAACTCCGCCACCCACCACCAAGGCCATCCAAAACCACCCACTGCAGCTTGTGCATCGACACCCGAGCAACAAGACAATCAGCTAAGAGATACTCAGATACCCGCCAGTCGGCGGGGGAGAACAGGCGATGACTGGGCCACAAAAATAACCGAAAAGTAATTCCCCCACAAAAGTAAACTTGAGCGAGCGTACAAAAGTCGAGTTTTAAAATAAACTTGCAGCCAGCTCTATTTTTCTTTCCATCGGATCGCCAGGGAACGGGCAGGGCCGCCTTGTTGGAGTTGGTTAGCGAATAGACAAAAGTCGGGGGCGCCACTTGAGGCACAAAAGGCGCATTTTCAATGAAAGAAAAGTGGCTAACTAAGTCGCCGACTTGGCAGCTTCCCCACCAAAACCCATCCTCGCCACCAGTGCAGCAGTTTCGGGCGCCTCAAGAGCCCCTCCTACCCTGTCGTCCCCATTTGTGGGCCAAGAAATATGGCTTGCGGTCGGTGCTCTTGGAAAATCAGTAGCTCCAGAAATTTAAGCAGCTTAAAAATACAAATTTCTGCACTCTCCCGGGACAATATCTATTCAAATGTAGGTTACTTTATGAACTACATTTAAGAAACGAGAGGCGCAAGTAGTAAAATATATCATTAATTGGAAATTAAAGGGGTTTACAGATATTTTTGTGGACACAAAACTATTTAGCTCACCTCCATCAATAATTTATAGAACCTCATAGAAATATTTCAGAAAAACTCTTTTATAAAGACTTAAGTCAGATTGATCCTAAATCTTTTAGTAAAATACAAATTACAAATACTTAATGACGGTTTTAAACCAAATATATTTCTATTAAGCCCCAGATGGTAAATATTTGAGAGCCGGCAAAGTGAAGTATGTTCTAAAGTACCAACCTTGAAAACGTAATAAAAGATAAAATAAAACAACTTGAGACACGACTAATAACCCACGAAAGAAATTAAACGGGTCAATAGTCCACAAAAAGTGGAGGATCACTTAATTAAATACGAAATGGAGCATGTCGTCTAAGTATGACTTTCAACACTTTTACAAAGAATCAAGTCAAAGGGATGGTAAATCCTTTAATAAAGTACAAAGTATTTAATGACGGTTGTAAGGTTTGAAGGTATATTTCTGTAGAACCTCTGATAGTAAATATTTAAGTACAGACTGCTCCAAAGCACTGGAGAGTTGAAATTGCAATAAAAAATACCATAAAACAACATGGGACACGAATAATAAACCATGAGTGCCATGAAACAGGTCAATAATCCACGGAATGTGGCAGATCATCATCTGATTTCATCAACGCCCCCTAATAAAATGAGACCCACTTTATTAAATATGAAATATGCTCCATGGCTGATGTCGTCTCGTATTTGCAATGGCAAACGGCTTCGAGGGTCCTTAGCATGGCCAGCACGTAGCAAACGCAGTACGCTTAAATACATGAGATAAAATGCCGGACATTAAGTCCCAGGGGAAGGACGTTCACAGCATTCGCATCCAAGGTGAAATGCCAAAAACGAAGGCGAGTGTGTGGTATATCTGGCCAAATTACATGCTCAACTTGCGTGTGTCAAAAGTGCGAAATTGAAATGCTTTAAAATTTAACATTTCGGCCCGGCACACATCAAAGAACGGGTAAGATGCAGCTGCCAGGATGCGGCAAGGACTACGATCCGTGTTGGTGGGCAAACATTTTTATGCAAAAATATTTTGCATGTCACTCGCATCTGCGAGGAAGGCGACGGGTTGGTGTTGTTGTAGCCTGGTCTGTGTATTTGCCACAGACTTTTGCATGCATAACAAGTCGGCGAAGCGGACGGGCGGACGGACATGCAAACAGAGCAAAAAATGGCCGAAAAGGATGGGAAATTCTGGAGGTGGTTTGTAAATGGGGAAGGAAAAGCCACGCACACAGCCAGACAAGAAGGAAAGGCAGCGCCGGCAGCAGGAAGCGCATACAAAACTTTAGCGGGAACCGGTCGCATTTCGTAATCTTTGCAAATAAACGCGTGAAATTCCAAGGCGCACCACAGTGGGCCATGTGGTGGGGTGGTTCAAGGGTGGTTCTAGGGTGGCTCCAGGATGGCTCTAGGATGGTTCTAGGGTGGCTCTGGAATGGTGCTGCCACAGTCGCCAGTTGGCCGACATGTGCGCGCCATTTTTGGCATACAGCTCACACGCGAAATTGCGCATGCAGATTAAAATTCTTGAACGCGCATTTCCGTTTCCGTGCGCTGTGTGCGAACTGTCGGGGAAAATGCCGGGCATTTTCTCGGCTCTTGCAGCACGGGGGAGTGCTTGAATTTCCACTTCAGTTCGGTTTTTGCTGTGTGTTTGCAGTGCTGATTGCAACCTTGAAGTGACCCCGTGTTCAATGAAGTTGTGAGCGGTTGCGAATACTCAATAAAATTTGTATCGAATGCGACAGCTTGTTAGGGATTTTAGGAGGATATTCGCCGGATTTGATTAGAAAAGTCGTTTACCTAAAACAAATATTGATTTACGTTACAAGGATACTAAAGTGAAAGAGCACGAATGTGCTTGTGATTTTTTAAGAGCTCTTAGTTAGCAAACACCAGACTTTTACATTTTGATTCAAATATGCCTTGATTAAAATAAAATTTTCAGATGTTTACCATTTAAATAAGAGAATGTTTTTCTTTTTGAAATCTTCTGTTTGTTAATTTTTTTAATAAACAAACTAAAGTCATAAGCCCGACGATATACGCTACTCAAGACACAGCCTAATAAGGTATTGCACGTTTGCTAAGCCCAATACTCTACTATATCATATCATATAACTCAAACGCCAAATGTCAAACGCAGATGTCACCTAATTAGAGAGGAAATTTGTGATTTCATCAGTGATACTAAATATATTGTTTGGCCACAAATAAAAGAATTGAAGCTACTCACAAAATAAATCACAATGTCGCATATTACTCATACGCCGCGTGTACCTAATAGACATTGACAATGGCATATTACTCATTGCATTAGAGGGAAAAACCGAGAGAGGGGCGTTGAATTCTGCTTATTTACAGACAATAGCCATTGATATGCAGGACCTGTTTTTGTTAGCCTGTAGGATGCCAAAAACCAGAAAACGCCCAGGGTCAGCTTTCTTCGGCTTCGTTTCTCCATTTTGGCCCCCAAAACGCACATCAAATAAAAGAAATGGCTTTGTTTGCTGCATGTGGCATAGAATATCAAGCTGATATGGGGATGAGCGCCGGATCACAAGGATGAAGATGAGGATGAGGATGAGGATGAGGATGAGGATGTGGACAAGGATGTGGGTACGGACGAGGGTAAGCTGCTGTGCTGGTGTGCTGGCGCATAAATAATGTGACCTGCCTGACTGCGATTATCTGTGAACTATTTTTCACACGTTGCCGGCATACAAAGTGGTCCATTCTCTCTGCCCCGGCAATATATGAGCTGCTTGGCCTGCTGAGGCCACTTGGCCCATTCATTTCCACATCCTGCCCACACATAAAAAACATATGTTGAAGGGGAAGGGGGGGAGGGGTTGAGGCAAGATTTGCCATAGTTTTTTCGGCTGTTGGCTACTTACATTGTACTGAAATAATGAACAATAATATCCAGAGGCGTCGATCGAATGTCGGTCTCATGACTTCATCACTTATCCCGGGATTCGTTGTATGGATTTTCCTGTTCGACGTTTGTTTTCCGTCCGAAACCGCTCAGCTTTCAGGTTGGCACATGTGTACTATTTGTAGAGGAATCTGCAAAACGGACATTTAATTAGAATGGAAAGCAGCAAAAATTTGTTAGTCCAATTAAACAGCAAGAAAGCGGTAAGGTATGGTGGTTGAGAAAAATCTAACAAATGTTTGCACATGAAATTAATTAATTTTCGACAAAAACTTTGTTGCATAACGCTAGGCGGATTAAAAGGATGGAGGAGGACCCAGAATAGAGACATCAGGCGGCAGCATTTTCGACAGCATTTTGTCTGCAGTGTTTGGAGTGCAGCGCAAACAAAGAGACGACAACGAGTGGGGGAGACTGTGGCACTCGGACTCGTCAAAGCGTGCCCATACTTTCCCCCAGCACTGTATACTGGCTGCCCGGGCTTTGGCTGGCTGGCGACACAAGGCAAACAAAATTAGCAGCAAAGCTGACGGAGCTGTTAACGAATTGACGTTGCCAGGACTCCCAGAGATTCCCTCACTCGTGGCTGGGTTGAGTGGTCCTCGAATATGCATATGTGGAATCTGAAAAAGGACTGAAGAAGTGGAGATGTGGAGATGTGGAGAAGTGGAGAGTGGAGGAATGGGAACGAATGGAGAATCTGAGCCCAATCAAAACTCCGTTACAAAGTTGTCCAACAAGGTCTTACCAATCTGGAGTTGTTACGCTTTGGCTTTGCTATTTGCCGGACACAAAGGTTTCGATTTACATCGAAAGCAATTTCGAGTGCACAATGTACAAGGGGTGCGGCCTAGTGGAGACCACTGTACACAGTGCCAAATAATGCCGCTCTGCATATGCTTGTGTGGAAGCAAACAGTGGGTGCAACAACTATGCGGCCACCAACGCACAACAATGACATCATTGGGCAAACATATCACGCGATCAATTTGTCAAACAAGCTGCAGCAACAGTAGCAGCAACAGTAGCAGCAGCAGCAGCAGCAGCAGCAGCAGCATCAGCTGCAGCAATGGAAGCAAACAACAGCAGCAACATCAGTAAAATCAGCAATAACATCAGCAGCAGCAGCAACAGCAACAACTGCAACAGCAACAACAGTTGACCCCGGAGCAACATAAATGAAGCAACCGCTGCCATGGGGGAAAACACTGACAAACAAGCAGAGCGGAAAAAGAGGGGAAGCCCCCGCCATTGTGGCCCACAAAATTGACAGCAACAGCAGCGACATTTGACGCACATCATCAATATGCGACTATGCATATGGCCACCTCGAAACCAAACCCTGGCCCCTGGTATCTGGTATATCTGGTATCCCATGACATGTCGCACAGCTGTCACTATGCCAGGCCAACAACGAAGCGCTGTGACAAACTATTACATGACTATTGTATGTTAACAGAAGCTCGAAGGTTGACCAAAGTCGGCCGAGAGTCAACTTAACGGACATCAGCAGATGCATTGAAAGTCCCTCGACCTTTCTTTGTCATATAAATCAAGCATATGGTGGCAAAACCATTAAGGGCAGGTGCTGTCGAGAGGGAGCAGCCACTAGTTCTCCACATTTCGTGCACGTTTCCCCAGCGAAAT
The DNA here is from genome assembly GCF_018152505.1 of Drosophila elegans. Lineage (NCBI taxonomy): Eukaryota > Metazoa > Arthropoda > Insecta > Diptera > Drosophilidae > Drosophila > Drosophila elegans. The sequence goes on along the minus strand of NW_024545903.1, from coordinate 2,564,545 downwards.
ACTTAAAAGCCGGTGCGCTCTCTTATTTATGGTCAAAATGTGAAGTGGTCTTTGGTTTATGGCCTTTAAAATGGCCTGGGATGGAAAAGAGAAAACGAAAGTAAATCCGTTGAAAAGCAAGACCAGAATATTGCGTTCGTACTCGGTAAAAACCAATACACAATAATCATAATAATTCACAACGAAGAACAGGTTTGGAAAATTTCACCTCTGGTTTTCATCCTTTATTGATATTCATGAATGTTAAACTCCTTAGAACTATTTTTTGTTCAAATATAAATGGGATTTTATAAGCCACCAATTAATGGAAACTCTATGCCTAATCGAGCTTTAAAATTATTTAAGCTGCCCAAAAATATGAAAAGAACTTTGAAACTTTTACACTTTTTTGCTGTTGACGATTTTCCAACCGAATAATTGCCTTGCTCCGACCAATGAACAAATCAATAATCAAGCGAAGCAAATGCCCTGATAAACTGTTGAATAATTAGAAAATGCCAATTATAAGTGTTGTTTTTGAGGGCTGTGCAAACCAATTTAAATAAAAGCAAAACTGAAAGTGGAGATGTTACAGCAACTGCCATTTTAATCGCCGCAATTTTAAAGCCATCATCAGCAAACTCATGATAATAGCAGCGATACATAAACAATAAAAGCCAATGGTATGTAAATTTTACCAATTTACCGCAACAATGCAAACGATCCCGGGAAATTGTTAGATGGGTGACCAAAAGGGGGAAATTCGGATGAAATCATTTCGTCGAGCTTTGTAAAACTGCAAATGTGTTGCAGACGAACATTTTTGGTTAACCGCAAAACATCAGGCAATAGAGGCGAGTGCCAGGCGAAAACCAGTTGGGCAAACGCAAATTAAATTTACAAAACCGATACCGAAACCGAAAACTGAACCATCCATTGACGCAAGTTCATTTACAGCTTGAATTTTTATTTCATTTCGAGCTCGCCTTGAAAAATCATTCCATTGACAAGTTTCCCCAATAATTGACGGGGTGAAAAACAATAAAAGAGCGTGTGCCATCCCATTCATCCATCTGCGGTGGCTTTATTGATGGCAAATGAATTGCCAGCGCGAGGAGCGGAAAATAAATAAAAATACAAACAGAGCGGCGAGGGAATAGTCTTAATTTTTCATTCCGCCATGGCTGCATTAATATGCGTAATTAAATTTTTCGGTCCTTGTATTTGCTTTTAATTTCGCAACTTTTAATTGCATTTGCGATGAGCAAACATAAAATGAATCTAATGCATTCCATTATTGCAGATTATTCTGATTTACGGAGATTTATTTTAGAGCCGCCGTTAAAAAAATGCTTTAAAAAGCCTCGTCGAATAAACTTTAGATAGCCAGTTAAAGTTTGGTGATTTCCCACCTGAGAAGCGACACCTGGATCCTTTTCACTGGCCCAGCTGACACTTGTAGGTGGCCCTAATCAAAGGCAACACTAAGCTGCTGCTCTGGGAAACCGGATTGGGGAAGGACGAAAAGGAGCAGGGTTAGCCAGGACCCGGACAAATGCAAAGTTAAACAACTTCGACAGTGTTGCCGCACAGTTCATTGTTCGGGGTTCGGGTTTTGGGGTTCGGGCGATGGGGAAGGAGCAGCCCTCATCCTCCTTTCACTATCACAATTTCCACATCGACGCGCTGCGCTTTCCCTTCGAACCACTTGAACAAATTTTTCTTTGTCTTTTGCATGCCCTTACCCATTTTCCGCCTTTCCACCGACAACATGACTTATGTGGCTTGGAGCGAAACAAATGTGGAAAGCACAAAAGTCAACATATTGAATAATGATTGGTAGGCGAAAAACGAGCCCCCCTCGTGGGGGGAAAGAAAGTTAGAAATGGGTTTTCCCATGTTTCACTTTTGTCCCTTGTCTGTTCTTTTCCCCCTGCATAATCATAGGCCATAAATTTTTCGCTGCAAAAAAATTAATGATGCGAATTTTGACGTTGCTGCTGTTTTGGCTTTTATATGCCTTCTGGATTTTTATCGAATTTTAGAACTTTTCGCATGTGAATTGGATAAGAATGTCCGATAATTACGAATTCGAAATTGATTGATAATGCCACGCGGCTTACAAGCCCCCTCCTATTTGAAAAGGAATTTCTGATTAATTGGATTAAGTCAGAGAAATCTAGTAAAACTCAAGACCGACTTTAAGCCCACTTCTGAAATGAGCCCAAACAAAGGTAGCTGAATGCCAGGTCAAGTCGCCAGACAGACCAACTCAAGACAATGCCCAGCAGGCAACTGGCATTTTGCCATGTGGGTTACCTGGAAACTGAAAGCCTCGAAGAATGCCATTCGATTACGGCGGAGTGGCATGGAAGCCCCATTCAGGCAATACCATATGGCCGAGAAGGCCACCGACGGAAGCCAAAGAAGCGTCAAAAAACAATCAAGCGGGTAAATTGAAGTCAACAACTAGTTGCAGACAAGTTTTCCCAGAAATGACAGACAATGAAAACAGAAAAGTTCTAAGAAAATTGACGAATATGTGAAATGGTATTGAATTTATAATCGTAGATAGGTCCTTAGGCGATTTTTAAACATTTTACATATCAAAGTAAAAAAATTCAACAAATTTACAACAAATTCTTTACAACCAATATAAAAAACAAAAAAAAATATGGTTTCCCAAACTATTTTATCTCTAGGTAATTAAGAAATTTTGATGCTTGAAATTTAAAATTTCTTTTTCAGCATTTAAAAGAAATAAATAAGGTATAAAATAAAGTAAATAATTGTGCCATAAAAAAATCATAAGTATTGTTATTTAAATTTTCAATAAATAGTTAAAGCAGCCAATTGTCCCCTTAATAATATCTGAACATCTTCTTTTATATTTATACATTCAATCAAATCAACTTTCCTTAACGACTCACTGTTAACTTCGATGTGGGGCAACTTTTTATCTGCGGGCAAGCCTGAATAAGCTCGAAGGGCTCGATCGAGAATCAAATTAAAATTTCATGCTTTAACATTGTGTTCCAATTACTGTCGCAAACAATTTATACGCATGCCGTGGAGCTGGAGGACCAGGATCTACCCTAGTAGTGCCAGCCAACCCAGAAACCAATTTTTCAACCCAAAACTTTGTCCGTAGCCGGGAGGATGGAATATGGAATATGGAATATGGGAAATGGGAAATGGGGAAATGGGCGGCTGGCAACCCAATTCGGGCTGCCAATGCCAAACGGGTCGTTGTTATGTCATGAAAAATGCATTTTTCAGTACACAATAATAATATATGTAACACAATAAATTGCGAAACGCAAAAAACCAGCTGGAGGGATCGGGGGGCTGGGTCTGAGACTGGGGCTGGGGCTGGTAGAAAATGTTATAAAATTGTTATCGAGCGCATAATAGCAAATGTTGCAAAATAACTTTTGACAAAGTGCACTCAATATCACACAAGAGGCAGCTGAAGGACCACCAATAAGAGGACGAGAGTGTGTGCGAGTGACTGGCACAATGAAAAATCACAGAATGCAAAGGCAGCAAAACTGCAGGCGAGAGTTTGTATTAGGAAAGAAATAAAAGCCCGGGGAATATCGGCACATAAATTGTCACAGCTCGATGAAAAGTCAGGGCGATCATTGGATTCGTTCAGCCTGAAAATGATAGCCACTGGCAGCGAAAAGAGGCAGTGAAAACTCAAATTAAACTTCCATACCGCCAACGTATTTCTCGTCATCGCCTTTTCACCACTTTTCCTGCCGCCTGTCAAGCCGTGGACGTATAAACCAAATTACGCCAACACATGTGCCGCAAAATATGCAACAATTTGAAGCAGCCAGGAAAAAGTGGAAAAAAGAGGAAAAATGGAAAATGGAGAATGGAAAATCCTAGGCGTGCTCGCTTTTTTTTTCCGCGGGTGAGTGGAAAACGGGGCACTAAAAATTGCAGCGCATAACTTTAGGCATTTTCCTGCAACTTGAAGGGACCGCTCGGTGGGGGGAGGGAGGGGGCGTGGCATGTCTGTTGCATGCCTGTTTGCGCCCGAAACAATGGCTTGCATATGTGGCGCCTAAAGTTATGCCACGCAATGGTTCGAGGGGAGCTCACCCGTGCGGGTGCTAGAATGTAACTATTAGTTGCACATAGCCATGCAGCGGCGACAAATTCCCGGGCTAGTCACTAGGCCATTGTGTTGACAAGCCCGAAAATCGGGTCAGTAGTAAATCAACAAAACAACTCGCCCGACGGCGAACAATGGCAATCATTGTTTTGCGGCTGGTGAAAAATGCATGCTGCATAGTTTTATGCCCGTTGATTGCCGGCCATAGAAAATGTGCATGCACGGAGCGCGGAAATTTCCCATTTATTTTTCGGTTTGTCGAATGCAAAAACCAAATGTAATGAATCGATGAGCGGCAAGGCCAATCGTCGAAAATAAACGAAAAGCAATATGAAATCATATCCGGGCATTCATGGAATCCCTAGAGGTTTTGAAACAATTGCCTTTTGAATAATGCAATATTATTCGGTTGAAACAATTTTTAGTTCACTTAATATGTTTGGCCCCTTAAAAAATTCTATGTGAGTAAACGAAACGAATTTTAGATACGTGGAAAATATTTAAAATATTGTTCTAGTTTTCTATATATTTATACCCTTGCAGAGGGTATTATAATTTCAGTCAGAAGTTTGCAACGCAGTGAAGGAGACATCTCCGACCCTATAAAGTATATATATTCTTGATCAGCATCACTAGGCGAGTCGATCTAGCCATGTCCGTCTGTCCGTCTGTCCGTCTGTCCGTCTGTCCGTCTGTCCGTCTGTCCGTCTGTCCGTCTGTCCGTCCGTTTATATGCAAACTAGTCTCTCAGTTTTAAAGCTATCTGCATGAAACTTTCCCAAAAGTTGTCTTTCTATTGCAGGTAGTATATAAGTCGGAACGAGCCGGATCGGACGACTATAGCATATAGCTCCCATAGGAACAATCGGAAAAATAAAGGAAAAAAAATTATAACTTTGCTGTTTTTTAATTTTTTGTTTAGTTCTTCGACATTTAGTAATGGTTAAATATTTCCGATTTACGGTTTAAATTTCATCAAAATCGGACGACTATAGCATATAGCTCCCATAGGAACAATCGGAAAAATAAATGAAAAAAAAATTATAACTTTTCTGTTTTTTAATGTTTTGTTTAGTTCTTCGACATTTAGTAATGGTTAAATATTTTCGATTTACGGTTTAAATTTCATCAAAGTCGGACGACTATATCATATAGCTCCCATAGGAACAATCGGAGAAATAAATGAAAAAAATTATAACTTTTCTGTTTTTTAATTTTTTGTTTAGTTCTTCGACATATGGCAATGTTGAATTATTTCAGAATTATGGTTTAAATTTTATCAAAATCGGACGTCTATATCATATAGCTCCCATAGAACTAATAAAAATATATAAAATAACTATCTAATAATTGAGCTGCAAATCATCATAGCTTCACTGTTTTTCAGTATATACTGAAGTAAATCATAATTTAAATGTTTTCAAAAGTATTTAATTCATGCAATAGCTGCAAGGGTATATGAACTTCGGCTTGCCGAAGTTTGCTTTCTTTCTTGTTTTTTTTTTTTTTATAAAAGTTTATGTACTATGTACTAAAATGTTGTTACATAAACTTCTATATATATTCAACAACATTCCATGATTTGCACAAACAATTCTCCCAAATAAAGTACTCCGCTAAATAAATATGTTCGAATTTTAAAACATGAGTAGTTTTCAATGGCCCTACAAAAAAATATAATTAAACGCTTTCGTTTGATGGCATATTTTAAAACCAGAAACTGTTTCGTAATAAGACTATAGAAATTTCAGAAACACCAAGTGCAGACAGTAATTTCACATAACTATTTTATATCACGTTAAATACCTCGCGGCATTCCACTTTAGTCCGCAATCTGTGTCCTTTCTCGTGATACGGAAGCATTTTGGCGAACTTTTTATGGCATCCAGCCTCGCTGACGTTAATGGGTTAACTTAAGTGCTGGCTTAAAGCCCACATGCCAACATCAGCTATCAGCGCTTCCGTGCACACTTGAATTCACACACAAAAAGAGGGGTCTGATTGAAAGCATGGGTCGTGGGGTCAGGGGCGAAGAGGTAAAGAGAGAGAGAGCGAGACAGCGAGACAGAGAAGGAGACAGCAAATCCCATGGCGGGGAAGTCCCGACTGTGGTGATTAATCAATAACCACTCAGCGGCTGGAGCCAACCGATTTAATGGACACAGAATGATGAAACCGCCCGCTGTCTACATTTCGCTGAGAGAGTGCATGTGAATGTGGGTGCATTAAATGCGCTGGAGGCTACTTTTAGGCGATGGCCCCGATGCCAGGCAGAATGTAATGAAAACGAGGCCAAATGCATGGCCTGGAATCTGCAATCTGGCCTCTTTCAGTGTGCAACCAAAATTTCTCATTCGGGCTTCGATTATGGGCGGCTCCGGTGAAATTGAGATGGAGAGTGTGGACTCTATTTTGGACATTAGGCGCTGCGCCTTTTTGGCTCACACTGTTCTTGGCATCGAGTGCAGTTCCAGGTCACTAAACTGGCTAAACAGAGAAAAATTAGTCTGAATTTTTCGTTGTGTTTTCAAATTTTTACACTTTAAAATAATCGTTTATTTGTAGCGCTATAATATCTAAAACTACACAGTTAAAAATTCAAACAGTTTACTTTACACAATGGGATAGCGTTTTAAAGCTAAAAAAAACTCATCAAAAAACATAAAGGGATAGTGTGATTTTTACTGTACCAGCAGTTACAATTAATGTTTTTTAACCATTTTGGTCCTTTGCAGCATTGGGGAAGTCGGTAAATAGTACAAAATAGTTAGCTGTAATATATAGTGACTTCGAGTTTCGTATTATTCTTTTGTTTTTCCATGTAAAATGGTCGGGTAGCATTCCATGATTAAAGTGTGATTTTTATCGAGCAAACGCTTAGAGGCAACAGGCCAAGACAAACAGACCGTCAGATAGACACGATTGTCGTCATAAATTTCGGTGGAACACGACCAAGTTGGAGCCAAACACGCAAGCCCACACACATACTGGCTCGACCGCTGACCCACCTGGAAGTAAGCAACACAAACACCTGCACACACACACACACACACACACACACACACACACACAACAAACACACATGTGCAGAGCGGAAGCCACATGAAACATGACCCTCGATACAAGCGGAAAAGTTTGCGTGCCAAACAAAACACACTGCCAAAAGGTGAGACAGAGACACGGCAAAGATGAAAGCCAAAAAGTCACCTGCAAAATCAGAATGGAGAACCATGCCATGCATGAAGCTGGTGTGCGGAAGCAAGAGGGCAGATGCGAGCGAAAGGGTCGGAGACACTCACTTGCATGCGGCACGAAGTGCCTGGCGACACCGGAGTGGCAAACATTTAAAAACGCATTTCATTCGCATATCTACGTCATACCGGAAATTCTATATCAACGCAAATTGTTTATGGCCAAACAAGAGGGAAGCTCGGGGAAAAATAAAGTGGGTGAATGTGTAAGATATATGCGAAAAAATAGCAACAACCTGTGGCCAAGAACGACGAGTTTAAAATTGCTCTTTGATAAAGGAAAATTATTAAAAAATAATATTGTTCTGAAGGAACTGGAACTACTTTCTATAAAAAAAAAATATTTTTCTCTTACTCTTTACGCTCTATCTGAAAAAAAAAAATTTAAGTAAGTTTAAGCTTAAGCTATATAATTAAATAACCTCTATAACCCTTATAATTAAATATAATATATATTCGTCATGTTTTTCTATTATTTTTTCTTAAGTATTTTAAGTTCCATGCTTAACTGGCTTGTGTGGTCGGTTTTATGGACGGGTAACATGAGTCGTTTTTTACTTAAATGTAGAGCTGAGTCTGAATTTCAGTGAGACGAGCTTTTTAATAACACTAAGTGGATAAGGTCGAAAAAAGGGGACGGAAACACGAACAGAGTTCAAAAGAGGACAACAGAGACAAGTTTTGTGTTTATCCTTTTTCCAGCGCTTATGTGGCGTGCCAAATGAAAATATAGCTAGAGAGCCACGCCAATATATTTATGTTGGTATTTGTTTTCGTGGCTGTGTCGAAACGTTTAACCCGCCATCGAGGTTAATTAAAAGCAAAGCGCGCCCAAAACTATGCCACGAATTATGCACTCCGCCCCGCACTCCTTGCAACTGGCACTCGCACACACTCGCATCGGGGGTCAGCCAGTTGAAAATTATAAATATAAGCTCATTAAAGGCTTAGTCGCTGCAGGAGGTAGCCCCGCTCTGACCGTGTCCATTTTAATTAGATAAAATTGCATTTTGCATAATTTTAGACGCCCGCACACATCAATAAATAGAGCTCTCCCGCGCAGCATGGCAACTAATTTATGCCTTTGCTAATTAAACGATCCACAAAAACGTTGCCACCAAAATGAGGCATTCATTTTAATTGCATCGAAATACCATAAAAATGGAAAATTCGATTTTCGGCTGCTTTCAAATCAATTAGGTCAGTAAATATGCACGATTTTATGTATGTATTTCTTAAAATTCAGTTTATTTTATCAAATAAAAAATTTGGGGGTTCCAAAAATCCTAAGGGTTCTGTAGTTAATTTTTAATTTGTCTTGAAATCAATTAGATTACGGATAAAAATATATTTCATATTGTATATTATAGAAACTTTAATTTCCTATAAAATCCAATCACCAATCCTAATTATGAGCTACACACATTCCAAAAGGGATCACAAAATATTGTACTTAATGCAAAAAAAAATCTTAAAAAGTTATGTAACTTGTTAACATGCCGTAAAGAAAGTTGCTGCCTACTTAGTGGCGTGGCAATTACCGCTTGCCGCAACCAAGTCAAACTACTCGCAAACGGGAAACAGGAAACACCAGGCCTTCGTGATGGATGGGAGGAAGTCAGGTCGGCGGTTGCGACGTCGTCAGTGGTTGGCGCTGTCAATTATAACAGTTTGCTGAAAGTTGCCGAGCAAAATGCGGCCTGAACCGTGTTACACAAACTCCCACCATGTGCGACCGTAATTAAACAATTAGCAAGGTGAGTGCCACTTAATTAAATAATTTGCAGCCATGCGGTTGTAAGGCAGCGAAAAAAAAATGAGCAAGTGAATCGCAATCCGGTCGCTTCGAGTCGAATCTGCGATGCCCTGTGACCGAAATTTCTGAAACAATTCAAAAGGCAGGCCCAAAAAACCCATCGGCCTACTAATATCCCCTGCCAGTTGGGGGGCGTCCTGAAATATGACGTCTCATCAGCACAGAAAACCGGCAAGCAGGCGGCAAATGGCGACAGGTGTTTCAACAACATTTCGTGCATGCCATAAAAATAACCCAAAACACACACTCACACCAACAACATGACATGTCTGACTTTTGGGTGAGTGTGAGGGAGCACATAAATGAAATTATGACATATTTAAATGACACACAACAACAGTCAACAGGCTGGCTCTCTCTCTCTCTCTCTCGCACTCTCACTCTCCCACTCTCTCCCTCTCCCTATATCGCCCTCTCACGCTCCGCTCTCCGCTGACAGGCGACTTCCGTTTCCGGTTCTGTTAGCCAAGTTCCCTAGGAGTTAACCTAAGCGCATGTTCATTTCTAGTTGTTGCCTGTATAATTTACAATTTAGCGCCATAAATGCTCTGTCGCTTTGCTTTTCTAGAAGGGCCCACGGGGCGTATGCGGAACATTGCGTGCCAGAGAGTCGGGTCAAGTGCGTGTACCATGTTAATTAGGTGACAATGTTATCAAGGTGTCGCCATCAATTGTTGGCACGGAGCTTTTGATGGGCTAGCTGATTAAAGGAAATGCAGATTAGCAAACGAAGATTAGGGAAGTACAATCATATTACCGCTTAACTGGAAAATATATAAAACTGTGAAGGGTTAATAAATGTAAACTAAAATTAAACTATTTCAAGTGATATTAAAATGTTCACTTGAAATTAGGAAGTAATCAAATTAAATAAATGTACCTCCTGAATATATTAATATAACTTTCTGGTATCAATCTTTGTGACATCACCGCTATTGGCAACCAAATCCAAACGACATCAAATGAAACACTCACCTGAAAAGATAAAATGATAAAATGTTATTAGTAACAAGCTTTGTTAAAAGTATTATTTATTTTCGGGATTTTTTTTTAATCTACTTTAACAACAAATACGAGCCCTGTCAGCACTTTTGGCGGTTTGCTTTTGTTGTTACTCTTGTTCCGGGACTCCCAGGCCCGGAGCAAAAGGCTTAAATGATTAATTAAGCGCGTCAATGTATGCGAAAACATTCGACATGTTGTGAGTGTGTGCACGGATTTGTTTTTGCCGCTGATGCGGTGTGAAAATCACGTGTTGAAAATGGCGTGAATTCGTCGTTTGAATAGCACAAAATGCAATACAGTATACACACGTTGCTACATACACACGTGATTTCGCATTTATTTTGATGTCATAGTTTTCGTAGGCAACGCGCTGATTTTAATATTTAAATAAATGCTGTCGTTGATTGCGCATACGACGCGTTGTTTGTTGTTTGCCCACTGCCGTTTTTGTTGCTGTGATTGCAGCACGCTTGTTTGTTGTTTGCATAAGACAAATTGTATTTGTTTTCGACTTTACCAAAAACCCAATTATATGCGACGACAGCCTCGCCTATAGTTCCATTTCGATTGTGCCAGAAATCCGATTGCATCCGAGAACATTAAAAATTATACAAATATTGATCCCGCAGCGAGAGTGCAATAATGTTGATGCATAGAGCCATTTGAGGGTCTGCAGCTGGCAATGAGTGGTTTAATTGAAATACATTAGCACGGCTTTCCGGGGATTTTCCGTATCAGTCATGGGTTGGTTATTTATACAGATAAATATCGCAAAATACTTGAAAGTCCTTAAAATAATAAAACAGTAATAACACTTTACCGCTCATCCTCTGAACCACTTTTGGGATGAATATAAACCCTACAAATATCAAATAAATTTTAGAGGCCAATTACTGTATTCAAAAATACTTAACTTTAGATTATTTATCTAATTTAAGCTGACCTATTAAAATATCAAAGTTTACTGGGTAAATGTGAACCCCATCTATCACATTGTACAATTTTTTTATGGCACTGTAAGTGACACAGCGCCTCTAATTCATTATTTTCTGGGCGGATGCCAGGCACAGGCATACGTATTTTAACATACATATTATTTATGGCAAACATTTTTCGGCCAAAAACTTTTCAAGCCGACCGCAAACAAGCAAAAAACAAAAAAGAATGCGTATGCAAATGGAATATCAATTTATTATTGCATACTTTTGTGAGCGGCCACACTCGAAAATTAAAATACGACCGACCGTCCAGACTAGAAACACTTTTAATTTATTAAAAATTCTATTGTCGGGGACTAGGATAACAATAACCACAGGACTTTTTCACACTTTACCCCGCGCCCATCGTGGGAATTCCGGGCTGTCACACAATTTTTATGTCGCTGAACCCGCTCTACAGTGGCTACTTTGGATCCGAACCCGGATCCGGGGGCTTGGGCCCACAATCCGTTTTCTGCTGCTGATGCCTTTCACATGGTTTTGAATGAATGACACATAAAGTTCTTTTTATTTCAGCTGCGTTTTGTTTTTGCGACATTTTTATGAATGCCTCGAAATGCTTCTCCATTCCTTCCCCACTTTTTTTACGAGTATTGTGCCCCAGCATCGGGTTTATTCATGCGGAATGCGACGCATAGTTTTTTGCCAGTCCAACCGCCCCCCTTTTTGTTTGTTATTGTTTTGCCAACAGTTCGGGCCAAACGCACAGACACACACACATACACACACACACACACGGAGACATTGCTGGAACCCTTTTCAACGCAAATATGTTCCATTAGCAATGGCTCGACAACGATTTCAGTGTTTTTTCTCCTCGCCTTTTGTTTTTTTTTTCTATTTGCTGGTGGCTGGTAGCTGTTAGCTTTCTTTTTGCATTTTTGGCCTGGCATGTGTTTGGCTTTCTGTTTTGGTTTGTTGGCATACTTTTGCCAAATGGAAATTATAGTCTAGTGCGCCTGCCTTTTTAGCCATTAATTTATGGTGGCAGCAGATGGAGGTCAGCGTTCCCGTACCCTATTCGCTGTCACCCAAAAAGGAGTCTGCGAACTTTAGGCCCTCTAATCGGCGATGCGGAAAACCAAATCACATCATCTGAATCGACTGAATAATCAACCCACTGCAGAAATCCGTGAAACGCAAACCATTTGAGGGCCCAAAGTGCCTAGCAAACGCCCTATACCCACACTGTTTTGGCCACGAAAGCAAACAATCAAAGAAAGGACCTCCCTGGACAAAAAAAATACAAACAAAATGACACGCAAATGCAATTGAATGCACTGCTATGGCTGCTCTCTGGAAAAGCTCTGGTCAGTGCGTCATTGTTTACCTTTTTTTGTGTTTAAATTTAATTGGTTTCCTATTTAAATTGCTTTGGGGGTGGGCGATCCTCGCTCGATTGTTTGGCTTTGGCCACCCCCACTTGGATTCGTATAATTTGCCTTTGATTGCCGTCTATAAAATTGGAAAACCCAAATAAAACTCACATAAATTGGACTTCATTGTCCTTTGTTGTTAAGGCATATACAATTTCGGGCGGCATACTTTATGGCACTGTGGCACATTTATTTAGATAACCAATTGTAGTTTTTCCAATTAAAATTTTTCGTATAGCGTTGCGTACTTGGCAAAATGTGAAATTGAATTGTGGCCCCAGGAAAATTGCATCTGTGGCAGAGATTTTCGTTTGGCAGGAAATGAAATATTTTTTATTACAACAGCGTTTTATGACACGCCCGGGGGCGGCCACAGACTTATACAGCTCAGTGTTTGCCACTCCCTTACGGACTGTAAATTTACTTAAGCCACGCAAACATTAAAATGGCTCTTATATGTGAAGTTAATACCCAAACAGCATTAATTTTGAGTTGGTTATTCCCATTGAAATGCACAGTTGGTAAAATAAAATTGGGTCGGCAAAAAAGTTCGTTATTATTCAATTAAAATAAATATTTATGGGGAAATAGTTTTCAATTTCGACACTTGTGCTGTGAAGCAAGAGCACTAAAATGACAAACAAAACCCCCTTTTGGCTTCTGTTTATTTTGAAATGTTTTTATTTGTTAAAATATAAATAAATCAGCCCAATTGTTATAATTTTATTGCGTTAAATCAATTTAAGAAACAAAAAAGGAAGCTACCTTTTTTAAACCGAAGCTTACATCACCTTGCAGATATATGATACATGAATTAGTCAATAAGCTTAAGGTAATGGTTTTATTCCATTTTTCCCCCATATATGGCAACCCGTGTTGGCGTTAAAATTAAATTAAAAGCACTCTCACTTTGTTTCGTTTTTGTAAATCCTTTTTCTAAACAGTTCACTAATTTTCACACATCGTATTCGCTGCAGAGTTCCAGATAAATACCTAAGCCCGAACTAAACAATTGTGAGAATAAAAACATCTATTTATAACTCGTTTGGCCCTAAGGCCAACGGACTAGACGGTTCGGAAATTGAGTGTGTGTCTAACTGGATAATAGAGTCGAGAGCAATTGAAGCGCATGCACTGATTCCATAAGCGTTTTCCCATGAGCTGCTGGATGTGGATGTGGATGAGGGTGTGGGTGTGGGTGGGGGATCTAAACCCGTCCGAAACCCTTTTTGCCGGGCCCACAACAACTACCGACCGTAAGCCCAACTAAGCGGGCAGCGTTTGAAGGGATTGCGAACGGCAATAGAAAGAAACGCATAAAATATTAATAACTGGATTTGCCCACTGCTGGCCAAACAAAGCCCAAAATGGAGTACACAAACAACAAGAGGAACAGTTGGCTAAAACTGCTTTCGCTATAATCCCATTACCGGGGTCAATGCGCCCACGGAGGTCCGGCGAGGGTTAAAAGTTGAGTTGAATGCTTCAACTTTAAGTTCTAAGCCCAACTTGAGACTTTCGGTTTCGAGTGCGAGTTTGGGGACTCCAATAAATGGAAAAAAATCAAAATCATGAATCCGGATTGCAGGCGTCAAATGCCGGACTCAATATTCGCTGGAAAAAACAGGGACAACAACACAAGAGTTGTACGTGTAATTGAATTTTGTGGTGCGTCGTCGCTGGCGTCAATTTATTTGACCACGTATTGTGTGTGTTTGGCTGACGATGGCAAAGGGGGTAAAGCTGGTGGAAAAACGGGTGGAAAAGCGGGAGAAATTGCGGAAAAGCGGGAAGTGGTCAGGGGGCTTGAGGCGAGTGGTTGGTCACTACGTGCGTATTACACGCCGAAAGGGTTATGGGCTCCGTAATTGTATTGGTCGGGCTAAACACGGCGTTCAGTTGTCTGTCGTCCCCGACCACCCACTTTTTCCAACCCAATCCCCCTTTTCCACACCCCTGCGGTCTGTGCTCAACGCACGTTTCTAATTTTGTGCGTGGCTTGTTAGATTTTTTTTCCCCATTTCGTTGCTGTTCATTGCCGGGATATACAAGCGGCCTTCATTTGGCCAAAACGAAAAGCTCTTGGAATTTTTCCTCATTTGGCTGCCACCAAACAAAAAAGTTCATTTAGCCATAAGCTGTTTATTATCCGACGGCTGAGTTTCGCTTTTTTCGGCTGTCAACTTTGGGATGTGGGTATTTTGTAGCGCATCCTTTTAAAGGTGCTGCTCTAGTCCAAGGAACAGAAGAAAATTAATATTAAAAGATATATTCCTATTGGAAACTGATAGTCTTAGCATTTCATTACTTAAAAAACTTTTAATTTGTTTTTAGTTTTATTTAAACTGAAATAAAGCATTTATTTTCAGTCAATATGAATTACATTTTTGTTTTCATAATGTGTAATGTTTACTATTCAACGCCGCGTTAAAAGTATGAAAACTTTTACAAAACGGTTAACGAGTAGTATTTACACTATCTTTGTATCTAAGCTTTATTAGCTTAATTTAAAACTCCATATGTTTTAATTCTTAACGAAGACTTTCTTGAGTTTCCCTCATAAATATCCTCTGTTTGTTTATCGCAGCTCAAACATGCTCTAAAAAACACACAATTTGCTTTGGGTAAACAACAATTTTAATCCGAAACTCAACCCCTCCTCATCTGGCATCCATAAGATACTTTTCGTGCTTTGGCCAACAAAAATGGCACCAGAAATCTCATGCATCAACGCTCAACAATGTCCGAGGGAGGGAGCGAGACAGTACGAAGAGGGAGAGAGAGAGGCAGAGAAAGAGCGAGAAGCAGAGATTGAAACGCTCTACAAACACTAAAACTGAAATCAAATACCTTTGCCCTTAAGCACAATTGACATTTTGCACATGGCATGGCAAAGCGGGAAAGAAAAGCCGAAACAGGTGAAACTCGATGCAGCAGCGCCCACTGACCTCGACCGAGGGTGGAAAATGTGGAAAATGGGGGGCGTGGCACGACATTATACGCTTGTTATAGTCCTGGCAACATTTTTATTGCA
Source organism: Drosophila elegans (assembly GCF_018152505.1). Taxonomy (NCBI): domain Eukaryota; kingdom Metazoa; phylum Arthropoda; class Insecta; order Diptera; family Drosophilidae; genus Drosophila; species Drosophila elegans. The sequence continues at coordinate 2,548,960 of NW_024545903.1, read as the reverse complement.
ATTGTCAACCGGGGCCATAAAGCAGCCGAGAATCCCGACACCTACAACCGTTTCGACCCAACCAATGCGAAGCGACACAAATTGAAAATATGACAAGAAAATTCGCTTCAGCGGCAAGTAGGTCGGAAAAGCGGTTGGCGGTGTGTGGAAAAACTGGTGGCAGAGCTGCAACTGTGGCAGTTTGCTAACTTGCCAAGAACTAGCGACGAAAGCATATTGATTTCGGGAGCAGCAGTGGGGGGGAAATGTTTTGCCAACGTTGCCAAAAAGGAAACACGAAAAAAAAAATGATGGCAAAAATTCCAGGCATGTGTGTGTGTGTGGCAAGTGGTGGAGTGCGGGGCGGGGACGGGGGCGGGGGATTGCAATGAAAAGCGCATGCATCAAGGTGAAGTCAGCAGTTTCCTTTCGACGACCGCTGATGCTGCAGATGTGCTCAGCCGAGCAAATAAAAATAATATTTTATCCACGGCGAAAAAATCGAGAGGAAAGCAAGCAGAAACAATGAGTCGAAAATGCGTTTTCCTTTTCCCATGCCCATTGATATGCGCGAACAATGGGCCAGGAAGCTGGGCGCCACTAAAGAAGCCGAAATCCTCTGTTCTGTCTATATAGTAGTTCAGCGGTGCTGCAGCTCCTCGACTGACCCAGATAGTCGGGCTCCATGCTGGAGTTTATTAGCTGGGCCAAGTTTACGAGCCGCTGCGCAAATCAGTGGCAGCGGATAAAAAATTATGGCACTTCGGGGCATTCCTAATAGTGTGTGAAACAGGAAAATTCGACTCGCGTATCAGTGCATGTAGCGGAGAGCTGTTCCACTCTACAGATTGCTTTGCAGGCAACAACAAAATATTGGTTTATTACCCAGAGGCTTAAGCCAACTATCAGCACTCAAGAATATTCAAAAAACTACCTATAAAAGCTTAAGTTTTAAAAGCTCATAAGGGAAAACAACATATAATACACCAATTTGAACATGTTGTTTATGCATTTTTTACCAACTTGTGAATTTAGCTTGTAAATAGTGTGTTAAATTACTCAATTAAATATTTGTTTAGCTCCTTTTCTTAAATCAGCAGTTTTTTCTTTACCTTTCATTTGATTTTGTTTTATGTTATGTTTGCCATTTAAATATATCGGTTAACTACTTTTCTGAAATCATATTAAGCTTCCCATACTCAGCCAATTAATAACGAAAGCAAACTAAAAGCTAAAAAAATATTAAACAAAAGTTATGTGCGTGAGTGTTTTACAATAATAAAAATCAAAGCAGCAATGGACTTTTTGGAGCATTAAAAAATACCTAAAAACAATAGAAGATTGCCAACTTAAGTGGTTAGAAGTGTACCGTTTAGTTTTCAGCAATATGCAACGGCAATCCGCATAATGAAGCATAACTTGAGGTGCAGTCGACGTGGTCAGCCGGCCCAAGTGGTCCTGTCGTAACATTATTAACGCACAAACCAAAACTTTTACTGAGGCCAGTTGGGGGGGGGGGCTGTTTTTCGCTTTTTATGACCGTAAAAATGCCATAAAAATGTTTTAAGTCGGTCAAATAAGCGCTAAGCAGCGGCAAAGTGCACTTGTTGAACGTGTTTCCAGTAGCCGGGCACCTCATTTGCCCATTCTGCAGCTTATATTTATATTTTCATTTTTATATACGAGCCATTCATATTGGTCGAGAAGTTTTAAAATAAACTTTTGAGCTGCTGTTGATATTTGCCACATTTAGTGGGGATATTTTAAAGCCTTCTTTATGGCGCACAGCTCGCCGGCGTCTTGAAAGTTTCCGAACTGCCTTCAGCTGCCGCTTAAGTGGGTTAAGAGTTTGCCGCTCTCGACCATAAGATTGGATTGGATATGCTCGTAAGTTTTGTTTTATGCGATCTCCTTATTGTTTTTCCCCCGACTCCTGCATCATCATCATCGCCGGACCCATTTAATCAGCCTCACTTTATGGCTTTCGCACTTAAGTAGCTGGCTAGAACGACTCCTGGCCACGCCCACACGCCCAAGTGTATGCAATAAAAACTAAACAAATCGCTGCCAATGGCACTTATTATCACCTGAGCGGATTTATCACCTGCTGACCGCAACAGACCAAAAATTAATATACAAATAGCACACACACAAGCAGGTAAATGACAGCCGTCTTTATAAATGGCAACTGAAATGTAACACGAGTGACTATGTGTGAGCATATAGACGGGAGTGGGCGTGGCCTTATCACAAACACTCACACAACGGCTGGCCGCCCTTTGATAAATTTACTACACAAATTGAGTCGCTAAATTAGAACATTTATTTTTTCTGCCTCCCCCCCAAAAAAAAAGGAGAATGGCCAAGGAAGCGAAAAGAAAAAAAAATCCCCCAAGTGCGTTTGCCACTTGATGTGGCATCCAACGAAACCCGAATCCACCACGCCCCCCACCCACCGATCCCATTTCGTCCTTGTCCGCTCAGACCTCCAACCTCCACCCACCGCCCACCGCCCATGTTGCCTTCATTATTTTGGACCAGCGCATCGACATCGACTGGCTGCACTTCATACTTAAGCTCGTCCAAATCTCGAGAGTGTAATTTATTGTTATCATTTGTTTGGCTAAAAGCAAAAAAGACGACCAGCACAACGAAGGACGAACAGAAAACCCAAGAAATGCCAAGGGTTGTGTTAACCATGTAAGATTTCGGATGCTCTTTTAATGGGGTACAAAAAAATATAATAAAAAACTAAATTAATGTGTTTTAAAAAATAAAATATTTATGAACATTTAATTATAACTAAAATTTCAACTTGTACAAGTTAAGTTTTTGGAATTAGAAAAACTGTATATTTAATGCTTAATATAAAGATATGAAAATCCTCTCAAATGGTATTTGAGATTCTTTATTTATATGGAATACACCATTCTACAGAAATTACTAAGGTTTTGAAAAAATTTTAAAAGGGGTCTTAATGTATAAATCAAAAATAACTTCCAGTCAAAAAACATGTAATGTATATGTATTTTTTAGACACCTTTGTAAGTGATTTTAAAATACTAGCAATTTCCGTAGCACCCCCATAATAAAGGATTTGAAAGTAGAAAATAAACCATTTAAGAAATCTTGTTTTGAAAGAAGAAAAGAAAATATTTCAAGAATATATAATTTATTATGCTGATTAAAATAAGTGAGGAAAACCTTTCAAATGATAGTTGAGATGCTATGTTCTGTAGGGTATAACCAACGATTGTGCCGAGAGGAAAAAATTAAGAACCCACGAAGAAAGCGTGAGGGGTGCTGAGAGGAAAAAGAAAGCGAACTGGAGGGCGTAGCTGCACACAGACAGACGCGTGCGCACGCACACACATACCCACATACATGTACGGCATTTAGATAACTAAAGTAATTTATTTTATATGGAGGTCATGTGCTTACGGACATGTGAACGTAAATAGCAAAGGAAAGAGACAGTGCGCTGTGTGTGTATGTGTATGCTAGAAAATTACGCACCGAAACTGAGACATTTCCGCTTGGCACAAATTTTGCGCTGAGACCAGCAGAAAACAGAAAACAGCAGACCTGAATCCGGATCTAGAGAACCAGGACATGGACATTACTTGGCGTTGGCCCAATGTTATTGCCCACTTTGATGGGAATAAGCATGCGAATTAACCTGAACAAGAACCAGAACCAGAACCGAACCAAAAACCAAAAACCGAAGAACAAAAATCGGAGTCAAAGTTGAAAATTCAATTTCCCCCAATTCCAGTTCGGCAACAAACTTAATTAAGTGTCGTTTAGACAGGGAAAGAAGCAAAGGACTATCGAATGTTTGGCACAAAATAGTTGGGCATACTTTCTGGCGCCCTGGAATGATTTAATTGGAAAATTGTTTAGCTAACTAGGCGCTTATCAAAAATGCATTGCCCAAGTTGTGTTGCATAGTTTCGGGCCAAATTGCTAATTGAGCCGAAGCGGGCATTAAAAATGCAGTATGCCGCCTACCATTGGACGGGCAGAAACTTAATTAAAACGGAATTTCCCTTTAATAGGTCGCTGGGGAGGATACAGAAGCACACACAAACATACACACACACATATTCCCTTACTCCCCCAATTGGCCCATTAAGCCGGGATAACAATGATGCCAATAAGCAACAACTACTGGGCCATTTTACATGTGGCCCCAACAAATTATTACAAACCTAATGACCTAATATATAAATTTCAGCCAAGAGATCCTCCCCGAACAATGGAAGTGGAACCAGCGGGTGTGCCCAACATCCCTTGCTGATAAGATTTCAAGTGGGTCGGTGGCTCGGTGGGTCGGTGGGTCGGTGGCTCGGTGGTAGCATGCAAAATATACACATTATCTGGGTTGTGGGCTAAACAGAAAAATATAAAAACAGGAAAGAAATTGCCTCTAATTTATGAGTGGAAAATGCGAGAAGAAAACGGAAAAGAATCCCTCCACACACGCACAAAATAAACGGCCCTATTTTCAGTAGCTGCTAATATTTTACAAGAGTAATTTTTTAGCATTTATTTTTTCTTGCTTTCATTTTTCTGTTAAACAAATAAACAATGACCGCCGGGAGATGTTATGGCTTAGCAGTGATACCAAGAACCGCAAGTGCGTCAAGTTTTCATTCTTAAAGCCAGAAAAGAGTGAGTTTTAGCAGCCACACCATGTGTATATAAAGTCTGTGTCCGAGTTTGCATGCACTCAAGTGGTTGCATTCTTAAATTGGATTAAGTGGGTTTTTACCATAGAGACCACCGCCCCCTTTGTTGGCGCAATGAAAGCTTCGGCAAGAAAATCGTAGTCGTATTCCATTTTTATTTATTTTTGTTCTAGCTTGGCTTTTCGCTCCAGAGAACTCGAATTTAATTAAGAACAAATATTAAAGTACTGTTTTTATTCCACATCAGATAAAGTGCAATTTCAGGGTAAGAAGAGATGATACTGATGAGAAGTGTTGCCTCAAAGTGGAAAACAAAGTTAACTACACTATTTAAATAAAGTTACAGTATTTCACATAAATTTAGGTCTGTTTCGTTTTGATATTCAAATGCTTTCCATAAAATATTATTGTAAAAAAACTAATCATGATAAAAAGCACCTAAACACTATAACTATAATGAAATTAATAATCTTACTCTTAACTTAATTTTAAATAAATACATAAGATTTAGAAAATTTTATTTATATTTTTTAAAATACAAATTTGACCAAAACAAAACTTGTCATCAGTTTTGTGACAATCTGCATATCTTTTATTCAGAAAATTGATTGCCTAATTTTTTTGAGCGCCAACAATAATAGAAAACATTATATGAGAGCTGGATATAAACAAAGACCATAAGTGTAATCCCCCGCTTGAGCAAAATTCAAACAACAATGTGGCAAGTGCAAAATACGGTTTAGTGTTTTATTTACAATTTGCATTTCCCCAAGAGAAGTGCCAAGGGAAAACAAAAATGTTTAAAAACAATATGAACAGAAATTCCAAAATAAATAACCAGTTGGATTGAAAACGAAGAACTACACTTTGGCAAATTAGAAAATCCCAAGCAAACAATAAGTCGTAATGCGTGTGAGTTTGCAGGAAATTAAAATCGAATTAAACAAAAAGCTGAGAGTAGAAAGTTGGCAAGCATATAGAAAAGGGGATGAAAAATGGGGAGTAAGTTCTTTTTAATCGGTAAGAGGCAATAAATAGTATATTCTCTAACTAAATAGGAAATAATGAACTTATGAGTTCCCAATAAGGACTACGAACTGTATGAAAACATTACACCAAAGATCAGACAAAACAGTCAATCAGTCGCATAAATATGAAAACTGAATAGACCCCAATCTGCCTGAACTCTCAGGTATCAGACTTGGCCTAAACGCGGCGCTTTTTTTTCGCAAAAACACGTCGCAACATCGGAGACGACATCAACAATCAACCAGAGCGAAGAGAGGGGCGGTACGAATCCTAAAGGACCTCTCCATTCAATCAATAGGAGTCGGGGCGTGGAATAAAAGTACAGAGCAATAAACATTTCATTGAAGACGCAACAAAAAACGCACGGCGCGGCATAAAACGGCATCAAAAGAGCTCAAGGGAAAAGTGGAACGGGGCAAATGGCCGGGAAACTTGCAGCGTTTATCGGGGTAACACGAGACACTGGGACCACCAGCGCAGTAAAACCGAACCAGAAGTCATAAAAATTGAAAGCTCGCCTGGAGTATCTCCCAACCCACAGCTTTGGGTTTGGGGGCAGGGACAGGCCAAACAACGAGAGAAATATGTATAATAAAGAAAATTGAATATGCCCAAAGGCGGTCAGGGAGCAAAACACAAACAAAACGCAGCAACGCGGTCCAGACGCTCACTTTTGTCCCACAAAAAAAGCGACAGAAAGCCAAAGAAAATGCTGCCAACATCCCGAAAAACAAACTACGAAATGGAAATGGATCAAGTCTCATCTTTGAATACACTTGTTTATTTATCATTATACCTACAATTTGATCTTGAAAATCCTTTGCCCTTAGGGAATTTATAATTAAATTAATTTTATTATACTCTCAACATTATAGCTAACAAAGTTTTTTATTAAAAACTAAAAATACATATTTTATTCCAGCTAAACAAAATATTTGTTTTAATATAAAATAAAATTTTGTATTACCCCACATTATTTTTCTGATTATTTATTTATAAAATGTAGTTTTTTAATGTTATTTATTTAATTAGCTGTTTAACAAAATCTTTATTCTTTCACAACCTGATAGCACAGTTAAAATACTCTGCGTTAGGGTTAATACCATGAGCTTGCGAATAGCGAAAACCAATTTCAGCTTGGTCTCTAAATGATACACCCTCGCCTTACCCTGTCCACCTGCCTTTGAGCGAGCTCTGGTTAAAATGTAAATTTTATCTCAACGTTAAATGGCTGGCTATGGATACAGATACAGTGCCATCTAAAGATACAGCCACAGCTTTCGTCGATTGCGATTTTTATGCGACACAAAATCTGTGGAAAACGGCAAGGCTCTGGCTCAATCTGCTTTTTATGGCAAACGCAGACACCGAAAAAGGGCAAAACTAACGCTAAGCCAATGAAATTTACTTAGTTGGCGACATGCGAACGAAATTGGTTCACATTCGAACGGCCAAGGCCATGAAACTGGGTTGCCAAATGATTTTACAATTTATTGCGGTATCGAGGATTTTCCTAGAACGAAAGGAAATTGTTAGATGGTTTTTTGCTATTTTACAGCAATAACTAAGGTGCCTTAAAAATATATTTACAAATTTTAGGTTGATATTGTTTCTGTCACCATAAACTAGACTGATTAGCCAGCGCTTTCCATTAACACTTCACGTATATTTAAATCGGTTCAGTAAGCGTCGCTAAACAAGGGGCCATCCCACTTGGGAATCGCTGAAAGATGCGACCCGTTTGCCTGAGTCGTTGCGAAATTTATTTATAAACTCATTTGCATACTCGGAAACAAGACGTCCCTCCACACAGCCTAAGCTGTTTGCATATGCAAAACTAAGACAGTGCAAAAATTCGCAAACAAGTTGGAAGATATAGTCATCTATATAAATAGCCAAGGGGAAAACTGTCGCACGTCCTTCGCTGCCCCCTTCTCATCGCAGATTTCAATTCGATTTGGCGTCGAGAAAGTGCAGATCTATCTCTGCTTTTTCTCGGATTTCCCTGCTTCTCCCCAGTTTCTGGTTCTGAGAAATGCGCCACGTGGCTGAGGAGAAGAATAAAGTCATAAAATTGAATTGGTAATTTTTTGTGTTAAAAGCAGAAATTAAAATAAATTGAATTGCCGCTAAGACGGGAAGGAGCAGGAAGGAAAATGCAAATGAGTCACATCGATGGAAAGGCAGGCGTAAAAGGCGGGAGTTAAGGATATAGGTTCGCTTGATTTTTCTGGCCCACGAAATGAAAACAAAATAAAATAAAATGGAACCGACAACAAAAAAAAATGAAGGAAGAGAAAGAAAATCGCTCAACAACAAGACCGAAATAAATGCATTGTTGTTGTTACTGCTTTTATGGCTGCCATTCCCCTGCGTCCTGCGTCCTTTTGTCCTTCTCATTGTTCATTCCGTTGTTGTTGGTGCCACCGCCGCTGTTATTGTAATAGGATTACTGCATAAATTAAAGTATTTGCCGTGGCATCATCAAATAAGATTTGCAACGCCCCCAACCACTCGACCCACCAGTTCAGCATCCCACCACCCACCACCCACCACCTACCACCCACCTAACGAGCTACATTGCGCGAACATCAAAAATCGCAAGGATAAGTGCGGCGAAAACGTGGAAAAAAAAAGCAGGACAAAACAGCCAAGTAAATAAATAAATGTAGGAGAAGAAAGAGACAAACTGAATGATAGAAGGAGATGGGCACCGACTAAATGAAAGAGACAGACGTTAGTACAAGTGGCTGTGGGGACACGTAAAAGTAAAGTTTATTGCATAATTTTCGACGGCTTAGTTAAAGTGTAATGTAAACACAAAAGCCGGAAGAAGGGAAAATGGAAGCAAGAACGAGGCAGATAGCCCGATGTTAGAATGGTGGAAAGGTCACAGCGGGATGAGACAATAAAAGTGCAGATTATAAGAAAATATGTCACTGAAGTTTTTATCCTGCACCGCTCTTCTTCATAAGATACTCGCAGCTTAAGCAGATTCCTTTTAGACTGCGCAAGCTGCCCAAAAAAAAAACCAATTGATTTTATTAATGATTTTGGCTTATCCATAATAATACTGACCTTACAGGATGTTGCCAGTGTTCATATATATAGAAAACAATTAATATGAAAACCATTAGCAAAGAGAACAATTTAATTAAGTTTGTTTCTGAACAAATCGAAGGCCTGAATATGTAATATGCAATTATATAAACAAACCCCAGGTGGGGTAACTTCGAATTCTTCAGGCTTAAATTAGTTTAAATAAATATGAACTGTATTAATCACTCATTTTCTTTTTTTGTTTAATCAATCAGAACTTACGATTCTCCCCAAAAATATCTACAAAGAGTAATGTTAACCAGCCTTGATTTTATATACACAAATGAAAGTTGGTTATATTGAAAATTAATCAAACTATGCTTTTCATTATTCACTTGGTTATTCTCCAGCTCTCTGGGGTCCAAAACATGCACCGCAAAATATGAAATATTTATCAAAAACCACTGCCCACCTCTGTTGCCCGCGCAGAAACTTCCGCTCGAATTCGGGAAACAGCGGCAGCGAAATCACTTCGGAAATTTTCAAACTAAACTAAATACACGAAAAGCCGCAAATTTCATTTTGATAAAATTTTAATTTGGCCAAAAGCCCAAAGCCAAGAGCGGTCGTTAGTGGAGAACTCTCGTACCGGAGGCTGCGACCTCGCCGTGCCTCAATAATTTAAAGATGTTAAGCCGCAAATTGGCATTGGCAGTGGCAGTGGCATTGGGCCAGAGTGGTTGGTCGTGGTCGTGGGTGTTGGCCCACAGCTGGGAATCCCGGCAGACAGGATACACATCCGCTGGGGCCCCAAAAGGCACCGACTGAAGGTCTGACACGCACGCATTAAACTCTATTGGGTGCTAATGTTTTTCATCTCACCCTCGCTTACAAAATTTTCATAAATTTAGCAATGAGCTTGTCGACTCGACATGCACACACACACACACACATACACTCAAGCGCAGGCGGGCAGCCTGTTCCGTGTATGTGTAATAAAAATACGCTAAAATGTTTGTATCACATACATAAACACGCTGCTTATTGCCTACTTCCAGGCGCAGAGAGTAAAGATACGCGTTCGCGAATGTGTGTGTGTGTGTGTGTGTGTGTGTGTGTGTGTGTGTGTGTGTGTGTGTGTGTGTGTGTGCGGCTGAGTGTGGTTGTGTGGGTTAGTGGGCGGTTGGGGGCGGGGAAGAGCTTCCGTTTGGCGGTAATGTTGTTGCTGGATGAAACCAGTGGGCCTGCTGCGGGTTTATTAAAGCGCGAACTTTAAATATGATATCGCCAGGCCATGTGATCGATATTGGAAAAATAAACAATCCAAAGCAACAACTAAAATTAATGCAACCTAAAATATTTATATTGGACACAGCATAATCCATGAAGTAGTTTTTCACAATCAGCAGCTAATTTAAAAACCCTTTGGTAACATATTTTATAACTTTTAATGCCTTTTTGATTACCCGAATTTTTGGTTACTTTTTATACCAGTTTAAATTATTTTAAGCCAAAATATATTTCGCTATGGAGCATTTTATTACCACAAAATATTAATTAACGAGAAGATAGACTAATTATTTATTTTTAAATGCATTCTAATATGTGTGTTTATATTTAATATTATTTTCAAACTATGGAACCGAAAGTATATAGTTTGTAAAAATTACGTAAATTGCACTTATTAAAACATTTAGTTAGTTGACATTTTTCAATTAAAGACGCTTTAGAAAAATGGTGTTAGCTTGGGATTAAACTCTGTGCCAACTGTCAGCTCTATCCTGGCGCATTTGCTCGACTTATGTCATTGGGAATTCAAAGAATTTTTAGTGACTTCTTTTGGAGGAACACAGCCAGTCAGTCAGCTTTCCATAGGAACCCATTGCCGAGCATCTCGGTACATCCCGAATCCATTTGGTGTATATGCTTATGCGCGAGCTTATCGGCGCTTCAAGTAAACAGACAGGCAGCTATAAAAATTTGCATTTGACTAATGCCAAATATTCGGAGACGACAACGACAACGACAACGACGACGAGGGCTACGAACGCTATCCGATAAGCTAAAGCATCCTCAGCATTAACCCCCTACTCCCCCACTCCGCCCTTAACCCGTGAGTCAACCCTTACAGACAGCAACAACAGTAACAATGTCTTGGAGGAGATGCCAATGCGTTTACTGATTTTTTGAGTGCGATACGTGCAAAGATTTTCTTTTCTCTGCTTTTTTCCTTAGGGTGAAATGGGCGGTGGGCGATGGGTGGTGCAGGTTTGGGGGCGGGGTGTGGCGGTATGCTTTTATGCTATTTCCTATTAAGCTATTTGTTGCTGGCTCTCTTTTATCGCTCTTTACTCTCTTCGAGTCTATCTCTTTTCAAACCCCACTTCTCCCCATTGTGAGTTTGCCAAATTTCGTGTATGGCAGTTGCATTGCAAAAGATACTAAAAGCTTACCCCACACACAGATACTCACGCTCACATGTCTCGTTTATCGATTTTCTTAAGCCCCCTTTTTGCCCCGCCCGTCGGCAAATGCACCCTGTGTGTGTGTGTGGATTTTTGACATGCCAACGCATTTTAAATTTGCATTTTTTGGCACCCTAGCTGGCCAAAATTTTAGCTAAAAGCATTAAGGCCATGGGTAGGGATGCTAAACTGCAGTTGAACAACTGAAATTGCCAAAATATGCCAACAAAAGACTCAGTTTTCGTTAGCAAAATATTGAAAAATATTGCAAAGCAAATATTTAGAAATATGTATAAATAAAAAAATTCTGAAAAATTGCTTAAATTTATGAACGTGTTACCAAAGGAAGGGTGAAAAATGGGAATATGCATGAGTGCAGGTTGGGTTAATTTTTAGAGTGAAAGGGTGCTAAATATTCGAAAAGTATGGAAATTGTATGCAGAACAATTTCAAACATGATTTTTTATCTGATGGGGTTATCGAAAAGTTATGCACTACTGATTGCTGAGTTTTGTTTAATTTTCAACGGTTTTACACCAAATATGTACGCGCAGAGTTCAAAATCTGGATATATGTTTTGTGTTTTCGGATTTGCATTGTCTTTTAGCATTTAGCTAATGCTAAATTCATGTTCTTTAAATTGTTAAAGAACTGTTTCAAATAAACAGAATTTTATTAGTACAATTCCTTGTGTAATCCTTAATCGGTGATAGTACATTATATGTAAGCGTATATAATCTATTTGTGTTATGGCAAACGTGAGTGTTTGAATTTTGTTGAAATTTGATGTTGTTGTCTTTTTCCACAATCTTTGACCCACGCCTTGGATGTTAAGCCTCATAAACTCACAGCTTTCTGGGTTTTTGTTTTATAAAATTTATGACGAACCGCACACACGAATATAAATGGTATAATAACTCACTGTCATAAGTTTTGAGTTCGTATGTGTTTGGGACGACCACAAACCACTGAGATTTGGAAGGTAACTTTTTGCAAATGCCCGCTGATTTATTAAGGCTGATGCATTGGCACACATTTGCGAAAGATCTTGCTCCTTAAGACCATAAGTCCTATTTGCTACATGCAAATATTAATTAATATTTTTCCACTTCAAAATCACTCCCCCGGCGAGCATTTAAATTGTTTTAGGTTTTGAAGCGATCTCATTAAGTCCCGACACGCCCACAATTAAAAAAAAAACTTCCCCCAAAGAAACAAAGGAGAGAAAAAAAAACTTTATAAAAATTATTATGAGCTCTTATAATAGATTATGTCAAAACGTAACCAAAGTTGCCGGAGTAAAGCAAATTCCCTGGAATTAATTTGAAAATATAAAATGCTTAGGGTGGCTGGCAAAATAGCTGTGAATTTGTTGTGTGTCACGTCCAGTCGACTTTTCCGTTCAACATGGAATTTTTCTTTTCTTGGAGGCCATTTCTGGCAAATGGCAGCTAAGCGACGCATAATGAGGACTCAGGCCGAAGACATTTTGACTTTCTGCGGTTTGCCCCTAGGCCCCGAAAGCCAAAAACGAACGTCTTAAAGCGTAAAGGAAAATAGGAAAATACGCAGAGGGCACAATTGATTTAAGCCGCTTGGCTGGGGCCCTTCTGCTTTAACTAGGCCTAATTCCATTTTGCATTAATCTAATCTAGCCTGCGTAGACAGAAAACATTTTCGGTAGACGGGCCCAATCTAATGAAATTATGGCCAAAGACAAAGGACCGGAATGCAGCTTAGGTATTATCGATTAGCCGAATTGAGGTCAATTAGCCGAGCTGAGGAATTTTTGGCAAGCGAAACTTTTCAAACATCCCAATTATGTGGCATTTAATTTAATTTCGGGGCCAGTTAAAGAGCACAAAAGCGCTAAGGATTTCACGAGCAAAGCGGATGTAAAAATAAACCGAAAAACAAGCATTCCCCTAGGTAATCTTGCAGCTGAAACCTTGACAGCCAAGAAATATTTAATGCCCCCTGCCATATTTAATAATAAAAACCTTTTACACACTGCGCCAAAAAGAATGTGAAAAGGCCAACAGGAGACGTCCTTTGGGTATTTCTAAGAGAAGAAGTGCGATAAATAAGGACTAGAGATGGGCATGGAGTGCAGGGCCTTCAAAACTGCACACTAAATGCTCGGGCGCCTGAAAGTATGCTTTCAATTGTGCGCAATTTAGTGCGACAGGACGACAACAATAGGACCTCTTTGAGAATGTGAATGTGTGTGTATATGTGAGTGTGTGTGTGTGTGTGTGTTTTTTGAATGCAATCGTGTCAGTGTTAGTGCCTGACTAGGTGCAAACAAACACGTGCGAATACGGCGCCTAAAAACAGGCAGCACAAAAAGGCCAGCGACTACGGCTCATTGTTTACCGTGCTCTCTGCTCTCCGTCTTCCGCTTTATGCTTTCTGCTCTGTGATTACGATTATTATGATTATTGTTTACTAAAGCCAGCAGTCGAGAGTGGTGCAAAACGCACAGCAGATGTAAAGGCAAATATAATAATAAAAGTTCATAAAATAAAACGGCCTGGAACCCTGGTTTTCGGGTTCGCTCTGTTCTGCACAGACAAAATCCTTTCATATCTCGTATGAAATTAGGCAATAACAAATATTTGCAATTAAAATACGAAGCCATTTTATAGTGTGCTAAACAAGTAATATAATTTTTTTCCTTATTTTATATTCAAGGATATTGTTCTTAATAAAATGTCTGTGAAACTGTATCTGATTAATTATTTAAATAATTTAATAAATAAAGTTGCAAGGCTGGGTCTTAGATTTTATAAAATATAAGCTTAAGCATATTCCTAATCATTTTCTCTCTGTGTGGCTGTCTTTCCTTCTGTTCCCTTCAGCCAACAATGCGACATGGCCGCGCTAGTTTTATGTGGCACATAAACATAGCTGCCACTCGCGTTGTTGCACGCTTTTTGGCGCGCAAAAACTTGGCGCTCGCTCGCCATTTTATTGCTTGTCTTGCACACTCACACACACATTCGCACACAGCTTTTGTCATTCCATTTCGTTTCGTTTTCGTTTTGTTTTTGCCTCTTTTCGCTTCTTGTGCCAACAACCTGCCACGCCTGAAATATGCTTGCTGCATACTTTTGGGCGCTGGGCATGAAATTAAATGCCGAAAGTATTTCACGATATAAATAATCCACTCAGGGATCTCAAGAATCATAAGCAAAACGAGCCAGCTAAGAAAGTATAGCTTGGTTGAACTCTTTAAAGCGGTGTACTTAAAAAAAAAACAACTAATCGTAAGCCAAACTAACCTGTTATTTCGGTATCACTCTTAAAATCGTTTTTAGCTCGATGATATATTCACTTGATGTTCCGTATATTTAAATATTTCCCAAAATTATTACGGCAACTTAAGTCTACTCTTAAGACGGAAATTTAGCACTTTTCTGTTTTGTTTATCTTTCGGCCAAATAACTCGGATTTTTTTTGCTTTTGTTGTTATTACTCTTTTGGCGTTGGCAAATTAATGTTGCGCCTAGTCGGCCGGACACGGACGCTGCTCCGGCGGAAGCGGAAACCGGAAATTGCGCGCACAACAAGCGACCCACCGAAACGCTGGCCACACTCACAACACTCCACTTAAGTTCAGTTTCAGAGCTCTGTGTTGTTTACGTTCGCCCAATGAAACCGCAGAAAATCCAGCCGATTGACAGCGGCACTCGATGCGTATTTAAAAATGCTTGAAATGCAATTAATTTTGTTTTTTTTTTTTTTGTTTTTATTTAACACAGGCACGCACTTTACAGCAGCGTCATTAATTATGTTTGCCCTGTTGTGGCCCGCATTAATGGTGCGTACTTATCATGTCTGCGTAAACTGTTTTAATGAGTTACTTCGGCGACAGTCATTTGTACTTTCTGCATTGATTTTATTTAGTTATTTTACGCACGCCGCACGCTCCGCTGCGATTTTCAACAACTGATTATAAATATATAATATTCCGCGACGCACGTCCGATGCTGACGACCAACGCTCGCAAACTGACGGCAGTACGCAGCGAGGATATATGGGGAAGATATATGCCTTTCGGCATCGGCTGTTATACATGCTGCCGAGTGTTATACGATTTCCAGCGAGAGAGTTGCGCTCTCACAGCCACTTTCTCTCCATTACTCTCTCCCCCTCTCTCTCTGTCGGTTTATTTGGCGGCATTCGCCAGTTTCTCGACTTCGAGATGAGATACTTCATCGCAATTGCCGGCAGGCGAGATCCTCCAGAGGAAACTTAACTGCATTTGCTTATAAATTATGTCTTGACTTGGGTGTTAATGTGCACTGAAGCGTTCAGAGTGACGGCATGGCAGAGTGACAATCGGACGAACTGACGGCTTGACGGCTTGACAGCCGAGCAACTCCAGACCCTACGCCCTACGACAAGGACACACCTGTTGTGCCAGCTGAGTGCAGGTGAAAGGGTTCTGCGCACGACAATGGACATTATGGAAACTATAGAAGTATGTACAAGGCTAATTTGACATCATCAATAGATTTGTAATATCAGCGGGGGAATAAATGGTCAGAAAGCTGAAATCAAAAAAAAAAAAATAAATACAAAAAAGATGATGCTAAGCCAAATAAGAGTGCTCTTAGTGCACTCAACAACTTAGTAAACAAAAAAGAAAGAAAAATGTTATAATAAAAGCACGTCAAATGTCCCATAAATGTAAA
Source organism: Drosophila elegans (assembly GCF_018152505.1). Lineage (NCBI taxonomy): Eukaryota > Metazoa > Arthropoda > Insecta > Diptera > Drosophilidae > Drosophila > Drosophila elegans. Next base: position 2,533,057 of record NW_024545903.1, on the reverse strand, counting down.
ACAAACTAAAAATATTTTTATTTATGTCCGTAGATAAGTGTACATTAAATCAACGAAAGCTTTCCATTTTTTTATTAATTACATTTTTTACTCTTTGTACTTTAACTGTTTACCATTAGCCATATATCAAAACTAACACATACTTAAGCACTTAAAAAAAAATAAAATTTATAATGGCCATTGGAAATTATGTTGTTATTCTTTATAATTTAAAAGGGATTACAATTTATAGTTTGTTTAATGATAAATAAAAGTTTTTTTGAAAAATGTTTTAAAATTTTAAATCTGTAAATTTTTTAATCAAAGTAACAAATATGGTTTTTTTTCTGAATAATGTTCTATTAGAGCTAAAAATTATTTGAAGTCTAAAGTTTTTCCTTGCCTTATGGACTCATCTTTCAAGCGCTCTTAAATCAGACTATCCCAAAATAAATATCAATTTAAAATATTTATTTAGCACCCGCTTCCGGCACTTCATTTGGAAACACTTTAAGAATGCATTACAAAGGAAGCTACCGAAATCAATTGGCCCGCTGGACCCTATTTTCATTTCTCATTCTCTGTGTTTGTTTGTTTCAAGTATGTACGCGTATACCGGACTCCTCCAGTCAATTAGCTGCTTAATTGTTTTTACAGTACACTCCTCTGGCAAGCGGCGATAAAAGAAGGGCGACATAAATCACGTCAATGCAACGCCCAGAATTTACATAAATAATTGCAGGCGAGCGTGGGCAGTCGAGGGATAGAATCTCCATTGCTATTTAATACGCGTCTCGCCTAAACATCATTAAAAATAAAACCAATTAAAGGATTCGAGTGCCTGTCGCCTGGAAAAGCAACAATAACAAAAACTGCAACCCCAGTGCGTACCAAAAATAGTTTCAACTTTGCGAAAAATATGTGAAAAATGAGCCAAGTAAAAGACAATGTGAGCGACAGAGAGGGGGCGAAATGTCATTGCCATTGCAGTCACACATAGTCATAATGCTGGTGTTGCTATTGTTGCGGTTGCCACAGGAGCGAACGAGAGGGAGCGAGGGGTTCGAGGGGTTTCGAGGGGTTTCGGGTTCAGATTTCGGGTTCAACTCCGGGGGTTGATGCTGCTGCCTGCTGCATCTGCCTGACAATTGTTGCCACTTAAATGCGATTTTTTCTCTGCGATAATCCCAAGAATAAAAACCCGAGGAACAGAAGAGAAATGTAAAAAAAAATTGTAAAATTGTTCCGACTACAAAGTTACTCTCGCCTTTGAATGCTTATATGGAAATCACTTATTTTTGAAAAAAAAATCTTTAGCTTGCATCTGTTATTGTAGTTTTCTTTCATCTCTGTCTCTAGTAATTTTTTTGTATATATTGTAGATTCTAAGAAACGTTTATACCTCGAACTCTACGAATACCGTGTATAAAAGAAAGCTCCCATAACCAGTACAAATTTTCCGCAGAAAATGCAATTTTGTTTGCGTTTCGCCTTGACAGTGACTTGCAGCGAAAATGCCAAACCCCAATGACGGAGCTAAAAACTTGGATTCGAAATTAAATTTGCCACGCGTTGAGTTCACATTTGTGTTTGTTCAAGAGTTTATGTTTATCTATCAATGAACTCTGACCCCACACAAGCGGCTCTTAAACGTTCTTAAAAGCGCAACTAATAACATTGCGAAAGTGGCAAGTCATGTGGAAATATGGGAACTATTGCAGGCACTCAATTGAAGGGTAGATGAACCCCGAATTCTGGGAAACACCTCAGACAACATTTATCAATGTTTAATCATAACAGACAGCTGACAACCCTAAAAGCGTTTAAGAGAGCGATTTCTCTTCTGGATTTTTTCGCGTTTTCCGCTCTCTGCGCAGTGCATTTTCCAGTAAGCCAAATTTCGAGTGCCACTTCTCTTTGCATCTTATTGAACAACAACAGAAATTTCATTCAAAAACCAACAGCCTCAAAGTGCTTGTAGTTAAATAATTTTTATTGTTGTCTTATGCCTTTTTGAGGAAAAGCAAATTTTGCAAAATAATTTCTAAAGGAGAGTAAACTGGCAGAGTGAGAGAGAGAGGGAGAGAGATAGAGAGAGTGAGAGAGAGAGAAAGCTTGAAGGCAACGAACACAAATCAGGGAAAATATAATTTATTATTTCTTGCCTTATCCTTGAGCCGCAGCCAAGGCGCATCGTCTTCTCTCCTTTTCTATGATGTGTTTGTCTTTGGCCCGAGCTTGTAGTCCGCAGTCCTCAGTCCGTAGACCGTAGACCGTAGTCGTCCTTCCCCCCAGGATCATTCCTATTCGTCAGGACCGCACCTTATTCCCCTTTACCTTGCCCTCCTGGGCAAAATTCTATGCTTAACGCCATTTTTGTGTGCGAGACACGATGACGACAAATTTTCAACGTGCAACCTGACACTGAGCTGAGATTTTCCGAATTCCTTGTCTTCACTTGTGCACCACCACCCCCCTCAATCTTATTCCGCTGCATGCATGCAAAACTGCCAGGGACTCCGTCTCCGGTTTTCCACCCATCTTCATCTACCTCCCCCACACTCCCACTCCCACTTCGCCTCCAACTGTGACTCCGACATTTGAAAGGATTAGACCAGCTCGTGTGTCGTATGGCGATGGCAAGTGGGTGGCTTTGGGTGGCTCTGGGTGGCACTAACGTAAAAAGTATTTGCACAACTCTCAAGTGGGTCAAATGATTAGGCGGCATGATGAAGTGCCTTGCCACTTGAGCCGCCCCTTGGCCCCGCCCCGCCTCCTTGCCATAGCGCCCATCCAAAAATAAACAGTTTAATGTTTTGAATGAGCAATTGAATTTGATTATGCCTGGGTATGGGTGTGCAGATGTCTCGTATTCCCTCGAAAGTAAAGTAACATATATACATACCACCCATACCCATCCGCCCACCTCAGCAAATATCTTCGAATGCATTACGTAATGGGGTCTAGTTTGGGGGGCAGGAGCCGGAGCAGGAGATTCCCCCGTATGGAACAGAGTATAGAGGGGAAAGCGGTAAGCGGCTTATGCGAAATAAGACAACACCTTGCTCTGGCTTATGCTGCGAGCAGAGATTTGCCTGAAATTTGACTAGTGGTGTAATTATGCTGGAGTATGTTATTGCCGGGGATTACATTCTGAACGCTTCATTAAGTAGTTTAAGTCAATTTGACCACCTTGGGGGTTTATTAGCGCGAAATTCTCTGATGGTGTTGGCATATAAAGACGTGCTACCGACCAAGATCCTTAACTTTGGGCTTATAGCTTGACCTACTTGACATTTTCTATAACAATTTAAGGATTTATATAATTATTTATATAAGTTTCAACCGAATTTCAGACCAATTAAAAACCGTTTTACCCCCCAAAATATCTTTTAAAATTATTACTCTATTGAATTGAGTTGCTCAAGGATAATCACTGTTTTAAAAAAAGGTATCATGTGCTGAACTAATATATTATTATTAATAAATCTAGTACCTAATATATTTCTATTCAAATCCTATTATACATTACATCTAGTTCAATCATTAACATCAACACAATTTTAGACAGAAATACAAAACCTGCAATTATTATTTAACACAATCAATTTTATTGCCTGCCAGTATAATCCCAAATTATCGCTGGTAAACCTGCGCAGGGTAATATCCTTTCGAAAACCCTCATCGCAGAGCCGCCAACATATTTCCACATTCATTACATGACATGAACAACAGGGACAAAAACAAAACAGGAAATTGCTACTTAAATTCAAAGCCAATCTCTGTGCTGGCAAATGTTCCCAAAATAAGCCAAACAGAAAATAAAAGATAAAAGCCGAAGACAATGGCGGCCAAAATATGGCAGGGCCCAAAATGAAAATCAACTTGGGGAAGGAGAGAAGGAGAACGAACAAGAAGGGAAAACTGGGAAGTCGCCGACGACATTTAACGTTTTAAATCTGATTATTCCACAACAACTGTCAATAATGCAAAGGGCGAGTGGCGGGCAGGGAAATGGGAAGTGGGAAATGGGAAGTGGGAAGTGGGAAAGCGCCGGCGAAAAGGACCTTACCCACACTAATCCAGGCCAAATGAGCCAGGCCATGGATTTTTACCAGCCTTTTGCCCAACCGCAAAACGAGGCGAGAAAATTGTCACCGAAACGCAACGGCCATCGAATTGTGTAAATCAAAAAAAATAATTGCGACTGATAACAACATCAATAACAATAAGCGACGGTGCGCCAGGCAAAACAAAAATAAAAAAAAAAAAAGGTGAAGCCACCACGAATTGCACACAATAACCATAAAGGATAAGGGCTAAGGGATAACGTTGAAAGGGGTCTGGGCCTGGAGGGATGGAGAGGGCGTGGCTGCTGGGCCCTGTCAAAATACTAGACTACTCGAAGTCGGGGTGTTCGTACTTCTCGGTTCTGGGTGCTTCGTTCTGAACTCTAGGTTTTCCATTCGCCTCCAACCCCTTGGCTAATTTATGGCTCACTCTCTTAAAGTTTTGTTCGAATTTCGGGCTCGTAAATCTTTTCAACACATACAAGCCACCACACAGGCACTCCATAATACACTCGACCCGCCGAGTTCACTTGACTGCACCTCCCACCTCCCCTCCCCCCTGCCCTTTCCTATTCCCACTTTACTCCCAGGACTGTCGACTTCAACACTTGGCGGTGCCTTTATTTACTTCATATTAATATTAAGTTCATTGTGTCAAGTTGGCAGGGCCGATTCCTTATCATTTTCCTTCTTTTTAATTTTATTCGCGTGCAAGGACAATGCGAATACGAAAGCGATGAGAACGACACTTCTCCGGTCTTTCGGCTTTCGGCTCTCGACTTGGCTTGGGGCTTATCTCCTGGCTGCCTGGCATTTACATTCAACGCTTGACAGCTTCTTTGGGGCTTTTTCTTTTTTTTTTTTTTTTTTTGTCGTCCTCGCGGCATCCCCTTGTCCTGTGAGAAGCCGTGCCGTGAGAAGATTTTCCTTTGTGATCCGATATTTGCCAGGCTTTGGCGTTGGCCCGCCTTAAAGCGTCTTAAAGCAACCGCGAATAATTATCGGCAAATATTTGCACGCATCCGCCCAGTTTTTCATACTTTGCAGTTCACATCCGATAGCGTTATGTTGCAAGAGTACTGGAAAGTAAGACATTTGTTTGAGCTATCACAGGTTCGGCAAGTCTACTTATTATCTTCTTACTCTTTTACTTTTATGTTATTTACGTTTTTTACAATTTTCATTCAGATTTTGTTAAATCCTGGCTTATTGTATGGTACTTTTCTGGTTTTTGTTAAATTAATATGTTAAATTAATACATTCTTTAACAAAATAGCCCAAGAAACTCTCCTCAAATTCATAATCAACAATTTTTTTTCATATAATTATGTATTTAAATTTTTGTGAAATGACTAAAATTTTAAATGATTACTGTAGGCTCTTCAAAAAATTGTATAGTCTACTTTTAGGAACCACCAAACAAAGGCCTTTTGAAGTGCTTGCATTATTTTTCAAATATAAAAATTTTACAAAATCTGTCGACTGTCTGGGGTAGGAGGATCCTTAGCCAATTAGTTGCATTATTGCAAAATGATCATAAGTTCAGGCAGTAAAATTCAGTTCGGCCGTTATTAAGAATTAAAGTATGCGTTAAATCGTCCTTTTTGGACATTTCAGATAATTTTTCTCGAAAACTGCGGGTGATGGAGAAATTCCAAGGATGAGGTCGTGTTCAGCACACCGAGATTTATTCGACGTATATAGTCGCACCATTTATTTTTTAAGGCTGTTGCACAGTGTAGTTATTGGTCTGTCCTTGTCATACAAAACTGCAACATTACAATAATTAACTAATTAACTGAATAACTGTCGGTAATTTATTATTATTATTATTATTATTATTATTACTTATTTGACAAATTCAGTCAAAAGGAATTTTTTACCAAAGAGATTTCTCTTTGAAACTTGATATCAGTGTGTGTGTTTCCACCTCATTCAACCTACCCTTTCAAATTTCTTTAACGCCGTTTCACGCAAGTAATGGCCACATTACAAAAGGATTCATTACCCTTAGAAACAAGTGCCACATCGATTCAAAAACCCTAAAGTTAATTGCAGAGAAGACATTGACCAACCCTCGGCACTCATTTAGCACCACCGAGAGCACTTCTCGAGTCTGTCATCGAGAACTGGACCAGTTCATCAGCACTTGGGGAGCGGAGCTGCTTTCGCGCCAGATGTGCCCAAACACACACCCAAAGTCATCAAACAAATAGCTATATATCATAGCTCGCTGATAATGCGCCCTGATTAAAGGCTCGCCATGAATGTCCGCCCCCCCACGCGGATAGAGGCTTTGGCTTAGGTGGTTGATCTGACGACTTTCGCTTCCCATTGTGCAAGTCGGGGATTCCGGCGTATTTGCATGCCGCGTGTATCGTGCGCGTCATCATCATAATCATCAGAGCCGCAGTCACCATCAAAGTAATTGCAGCCACACTCCGCGACAATCCCCAATTGCTCCATTGGAGCGTGCTTGGAAATTATTTCACAATTTTTAATAGCTTCAGCTGGCGTCGTGACTGGGCTAATTTAAGATTTGCTTCTTCAAATTTGGGGTTCTGCGACTGGAGACAATCGCACATTTGGGAGCTCTTCATTCCGATGGGGTCTCTGGCAGTTGTGGTTAACCTTTAGATGTCTGTCGGTTGGGGGGCTTTTGTGTGGGTTGTGTGTGTGCTAATGAGGTAGGTAGTTTACTACAAGACCTCTTATGATGCAGGACAACTAGATTTAGGTCTCGTATAATATGCTAAGGATCTCTAGCTCTGCAAGAAATTCATTATAATATTTAAATTTCGATTTATACGCGTATATTTTTTTAATATTCCGAATGTTTTATGGGAGCTATATGAATCAAATTAAGCCATAATTCTAAGATAATCAGCCATTACTTCATATTAAGGAAATAAAAACAAAAAATTAAAAACATCAAATTTATAATATTTCAAAATTTTTTTCCCGATTGTTCCTATGGAAGATATCTTATATAGTCGTCTGATACGGTTCGTTCTGACTTTTATACGAACATACAGAAGAACAGAATTGATTTTCGATGTAAATAAAAATTAAATAACAGAAAACATTAAAAAATTAGAGAAGTTCAATATATATTTTTAATAACTAAATATTCTCGAATTTGTAGAATTTTTTGTTGTATTTTTTTGCACATGGTAAGGGTTTAATAATTCGGAATTACGCTTTTAATTTTATCAAAATCGAAAATCGATATCATATAGCAGCCATTGGCAGATCGATTAATTGAGCTGAAAATAATCATAGCTTCAATGTTTTTGAACATATACGCATATAATTCAATATTTAAATGTTTTTAAGATTATTTAATTTTTGCCATAGCCGCAGGAGTATACAAACTCCAGCTTGTCGGAATAGCTTTCATTTTTTGTTTTTTTAATGTTTTAAAGACAATATACATAAGTTTCATAAATGTACCCTTTTACATTAGGTAACTCAAAAATACTACTTTTTTATTCAAAACATTTCCAGCTAATGAAATCAAACAAAAGCATTTTCAAATTGGCAATGGCCACGATATCAGCCATCAGGACCTTATACGTCTTGGCTTTTGGACCATCGGCTTTGGCTATTCCGGCAAAATTCAGACAAAAAAAAAACAAAAAATGGAACTTCGTTTCCACCCGACCACATCGAGCAGCAATTTGAAAACTTCAGCTTCAGTCGGCGGTTTTTATGGCATTTTGTGGCCCCCCCTGAAACCACCGCCTTTTTTCGGCGGCTTGCCAACTGTTTTGGGCCATGGCCATTGCACATTGGTAGAGATATTCAGACATTTTTCCTGTCCTGGCCTTTTGTTCCCATCGCTGCTCTTTCACTTGTTGTTGTCGCTTGACAGAAAATTGAGTTAATTATCGTGTCGCGTAATTAGAAAAGTTAGGGCGACTGGACGAAATAGTACCCATGTTGGCCATTGTGCGTGGGTGGAAAACCTTAACTTTACGCTCCTATGCGGAAAACGCATTTCAATTTTCCTAATTCCAGTTAATAACTCAACAAATAAGCCAGAAGGCAAAGAACTTCTAAATGCAAATATTGATAGATACTTTGTTGAGTGTGCCGAGTAACTCAGGCGAACTTCCTCTAAATGATTATTATGGCCAAGATGATGATGATGATAAAATGCACGAGCAGGAGGGTGGGCTGGGGGGGAAAATAAGTAGCACGTCTAAATATGAAAAGCACTTGGCGGGTCGGGTCCAAAGGGGGTAAAAATGATTCAAGTCGCCTTCACTTTGCTGCCAAGCCAAAGACAAACATTCCAAAGGCATGTTTCACCCAGACAGTGCGAAAGGGATGGCGCGATGTGGAAAGAGAGGGAAATGTGAGGGCGGCGGGGGCGGTGGCAAGGGTTAGTAAGTAACTGGGCTGACTGCCCGGGGGCATAATGACAATTACAGTTACCGCGTGCCACGCAGCCAAAGTGAACTTTTTACTTTGGGTTTAAGCAAATAAATCCGTCCGAAAACGGTTTCCATTCCTTCCACTCCATGTTTCACTCTATCTCGCCCTTTCTTTGAATTTGTATGACTTGCCTTACACTGCGAAAAATTAAAAACTTTTTTGAGTTTTGATGAAAACACAGTTATTTTGATTGCTTAATAGAATTCATTGATTCCGTGAGGAAGTTTAAGTTTTCAAATATCTGATTTAATTTTCACAAGGACACCTAATGGAACTAAATTTAAGAAAAGTAATTTACCAATGACAAAACTAGCTTACAATTTCCACTTTAAAGCAAAATATTTAAAAATGTCCCTTAGTAAATGGATAATAAATAAATATAGGACTATTTTTGTTTTCCAGCAGAGACCGTTTATAAAGGTAATAATTTATCCGAAAGAAGTACAAAATGACTGCAGATTTAAAGAGGAGATTTTTTTTTAAAAATACATAAGCCCGTAATGATTTTAAATCTTCCGAGAATATGTCTCAAGAGCGGTATCAAAATAATAAAGTTATTTCCGATATTTCTTAGTTATATCTAAATAAAAGACATTCTACAATGTTTAAAGAAATCTGTGAAAGTCCGTAGAATAATATTTTTAGGTAAAACGATTTTTGATTACGATATTAGCGAGCAAGCCATTATTAACGAATTGAAATATTCTATTCCCTAACAGTTTTTCCTCTAGTAGGCAGTCCTCTGCCTCTTAAGATAGTTTTTAATTACGAAATCAAGCCATTTCTCTCTGTGCACTGGCGACACAACAAACAAACAAGCGGCAACAGCAGCAGCAACACCACAGAGACGATGCTGTTCAGGCCCTCGAGGGTCGGCTGCCAGAGCCAACCAATTCGAAAGGGGTGAAAAAGCTAAACATGACCCCCAGCGATCCACGGATACTGCTATAGCGATATAGTGGAGGCGGTGGAGCTGCGAGAGTGAATCTCCTTTCATGTCTCCTGTGGCGGCCATCGACCACGAAAATAAAGCGTGGCAAATACAAATAGAAATAAGTCAAAATGTAGCCAAGGGAAACACATTCGCAGCGGAAACGGAAGCGAGAACGGGGAAATGCGTCAATGCGAGGAAATCCCTACATGTGTTCCTTCTGCTGATGTTTGCTTAATGAATTGAATCTTCTATATCTATACTTTATTTTTATTTCAGCATTATTATTTTTTACCACAAAAGAAAATACGCACAGACGGACAGCAAAAAACAAACAAATGAAACAATAAAAATTAAATACACCCTTGGGAGCTGAAGAAAAGAAAAATTATCGTTGTGGAGGAATGAGTACAGCAGTTATCACAACTGTGGAATGTTCTTTGAATTATTAAAAAAATGACAAAAAATCACAAGGAAATTGTATATTTTATTAAGAGACAAGAGGTTTTTGTGCATACCTAAAAAATGTTCACAAAATTACTTTTTCAAATTGAAAACGACAGAGAAAAAAGTTTGGGTAAGAACTCTTTAAAAATTTATCATAAATTATTTGGCAATAAATAAACTTATCTGTTGGTGGCAAAAAAAACACACACATTTAATGGTCACAAAATTGAAATATTTCGTTTTTATGGTTTTGGGACTCAAAAAAAAAAAGCAAATTTAGCAGAAATTTGTTTACCTTTCCTTTGATCCGATTAGCCTGTACCGGAACGTTTACGCTTCCATATCATTCAATTCATGGGGACAAAACACAATAGAGCTTTTTTACCGCAAAACCAAATCATCATCAGTTTGAACCAGCAACCCATTCATTGCCAACTAAAATACCGCTTCACAACCTCAAACAAAAAATGCGGGAATTATAAAAACCAAAGATGGGGCGTAAAAAACGAGGCAAGATTGGACAATTGCATTCGCTTTCGATGGAGATCCTGCGGTCGCACGCATAAATCTGTTGCTGTTTTTGATTTCACTCGCCGCGGATAATGAAATTAATCGTCTGTAATGGTTTATTGTGTGCGCCGATTGCGGAGTTTGTTTCTGGCCCGGCCAAAACTGCCCCGACCGAGCCATTCAACCAAAAATGACCGACGGCCAGATACAAATTCTGTTTGAATTCGTTTTTTTCTTCGCCCCAAAATATATTGAATTGCCATTGAATGTCGCGTTGCCATAAATAAGTCGGACTAATGGGGCGCGGTCGATGCAATTTTTGTGATTTAGTGGGGGCTTTTGGTTTGAAGGCGGCATCGAGGACCCTCGTCGCCAAAGTCGTATATCAATGGATTACTTTAAAATGTCGAGTTGACTGTCACGCTTCTAAACTAATAACATCAGAATAATCAGCATAAATCCATAAAAGAAAATCCTATTAATCCGCCCCCAGAGACATGGACATTTTTGATGTTTCCCCGTCGAAGTGTTTTCGCCCACAGAAAGGAATATCCTTACAGGACACACGCCACACACCACACACCACACGTCGAGCCCCTTTGTCTACTGTCTGATGGCTTATAAGCTTCACTTCAAATTCAAATTACTACACATTATATAATATCCTGCAGGCTCGCAACACACCACACGTACTGCCCGATGAGAGGACGAGTTGCAGGATCTGGGTGGCAGGACATGTTGGCACAATACGCCATAATAATGTGGCTGCAGGGCAAAAAATGGCAGTTCGGTCTTCAGTTTTTCAACTTGCCCTCTTCCTTGCTGTATCGACACCTTCATCCCATCTTGGTAGTTGATTAGGAAGACATCATTTTAGTTTAAATACACAACGTTTTCTGGGAGGGAGAGGTACAGTGGGTCAAACAAATTAATTTCATGCCTTTTTTATTTCATACAAAACTGTAATCACTAAAAATTTATAAATTCTTTATTGATTTCAGTCTGTGATCATTGTTTTATACTTTGTTCCCATATTAAGTAACCACACTACATTAAGTAAAAGTTTATTTAATTTTAATAATTTTAAAGAGACTTCTTCTTGGCTTTTTAATCCCCGTGTTTTTTTTTTTTTGTGAGCCTTGCCATTGTTTTATCCTACCATGCCTTTGTGCTCATGAAAGTTGCAAGAAAGTACTTCTTTTTTTTTTAGAGTTTTTACAATAAGAGCACCACGTAGCATAACTTGCGCACACAACTGTACTTTCACACACAATTTCAAGTTATAATCAGTGCTCATTATTATACCAGACACGTTTTCAGATTTCGCGTGATTATGCGCCGCGGCTCGGCAACATCTTCGCAGTTTTTGGGCAAACACGCAGGCGGACAAGGAGCGAAGTCAAGGAATTAAACTTGAAAATAGCTTAAGAGATACATTCTGTGTATCCAGCAGATAGACGATGAGCATGTTGCCTAGGTCCTGGCCAAACTGGATTTTCTCGCAGCTCAGGCCATAATGCTTATTGTTGTCATTTACTCAGCGGCCCAAGTGGGCGGTGGGCGGTGGGCTATGGGCTATGGGCTATGGGCTGTGGGCGGTGGGCGATGGCAGACGAAAAGTTGGCGAAAAATATGCAAATTATAATGAAAAACTTGACACTTTACATGCAAAGCAACAGCAAGCGCAGAACAAGTAAGGGGCGAGGTCGGTGGGGATTTGCGGGAATAGTACTCGGCCTCCGCCACCAAGCCGATTCAAATCTGTGGCGGCCGATTAAGCGGGCCAAATGAAGCGCTCGCACTGCCTGCGCATTTTAATTAAGCAAGCAGCCAAATAGTATACTACTCTGGCTCCATGTTTTTACCCGTCGTTGGCTTGTCGTTGTTCGTTGCTCGTTGTTCGCTGTGCGTTGTTCGCCGTTCGTTGTTGGCTGTCGCCTCCGTGCGAAAAGTGGCACAAAGGCCACCACCCAATTTCCACCAACACTCGAAATCCCGAATTCCCGTAGCATTTGCATAAAGTTTTACTGCAGCTGCAGCTTTGTTTCGCCGGGTTTTTGATTTCACCCACAAAAGTCAACGAATGTCTTCAGAAGTTATCAGAACTCGAGGTGTCAGGCAAATTATCTGGCTTTAAATAAAGGAACTTGGATACGGTACAAAATAGATTGCAGCTTGATTTTAAATATGAATATGGATATGCCTAAAGATTTTGTCTGAGAAATGTTGCAGAATATATTTACATACATTTACTTTTGATACGGAAGGGTAAATCGAATATTTTGCGAGTCATGGTAAAACGTAATTTATTCTATATTTGGGTATGCTTTGCATCGTACTATTCGTACAGCAATTAAAAAGGTAAAAAAATGATATGGTAAATTGAATGACTACATTTGTTTAAGATCAATTTACTAAAATTACAAAAGATAGTTTATTTATTTTAAGGTGGATATTTTCAATGTTTGGTTGGGAATGGCTGGTCCTTGATTTTAAACATAAATGTTTGCTTTTTTGAAATACTTTGTAAGTTTTATCCATCTTTATATGAACTTCGAAAAGGGCCATTTACTTAATTTCCACCAGCGTAAGCCAATTTTAGCCAAAATTTTAGTCATAATGTTACCTCATCACGGTTTTAGAGAACGCACTAAACCCAGTTTAGTCTTACTAACAATCAACTTTAACAGCTCTTTTAACTCCAAACCTGCAAGCCCGAAAAACTTTCTACGATTTCTTTCGCACACACTGAAAACACACACACACACACAGAGCCAGAGAAATTATAGCGGAAAATTACCTTAACGAAAGGGCTTCCGCAGCACTACGACTTTGGAGTTCGGGTGTAACCTTTGCGACCCAACTGTACCCGCTTGTAAGCCACTTGTACTGGCATTGCCAGTCTGGCCCGAAAACAAAAGCAATTAGATGTCGCCAACTGGCTGACTGGGATTGTGGATGCGGATGCGGATGTGGATGAGGATGAGGATGAAGATGAGGATGTGCCACAGGAAGTGGGAACGAGTGGGTTAAGTGCACGGGCTGGGGTCTAAATGTAATTGCGAGTGTATGTGCGCAGAGACCTAGTAAAAGTAAAAAGTTTGCCAGCGCGATTTTCTTGGTGAAACTATAAATTTACAAGCCACAATCAGGGGACGCCTCCGTTATGTGCGTGTGCGAGTGCGTGTGCGTGTGCGTGGGCTTGAGAGTGTATTAAAAAGCGTTCAGGTGAACCATCTACGTGTTACCTGTCCTTTTTCCTTTTCCAGGACCTGACAATTTTCAGCACTTGAGCGTTTATTTCACCGACTCTCCGACTCCACTTGTTGTGGATTTTTATTGCCATCGTTGCCGTTGTTCAACGTTAGTTTTAAAAACTTTACCGCCGCCCTGGGGTCCATTGTGTGGGGTGGATGATTGTCGAGGGTTAACATTCGGGTTGTTGGGGCATTTATCTCCGCCGTTTCGTCCCCTCAAATCCTGAATGGATTTTAAGTGGAATAAGTTTAATGATCGAAATTATTCAACGTGTGCTTTGTGTTTTGGCATTTGTGCCTGTTTTATGGCTGGCTTAAAGTGGGACAGTCGCATGTTTATGACAGGCCCCAGCTTTGTGGGCGTGGCTGAATAAACATAGTTGGCTCGGTGCTTTTAAGTATCGCCTAAGTTTGTCTAGCTCTAAGCTACATAATCTATTTGGATAACAAATAGTTATTTGTGGCTAGAAAGGTTTGTCGAAAATAGGGATGCTGGCATATTGCATAATTATGTCATAAAAGAATGTTAAGAAACTTTATGAACAAAGATCAGAAAAACATTGGAAATATTGTTGCCATCGACTAAAGCGCTTGTAAAGATTTCCGTATTAAGTTGTTACACTTTATTATTTTATTACAAATTAAAATTTAAAATTTATTTATAATTTACAAAATTTCATTTTTATTAAATCCCTTTAAACCACAAAAAGTTAAGAGTCTTAACAAATAATGTAATGATTAATTATAAGCCTAGAACATATATATTTTATAAGGAATAAACGTTATATAAGTCAAAGCAATATTTCTTGATACAAAATCAGAAAATTGATCACCTGTGACGAATTAATCGATGAATTAACTTTACTTTGTTTTAATTTAATTAATTTATTTAAAAATCCTTTCACATAGATAATTATTATTTTCAGTATCAATTTGAACGTCAGAAAATATACAAAATTCAACCCTCACATAGAATGTCATTTTAATTTGAAAAATTCTGTAAAACTTGTATTTTTAACGAAAGCCAGTAAATGAAATTGGGAACAAAATGATTTGTGGTGCAAGGATTCGGCTCCAACACTTGCCACGCCCACCCATGTGGCGTTTAAGGATCAGCCAGGGCTACTCGGAAAATGGCAAGAAGAACGAGGATCGAAATGCCCTAACCCGGTTGGGCACCAGTCCCAGGAATATTCGCGATCATCCCGAAGGATGTACACCGCAAAGTTTGAAAACGACTGCCTTCATTTCCCCGGATTTTATACCGCCATCCACTTATCGCATTTTAGAAGAAGAGGAGCAACTAGGACCCAAGGCTGCCAAAAATGAGACCTACAAGAATCCAGAGTACTATAGCTACTATCGTTACTCCTACTACGACCTCAAAACAATCGTAGATACCATTAAAAAGAAACAAGCATCCAAAAACTGAAAACTAAAATCCTATATTTGAAAAGCATACAGCTAAATTATCATAAAATTCAGTCAACTACTTGACAAAAAGAACATTAAACCAACCATTGGTTTCTCAATGGCATTGCTTTGTTTTAATTTCGAAGAAAAACTAGTCAACAGATAAGAAATAAAATTGTTTTATTATTTAAAAGTTAAAAATATTAAAAAAAAATGTGTTAAAAAAGACTTCACATAATTTGTCAAAACCAATTGGGAATTGTTAGCAAGTAAAAGGACAAGAAATTAGGAATCGTTCATATATGTTATTTTTCGAACGTTTTGCAATTAAACCCAAAACTTAAATCATTATTTTGCGGCATTTATTTCAGTGTAAGAGCTCCTTCGCTTGGTGACACTCCGTCTTATAACACTAATCGTATTAGTTGGCTGGTCGTTAACTAGGCGGAGCTATCTGCCCCAAATGCGATTTCCGCACAATGAGCTCCTCGTCGTATCCGTCGTGCAGCTCGGCTCGTTTCCGGATTACGTGCGGCATTTTTCGTACAGGTGACATAATGATCCGGACTCGCCAGCGCCTCGCAGGCGACGTAATTAGAGGGAACCGCGGGGCCGTCGACTTATGGGCGTCGGACAAAAGATACGAGATGCTGGATGCTGCGTTGGCAACAGGGCAACAGGGGACTTTGTAATTTAGCAAATCGGTTTAGCAAGTCATCGGGCATAGCCGAGGAGAGTGTTGTGGGGAAGTGGAGCTTTCGCGACAACATGCCCTATTTAATTTACAGACATTAGCCTCTTACTTACACTTGTAGGTGTCGAAGCGCCAGGTGGCAGAAAGATTTGCCCCTCCTGATGCACCCAAAAAACCAAATAACCCAAAAATGGACAAAATGAAATTTAAAGCAATTACCTACAAATGAAGCTACTCCATAGATGAGCCTTTATCATATAGTACCTATCATTTCTTTTGTCCATTTCTAAGGTAACTTTGTTTTTTTGGGTATAGTTTTTCCTAAATAGTTATACAAATAAAGATCTTTAAGTTCTACTAAATATACACTGCCAAAATATATTTATATGTATTATATTTGTATATATTTAAAAATATTTATATTTGTTTATTAATAAACTAAATTCAACCTAGATATCCGCTGCCAATAGTTGAACATTTTATAATACCGTTAATATTGGTTTCAAAACACTAATACTTATGATCAAAACAGATTAAATAGCTGAATTAATAAAAGAAAATAATGTGGGGATTTTTTTTCTTAGTGGGTCTTTTAATTGAATCCCATTGCCGGGTCGTGGGGTGTGTTTGTGTGGGACACTCGAGCGAACCATTCCCACTCCCATTTCCATTCACACATCCTCCTTGGCAATTTATCAATTTTAATCGCATGCAAATTTTATGCAGGCCCGCCATAAGACCCAAGTGACATTTGCTTTCGGTAAAGCTGGGCACACATTTCCCAAGAAAAGAATGGGAGGAGGATGTGAGTGTTTGGCTGTTCAGTTTTGTTAACAACTTTGGACCATTCGCAAGGCTGCTCTAACGGCTTTTGCTAATCACATGGCACTCTTTATGATTGCGACCTTCCCCTCCCCCCCACCAACTTAGCCATCTTGCGTAACATTTGCATTTTGGCAACATAATTTTTGGTGTATTGTTGTGCCTAAGCCTGAAACATGTCCAAATCAAAACATTTGCATAATTAATGAATGGTGAAATGTTTGTTCAGCCGGGGAGAGGTTAATAGTTGGAAGAAATTGGCAAAAGGTTCAAGCTAGAAATCTGCAATAATAATAAATTGGTTTAGTAACATAGAAGTTTTAATTATTTATTTTTATCTATTTGAGTTTAAGGGCAAATATGATTAGAGTGTTCAATATTTATTTATTACTAAAAATATTTATTTATATTTGGTTCATCTATAATTATCGCTATTAAAACGTAAGTGACAAGTAAGTAGAATATTATTAGTTAAGGAAAAATATTCATAAATTAACTTATATAAAATATCAACTACTGTGTTTCTTCTGATGCAGACTAATTATATCTTATTTTATTTCATTAGAGCTTCGTTATTGTCTCAGTCATTCTACAAATTTCCATTTAATAATTAAGTCCAATTTTTTCAACGGTTATCCCTTTTCCGCCAAGTCGTTGCGAATCTGACGCGACATTTTTTCCGCATGTCTGAAAATGCTTGGCCTGAAAATGTATGACTAACGCTAATTTCCGTCTTGTGATTGATACTAGCCCCCGAGCCAATGACACACGTCATCCATCATGGGAGACAATGACTTTTCTAGGGGGAAATAGGTGAAAGGAAACGCTGGGAAATGCGCTTATCATGTAACGGTTAACGGTGAATTGACTGGAAAAGTTCAAAGGTTTCGCCTGTGATTTGATGGATGCGATGGCAAGTGCCTGAAGTGCAAGTTAAAGCCAACGAATCGGGTGCTATATATGTACATAGCCACCAACCTCTAGCCCTATTTACCAATTTACACTGGCGAGCAAAGTTTACGTGGCACGTATTGCGATGGCAGCTGGTTTGCTTAGCCGGAAAAGTTGGCCAAACAAAAACACAAGCCAACACGTAAAAACAAAATTGCAAATAAATTTTAATTGTTTTGAGCAATTAAAAATTAAATTTAAAAAATAGTGCAGGGAGCGGAACAAGTACTCGACTATACGCCGCACCCAAAATTCCGTGCTTATTCAATTTGGGAAAATGTTTGGCAACTACGTGAGTGTGAGCGAGTGTACGAGTACTTGTGCGACTCAGCGTCCAATGGCTGCTGCCGTTGCTCCTGCTAAGCAAATTAAATTAGACAACTTTTATTCATTCGTTTGACATTTTTATTTGTTTTCAAACTCATTTTGCCAGAGCAAAGGCTGTGGGTTGGACTTTGCACGATGGGGCAGAACAGTTGACCAATTAACAACAAATACAATTTGCAGAGTTTAGTTAAAAATTTTAGCAACTGCTCCCATTTAATTGTTTCATTTTCCCCTGCGACCCATCTCGATTGTGTGAATTTAATTAAATGCCATTTGCATAAATTCAAATCGTCATCCCGCCTCGTTTCGAATGTCAAAGGAATACTGAATTATATACAATTTATGGCACTTTCTTTGTTTGCCAAGTGTAAAAACAAAAGAGACAAGGTGGAAAAAGCGAGATAACAACGCTTATCGAT
This sequence comes from Drosophila elegans, assembly GCF_018152505.1. Lineage (NCBI taxonomy): Eukaryota > Metazoa > Arthropoda > Insecta > Diptera > Drosophilidae > Drosophila > Drosophila elegans. The sequence continues at coordinate 2,514,797 of NW_024545903.1, read as the reverse complement.
TGCTGATTGCAATCGAAGCACTCGGAAATGCTAAAAACTTTGATAATGTAAAGAAAAACGACTACAAAAGCGGTAGTAGTTCAGGTTGACCAAAACTACAATCATTTAAAACGATATTGAATAAAAGTTAAAACAAAGAAGCTACAAATAAATTTAATTTAAACTTCTATAAAATATGTGAGCAAAAATAAGTTCATTGTTTAATTGCAGTTAAAAAAAATACGTAAACCTGAAATTTTTGTGTTTAGATTTTTTTAATTTATAGTTACTCATAAATTATTAACTAGTAGTTTAGTTTTTAAATAATGAAAATCCTTATTTAAATAAAAAATGTCGTTTATGTATTCTTGTTTATTAAAGTTATTAAATGATGCTTTTTAAAGTAAGTGAATGTATACTGATTGATAAGACACAATATTTCACCATCGATCGGTCGTATTGATTGCCATCGAACCATTATCAGTTTGTCTTTTCCAGTGACAACATCGAATCTCCTCCATAAAAATAAAGGAATATATTCTTCTAAAATACACAATCTTATCGGCAATGCCACTGAAATCTCACCGATTGTTGCTGCCGTTGCTCCTGTTCGTTTGTCAGTTGTTGGCTGAAAGTGCGAATATTTTATAAATTTTTCCAACTTTTAAAATGGGGATTCCAGGACTAAAACACTTCTGTGATTACAGTACCCCAGTGCTTTCACTTTACTTGGGTTGGTGCCTACGAAAATCACTCGAACATACACACGGAAACCTGTGATTCCAGAGTTGGTGACTTTAATGACATACCCTGCGAAGAGCCTTTGGTGGTGACACGTGAGTTTTAAAAACTTACTTACTAAATATAAGGAAAACTTATGAAATTGAACCAAGAATTGAAAGCTTAAAAATTTTAATTGTTTCTTGACATATGTGTACTATGAAATATTTTTAAAAATGTAAATTTGTTTATACAAACAAAACATTGGAGTACATATATAATTTATTAACTTCTTTATTATAATTCTTAACAACGAATTTGATTTCAAAAAAATGTTATAGCTGATGATACAGTGCCGGATGTGAAGGCTTTATGGCATAATGCCACGGAGGACCGCGATAACTTTCTGTGCCAAATGTCGCCCGGTCGTTCCTGCGTGAAATACTCCTACATTTTCAAAGGAGGAAGTGAGTGTAGCTCTGCCTCTAGCCAAGTACCACCCTATCTGTATAATAAACATTATATTTCAGTACAAAATATCACGTACATGTGCGCCATTGTGAACAACACCAACGGGTGCTATCGACAGACCCATGCCACGGGAATGGTGGTGGAGGCCTGTGTCTGCACCTCCAAAGTGGGCCTGATACCCTGTAATGGCTGCTCCAACTCACGGCTCAGTGGAGCAACGGGCTTGGCACTTTGTTTGATCGGCCTTTATCAATGGCTAAATAAATATCGAATACTTTGAACGGCAAATACTTTTCCCCTTTTGTAATGTGACATTTCCGGGCTTTTGATTTTGACAAGTTTTTTGCGAAATTTATGTGCACTCATTGGAGGCCATACATTTTCGGTTTTTTTTTCCAATGGCATTTTTTTACGCCACACGATGTGGCCAAATAAACTGCCATAATTTATTTGCTCGGCCATTAATCAATTGCAAGTTGATGACAATGACGTGGACTGTCCGCTGGGCAATTTGCAATTCAGTATAGAAATTTGTTAAAATAAATAAACAAAATTGTGTACATAAATCAGGAAAAAATGTTGTTTTTTTTTGTTCATTAAGCTTCCCTACTTTGAATATATGAAGAGCAAAATGTTTGCATTCATAATCCTCCTAAAAGATACGATTTTTAGCAAATCCTATCAAGTTGCTTAACATTAAATTTTCCCCCAATAATCACTTTAAATAAATAACAAAACAGCCAGACAGGGGAAGAGGGGGGAGGTAGTCGGTAAACAATGCAGGCGATAAACGGAAAACCAGAAATACAACTGCTGATGGGACACACTGCGTATGAGGAATGCACCGAACAACCAGCGGGTAAATGGGAAATGGGCGGAGGCTATAGAGTGGGCGGAAGGCGGTTTCGATTGGAAATGCCCAGTGGCACAACCAGGCTCAAATAAACTAATTTTAATGCCTTCCATTGTGGCCAGAGCACGCAGTGCGGCTCAATTGGGATGCGAATGGCATCGCCAGATTGGCAATGTGGAACGGGGTAGGTCAGAGTTGGTTTCATCTCTCGATATGCACAAGATATTCGTATATTTAATTTTTTCAGTTCCACCACAGCTTTGGCAAAATTGTTAGTGGTTTTTGCAAGCGTACCTAAATTTTTTTAATTTTTTTTTGGTTGATGATAAATGATCGTTTTCATAAGGTTATTGTTTATCCATCAACAAAAAAGTACAACTTGAACCAGTTAAGAGTTTTATTTAAAAATAATGTTTATTTATTTTATTGTCCTTAAATAAATAATGAAATATACAAATTAAAAAAATTTGCTTATTTATAAAGTAAAAAAAATGATTTGGTTTGTGAATTTTACGCTTTACTATTATTTTTATCACAATTGTACAGTGGCATTGCCATATAAAAATGTAAAAAAATGCAAAAACTTCAACATCCATTCGTAAATTATGCTTTTATGCGTGTGTATATTAACACTTGAATGCCAGAAATATGTATTTTATTTTTTTTCCCCCAAATCTGTTTGACAGTTTTCATTGAAATGCATTGCTTGGAAAATAATTTTCAGAAGCAGATTTAAGTCTTTCAAAGAGATTGCATAAAAGCATTTGTAAAATCTTTTGATATGATATTCTCGAGATTAAAATAATACAATAACTCAAGAGCAAAAGTAGATGGGATTGCTTTAAAAACACAGATTGCTCAATAAACGAACGTCAAAAATGCAATTGAGCTATGGATAAATATACAGATTGAGGAAAAAAATTGGCTATTAAGTTAGGCGCTGGAATTTTAACCCACTCCTTGCATTTTAATTTGGCATTTTTACTTAAAACAAGCTCCCAATATAAAGCGACAACAAAAGGTATACGACATTCTTATAAAGAAACGTATTTTCTTGTATTTCAGATATTTTTATTTACTGAAATCAAAAAAGCATTATTATAAAAAAAAACAATAGCCACTAAGTGATAAATAAATCTTTTGTTAAAAAATAATGAAAAATATTAATATATATTAATATATTTATTTAATATATTTTAAATGTATCAAGTTTTCCTAAACGTTCTCATATACATAAATAAATAATTAAAATAAAGCACAAACTCAATCATTTATTTGATATTATTTAAATGTATGTATTATTAATTTATTATTTAATGTATGATAAATCAACTTCTTGAATTAAATAAATTTAAATATCTAAAATTCTTTCAGCTAAGAAATGCACCGTATTATCTATATCAAATATTTTCAATTTATGCATGTATACATTAGGCGAATCAACCGATTGCCAGCCATTCAGGGCTTATCTTCCACTGGACTGAAAGGGGGCAATGTTAAAAATAAATAAATAAACATAATTTGTGCTTTTGCCGTTTATTGGGTGGTGGCAGGACTCCTAATATTATGCCATGTTTATGCACTATCCAAGTTGTTGTTGGCTATTTGTTTAGCATTTTGCCCAGACAGTTTTATGTACTGATAGATACGGAGGCAGTGGCCAACGCGTCGAATACGCAATGCATAGTTAGACCAAACATTGGATGGGCTATAATTTATTTGTCTATCCCGCTGGCTGTTTAACAAGCAACAACAAAAATAAAACTAATCATATCCGAAATGTGATGAGCGCTAAAAGGGACCATGACAGATTAAAAGCGAGTGATAAGGGTACTCTACAAAAATTTATTGGCTTACGATTTGATTTGTCTGTTGTCTAATCCTTTGAACAATGGCTAAAAGACTTAAGATTATTTAAAATTAATATTTAATTCCTGACCAAACCTTACAAATTGAATATTTTGAAACATTTTCTATTTAATTTCAAGATTGAATCCAAGAATTTGGTATTATTTTTTCGGTGCACATTCATTCATATTCACCACACACGCTCAATTATTCATTGGCCATTTTTTTGCAGATGCAATTGCCATTTGCAAATGAACCGGATTCGGGCCGCTGCCGTTGCGCTGTGTATTTATTGTGAGTATTTTGAGGGACAAAAACAACTGAGCAAGAACGAGCCAAGGAAACCGCAAAAACCGCAACGAATTTAGCACGACGCTTGACCAGAAAAAGCGGGAGATTCTGCAAGGGGGCTGTAGATCGACTGCATTTGAATTCAACACCGGACGGGCAAGTGAAGCGTGACAGGTCGGTGGTCGCGAAAAAAATCGTGGAACTCGAAACGCTGGCACAGTGGCCAAAAGAGTGCGCTAAAAGCGAAGGTGCATAGAAATATAAAGTATACGCAGCGTGGCACATGACCTTTCTTTGGTTATTTATACTATGTGGCAACGAATCGAAATGCAAATGAAATCCACCGCAGAGCAGGTCCTGCCGTTAATTGGCAATTTATAGCAGATACCGCTATGCCGGTGGCACTGCCACGCCCCCCGCCTCCGGCCATAGTCCACCAGTTTCACGTGCTCGCTCAAGTGAAAATTATCATTTCCAACGAAACTAAATCTCCACCGCCCCGCCAAAAGGCAATGCTAGAAAAATGTACAGACACCCGCAAAAAAAAAAAAGGTAAAAGGAACGGAAGCGAAGTGAAGAACTAAGGGAATGAAAGCCGCACAAAGCCGACAAAAGTTTAGACGGGGACAAACCGTCCGAGCCGACCGCAAAAGGCAACAGCCATCCCAACCTCTACCCATTAAATCGAACGAAGCGATATCCAAAGAAAGGAATATATAGGCGAAAAAGGGGTTAAATCACTGCACAGAAGCAACGATGCCCTAAAATACTTTGCTGATCTTAAAACTCACCTATTATACTTCATATACCTATACAAAGTTGTTTACTCCGATCAACTCTATGGGCTGAATATTATTATGAAGAAATGTATTTAATTTAGTGAGCCTGATCACATAAATATTACAATATTAGATTGAAAATGTTATTTTAAATTTCAAAATTTATTTTTATTATCTTACGTATATATAAACCAATCAACGATTTTTTACTGTCTAAGACCTAAGACAGTAAAAAACGTTGATTTTCTTTCTAACCAAGTTTCTTATGTTTCTAAGTATTTCATTTAAATAATATCAAGAGCAAATAGAATATAAAAGACTTAAAAGAATTCATGCTTACCATCATGATAATTCGCATTTCTGTTAAAATTATGTTTAATACGCGAAGGAAGTGAATATAAAATAAATTGCGTGACTTTAAAGGAAAATACATTTAATTAATTTTATTTTCGCATATTCAATACATAATTTTGTATTATAAATTAATTATATTCATTGTCATGTAAACTAGTTCAACTACAAAATAAAACTGATTCCATTTGACTTCCATCAGAATTAATAAAACGAAAAGACTCGTTTCAAAAAGGGTACAAGCATGAACCCAACCAGCGATTTATCGCATTTTGCTGTGGTCGGCATTAGTTACGCTGAATTTTATCACAATTGCAATTCTTTCTAGTCGAGGACACCCCCGAAACACCAGCCGCCAAAAAGGATTTCATTTTCATTTATTTTTTGGGTTCTTTTTTGCTGTTGGGCTGTAGCCAAACCAGGCCGACGGGATTTCGAATGGAAAAGACCACCAAACCCACCGCTGCCTTGGCAACTGTCCGAATCTCAGAATGCCCAACGCTAATTTCCACGTTCTGCCTTTAAATAATCATAATTTGGGCTTTTGTGGCGGTGGTGTTGCGGCGACTGATGCTGTAAATGATTAACGCTGCTGGCGGATTTGCGAGGGTTAATGGTCGGGAGAGACTCTTTAAAGTGCCCTCGGTCGACTTGCATATTTTCAAGCCTGATTGCTCATTAGCAAATTCATTTGGCTGCACTCCAACCCGAGGGGAAGTCCCAGAGTTATCAGTTAGAAGGCATTAAGTCGCGAGGGCAAGTGTTTAGCACTCGAAAAAAAAAATAAATAGGGGAAGTTTCCTTTGCTATCACTTTTTGCTATAGAAATGTAAGTTGAAAATTAGTGCAAAAATGTGTGATAAGTTAAATAAATAATAATAAAAATATTTGTTAACCTAAACCAAGAAACTGGTCAAAGATGTAAATAAAAAAACGTTTTTTTTTATTGAAGTACTGGATTAATCTTTTTTCACAAATTTTAAAATAAACTTTCATAGTAAAATCAATAAAAAAATGCATACCAAATTCTCGAAAAGAAATCTTTAATCATTTAATAAAATAAGTTTTCGAATAGTTTTTATTCTTATGCTAGCAAAAAGTCAATTGCTTTTAATATCGATTAATTATAATAATAATTATCAAACGATTTTACTTAAATTAATTTAACTGAAAAAAAAGTGTCTTTCTTACCTAAATTTGTAATTCGTTGGTACTTACTACCAAAAAAAATCTCCTAAATCGACAGCCCAAATCAACAAATACACCCAAACCATCGCAGTGTACTTTCCAAATTGGAAAATGCAAAAATTCCTCAAAATTATCATTTCGCAGGGCCTAATGACTTGTGCAAAATGTCGCCGTATTAAGATACTCGCACTCGCTGGCTTTTCAACTGGCGAGGGTCCTTCAAGTAGCACCCTCTCTTATCGCCTCCCCCTCTGAAATCGGGGATGGGAACAAAAATGTTGGCTTAATTATCAAAAATTCGAGCCAGAGAACTATGCAATGGGAGCCCAAAGAATGGGGGAGTGAGCCGGATAGTTGATGAGCTAAGGGATGAGCAGTAAACCCAGTTAACCCATTAAAGCCGTGTCATAAATTCAAAGCCACAACAGGCCGGCAGCAAAAACAAGAACAAGAGGCGGCTTTTGCTTTGTGGCCTTTTGTGGGCCTGGCTTGGCACCGTTTTTCGACTCATTAAAGCCAACTTCACGCAATTAGGCTAATAAGCCGTCCTGGAAACTGAGTTGCAACAACAAGAAAAGGGCCAACAGCAAGATTGGTAAGAGAATATGGGAGAGGGAGGGAGGGGTGACGCTCAACATACCCAAGCAGCCAAGTTTATATAAAACACTTTCTCTGCTCCCATTTCACACTCACGCTCAATTAACTGGAGTAAGTGACAGTTGATGTGTGAGGGGTCAAGGCGGAAATGCTGCAAGTAAGCCAATTTCAAAATACTTTATCACAAAGCTCAATGGACACCACCTACACTTTCTTGAATTACTAGCATTTGATTCTATGTAAGCTTAAAACAGGGACCGAAAATTAGAGTTATTAGAAATCTTAAAATCTTTAAATCTTAATAATTTTTTCATTTCTTCAAGAATTAAATTCCATCAAAATAGGATTACTATATCATATAGCTCCCATTAGAACAATTAAAATATAAAAAAAAATAAATACAAAAAAAATTTAACTACCTAATTTTTAATTTTTGTAATTCTTTTTGAAATAGTAATAATTTGATAGTTTAGAATTACGGTTTTAAATTTATTCAAATCAATATCCTATAGCTGCCATAGAAACGATCGAATAATTGAGCTGAAAATCATCATAGCTTCCAATGTAGTTAAAGGTTTTCAAGAATATTTAATTTTAAATGTTAAACAAATGTTTGGTCTATGTATATATTCGAATGCAGTTCAATAGAGCTTTAAAAACACGAGTCCAAAAGAAACAAAAGTCGTTGCCTTTTTAAGCCGTTTAATTATGTGCAGTTTGGAGACGCTCATTCGAACAATAAAAGTTTTAAAGGTCCGTTTTCCGTAAAAGGGCTTCATCCTTCGGATGCCCCCGCTGCACATGTAACTTTAAACAACAAATTTAGACATGCCATGGACATGGTGACTGGATAAGAAAAAAAACTAACACCAATCCTCGGACACAAAACAGAAGAAAAATGAAACGAAAAACGTGGAATCTAGCGACTTAGGTGCGGACGATCCAGATCCGGAGATCACTTGCTATCCGGACAGGCCATCTGGTAGAGGAACTGTACGAGGGTGCGGGTGGGTCGGCCGGTCATCCGATCCTTGAGCAGATACGGCAGCGGATTGTGGCGCGTCAGCATGCCCACATTCCGGATGTCAATGTGGGCCCAATCCGCGCACGGCACCAGCTCGTGCAGCACGGCGGCGGCAATGCAACTGGAGGCGGGACCATGCCCCCGGTTGCTAATGTCGAACGTGAGATTCGGGGTCACCAGCTGCTTGAAATAGCGCCACAGGGGCAAACGCCATATCCGATCTCCAGTGAGGCCGCCTGCCTTCTCGAACTGCTTGGCTATGAAATTGGAGTTGGTGAACATTCCGGCAGCAGATTCACCAAGACCAGCACACACGCCGTAGCCCACGGTGGCCAGGTCGACGACCAGACGCGGCTTATAGGTGGTCTGGCCAAAGAGCAGGGGATCGGCCATCACAACCGTTCCGGCCTTGCTGACATCCACGATGCCCAACGTCTTGCCATTGAGCAGGGTGACCACATCGCCCGGCTTCACAGCCATGCCGGAGGGCATGTTCTCGCAGAGCGGCAGCACGGCCGAGATGTTAACGGGCAGCGACAGAGCGGCCGCCGCTCGAATGGCGGCCACACAAACCGCTGCTCCGGCCATGCAACCCCGATACATGTGCAGGCAGTCCTTGGGCCGCAGGCACAGACCGCCACTGTTGTAGGTCAATCCCTTGCCCAGCAACAGTATGGGTCTGTCCTCCGGCGCAGTGCCGCAATAGCTGATCTCCAGGACCACAGGTGGCTCGCAGCTACCCTTGGCGATCATCAGAAACGAGTTGAGGTGATTCGACTCTATCCAGTCCATGGAGCGAACCTCCACCGAAACGCCGCATGGGCACAGGGCATCCACCGCCGACTGGGCAAAAATGGACGGGGTCATCTGATTCGCTGGCGCATCGCTCAATCGCCGGGCCAAGTTCTGTGACTCGGCCTTGAATAGACCCCGCGTCCAGGCATCGACATCCGGCGAATCGTAGAGATCGAGCTTGGGCACCAGAGTGCGATCCTGCTTCCGCTTGTTGCTGTTATAGCGCCAAATGGCCAGCGCACTGCCCTCGGCCGCCTGTTCCGGATACTCCATGGAGTCCACAAAGACCTCCGTGCAGCCCTGTAGCTGCAGGGCACGAGCTCCTACGCCGGCGGCCACGCGGGCATTCTCCATGCCCTCGTCGATGTTCTCCAGATCGTTGAAGCCGGCACCCTCTTGGCCCAGACCCACCACAGCCACTGCCCGGAACTCGGCGTCCACGTTCATGAAGACCTTACCCTTGCCCAGATCCCCCTTGATGCCAGTTTCGCGCAGCAGCTCCGACACCTTGCCCTGCGTTCGGTCGTCGAACTTCTCGCCGCTGGACGTCATCTTGGCCTCCTTGCCATCGCCCTCCTTTGAGTACACGCCCACCACCACGCCCTTGATCACCGTCTTGCTGTCGCACTTGTCCGCAATTCCTGCCAATCCCCTCAGCATTTGAAAATTGTGATTATGGTTCATGGTGAGTGGTCCTCCGAACAAATCGTACGACTTCCAGGCGCCCTGGACCCTTCTGTACATGCTGCGATTGCGGGTAAATGCGCTTATCATGCGTGTGGAGGCCATCTTCGGAGTTACACGGTCTCTGGTTTCCGGTTTAGTCCGACCTTGCGCACGTCACTTTGGCTTTTTAGTTTTTAGTGAGTGGAGAGTGAGGAGAAGACAGATAGATCAAATTTTTGTAGTACGTTGTTCCTAATAATTTTGGAAAGAAAGTGTGTTCCTTCTTTAGGCTGAAGGGTAGACTAACTAGAGACAATTACCCAAAGAGAAGACATTGTTTGGAACGCTCACTCCGTTTGGCAATTCTCCAATCAAACATACAAGGCATAATTATAAAGCTTATTTAAAGAAAATAAACAATGAAATAGATCTTGCAACTGTTGTAAAACTTTTGACATACATATATTTACCCCAAAAAGAAGTATTATAAACATTCACTCCTCATCGGAGTCGCCTTGATTGGATGGCTTGAGACTACCGAAGACCTTGGCCGGAATGGCCTTTTGCTCGAAGCGCAGTTTCTTCATAACGAGACCTTCATCGTCGGCCTTTGTGACCGCCTCCGTGGCCCCGTGGTTCTCGTTCGCTGCCTCGTTCTCCTGCTCGTCATCCTCCTCCTCATCGTCATCATCGCTGTCGCCAATGTCAATTTCATCGGGATTGACAACCGTATCCTTCTTATCCTTGGCACCTCCCTGGGTTTCGCCGCGCACAAACATAATATTGGAGGCTGCTTTTTCGGTGGGCTTCTGTTTGGCCTCGGCGGCCGCCTGGCGTGCCTTCTCCTCCAGCAGACGCATGGCATCCGGTCCAGCTCCAGCTCCGGCATCCGCAGCCGCTCCATTGTTCGTGTTCAGGAACTGGGCGGCCATCATGTTCACCTGCGTGTTGTAAGTGGCCTGCACGGAGCGCTTGATGCGCAGCATTTCGCGCATTGTATCCTCGTTGCCGTGGCGTACCTCAAATTCCTTCCACGTTTGCCAAAAGTCTGCGGTAATGCGTGGGTCGCAAACCTAAAACATATAAAAACTACTCAGCAAAACTGGGGGGGCAGTATTAGCTACCAACTTACCTGTGAGCAATGGGCGTAAATGGCCCTAGCTCGATCCACCTCTCCCAACTTTGTTTCCAATTCCGCGAACTTGACACACATGTGGCGCATATTCTGCTCGGGCAGCGATTCGATGGCCTTCTCGTAGATCTCCCGAGTACGAGGCAATCCGTAGATCTCGGCCGCCTTCTTTACGAATATGTTGTACATGTCAAACATCTCCTCCTCCTTCACAGCAGACGTGGCGCGATCGTAAACAGACATGGCATGCCGGGCCAGACCGTGTTCCTCCTCCAGCTTAGCGTACAGTAGGTAAAAGTACTTGGCGTGCTCCGGGGGACACTGATCCAGGCACTGCTCGAAGAGATCCCTGGCACGCTCCAGCTTGGTGCCGCCGTACCGCTCCAAAAACTTGGTCAGATAGGAGTTCCAGATGTCGTACACATTGGGCCACTTGAACAGGGAAATGCCCTTTTCATAGGCGCGATAGGCCTCCTCAAAGTAGTTGTGCTCCTCCAGGAACATCCCGTAATTGATAATGATCTGCGGAGTGCAGATTTTTAAGTCAATTATCCGCTCGTAGACCGCCTTGCAGGTCTTGAAGGTGCCAAATGACTCCTCCAGATCAGCGTACATGGACCACACTTTCAGGGAGCGATGGAGTCGCGCCTGCACCGTTTCCGTATCATCGTGATAGGCAATCTTGCGCTTTGGCATGGCCGTGGCCCGTTGCATCAGCTTGAGAGCTGCCTCGAACTGCTGCTGACGTAGCTCCATCTCCGCCCATTCGCACCACACCGCCGCCAGATCCTCTACTTTGACGTACTCCACCTCAGTGCCGCGTTCGAAGACCACGCGGGCATCCTCCACCTGTCCGTTGGCTTCGTAGAACTTGGCAAACTCCACCCAGAGGGTGTGAAGCTTACCAACCGCCTGCTTCGGTTGCACGGTCTGCACGGCCTCCGTGTAAGTGTTAATGATCTCGGCGGGCTTGTCCTCGTACAGCGTCACCCGCTTGTGCCACTCGTGCACGTTGTGCGGATTCTGTCGCAGGAGCACGCTATTCAACAGCAGCAGCCGACGCTCCATAAGGTATTCGAAGCGCGACAGGCGCAAATCCACGTCGATATCGTCTTCTTCGGTGGCTGCATCATTGCCAGCCACCTGCTCCATGCGTTTGTTCAGCGATAGTTCCTCGAACTGGGCGTACTCATCGAAGACCTGTGTGAAATCTCTCACAGTGGTCACCGTTTGGATGGCCTCCTCATAGATGTCCCTGGCGCGATCAAATAAACCGGAACGCACATAGTAATCCGCTAGAGAGTTCCACAGGCTGCCCAATTGATCCGTATACCGCCGCAGTCCACCACGGATGATGGCGTCCACATTTAGAGAGTGCACCTTGTGCGGATTCTTCGAAATGAGGTCGCACAGCTCGTTCCACAGCTGATGATTGGACTTGCCGTGCTTCGAAACGAAGTGCTCGTTGTCCACAATATGCGCCAGCTGCTGGGCAGCTTCGTCTAGGCGCTCCGCCTCCTGCAGATAGTCCACGTACTCCTCGGTGTCCTCGGGAAAGAGTTTCAAGTAGCGGCGGTACACGCGCAAAGCTGTTTCCGGCATTTCAAAGCGACGCACAAACTGCAGATAAAGTGGCCAAATCCTGCCGTGCTGTGTGATGGGCAGAGCCCTTAGAGCGCGGTCGAAAACGTGACGGGTGCGGGTCACCTTGCATTGGGAGGTCATAAAAGAACCATAGTCCATCCAGATACGTGGCATTTTGTGCATAAAGACTAGGGCTCTTTCGAATGCACTATTGACTTCCTCGTACATGGGGTCCGTGGGTATCTTGCCGCGCACCTGCTTCCTGCGGGTTCTCAGGTAATTGTGCCAAATCTTATAGCTACCGGGGAGTTCTTTTAGAGCACGCTCATAGACCAAATTCACACCATTATCGGGGGCCTTGGCTTTGTGGTCTATGTAGCGAAGCCAATGTTTTACGGAGTACGCGTTCCGCAGGATTTCCTCTTCATACGGAACATCCTCCTCTTCCTGCGGTTATATATATGATTAGAAAGCTATATTTTAATGAGTAGTTTATTGTACTTACGAAATTAATCTCTATATTCAGTGCTTGACTTGCTTTTGTCACCATTTTCGCGATTTTCACAACGAAAAAAGCCGCAAACAATTATTTTCCTCTCGTGCGCGTCCCACGAAAACAGCTGCTCGGTCAGGGATGCCAGAAAGGTGCAAAAGTAGTCAAATAAATATACTAGAAAAATACCAATTTTGATTGGTTTTAAATTAAATAAAAGCTAAAATTCTTGGAAATAATTTGGGTATCCCCGAATCAACTTAATCTCTGAACTGATGAAAATTCAGCAGAAATATACTGAATTCGCTCAGCTGTGCCATACAAAAATAGATCTTTAAAAACTTTTTTAACAAATTGTTTATATATATTCAAAAAGTTTTTTATCCCATAATTGCTTATAATTTGTTTAAAAAAATGTTTAAACATTACTGAATTAAATATATTAACATTCGAATAACAAAGAAATCGTAGTCATGGATTTTTAATTTATTATTTCTTTTTATTCTAGAACACCACAGTGGTATTTTTAATTCCCGTTAAACTGGTATTTTTCCCCTTGCGCGTTTCCCAACACTGGCCTCAGTTCGTGAATTTTGTGGAAGCCCGTATGCTGATGTTTTCGTCGCTGCGACCGATAATTTGATTTTCATACCGTTTGCGTATTTCGCACAGTTCACTTGCCGCGCTAATAAATTCGCAAAAAATCGTCTCAAGCCGATCGTTTTTAAAGTTTTCGTGAACACACTGCAGTTGGCCTGCATTTTGCATAATTTACGCAACGAAGGCAACTGCGTGAGTGCACACTCACACAGGCGCGCGAACGAGAGCGAAAGAGAGTGAGGAGCGCAGGCGAGTTGGCAGCCAAAGGCGAAAAATCAAAGTCTGTCGAAAATCCACTATAAATAGAACAAAATGACGCGCTTGAAACATTTCTTAGCATAGAACGACTATCAATCGACGAAAGATTAAAATAATACCCAACGACCGAGCAAAAAGAACCAAAGTGGTAAGTAAAAAAAAAAAAAAAAAAAAAAAACACGTCACACGCACTTGGCTCTAGTGTGTGTCCGTGTGGGTGGGGGTGTCATAAATGTTTTCGCACACACTTGTTCCTGCATTGATTTTTTTTTTTCGGACACGTTCAAACTTGTGTGTGCCTCGTTCCAATTGGTCCAGCCAAATCCAATTAGGCTGGGCCCAAAGTAAAATCATCCCCGGAAAATCTATTTTCCTGCTTCAAAACAGCTGTTTCTCGCGGGTAGTGGAAAATTTTCCACGCACAGTTGTTTTGGAAGAAATTTTTCGGCACTTTGGGCCCTTCCGATTTGGAGTAAACAGAAGAACAAGAGCAAGCGGAAAACCGCTTAGAGATTCATTGCCGGTTTTTGGCCGATTCTCTCTTTCTCTTTCACTCTCTTGGTTGTTGCCACCCACCAAACTGACACACTGAGCCGCCCAACAACAACGATTTTGTGCAGCTTTGAGCCGCATGCATGCAGCTTTTTTTGCAGCCAGCGAGAAAGCTTTCTTTGTCTTTGGCAGCGAGGAGTTTTGCGATTTATGTATCCCGCTTGCCAAAATCACAGCGAAAATATTAATTTCTTAAAAAAAACACTTATTTTTAAGTTGTTCCAGTTAACTTTAAAGATCTAGGTAATGTGTTACACTTAAATTGAGTTTTCAAAATATAAAAGCACTAGATTCTTGAATTAAATTGCTAACCTTACCAAAAAGTAGAATTGGTAAAATATAAAATGTCTCAGATAGTCGATGTTTGAAAAGAGTATCTTAAACAAAAAGTTAATGTTATTCAAAAATTAAATTGCTATATCATGTAAACAAAAAAGTTTTTTAAAAAAAAGTTTTAACAAAAAATACACATTTTAAATACATTTCAAAATCAAGTCTAGCTGCTCGAAGAATACAAATACAAAAATTATATCTAACATATAAGTAAGACAAAAAACAAAAAAACTCTCCTTAGCAACACATCGCACATCAGCGTATGTTACAAAAATACCCTGCCAAAGCTTCACTTGGCCAAAACAGCTTTCCCGATGCCTTATATCGCCGCACTTATTGATTCAATTCCTCTCTTTTATTCTTACTTCTACTTGCAGCCAAACCAACGCAACGACGCATTAACGCTAGTAAATAAAAATAAAAATAAATAATAAAATCCATTTGTTTTTTCCCGCAATAAGAAGTGCTTTTAATCTGTCACCATGTCGCGTTCAAGTAGTTTGTTTTTTAATTTGTCTGCTAAGTTAGAGACTAAAAAACTTAATTGATCAGATCAAGAAAAGCAAAATCAGCAGGCAGTAAAAAATTAAAATACAAAAAAACGGAAAACCGTTCGTGAAAAATCGAAGAAGTTCGTTTTAGAAAAGTGCAACATCACATTCCCGCACAGTATATAATATATATATAGGTATAGTAACCAGGGACTTGACCCACGCCCACACCACCCACTTCGGTTAATCTCGCTTGGTAATTAAGGGTTAATCGCCTAATGGCAAGTTCGCTCAACAAGACGAGACACAGGCGCAGACTGGCTGCGATCTCGTTCCTATCGAATATCTCGTTAGATGGCACCCATCGGGACACCAAATTCGGCGCAACATTCGGCAGCAGCCTGCTCTGCAACCAGAATAAGAACCCATCCTCGCTGGGACTCGGCTCAGGGGGCTTTCATCCGCACTATCAGCAGCACCACCATCAGCGCAGCCACTCGGCGACGCACCACAACCACCAGAAGCGGCACCAACCGCAGCAGCAACACTCGCAGCAGCAACACTCGCAGCAGCAACATACTCAACATCAGCAGCAACATCAGCAGCAGAATGGAGCCCTCTGTTCACCGCTCCTCTGCAGCGCCGATGTCCACATGGGCATCGATGGCGGGATCGGGATCGGTATGGGATTGGAGGACTGCACCACTGGTGCCAGCGATGGGGACGGGCATTTTAGTGAAGCTGAAAATATGGGTCAATACCTGATGAACGTCCTGCCGGCCGCCGATCACAATCGCAGCAGCATTGTGCCGGCCGAGAGACGCAACATAAAGCGCCCGACCTCGTCGGGGCGACAAAGCCAGAACCACCAGGTACCGGGCAGTGGCAATATGGGCATTAAGCTCCAGCAGCAGCAGCAGCAAAAGTTGCAGCAGCAACAGCGGCAGGCAAGGGGTTGCACCGCCGGCAGCGGAGGATCGGGTGCCGAGAGCGGCAGCGATTCGGACAGCGTCAAGATACCGCTCAAGGTGTCCAATCTGGGCAGCGGCGGTGGCGTCGCCGGGGGAGCGGGCAGCAAGCTATTGCCCCTAAGGGAACGGTGAGTCATCCAAAAACGTTATCAACATAAATATTTGCTTTTCAGTGCATCTTGCAACTATACTGTTTTTATATCAGTATCTTTATAAACAGTTGCTAAATATATCTCACGCATATGGCTTTTTAAAGTTAGGACTCTGGCTAGGAAAATCCTATAATTTAAGTGCTCACAAAACGCTGAAATCATGAAAGTTATGAAGAATGAATTTGTGTTTGCCTCTTTCGCTTTAATTGTCAAGAACAGTTTGTTTTAAAAAAAGGTTATACTGCATCTAAACATTTTAGATTCGAATTTGAAGTTTAAAGCCGTTTAGCTTCAAAAAATCTATGTAATATACTAAAATAATTTATAATTTTTTTTTTTTTTTTTAAATAAAATCGTTTTCTATAACAAATAGTTTGTTCAATTAAAAAATCTATTTTTAAACACTTAAAAAAAATTATATCACATTACACTTTAATGAGAAAATAGTTTAAGAATGGTTAATAAACTTTCCTTAAAAAGAAATGTTAAAATATTTTGCACGTATCTGAGCTAAATTTAATGCCAAGCATATTTCTAAAACTGACACTAATTTTTTCAACGCACATATTATTCACTTCTAAAAAAATAGATTTATGGGAGAAGATTGACAAGTGACGTCAAGTGGACAGTTTTTCCCCACACGTTTTCCAACGTTTCCTATAACTGCGGGGGGAAATTCTGTTTCTCTTTGTTGATATATAAATATAAATATTTTCTGGTAATGAAAAATGAATCATTTCGCTTGATCACTGAACTTTTGTTCAGTTCAATTAAGCTGTCGTCATAATTGGCATCGATTTTCCTTTGCCACTCCTCCTCGGGTTGTTAATTAAAATTTCCGCTCAAGTTGGCGTTAGCCAATTGACACTTATTCTCTAATTTGCTTACAAAAGGCTCAGCTTGATCAAAATACCGCGAAAACAAAACAAGCAAACACAATGATACCCACGCCACGGCAGCTGGACGGTCGGAAATCAGAAGATTATTTATAAATTTTAATTTGTGAAATGTGAATATTTTCAAGAGCATTTTTCCAATTGTGACGTATTTTCGCTGAGGGGATTTGCACATTTTCAACGCCTTATGGTGCACAATTAGGGGCCTGTTGCTGGTCCACTTGGCGCTAAAAATACCCCTAAAATATATCAACTTTGGTTCAGTTTAGGGTGAGAATCGGCTTCATTCATCGACGAGTGCCGGCTCAATTAACGTAAATTAGAGAGCGTGCCCAGCAATAAAGCTGTGCAAACAATTGTTTGAATTGAATTGCATGTTGAGAGGCGGCGGCATTCGTTTAATTTGGAGCCTTTGTCAGTGACGCGGTTTTGTCACGCATTTAAACGACCTGTCAGCTGTGAATCATAGCTATTATCTAGGTTCGAGCATAAACACGCAATAATTACGCAATGCACAGAATGCGAACGCCAATGAATCGCTCGTAAATCGCTCGCGAAACGCTCGTAATCCTCCTTGAACTTCCGCTCCCCCCCCACACACACTTTCTGGCCTTTTTTTGTCTTTCTCCGAGCAAAGCTAAAATGCATCCCCGAGCTTTCACTTCCAATGCCAGAGACAAGTTTCGTTGAACTCGTCCGCTGCGCTTTGACAAACTGACCTTGTTTCTGCAGCTTTGCAGTCGCGCTCCGATGGCGTTTCGGTATTTCTGCCTCCTAGCGTTTTCGGTTTCTTTCGCGTGGTGCCACCACTCAACTGGTGGCTAACCCGTTTTCGGGGTCTGGGGTCTTATTGTCATCGGTCCCGGGTGGTACATTTACATACATACTTGGGCACACGTCGTTGGCGCCAAGCCAATTGGCTTGTCAGCGACCTGTCAGTGCCATTTGCTGGGGCAAATCATTTTACCGGGGGCACTTGTTTTGGTTAGTTTGGTAATTACTAGTAATAAAGACTCAAGAAGCCAAAGATATCAATAAAATTGAATATTTGTTGTTTCCAAATCAAATTTATAACTCGATTATACAGAAAATATATCCGATTTCAACATCAGTTTACTTAAGTCGAGTCCTGCAGAAATATTTTTAGTGCCATCGTACACCATCAAAGCAAAATCGTCTTTAATTTGCATCTTCCCAGCGCTATAGGCCTGTACTTTGAAAAATGAACTAATAAAAATGAACAAAACAAAGTAAATAAAGGATATTTAAAAATATTATATTTTCGATTAATAATATATTTAAAATTGTTGCATTTTTAAGTTAATTTTAATCTTTTATTGAAGAAAAAAAAATTATAATTTTTAGTCATGTCAATTGTTAACGTTGACTCATAAAATGGTGACTTTATTTCATTTTTTAAAAATAATTCAACTACAAAAGTAATCTTAATTTAATTGTGTTCACCTTATCGTAAGAGAAATGACTTGCGATTAGTTATATATGACAGCCATAACTGATAAGATTACTTAGGAAAGATCTTGATATATAACATATAGGCTAAATCAAGAGATCTTGTATAGTCAAGATCGTACCATTAAAAATTTAAAGCATTTGATAAGAAATCCCATTGACGTTAATAGCAGTTTAAGGGTTACCTGAATCACCTGTGATGAAAAAGTTTTGTAATATCGTTTACTCTTTGTAGTTGCAATGCCATTTCTGATATATACATAGCTACGGAGTCCAATTGTCGTGACTCAGTAACTGAATAAAAAATTACAGATAGAGGGAACTTATTGCCACATCATCAAGAAGCAAAGTCTTTAAGAGCTTTCAAGAAATTCCTAAGTTCTTCAAAGTTGTAAAAAAAATATTCTTTAAGTGGACCCAAATAGATTTCTGGTTTTACCCACCAATATAGGGTTTCATTGTTATTTCCGCTCTGGAATGGGATAAAAATGTTGTTGATTGCAGAACTTGTTGAATCTGCAAATTGTTGCAAGGAAAAATATTGTGTTATTCGAAACACCCTCAGTTTTGGGTGTGGGAATCTTTGCAACAAAAAGCTGCGCAAGCTCAAAAACAAACTGCGTCGCAACTCGAAAACCAAAACAAACTACTTCGGTCCAGTTTTTGTTTTGAAACCTGAGCTACCTTTTGTGGAGTTAGCTGATGAATGGGAATGGAAGAGTGAAAAGCAAAATAAGCTGAAACTTTGCCAAAAACGTAAACAATTTTTTTTTTTTTGCCAAGCGCATAATTTGTGGGTTTCTTATTTTTCACTTCCTTCTTAAAGGTTGCGTCATGGCATTTGATATGATTTAAGGGAGGGGCCTCTCCTGAGGACCTCCAGCCGGCAAAGGCAAAGCTTGGCATTGAACTTGAGCGGCCAGAGCTTTTGTTGCCTCATCCTGGCTCCCTTGTCCAATGTCAATGTCAATGTCGAGGCTGCAAACCTGTCCAAACCGAAAAACCTCCCCAACCCCTGCATTTCACTCCGCCAAACTGGGTAACCTTGAGGGCAGAGTTTTATGCAATCGACGACGTAATAGGAACCGGTTTTCCCCTCGTTCTTGTTTGTTTTCGTTTTATTCGCACTACTTGTGCGTATAAAGAGGGGTTCTAATCCTTGAAGCCTGAAAAAAATGTGCTCAAGGTCGTTTCTTGAAAGGGTTTATTTATGCAGCAGGGTGAGAAAATGTATGTCAGTGGTGCAAAAAGCTTGAAGTGCATACATAGCTCTAATGCAATCGACAACTGCATTCAAGTTTACGCAATCCACCCCTAGAACTTGTTTTTGTTCAAATTTACACAGAAAAAAATAAGTTACAGCCTTAGAAACTTATCTTTCTATTACTACAAAAAAAACTTTTTGCAAGAAAAAACGAAAATAAAATGAAAATAAATAAAAATAAATGAATGTTGAAAATAAATATGTTTAAAACAACTTTGAAATCGTATCTAATTGTTTTCTGTGCATTTGGAAGCTCAGAAAAAGTCCACAAAGACTGCCATAAAGCTCGCTGCCTGCCAAGAAATAAACGATAAGCTCAAAGATGACACAGACACGCCTAATCCATTTTGTAAATATACATACATATATATTTAATGCAACGTCTTTGTTGACTATATTGCACAGACCTATCCAAAACAAAGAGCCACGATAAAGCTCTCAGTTCTTATCGGCTAAACTCAATGCTAATAACTGCGACTTATTATATTTAAATCGACACATGTTCAAACTCCACGTCAGACCATGTCACATTATTATGTTTTATCTGTTCGTTTCAGTGGCTTTCGCTTGGCTCGTTTATGACTTCCACTGTATTTGGCAGTAAAAGCGGTTAAAAGCGGATAAAATGGGTTCTCTCTTGCCGGTTATTCAGTTATTTGTTGATTTCCACTTTTGCCAAAGTCGTTTTTTATACTCCCGACTTTAAAACCAAGAGTGTGGGTCGCAAAAAATCAAAGTAGTGGGATGAGGTAAACGTGAACAATGATAAAATATTTTAATGCTCTGCAATAGTTTCATTAAAATTAAATTTTCGCTTAAAAATATGGGCCAAAAACTTCTAGTTTATTATCAACAACCCAGACTATTTCCTTTTTTTTTTTGCTTTTTATCGACAGCCTTCAATTGGACATGTAAATACACAATTTTTGCCTATTCGCTTTATGTAATTACTTTGGACTTGTGTAAACAAAAGTCGCTCGAGGTTTTTGCTAGTCCGATTACGCTGGCGTTTTTCGGCATTCCATTTTGCTCTGACCGTTTGTTTACAGCGCGGTTATTCTTTTGTTACGCCTTCCCTGCCTAACACGATTATTGTTTTTGTTTGGCGTACCGCTTTCCACTGCTTCGATTGGATTGTTGTCGATTGTTGTGTTTGCACCTTATCTAGAACACCATTTCATTTCGAAATCAACTTTGGTTCGAGGTGAAAGGAGCTAAGATTGATTATGGTAGAACCAATTTGCGTCATTCCTCCGCTTACCAAAATAAAGTCTTAAAAATGTATCAGTTTGTTAATAAAATCAATGAAATTATTAGCCAAAACCCACATGCAATAGTGCATCATATAAAATGTCTGATTGCATTTATTAAGCGGTTTAACAGCGATTAGCGTTAGCTTTTTAGAGCGACTCCAGGCTATGTTATGTTATATTTTTGTTTAACCAAACAAGTTTTTATCTATTTACATATTTATTTTATGTGTTTGTTTCGATTTAACCAAGCTTTTCTGGTTAAAGCTTTTATCATGAGACCTGCACTTTAGCTCATAAGCACGTGATCTGGTCAAATAGAAACTTATATAAAAAACTTACTTCCAATAACATCTGTTTGCTTATAGCCAACTGATAACAGCAAAAACAACAAGCCAACGATGACAATAACAAAAGCGATTGCTGATAAAAGCTAAATTGACTCAGTTGATTTGATTGCTCCACGCTCACACACAAAAAGTACTTAAAAAGCGGAGAAAGGGGAAGCCAAGATAGCGCAATTAAAATATTCTATTTTCGATTTAGCTCTGGGCATGATTTATTTGCTTGCTCTCCTGTGCAGACGTGAAAAGTATATTTACCCAAGCTTTTAGTAGCAGTTTTTGGTCAATATTTGCATATTAAAATCAAAAAGATTTAATGTAGACGAAAGGCTTATGTACATATATTCAGATCTGTACAGCTAGGAGGAACAAGGTATATATTTTGATTGCAAATTTGCAAAGTGATAAGGGGTTTTAAATTAAACTTTAACCTAAAACATTCAAAAGCTTTCTCACCTCAATTTTAAATACAATTTTGGGGAATTTGATTAACCAAAGAATGAATGTAGGGTCCTCTTACTAGGGAAAATATTATGTCAAATACACTAGCAAATATAATACATGAAATTATGTAAGTAAGTGTATGCAAATCCATTTATTAATTTCGAACTTCCAATAATTCATGCCCTTTATTAAGCCAATTAGTTTTTTCCAACAAAAATGTTTTATCCTCGATTTAATTTTTATTTATATTTCAAATTAATATTAGTACGGCAAATATTTCCTGAAATCTATAAATAGGTCTGTTGCTTAACATTCTGTTCGTTAGCATGAAGTTTTACAGTACTGCAGTTCTACCATTTGTTTTCCTATATGTAAAACTGGATACAAATTGTATAGTTCTTAAATTCCAGATATGATCTTTAATTACAATACTTTGAATAAGAGAAACACAAAATACATCCCTGATTCCTCAACAATTCCCAATACTCTGGATCGCATTTTCGAATTCATCAAATCTATTGTTAGAATTTAAATATTGTTTGCTTTGGCCACAGGAGCGCAGCAATTTATAGATGGAGTCTTCAAAAAAAAAAAAAAAAAAATACCAAAACGGAAAAACTATTAAAAACCAGACCATAACACGCACACTTGCATAGATGTTTGAGGTGCAGTTGTGGCCTTTGGCTTCCCTCTCCCTCGCACACGCACTTTGCCCAATCTCTTATCAACGCACACAAAAACACACAAACTCATTAGCGAGTCAATAAGTTAGACGAACCAAAAACACAAAAGCAAACGCACAATAATAAATGTTTGCCCGGCCCTTTTCTTCCACAAACACACAAACACACACACACACATTTTGGAGTCATCCATCCCCCCCACACTCTCCTTTCTTCTTCTTCGTCTTCTTACATTTGTACGCATGTAAAACAAAAATTCCAGCTGGTTTTTCTGGGCGCCTGTTAATATGCTCCAACTAATTAACGGGTTATGACAGCCTAGGCGCCATCTCCATCATAATATTTTTTGGTACGAGGGTGAGGATGGGGGGGTTCGAATGAAAAGCGAACTGCACTTCATCCAACTAATTAACGCAGAATCGTCACCTCGAAGAATTTTAGGGGAGTTCGCCCCACCACGCTCTTTCGACTGTGTAACCTCGACCTAGACCAATTATCCCAAGGTAATCGGCCAGGCGCACAGATGCCGTCAAGACGTCGACTTCGGTTGGCTAATTGACTTTCATTGCGGCTGCCCTTCGGCATTGCACATGTGTGTGTGCGAGTGTTTTCGAGTGTGTTTGACTCTGTGTTTGATTTCCAAAAATACACCAGCGATAAGCGGACGGGCTGCCTTTCGATCGCCCTTAAAACGCATTAAGGAAAATCTTTGTAGGCTCGACCCGCAAACTGTTTCTTTGTTTCTGCGGGCCTGTGAAAATATCGATCATTGCATGAGGGGTGTGACGATGGGCCCCTGCGGCGGAGACACTCTTTCTGAGATGCATGCTTTGTTCATTAGCCCTTAAAAATAGCTAATTTTAGCTATAAATAATACAAAACAAGTATCAACGAACTAAAGCAAGAGATAAGATTAAATCCTATAAATAAAGCAATTGCATTTATAGCAAAAATAGTGATGGAGATAAGCGATTTTATACATTACCTAAAAAAAACAATTTTCCTGTTATTAAACAAAAAATAAACAAAAGTTTTTTAAGAAAGCAAAATAGGAGTTAAATAGGAAAATAAAGTCAATAAGAAGTTTATTAGGTTATTAGCTTACTTTGTATATTTCTAATATATGGCCAAATTTATTTCGCTCTAAAAGAGTTTTTAATATAACAAAACTAAAAAAACAAAGAAAATATTGTTTAAAAAAATAGTTTTTAGATATACTAAAAGCCAAATTGTTCGCTCAGTTAGCTAAATTGCCACCACTAGTTTCTTCGCTGGCATTTGTCATTGAATTTATAAATACCAAAAAAAAAAAACGTATTTTTAAACAGCAACAATTTGGGGCGAAAAAAACCGCCTTCAAGGTCCAGCCCAGCGCGATTTTGTATCGCTTTGCGCGCGTTTTTCACGCTACACGTATTGTTGAGCGCCTGTTGCTCCTTAGATCGCTATAATTCTAACCGATTTCTGAATCTCTTCTGCGCTTCTGTTTGCAGCACCTTCAGCAACGGGGCAAGCGATCAGAGTTTGCAGCCGGAGCGGAGAGCACGTTTAAATACGGCGCCGGGGATGCGGGCGGGCTCCAATTCGAGCATTGCCATGGGAGGCGGTCTGAAACGCACCTATGTTCTGAGTGGATCGAGCGTTAGCCACATCACCGACGACAGCAGCACGGAGAGTCTGACTCCGGCTGGCAACTATGCGGGCAGTTTCCGGAACAGCCTGAACAAGTCAGTACAGATCAGCGATAGCCGGCGAGGTACCGCCGGCCAGGCATTGGGTCTTGGCCAAGGACGCGACGAGCGGATGGTGCTGGTGTCGCGCAAGATCCCGTTCTTCATATTCTCGTCCCTGCCCTATTACAAGGGCAAGAATGGAAGGTGAGTGAAGACGTATACATTTAAGATTCCAGCTTGTAAATCATTAAGCAAGAAAATAGATATACCTACCATCATTAAAATACTTAAAAGCCGAATTCGAATCTTTCTTTAATGTGCTATTTTGGGGACTTGTCTTTAGAATCAATAAAATGAAAATAAAATACATTGAAACCTAAAATCTAAATTGTTAGTGAAAATAATAAATAAGTTGTTTAAAAGACGCCTTTTGAAAATAAAGTATTAACTATACACAAATGAAGAAAACATTTTTGGTTAATAAAACTATTTAATCATGCATAACGCGTATATAGGAAAGACGTTTATTAAGTGTACTGCACATCTAAGTACTTAAAAATATTCCCCCTTTTTTCTATTTTAGAGCTGAATTCCGCAAAGAGGATCGACGTCGTCGAAATCCATCAACTTCACGTCCCCTGAGTTCCATTAATGATGCACCCTTTGATCCGTTTGATTTGTTGGGCATACAGAAGGCCGAAAGTGGTCAGGTAAGTCTACAAGTTTAAATAATGTAAAATTTAACCCAATAATGAAAAACACATTTTCTACATAGGATATATCATATGGTCATCTGCTGATACCGTCACGTCAGTACGAAAAGGAACGCAAAAAGCATGGCAATGCGTCGGCGAATCCTTCCCTCTTCGAGAATCAAATGGAGATCACGGGCACAGCGGCGCTCAAGAATCATGGCATTGCGAGGTTGGTGCCGGATTCCAGACTGCTACCCAATTTGGATCTTCTTTCGTATCATTTTTGTTAAACACATTCAATCAGCTCCATTTTGTCATGCCCATGATCCATTCGTAACATCCATTAAGAGTCATTATGCATGGTTAGCCATACCGAACGATTACTTTATTAAGCCCTTTGTCTGAGCGAAATGAAATCAACCAAGAATATAAAATCATCTTTAACAAAAAGATTTCACCACAACTTACAATTTACAATTCCGAGTCCGATTTCTGTTTACATAAAGCTTCTTTGTTAACTTCTCATATTACTTTGTAACTGAAGACTCTGACTTTAGCTCGTGCTGACAACCACTACAAAGCTGACCTAGCAAGACTTGTACATCTGACTCATGAAGAGTTGAGCGTGATGTTACCCAACCAATAATTATAAATTAACTAAAACTCAGCACAAATTCTGTTTTTATATAATTCAAAAATCGTAAGATACCATTTATTGCTTGATAGGCTTGAATAAGCATTTATAGACTTTGTTTTGGTTCGGTAATAGTTGACCCAAAAAAAAAAAACAAAAAACAAACTTGATACATTATGTGGCATTAACTTTTGCTAATTCATTTAACGCTTTGCACTACTTCGTTTCAGCACAAAAACCATAACCAAACGTCAAGGCAAATGGTAAATTTTGAAAACAGCTAATATGACAACAAATTTACAGGCAACCCTGCTATGGGACAAGTCAAACCTATCTATTTCATAGCCTGGTTGACTGCCAAAAGCTTTTAGACCACTAACCAATTTCACCTCCCCCACGTACACACGCCCAGCCACCCACTCTCACACACATCCAACGAACAAAGCTTCAACTAACCCAATCCTGCCTTCTCTCACGCTTTGCCTTAAGATGTATCTGCATTTTGGGGGATATTAAAATGGTGTCATTCAATTCGCAGGTGTTTCACGTATGAGAATAATAACCGCAACAGTGCGACAAGTCCGACCCCGGATTTAAAGTTGGATATGGATATAGAGAGCGTAATTCTGGGCGGAGATTCTACTCGTGTAAGTTTTTTGTTCTTCGTTTGCTAGAGGGGAATTTAATCATAATAATTAATAATTATTAATTACAGAACCAACAGTACTCGGCGAGCATCTTGGACGACCCGGAATTGATTGCCGGAAAGCATCGGACTCTTCTGACCTTTACCTCCTACATGACCTCGGTCATTGACTATGTGCGTCCGTCAGATCTGAAGAAGGAGCTTAACGACAAGTTCCGCGAGAAGTTCCCCACCATCCAGCTCACGTTGAGCAAGCTGAGGAGGTAAGCTGCATGATCTGAAGAACAAGGATTTTACTTTTAAAAGAATTTGTGCAATCTTGATTTAAATTACAAAAATGTTCTGTATGTATTCATAATGATAATGCTCAAATAACTGAAATAACTATATTCGTAGTGAAAGCAATGTCATTACTCAAATAACTATATTGGTAATGAAAGCAATATCATTACAAATATAGTTATTGAAGTTATTTGAGTCGTGGTTAAGATTATACAAAGATTATACGGTGCTCAATATATTTTAAAATGAAATATGGAATTTTGGCTATTAAGTCACATAATTGTAATCAAACTTGTACCAAAATCCATTCTTTAATTTTTAGATACCCTTAATGAAGCTTTATTAATTTGTTTATTCTTCCCCAACAGCATTAAGCGAGAGATGCGCAGGATCAACAAACTAGACTCGCGTATCGATTTGGTGACCATTTCGCAGGCGTACGTTTACTTCGAGAAGCTTATCCTGGCCAATCTGATCAACAAGAGCAACCGCAAGCTGTGCGCCGGCGCCTGTCTGCTGCTCAGCGCCAAGATGAACGACGTGAAGGGCGACGCCCTCAAGAGCCTGATCGAGAAGACGGAGAGCGTGTTCCGGCTGAATCGCAAGGAGCTGATCTCGTCGGAGTTCGCTGTTCTGGTGGCGCTGGAATTCAGTCTGCATGTGAATCGACACGAAGTCGTGCCGCACTATCAGCGGCTGCTCTACGAGTCCTAGGACTGGCCCAAGCGCTGCGCCGAGAAGAGTTTCCTGGCGGCAGCGCAGGCGGTTCAGCAGCTGTGCCGCAAGGGCAGTCGCAAGTAGGCGTTCGTACTTATAGCATACTTTCGGGTGTCGGGTTTTCAACGATCATTATAATATTGCCTAGGCTTAGGGCGTAGCTACTTAAGTTTTGCTAAAAAAAAAAAAAGGTCACAAAAGAATAGACAAAACAAAGGAATGGAATGGAAAAACAAAAAAAAAAGTAACATATACGAGTGTCTCCAAAACATCCCCGTTTTCCCTGATTTTTAGACTTATAAGTGTTTATGTTTACATATATTTTCTTGGGTTTCTGTTATAGACATTTCAAAAATGAATAAACTAAAGTTAACCAAACGAACCTTATTTATGCATTTGATAAGTCAAGCGCTTATCAACATTTATGGCGGCCGCTACTGTAGTTGTAATGTTAATTTTATTCAAATTTCCAGCGCCGACGATCTCTGCCTATTGCCGTTTGCTGTTGGCCGCATGACCAAAGCTAGCTAATCCGCCCCGACATGCTCACAGATCCCACGAGCTGGCCCCTACATCCCACACCCTTAATACAAGCCGATTGGAAACGAATCGCTTTGCAGGGGTTTGATTGCCCATCAATCAGAAATCAATAAATAACTGACGATCGGTTATTTGCCGGCGCATCAGGCGCTCAGCGACCGGCAACAGGTGGCCGAAAAGAGTTCTCTACGAACAAATATGACTGGCGATAACCCAAAAATACGGCCAACTCACACGTGCTGGCATAGGGGATCGGATCTGCGGGGGGGGAAAAACGTGCCTGCACATTGCCTTTTGTTCAATATGTTTTTGTTTTTGGAGTCTCTGTTAACTCTTTTGTGATAAGCCATAGTGTTTTTGTAGCTCAGTGCTTTTCGGGCGGCCAGCAAATGGGAACAGGTTGCTGGTTCATGTAATGCGATGCAATCGCATTTAGCGTTTTGCCTTATCAGCAGTATTATATTCCATGTGGTACTTGGCCCAGGGCGGTGGGTAACTATGACCATGAAACACACTCAGTGTATGTTTAAACTTTAAACGCATTATGCCCCCAAAATTATTCTTCGATTTAAGTGACTTTAAATATTTTAGCTTTTATTGATTTGTAATTTTAAATAAATCTAATTTTAAAACTTTTTTTTCTTAATGACTAGTGGCTTTTGATTCTTTTTTCAAGAAATTGAACAAGTTTAAAATATAGAGTTATTTTTTTAATAAAAAAAGGTATATATTTAAATCCAAAGTTGCTAAAAAATTAATGATAGTTTTCCAATGTTCCTTTCAAATATATTTCCTTATCCATATAGTTGGTATTAGTATTATATAATTGAAGTATGTATGTTGAGGTGTATATCTAAAAACTATTAAATCGAAACCTTTTTTCATGCTTTAGATTTCAATTAATATAAATTATTTATTTGTTATTAAATTTATGGATTTATTTAAATAAAAGTAAGGATAAACATTATAACATTTTTTATATTCGTATAGAATATGAAATTTTATTAGATTCCAACGTCAGTGAGTCGGCAGCTTAAATTAGAAAATACCATTAAAAAGAAATCACCGAATGCGAAACATTTAATAAAAGCAAATTGGTCGGTCAGCTTAAAAACTCATTAGCGTGATTGTGAGTTCGCAGCAAAAGACAGAATCGCAAACAGAGAATGACATGCACATATATGGGAATCCCTCCTGTCCCTGAATATAACAACCCATCTGCTTCGCTCGCTTGCCACATGTAGCTGCATAATGAAGGCGCTCAAAACTAATTAACGCGAAAGCTGAGGCGGAACAGAAGGCCTCAGCCACTCTCCCCCCGGATGACTCCCCCAAAAGAGCCCCACCCACCCACTCTACACTCTACAGTGCTATTTTCACATTCTCCCTTTTCGGCCAGCGCATGCTGCTCGATGGGTCTGTTCGCCTGACATTCAAGTCTGCCGCTTGTCTGGGCCACTGGTGGGGTGAGGTGGGTGTGAGGGGTGGGTGGCTCAACCCACCTCCCCCACAGCCAACGACAACAGAGCCAGTTTATTACTCATTAGCACGCACAACTGTCCAACTGCGGAAGCCAGCAGCAAAAAGCAAGCGGGCCAAACAAGAGCGACAGAAACTTTGGCACCAGCTTTAGCTCATTTATTAAGAACAAACATACACCGAGGAAAACAAGGCAAATTAAGTTTGTTTTAATACCAACACACTTTTTTTTTATTGCATCTTTAATTGTAAAGTAAGACACTACCTACAATTAACAAACAATTTTTATACGAAAAACAGGAAAAAATTATGTATATCAAAAACAATAAGAGGAAGAAATAAAAAAATTGCCAACACATTAAATATCTTTATTACGTAGGATTTGTTAATTGTTTTTGTCACGCGATCGTCACCACTTATAAAGGCATTTGTAGAAAAGAAAAAAATAAAATATTGTGATAAGCAACTTTATGTAGTAGTTAAAAAAGGA
This sequence comes from Drosophila elegans, assembly GCF_018152505.1. Classification (NCBI taxonomy): domain Eukaryota; kingdom Metazoa; phylum Arthropoda; class Insecta; order Diptera; family Drosophilidae; genus Drosophila; species Drosophila elegans. The sequence goes on along the minus strand of NW_024545903.1, from coordinate 2,485,162 downwards.
TCTGATGTAGAAAATTGCTTAACAAATAAAGTTGAGAAAAAATCGTTTTGACTGATTAACAGTTTAGTTCAACGACAATGTAATTAATGCAATTAACAAATGAGCTAATATTCGCACAGTGTAGACACACACACACACAGGCACGCACGCCTAATGAAACGTAACTTTTTCATTAAAGTTTCGCTTTCATTTATTAGACTTAGGTCTGGACCCCGACGCCCCCTTTCGCCACTGGTCCAACGCCACCCCTTGCCGATCTGGGCCCTTATCTTTTGTGGCTTTGCAGGGTTCGTTAACAGTTGTTAGTTAGTTGCGTTAAGTTTGCCATCCACGTTCACCGATTGGAAAGTTCTTTCTGCTTTTCCGGCACCAACTGAACCATCCCGTCCACGTAAGGCTTCCGACGACCCCCAGAATTGAACTGAGGGACTGGCTAAGCGACCAATATTCCATTTGCTGCTGCTGCTGTTGCCGTTGCTGCTGCTGCTGCTGTGTTTCTTTCGCCGCTGCTGCTGCTACCGCTGCCGCTGCCGCTGCTGCTGCTGCTGCTGCTGCTGCCTTCCGCCTGTCGACTGTCTGTGGTTTTCTGTGCGCCTGCTACTATGCGCCGAGTTAATTGGTTTGCAAACAAATTAACCAACGTGGGTGTGTACGTTTCCTAATTAGCAGCTTTTGTAATTAAATATGCCCGCAGCCATTCAGACCGAACTGTTAGGAGATGGGGTGGTTGGAGGGGGCGGTTTTGGCCTATAACTATGCGTATGTGTGGGCACAATGGTATAACGGTTCATGAGACGCACAGTGGCGCCTCGAAAGGGGCTAATAAAGGCGAATAATGCAATAGCCCCCTTTTCAGCACGCCCCTGTCCGAGTGGCAGGAAGGGGAAGCAGCCGGAATGGGCGCTTTCGGGGGATGTTCGGGGGCTGACAACGCTCTGACGTCCCAAATGAAAATGCATTTTAATTAGGGGTTTTTGTTGGGTTTTTGTTTCGAGTTGTTGTTGCCGCTGCTCGACTGCTTGTGGTTTCATTCATTAGTTGAATGGAGCCAGAGCAGCTCGATAGGGTTGTCGAGCATGCGAAAAGGGATTTCCAAGACAGCCAATTAAAGCTCGTTTTATTATAATATATATAAAAATATTTTTTTTGTCACTAAGGATACACTTTTGGGAACAAGGTAGGTACCCTGAAAGTATTATATGTTTTATTTTTTTTATTTGGTCACATCTAATCATATATTTGGGGATATTTGATAGTTTCTTGTCTTTGTTTTTTATATAAATTTTATTTTTTTTAATTTTTATTATAGCTAACCTAACATACATTTTTTTTAACATTTCAAATTATAAAAAAATGTTGTATGGTAGATTCTTTAATAGGAAATATAATTTTTGAGAAGAAAACTAAATTCGCTTTTAGATAACTTTTTATTTACGCTTTATGAAAATTAAATGCTTGCAAAAATATTTTTAAGCAAGAAAAAATAAAATTTTTTTATCCATTTTTAGACTGGAACAAAAGCAAAATTATTGTATATCAATAATTTAATTTAAAAATATTTAATATTATTTCCAATTTCAAGATGATAATTTGTATTTCCTCAAACGAAGGCTCGACAACCCTGACGACGATAAGCAATCCAAATGGGACATTGAAAAAAGGGGAAAAAAAACCGAGCCTGGTCAGTGAGCGAGGAGGTGGGCCTGCAGAGCGAGGAAGGGGACTTTTGGGGGGTTTTTTTGGGGGGTTAGTGTTTTTTTGGGTCTTTAATTGGATGCATATAGCGCCCACAAGTTTTGCGCTATTCATTATAAACGGTGTTGTTGTAGTTGCTGTCGTTGTTGTTCAATTGAATCGGAGCCGGAGCCGGGAAGCACGGCAGCAGGAGAAAAAAAAGGGTCCAATTAAAAAGCCACAACAATTAACGAGCCAAGTGAGTTAACTTGGCATAAGTGGAATTTTAATTGGCAACACGAGAGCGAGATGGCCAACAAGGCAGGAGCCGAGTGACTTGCCGAGTGCCGATAAGTGTCGAGGCAATGGGAGTGGATGTGGCAGTGGTAGTGGGAGTGGGAGCGGGAGTGAGATGGCAGAGGGCGAGCGAAAGAGAAGGCAAGCTCGTTATGGGTCTCCACAGTCCCGGAGTAGTTAAGTAAATGAGCATTTTGTTCCACTAATGAACACTAATGAATATGCCAGAGACAGCACTTGGATTAAGCCCGAATGGCAGACTGAGTGTGTGCAAGTGTGTGCGAGTGTGTGTGTGTGTGTGTGTGTGTGTGTGAGTGTGTGTGTGGGTACGGGGCCTTTTGTTGGTTCGGGGTTTTGTGTTGTTAATTAATAAACACGAAGCCCGGGGGACCATAGTGTATGTGTGTGTCTGGGTGTGCGCCCAGTTTTCAAGGGGTTAAAATAAGCAATTAGTTGGATTTTCGACTAGGCGCTCAGCAAATGTGCAGACGTCGAGGCCACAAACAGAGGAGGCCATTCTGCTCTTCCATGCCAGCCGAAATGAGAAAGTTTCAAACTGTTGCCGCCGCTGCCGCTGCTGCTGCTGCTGCTGCTGCTGCTGCTGCTGCTTCTTCTAACGAGGCAGCGGCACAGGAGTTGGCCAGCCCGCAGAAAATGTTGGCAGATGGCGGAGGGACCTGAATGGAGGTGGAGGTGGAGGTGTAGTGGCAGTGGGGACTCCGGCGGGGGAGTCCAAGTCCAGCCCGCAGGTAAGCCAGCCACGCATCCGACTGAAGTGAGCAGGAGGCGATAGAGGTGCAGCCGCTACAGAGAGAATAAAAGAGGAGAAAGCAAATATTTTTGAAGAAAATAATTTAAGGGATACATCTGAAACTATAAGCTTATCCCTTCAACTTAATTAAACAATACTTTTAAACAGGATTTACATGCTATCTAAAGAAAAAGATGGGTGACTACGATCTTTTTATTGAAACCAGCGAAGATAGAAAAGTGGCATACATATTTTTGTTGACTCTTTAGTAAACATCATTAATATTTGAGCTTTCGCTTTGTTTTGGCTTTTTAAATAAATTGAAGTAAACAGCATTTTTATTTCGAGTTAAGATCATCTGTAGGTAATGGTTTAATGGTCTTGATTCCTTTTTTTTTACCAAAGTCAAATTTAAATGTTTTAAGGAATATTTAATTTATGCAAAAGCATAAATACTTCGGATGTATTCGTGCACAATATACTTGTTTAATTTAAGAAACTCAAATCCTAACCGTTCAACTTTCAATTTTTAAATTTGTATAATACTATTAATTATAGATCACTAAATTACTTAGACTTTCAAAACTGCAAGAAATTGATTTTGCCCTTAAAAAAAACCGCCTAAAAATTTATATTTTTAGAAGAAAATTTAGATATAACTCTAACTAACTCTCTTGTTAATATAAACACAAATGAAAAAACTAAATTAGCGTTTTTCATTGAAACATCAATAACTTAAATTTAATTTTTTTAGTGTAAGGTTTCTCTACGAACTTTTTTACCTATTGTTTGGATCTTAAACCAAATTTAGTCTACAATATATTGAAATATATTTGTCATTGCATACTTTTAGACGATTTAAATATTCATTTAGATTGGGTATTTTAAATTATGTAGGATAAGTAAGTTTCTCATTCAGTAGGCTTTCTCGCTGTGTAACTCTTCTATGCCGGAACAACATCCACCGTTTGTCTGCGCAGAGCTTAATTGGGAAACGCTGATGGGACTAGCAATTAGCATGGACACGAACCCATGCAAAAAATGAATAATGGCCCAAAGCCAGTCATATCTGCGCTTAGCTATGTAAGGTAGGGTCAGGGACCCTTTCTATGTAAGAAAGTCAGTGCTAATAAAGCATTTTAAAATCAAGTAATCAAGACCAATCTAAGCTATAGAAACCTTTCTTCTGTCTTATCTGATCATTTCCTGTATTTGGAAAGTAAATAAATCACCTTTAAAGGCTCATAATAACAAAATGCAAATAAATAAAATGCTAATGAGTGATGCCTTTTAAGGCCACGAACTACTCGCCTTATAAACGGGCAAAAATATCTCAATTATTTTGAACAATTTATCTACAGAAATAGATCGGCAAGCTTCCAAAAATAAATAAGTTATAATAATGCGGCACCGATTTGCACACATTCTAATTGTCGACCACCTCCAGAACACGTCTTATTTGCTGCCGGGTCGAATGAATCACAACAATCTGTTGGCAATCAAGATATACCCTCGTATTTTTACATAAGACACCTATGACAGCTAGGCCACCACCATAACTCTCCGACGCGGCTGGAGCTGCGCTCTGCCATTGAGCTGCCAGACGCGATGACTTTATATGGCCAAGCGCCAAGCGACGCGCCATTGTCTGCCACCGATCGAAAGTGTGAACCTGTGGAGGAGGCGACCTAAAGGTGCACTGAAAAAAATTTTACCTGAAATTAATAATTTGAATATTAAAAAAGAAAAAAAGTTTCAATAGAACTCAAAGTATCCAGAGAGATTGTTCACTATTAGAGCAAATACCATTATTTATAAATATACTTTGGATTTGGGATTTTTAATATTATAGTGATAATTAACATAGAAAACTTTTTGATTTATTTTTTTTTGTATACATTTTTTCCATGTCATTATAGTTCCTATATCTTAAACTTTAAGAATTGATATTTAAGTTCTAAAAACAAAAAACTCCTAACATTTTTAAACTAACTAATCTTTGGAAATTTTTGCCACACATTGCCAAAAAAAAAGTGAAATTAATCGATCTTAGAAAAATTATTTTTCATACCTGATCAGTAATACGATGTGCTCAAAAAACAGCCATTCATGGCAAACCCACTTGCTATTTCTTTAGTAGTTTTAGCTGATGATCTTTTCTCAGTGCCTGAACCCGTTTGAAGCTGTCGGAAGAAACCGCTTTAAGACTCGCGCCCCTGACGTCAGCGATTCAAATATACTCGCAAACAAATCGCGGGGGTTGACTCGACTCTCTGCGGATAATAACAATCATTTACATGACAAGTTTTGCTCTAAAGCGAGGTGAAATCATATTTTAGAATACGACCAGCTCGACAGCTTCTCAATCGTGTTTGCGAACGCGAAGTGAATAGTTCAATATTGCCGGAAGAACATAAGAAAAGCAGAGATGCCGCTGCGCAAGAAAGAGGACTACATACCCATCAAGTGTGAGGGCTGGAACGGAAAGTTCGAGTATCCGGATGGAGCCGTCAACAATGTGTCCAAGATCCGTCGCCAGAACCAGAACGTGACCAATACCAATAACTTCTACGGCTTCAGCACGGAGCCCATTGTCCTGCCCACCGAATGGGACGGAACTTTTGTGAAGAGCGGCGAGACCCGTATCAAACAGGAGCGCAATCGCTCCGATGATCAGGATTACTTCGACTTCGACACGTCCCCCACTGTTCTGCCGCCGACTTGGAGCGGCGAGTTCGTCACCGATCCCACGGATGTCCGCATTAAGCCGGAACGGAACTTCTCCGATGCCAGGGATTATGCGGAGGCCGCTCGCTTCAAGTTGGTCCAGCACTGAGTGAGATTCAATTCGATCTGATTCATTTCGATCTGATTCGATCCTTCCCTTTCAATCAAACTAATCCTGCAAATTTTGTGTTTGTTTTGGTTTCGCATTGTACCCTAACCTAAGCGTTTGTTGTATTTTACTTCTTATGATATTTATTCGTATACTTAATAAATAATAGCAAAAAAAAAAAAAAACAAAAACCGAATTGCTAGAAAGTTCCGTTGTGCAATCGCCTTGGCTCGATCCGCGTGGGCGAATATGTCGATATTCAGTGACCTTTTATGGATAATAATTCGATCGGGTTTGCAAATTCAATTTATATTTATATTATTTGCTGAGAGCAACAACAACGCCGAGGTTGCCTTGTTTGAGGTGTACAAGAAAACAGCGTTGAGATTACAAATCAAACCGATGCATCAGCAGCTGATAATATTTACACCCATTATGATTCAACCTTGTGAACCCCTTCAGGAATTCCAATTGATTAAAAGTGCTAGAGTTATTTGTAAACTTTTAATACAAAAATATTTGCTTTGTTTTTTTAATTACTTACAGTGTTCTTTATTATGTAAACCCCATTTTCTAAGGTAAACAAATTCAAGTCTTCAGAAATATTCCTTCAATTTCGTTTATGTTGAAAAAGAGTACTGTAAAAATCTTATCATATTTACGAACTGACATTTAGTTTTTGTGAATCCCATTTTAAACAAAATTCTATTATTTACCCAACGCTAAAGTTGTTTAGAGCTTTTGCGAATTTAATTATTTTTCAGCCTTCCGCAAATACAAAGCGAAGATAAGAGGATATTCTAAGAAATTCTTGCGATTCGCAAGGCAGCCAAACCTTTTGCAAGCAATGGTTAATTTAAAAATTATATATAAGGCAATAAAGTATATAGAGTGAGATTTCAAAGCTGGCAAAAGTACAATTAATTATGGGGTCGCAGCTGGGGAAGTACAATGATAAGAGTACGCGTAGAATGTCTATATAAACAGAGGTTCGACAATTCATAGCTTCACAGTGAAAATGCAGAGCTTACTACAAGTAGCAATCAGTCTGGCTCTTTTGAGCTTGTCGGCCGGTCAGGCGACGAGCTCCTTCGAATCCATGGACCTCTATTTACTCCAAAACCAGCGGCAGTACGACGCGAAGCTTAAACAGTTGGAAGATGAGATGGCCAACTTTAAGAACCTGTTTGCCTCGCGAATTCAGGCCCTCAATGTCCAGGCGGATTCGATGCAGTTGAAGCTGGAGGAGGCCACCGCTCGCCTGGATCCCATCACTCTGATCGATTCGTGGAGCAAACAGTGCGTTCAGAACTATACCAACACCATCCCAACGATCGCCGTCGCCAGAGCCTCAATCACCAAGTGTGCGGAAAACATTAATGGGGTTTTGAATAACCCCGAGAGTGCTTACAACTCCCTCAATAGTTACTATAAAAATAATTTGAAGAACGGCCTGGCGCAGTGTGTGAAGCTCCATCCAAACGCTCATTTGAATTACACACTCTGTGTGACCAAAGTGGTGAGTAGACTGCTAAAATATTCGTATAACCAACGATTTTAACCAATTTGTATAATTTTAAGATTGGTGATACCAACAAGTACACGGTGACGAGCCAAAACAACTTCAATAACTACCTTAAAAGTTCCGAATGCACAGCCGAAAGTCGCGTCCGTAGTTCCTGGCAGTGCGCCTTTGGACAGGTCTACTCAATAACCTCCACCGTGGAAGTCGCCATGCGACTCGTGGACATGTGCCTTGAAAATCGCGTGGTGTGCGGAGAGCTAGCTCTTAATACGCCATCGTGTCCGAATGTTGCCAACGTAACTTTGGCGGACATCAATCCCCGCAATGCAACCATCTCCAACCCATTTAGGTCTGTGACCAATAGCATGAACTGTCTGACGTTCAGGATCACTGGTTAGATCCGCTACACTATCCTATATCTCAACACAATGTTTAAAGCATAAGAGGTCTTAAACTAGATAAATTTTCTAATGTGTTTGTAACCTTTACTTGTGAATTTGTATCAGTCTATATTAAATTATATTAGTTCAGCAAACAAGACTACTGGTGTTAAATTACTTGCTCGAGTATTATCTCTTATATAAAAATGTATAAACATTGCCAAAAAATTAAAAGAGATATTTTGTAGAAACAAGCAAAAGCAAAATTGAATACATAAAAACAAACAAAAACTTATTATACTTGCTGTTTATATAGCATAAAATAATTCAGTTTGGGGCTTGCCAAAACGACAGCTGAAAAAACATTATCAGTTTGTATACCACAATTGTTTAGAAAGACTATAAAACGAATTTCGATTACCAACTGCTCCACTGTGCTTAAAAATGATTAAGTTGAATGTGATGACTAGTTTTACAGCTTCGTTGTTGGTAGAAGATTAAAATTGAACCCAGATCAAGGCCACATTTCGTAGGGGTCCAGAAATCACATTAAATTTGTTTGATTCTAATTGATGGGATGATTATTATGATCGCAACGACGCTGATGTTCTTTCTCTTTTGGAACAACTTTTTTAACGGGAGCACAGAACCATTCACAGTAGCTCCTATTAACCCACGCAAAATGAGATGACAAACCGGGTTTCAATCTTTTTCAGGTACCCGCACGAACCATTTCTGGAATTTAAAGCCACTCAAAGGGACCGCTTCACCATCCCAAGCCTTAGAATTTATTCCCCGAATTGGGAATCACATAAAACCAGTGATCGTCGCATTGTGTGTTGGTTTTCATTATAGCATTTTCTATTCCCGCATTCCATTATCTGGATGGCAGATGCGTGAGAACAAAGATCGGCACAGGCTAAAGAAAATTTTGGTTTTCTTGACACGGGCTGACCGTGTGAAATATTCAAGATGCTTGGGAAACCTCTGAAAATTTGTAATAGGCTGGCAGAAAATTGTGTATGTGAGCCTGGAAAATGTGCGGAAAATGGGCACGAGCAGGTAGTCAACACATGTCGGTCTTTGGGAAAATGCCTGAGAATTTTGGGTGCGTGATCCTTTGTTTGCTGGAAATTTGGGATGCTTTATGGGAAAATTGTTTTTTGAGATGCAACTTTTTCGACCCGTGTGAACATTTTCAAATATTTTTCTAATTTGTTGAAATTCTGAACAGGGAATCAGGAAAGGAAACAAGGCACTAAAGGAAAAGAAGAATTTTTGGAAAATGCAGCAAGGACCTGTTGCCTAAAAAGCAAAGGATTCAATCCCTAATCCTTATTCTTCTGTCCATTATGTTACCTTTTCTAATTTATTGAAAGACTGAAAGAATCATGAAACAGGCTCTCAGCAATTTTACTAGCTAATGTAGAAGACAGTCTAACAATTCTACCTGCTGGCTGCATTGTAAGGTGCAGCTGAAATCTTTTCAAAGAAACGACCTCCCACATAAAAAAGAACCTTAAAAAACGGTGCCCTATGAATTTGATCTTGCAGCTGGAGCAGCTGTGGGAAAATGCATTCTTCAAATCTGTCCCGATCGTGTGAATTTTCCAAAATAGTTCTCAAAACGGAAAATTCTTCTACCAGGCTAACAGTAAAAATTGTAAGAAGTTCAGTGAGATTTCCCAAAATAGTCTCTACCTGTTGGTTGGGTCTGGAAAAAAATTGGGAAAATGAAGCGGAAAATTCAGCACGGTACAAAACATGTGCCCTTTTCCAGGAAACCTGTTGATTGTAAAGAGGAACCTCCTTTTTTTTGTTAAAAAACGGTCCTTTCAATAACTAAGAGTGCAGCCGCTGCAGCTGTGGGAACGTTTCCATCTGCCCAGGATCCTTTGACCATTTTCCGACCGTGTGAATTTTCCAAACCAGATGTTCCTAATGTAAACATTAGAACCAGGCCAACAGCATAGTTGGTAGCACGAGTCACAAAGTTTTTCCGGATAGATATGCATTTATACCTGCTAAAGGGTCCTGGGAACGAGCAGCTGCACCGAATCCCACGACGATGCCACTTTTCCAGCAACCTGTTGCATAGAAAAAGAACACAAATACATGTTGGGTACCGTTCTTATGCAGCCAGCGCAGATGTGGGAAAATTCATTAGCCGGTCGTGTGAAAATTACAGCTCAATTAACGAAAATCAATACTCCAATACCAGGCGAACATCGTAAGCAGCAGCTCACTCTAAATAGTTTTCCCAAATGGATGTTTTCCGATCTCGAGTCCTGGGAAAATGCAGATGGCTGCGAGCACACGATAATGTTGAACTGAAACTGAAACATGTTGCATGGGAATAAGACAAAAAAACATCTGCGATCGTGTGAAAACTACAGCTTCATCGAGTAAAATCGATTTTCATGCAACAGGCGAGCATCATAAACAGCGGCACACTTAAAATAATTTTCCGAAAGGAATGTTACCTGCTTTCGAGTCCTGGGAAAATGCAGTTGGCTAAGGGCACACGATATTACTCTCCTGCAACCTGTTGCATGGGAAAATAAATTGAAAGGATTTTTTATTTCCTATACAGAGCTGTGGGAAAATTTAAATTGAGTGCCCTTTTTTTTAAAACTTCTCAGGAAGAAGAAAACTTATTTTCCGATCGTGTGAAAATTACAGCTTAATTGAGTAAAATCGAATTTCATCTAACAGGCGCCCATCAAAAACAGCAGCAGTTTCTACATAATTTTCCCAAAGGAATGTTACCTACTTTTGAGTCCTGGGAAAATGCATATACTTCAGCGCACACGATGATTCTCTTTCTGTGACCTGTTGCATGGGAACATCAATTAAATGCATTTTGTATATCCCATACGCACAGGGTAAGTGTGGGAAAAACGACTGCCGATCGTGTGAAAATTAAAACTAATCAAGAAAACTCAACACTCATGTACCAAGCGAACATGAAAAGAGCAGAACACCAAAAATAGTTTTTCAAATGGAATCCTACCTGGTCTCGAGTCCTGGGAAAATTAATTGGAATACGATACAACTTTTTGATTTTTCAAAAGGAACCTTTCTACCTTTTCAAAAAGATTCTATGGGATCGATATCTTCGAGTCGTGCGATAATGCGGTCTGCAATAACGGTATTCATTTGTTCGCTAATCAATTAAGGAACTTTATCTTAATACTTGCGGAAAACCAAAACAAGAACATCACAATTTGTATGGGATCTAAAATAATTTCCTTCCAGTTAATATTTTACACATAACAAATACGTTAAAGTATATTAAATTTAAGTACAATGCAAATATTTGTATAAAATACTAAATATTGTAAAAAACCCGCAAAATAATTCAGTGATAGTTTCCAACCTCAATAAAAAATCTATCAGGATAACAGAAACTTTTCTTAAAGATTCTACCTGAACAAGAAAAACGCTACCAGTTCTTAAAAAAGGACATGGAAGAATTCGTACTACATTTCATGGGAAAGTCAAAGATGAGTAGTCATCGTGGGAAACCACCTCAAGTGGTTGTTTAAACAAACAATTTTCTACTAGGATAACAGCAAAATTAACAAATCTACCTAGATGCAATTAAATCTCAGTACCACAATGCTTAGAAACCAACCGCATCGCATATGCCATCGAAAGATCACCTGCAGGATTACAGAGCCAGCATTATTTTTTTTAGAAAACGTTGACGGGAAATTACCTTTGTTAACACTTCAATTTCCTTGAAAAGGAAACTATGCGTCTTGAGTGTCGAAAGATTTTACCTGAGTAAGAAAAGAGCAACAAGTATTAAAAAAGGTCATGGGAAAATTAACTACAAATTCCCTACCTCGTGGGAAAGATCCACAAGTGGTGGTTGAAACTTTGAATTTTCTAACAGGATCACAGAAAAACCGCCAAGTGCCCTGACACGCTTTCCAATCGTTAACATTGAATCCAAGTACATGGCATATGCCATTGAATAGTCACCTGCAGGATATCGGAAGCAGGATAATATCTTTTGGGAACGCTTGTTAACAACCGGAAATGACCTTTGTTACCACGTGAAAATAGAGTCCTCCTCATAACATAAAAAAAATTAAGAAGAGATTTTGGGAAATCCTTAAAAAGCACGTTCTATAGAGGAAAGATTTTCATGGGAAGATTGGATGTTGTGGGAAGCAGCTTCGAATAATGTTTAAACTGGGAATTATCTAACAGAAAATCAGAAATGCTGGGAAGTACCCCAAAACGTTTCCCAGTCCTTATTTCAAATTAACGTATCCATATCGCATGTGCCACCAAAAGAACACCTGCAGGATTACGGATGCAGCATAGATTCCTTCGGAAACGGAAATACACAACAGGAAGTGTCTTTTGTTACCACTTGAAAATACATTTCCTTTGGACAGGAAATCGATTCCTAATCAACCGTTTGTGTTTCCTGTCTCAGCTTCCGTTTCTTAAAAAAATAAACATCGTTTTTTTACAACGGTTTTTTGGGACTGTTTTTTTGTGTTTACTTTTTCCAGGAACTCCACATGCCACATGCCACATACTGAGATTTTTTGGGCTAGGCGTGAGAACGAATTTGGCTTAATTGGACAGATTCTACTAGGCACTCAGCATCCTTAAGGCAATAAACCGATTTCAACATTCCGTCGGTCACATGATACACGAAACCTTATGATATCTTTGATCTTTTTATGGATTCCTTTGATCTTTTTATGGATTCCTTTGAACTTTATTATGTTCTCAAGTCCCTGAAGGCGTGAGAATGCGGTCTATATATGGAACACTAATTAGTTTTTGGTATCAGGCAAGCAGCGCCAACAGTTGGGTAAGATACTTCCAGAGAGTCCTTATTATTCCAATGGATTTTATATGCAAATTGGATTAATCCGACTTCGCTTCAATTAAAATAGCTAACAGGCACACAGTTTGTCCAACAAGCAGCTCTCACCTTTCCAGGATTACCTGGCTTCCTACCTGTGAGGTGTATAATAAGATGGTGCCAAACTACCACCAAACTATTGAGTTACAAGGAGGTCTTCTCTTTCCAGTCCTAAGACGTTTGCAACCCTCGTGATTCGGGCTATCTTCAAAATATGTCTTGGCCTTACCAGGAAAACAGCAATCACAGGAGTAGAGAAGATTACCCAACTTATACTTCTTACAGATGAGGGTTGGTTTCTGGTCATAAGAAAATAAAATGTCGTGCAACTTAAGATTTCCATTAGGGAAACAGCAGATTCATAAGTTTCTATAAAAACATCTTTAGGTTCCTTAAAATCCCAAGAGGGTTGAAAGTGTCACCTCTTATAAGCGGCTTTCAGCAAAACCAAGACCATAATTTGTAGAAAAAAACTTACAAATATCTCGATCCAAAGATCTTCAAGCTACAGATCTCACAACTAATGTGGGCGTAATCCTTTTGTGGCAGGTAAAATTCCTTGCCTCGAGCGTGAGAATTTCAATCAAATTTTGTTGATCTTGCAACAGGCGATCAGCAAAGAGAGGCAGCATCCCAGCCTTTTCCCATCTTTCGAATTTCTGTTTTTACGCACAGAGCGTGTGAACGAAGAGCCACAAAAAACAAGAAAGAACGTTGTAGTGGAGTGTCTCGACTATCAGGTACCCCTTAATCAATGTCCTTATAGCAAGAAAGGTTACACGACTTAAAGGTTTTTCAAAATTGGGAAAAAACAAACAAAATTAAAAATATATTATAATAGCTTTGTAAAGTGCAAGAATGTTTGTGTTAAAAAATTATGAATCCTTCCATAAAACAAAAATTTCATTAAAAAAGGCATAATAATTTAATATAAACCAGCTTAGAGTTTGTGGATTAAAGTTTATAGGGCAGTTTAAGGGCATTTTGCTAGACTTTCCAGAAAATCCAAAGCAAAAAATATAAAACAAAAACCTTTTCTTATTTACATAATTAATAAAAAAAAAAAAATCAACGCCAAATTTTAATCAATTTGCCGTTATTGCCGTTGCTATTGACCTTTGCAATGGGAATTTTTATTATCTGACAGGAATAATTATAGGATCTTCTTGGATCTGCTTGCGCAAAACCAATACACCGCAGTACCTTAAAAGTACTGGGTATGTCATGAAAGCGAAAACCCAAAAAACCAACAAAAACGAGAGTCGAGGATCGCGTGGGAATAAACTGGAAAGGAATGTAACGTATTTTTTCCCACAGCTCCTGCAGATAGGGCATCTCGCTTGGGTCCTCTCGCTCACTTAAATTATATGCATAGGCTTAAATTAGTTGTTAATTGTTTTTCCTGCCACTCTCACTCGCCCTTTTTCGTTTTGGCATGTGCTCGCGTGAGAACTCCGAATCGAAACATTGGAAAAGGGACCAGGAGAGCAGAAAAATTGGATGACTGCATCCACTTTCCTGACATTTGTGGCCACTTCTCTCTCCTTCGCTTATGGAGTGGTTGTTGTTGTTGGTCTTAACGAGATCCTCGATCGTTACGTTAAACGGATGTGGACTCTGTGGAATTTGTTTTTTTTTTTTTTTCGGTGTGTGTTTGCTGAGGGCTTTAACGTTTACGTTTGTCTGCTGGTCGCGGTTCGCTGTGTCAACATCGTGTGGGAAATTCTTGGCCATTATCCGTTACAAGAATATATGCTCACCGCGAACGCCGAATGAGCGTGAGAACTTTTTATGCTCAAGCGAAGATGTCGACCAGGAAAACAGAAAGTTAGTAAAAGGCGGTGTTGAAACTGTGTTAAGATACGTGTAGGGCAAATTTGTGCCTGAGTCTCGATGGGAAACTTACTTCATACACTCAAAACTATATTCTTATTGGAATATTACAAGTAAATAAGATATACACATGTGATGACCGTTTAATAAAGTTTCGAAAAGACTTTGGATCCATTACAAAAGAGAGCTTAGAATTTAAGCGTTCGACAAAAGGCTCTTTTTAAATCATTTTTATACTCTTGCAGACGGTTTTGTAACTTTATGTAAAAGTTTGCAAGCTTACAAAATAAAAACTTTTTGAATTTTAAAAATCGGCTAAACTTTTTACTGTGTATCTCAATTTAACAAAAATATATATATATTAATATTTAAAGTTTTTATGTATCTAAAAAAAAGACATTTTGTTTTGGGAAAACTTGTATCGATTTAAAATTTGTAATTTTAATAAGTAAAATCTTCAAAATAAGACAGCAAAACATTGAAAATTGTAATCCAAAATTGAATCATTCACAAACATTTTATGCTTTAGTTGTTACAACTCTATGTTTAGTTATAAAAATAAAATATTATTTATACATACTAAGCTTTTAAATGTAAAGATTCTTTTTTTAACATCTTTTAAAATCTCCGGCACTGGACCCTGGTATCGAATGCCCGAAAAGAAGGAAACTCCAATTAGACCGCATCATTAAGTAATACAATTACGCGCAAGACCTTCAATCATTTCCCCCCTTTCCACCACAAAATCAAATTCAACTTCAACCACCAAAAATAAGGAAACGAAAAAAAGGCTAAAGAAGCATTCGTTTCGGAACATCTTGTCGTCGTTCCCCAAACTCTGTGTGCCTGTTCCGGCCCAAGACATTTACAAGCATCAAATTACAGACAAAAGCGGTTCAAGAAAGTGTGGCACGTGCCACACACTTCATGTTGCAACCCCGAAGAAAGGCCCAGAAACTCAACCAGTTGCTTGCTGGGTTGGGCTGCGTTCCTGTCCCTTTGACAGCCAATTAGCGATCATCAGCCAAGATTATCAAGTGGAAAATTATAGGGTCTCAAATTGCCCAAGGCGAAAGACACGCCCCCCCGGACACACACTCTATATGGATCGAGATCGACGTGAAAGACGATCGTGTGATGTGTGGTAAATATGTTTAAGCGACTTAATGAACCCTGATGTTTGTCACGATAATTTCATGTTTTTGAATAGGCTCACAGCGAAGTCAGCAGGCGGGGCATCGAGAGGCTCTAAGAAGTGCTGGCTGCCAAAGACCCGCATAATGGTCTTCGACACGCATCGAATTACAATAGCCATTATTGGGCCAAGAACCATTGAAGTGCGAAGAGCGGGGAACTTGCTTTCGTTCTCTGCCAGCCTGTTCCAACTTCACGCCGCATTAAAATAAACAGGAAGCTATCGTTCCCAATTATGGGAATTGGCTAATGGGGACCTACGGAAAAGGGGACAACAGCTTTCAGGGATCTTCAACTGCTTGCCAACGCATTCTGCGTACCTGTTCAAAATCAATTAGCAAAACAAACAAAAAACCCATCCATCAAACCTGGCCTTTTGTTGTGTGGACGACTTCCAGGAACCCAACTCCGACTGCCTCGGGGCCACCGCCTGCGGTTTAAAGTGCAATCAAGCCGAACCTCACGATCAGGCCAACAGCATCATCAGCATCCCAGGCTGCTGAGATTGAGGCATAAGGAATAAGGGACCACGACCACTCAGGTACCTGGATAAATCTGCAGATATCTGCAAATAAAAATAAATAGCTAGAAGACCTCTGCTTTGCCGTTCTGTTCGCCCATTCGAATGATACAGATTTAAGCCTTTGGCTCTTTTGTCTGCAAGGGATTTGCGGTGATCATGGGCCCTGGGGGCTCAAGCCACAAGCAGATCGTGAGAAAGTCGGTAAAGGTTAACGAAACGCAAGCATCTTGGGAACCGCAACGCCCATTGTTTGTCTAATCCCAAAGAACATAAATCATAATTTGAAAACTGCCGAAGCATGCATAAAGTGTAGCAAGCGAACAGGTGAACAGCATCGATAGGCAGGTAATCTGGCTCAGACTACAGGTACAGGGCTCAGGCCCGGCAATGTATTAACAACCTCATCAGCAGCAGCAGCAGCATCCCATTATCATCCCATGATTGCCACTGATGCGCATCGATGCATAATTTTCGAACAGGTCCACAGCAAACTCAAGGAGGGCGCTGCCAGGAGGAGAAAAGAGCCCGCGGGCAGCTCCCTTGAGCATCGCTCAATGATGGGAAAAATCACTGAAGCGCACTCGTGTGTATCCAGGGAACAGGTTAACAAGATTGCCAGACTAACGATCGCAGCAGGAGATCTCTGCACCCACAAAATATGAGATTTTACGGGAGGGCTACCTAATTTCGTTTGCGGTTTTCCCACGAAAACTGTCGCTTCTGAATGGAAATCAAGAAGCGTAACCAATATCTTAACGACGAACAGGTTAGCATGGGAGTAAGGCAGATGACGGCGGAAAATCTTTACTACAGCATCTACCTCACAAACACCTGAAACGTTTCCGTATTTCGGCTTGACCTTTGACATCCCATTCGCTTGCCACAATTTTTGTTCGCCTAATCGAATGCTACAATTTAAATTTTTAACTTAAAACCCTTTAATTCAAAGGAAATTATTTTAAAAGCGAACAATGGGTTTTGAAATCATGTCAGTCCCAATAATCAAAACAATAGTTTTTATAATAATCAAAAATAATCAAATGAGAACCAATGATGCATAGCCTTGCGGTTCGAAATGGTCAGGTTAGCATGAAAAAAGGCAGGTGAAAAGGAAAACCTTTTCAAGATTTTATTTAATTTTGGGCACCTCAAAAAAAACCTTTGAAACCCAACATCTTGAATAAGGTAATGTAAAACGAACTTATCATGAATCATCCCACAAAAAATTAATCTATAATATTATTGAAATGCAACTATCAACACAGTTTGTAAATAAAATTCAAGATGATAATCATTGAGGCGTAGTCAAGAACAAATTTCGAACAGGCCAGGTAATCTTTGTTAAATTTTATTTAAGGCACGCATTTACATCAGCTTACAGCTATTGATGTTCACCTATCAATATGCTACAGTTTGTATAATTTTAAACCGTCTTATTAACACGGTTATACAACAACTCAAAGTCAAAAAATAAAACTATAAGGTCACAAAAGTGTAGCAATCGAACAGGGTATAAGATACCATAAGAAGGTATCCTCTTCAGCATCTATTGAACCTTTCGGCCTTTCTCAATTTTTTTTGTTCATTACGGTAAGTAAAAGTGTACAAAGGTCGCAAAAAGCATGAAGATCCTTTTAGCCAATGAAACGTGGCCAGCATAAGACAATGGTTCAGGTAAACATAAATTTATAACAGAGTACATAAAGACGACGAAATTTTGTTAAGAAAAATTACTTGACCTTAAAGTTGCTCCTTAATTTTCCTTTTTTATGGAAAAAATATAGTTTTTGTATAGCTCTCGCTCTCAGCCAACAGAGTCCAGCCATCTTCCTCTATTTCGACCTTGGATCTTGTACTGCGACTGCATGGTTTTAGATAGAATTCACTGGACCATGAACGATGTCAGAAAACCGACTAGGTTAACATCATTTATGATGGAAACTCTTTGAGCAAAATAAGGTGTATGAAAGAAACAGACCAGTCAATTGTTTAGACTCTATCTCTGCAAAGAAACTTCGCCAACAAGAAAAATTCTTTTTCATCATATTAAATCATAGTTAAGTTAAAGAGTTAAAGGTCACAAAAGTGCAGCAATCGAACAGGACCTCAGCGGTGATAGATCAAAAACAGGTAGCTTGTGAAGGTAAAATTCTACCATCCAGCATCTTCAGCATCTTTTGGGCACGACCTTTTTAAACTACCTGTAACATTTTGTTTTCAACAGGGTGGATGAAAATTGCTGAAGAGTATACAGAAGAAAATTGTACTTGAATCGTTACACTCAATCTTAAAAATTTTAACCAATGAAACGTGTCCAAAATCAAAAAATTGTTTTGGATAAAATTAAATAAACAGCATAAATACTTGGAAAACAACGCAAAGAATTTTAGGAACTAAGAATTTTAACATTTTCATCGGATTCTGCACAACCTCACCATTAGGTTTAATAAACTGATAGCCAATGAGGCGAGACCAAGATCATAGACGGTAAAAGGATGGGAACATTTTTATATAAAGAAATTTATTTCGTCTCGCAGAATTTAAATTTCAGGAGAACAATTAGGCTTACATAATTTGAAGGCAGGTTACCGGGAAACTCATTAACCAGCAGCATAATATTTTAATAGTAGAATATGGTATATTTCAGTAAAGAAAACATTGATGAAAACTGTGGCATTTCAATAGGCAATCAGCAAAAGTAGCAGGCTGCTGAGAATCGGAAAACCCGAAATTTTCCTGAATACATTTTCCTCGACACACTTTTAGCTTGAATTCCTGAAAATCGATTATTTATTATATTTCCTTATAACATAACATTATCTAAGAACGAGGCCTTTACTTTGACAATTATTATCCATTTCATTTTCCACATTGTTTTTATAACTTCCACTTTACGAATTATATAGTTGTCTTTAGATGCTGTTATCCTGTTATCCTGTCATCATTTTTGACCCTTTTTGTGAGTCTTTCCAACTATTTTTTTCATTTTTCAACAATTCAAAATTTATATTTTCATTTACATTTTAAAATAAAGATAATCAGATAAATATCAATGAAACGTGACCATGGTTCAAATATCAAACAGGCGACCATAAACTAAGAGCAGCATACATAAGGACTACCTGTATAAGCACTTGAAATCTATTTCCACTCCAAAAGGACCTTCAGAGTTTCACCAACAAAACTTTTGCTTTCCTCAGGGTGAAACCAGATCTCGAAATTGATAATTTCAGCACATTGACTGGCCTGGTTTGATTTTCAATATCCTACACGTTTTTAAAAAGGTTCAGGCACCATCACAGTCTGAAAATACAATGAAAGAGTTAAAGATCGCAAAACTGTAGCACTTAAACAGGATCACAGCATTCAAAAAGGTAAGCCTCGCTTACACTTTTATTTATTTTAAGAGAATTAAGTGGCCTATGTTTAAGGTCACTGATGTGCAGCCAAGTGCATCAAGATACCAGGCTTTCAAAATAGGCAGGACATGTTCACTCAGGCTTAAAAACAAAAGATGAAAATAGCCAAAAACTGGTTCTTAGGTAAAATTACACAGCCTCTCAAAAATCAGTGAAGCAAAACGAACTGGTTCAAAATATCAGGCTAACAAAAATTGGGAAGGTAACGTATCAAACCAAATCAATTAGGTTTCTAAATAAATAGCGAAACCAAAAAGAGTTAAAGGTCACAAAACTAAAGCATTTGAACAAGGTAACAGATTTTATAGAATGCAACCAGTAAAAAGTGTGGGTGCATTGTCCTACCTGCTGATTCCTAAGAATTTTTCATGAAAATCATTGAGTCGTGACCAAACGGATTAGACAATCCGGCCAGCATCAATATTAGATACAAGACTTTGGTGGAAAACTATTTGGATAAGCATTTAAAGGGTCAAAAGGCAATTCTAGGAAAAATCAGTGGAGCGTGACCAAATAGATCAATATAACAGGTTAGCAGAATATCAAACAGCCAAACAACAATTCAAACTTTTTTGAATGTTTTCAAATAGAGATAATCTCATCTAATCCCATTCAGAAGATCACTGAAGCGTGACCATCTCGAACAGGCTGACAAAAGTGATAGTAGGTGGAAATCGTGTTTTGGAAAACTGCATCCAGCATCCGAAACGAAAATGCAACGAACCCAAAAACTCACATGCAATTGTTAAATATAACCTAAGGCCCTGAGAAGTGGGAGAAAATCTTCACATGACACTCGGTTGCATCAGTTGCATCGGATGCAGGTTGCACTGTCTGTTCGCCTGTTCAAAGGTCACACTCGGATGCACATGGAAAACGAAAGATGGCATGTGTGGGGATCACTGTGGGAAAACCTGATGGTGTGGAAGATCCTACACAGATGACAGATCATACCATCACGCGATTTAAAAAACCAGACCATGCAAATGTATAGCAATTCAACAGGCGAACAGAGTAGCGGGGAACCCCACACTTAAGTACACTGACTGCGGTCAGTACAGCATCACATGGACCACGATCAACCCACGCATCCCCGAAAACACATGCCAAACTGTAGCATTTTAATAGGTCAACAGCAAAGGTAGAATGTCACAAGCATAGGGTCATCGCTTCCACAGATTTGGTAGACCTTTTCACACCGCCTAGAAATTCTGTTACCCTATTCGGATTTTCAAAGCCAAAACAAACAAAACCAACAATAAACAAACATAAACATCGTCGGGCTCCATGGGGGTCCACTCTATAAATATGTAATCGTGATTTTGGGGGAAAAACTGTAGCATTTCAATAGGCTAACATAAAAGAAGAATAGTTGTTAGTCTACGAAAAGTCCGAAAATCCCAAAGCAGGTAGCTGGAAATCTAGCTGCGTGTGTGTGCTTACTTTCCCTACGCACTGTGCGCCTAGTGAATTTCAATTAGCCAAACAAACATGTTAAACATTTCCATTTATTTAAACAAAATAGTGAAATGGGAAAGGGCCTGACTGCGTGGGCGTGGCCCGCTGCGATCGTGTCTCTACAACAATAGCCCAAAATCGTGGCGGAACATTTTCCCAGGCAATGCAACGAGGCGTTGAAAATCTAAGAGTTTTGAGTGAACCACCTGCACATTTTCTGTTCGCCTGGTGGAATGTTACACTTGGCTACACTTGTGGTTATTAGATGGGATGCTGCATAATCTTGGCGTGTCGCAACCCTAGGTCAAAAACTTGATTCGCTTCGTCGCATCTACACCCAACCAAAAAAAAAAAATGGAAATGAAAATAGAAATAGAAATCGAAATAGATATAAAAGTGTGGAGAGCGAAACGCGATCGCTAATCGCTGCTGAGATTCGTGGGCGCCTGCTACAATCGTAGACCTTGGCTCCAAAAATTGCGCAACGCTCCGCATGAAGTCCCCAAACGTCTTGAGACGCGAGATTTCTCAGTTTGGGGCTCATCATTCGCTTTCTCAATTTCGCTGCTCACCTATTCGTTTCCAAGACCTTTGACTTTCGATTTTCATTGGCAGACCTGCCCCACGATCTTGAGGAATCGCCCCAATCCAAAATATTGTCACCGCTCACAAAGAAATTAATCATATTTTTTCGAAATTTTACAAAATTTTAGATGTACATTACCAGGGTTACAGAAATGCCGAATAGTATCTTCATATCGTTGCACTCTAACAGATTGTTTACAAAAGATGGTGTGTTTGTCTCGCTTGCTCTGGAGAATAAGTGGAAAGGGCAAAGGGCTTGCCTATTCACTCTCTTTGCTCTTCTTCATTTCTTTCCCATTTTCCACTTGAGATTTGAGTGTGGTTATTTTTGGATAACTTCATCACAGCGGAGGCCTCTAAGATGGTATTTGAGCTATCACTAAGTATAGTAACTTTAAGAGCACTATTATTGGAAATCATCCTATAATCCTATAATATAATAATCATCAAAAACAAAACTAGTTAGTATATATAGATCATCTTGTTGTGATGTACATACATCATTGGCTTGCATTTAGTTCAGAACTTAAAGGTCTTCTAAGATATGCAAGATGTTTTTAGTATCCAACATCTTTTCAATCACTGCAATACAAGAAGTTTTTCATTTAGTTCTTAGAAATTATTTTCGATTAAACTTTTAGTTTAGTTTAGTTTTCAGATCTACTTACTATTTCGCCCATCCTTCTTTTATTTGAGTTGATTATCTCAAGTGGAAATTGTCATTATCCAGTGAGGTTCAAACTTTTAATACTTTTTTTCTGCTGGCTTAAAGCTTCAAGAAGCATTGGGCCTCGAGGAGAATCTCGGCAGAGGCGTGCAGCTTCTGTTTCTCCACATCCGTGAGGGGCAGCTCGAACACATGACTAATGCCACCCGCTTGGACCAGACAGGGTAGGGATAGCACAACGTTGTCCTTGATGTCATTGATGCCCCGCATGTCGGTGCCCACGGAGGCGATCTTGCCCCTGCCGCCGCACATCGCCTCCACGATGTCCGTGCAGGTGGTGGCAATGGCCCAGTTGGTGTAACCCTTGACCTTGCCCACGAACAGACCGCCTGAGGCGACCTGCCCGTTGATCTCGAACCAATTCTCCGGATCTTCGCCGCAGGCCAAATCCTTGACCACGTCCTTCAGCCGTATGCCGCCGATGGAGACGGTAGACCAAGCGGGCACCCCACTGTTGCCATGCTCCCCGATCACGAAGCCCTGGACTTGAGACGCCGGCAACCGAAGTCGTCCGGCGATGGCATTGCGGAACCGCATCGAGTCCAGATGACAGCCGGTGGTGAAGCACCGATGTTTGGGCAATTTTCCAATCCGCTGCACTGCGTAGGTCATCACATCGGCGGGATTCGAGATGACTATGAAGGTGGCCTTGGGACTGAGTTCCACCAGCTTCGGCACCGCCTCCTTGAGTATCTCCACGGTCTTGGACATGGCTGTCATGCGAGAGCGATCCTTTCCGGCTGGTCGGGCCCCAGCCGTAATGATAACCAAATCGGAATCCTTGGAGTGAGAGCCATCGCCACAGGGCACAATCCGTGGATCGCCCAGAAAGGCGGCGCCATGCTGGAAGTCCAGAGCCTCCGCTTTGGCCAGCTCGTAGTTGACGTCCAGGATGACGAGGTATTTGGTGAGATTGCGGAGCAGCAGCATGACACTGATCGCCGTACCCACCTGTCCAGCGCCCACCACACTGATCTTGGGGATCTTACCGTGCGTAAACTCCTTCATGGGCTTCATCCTCTTGTTAAAGGCGGAACCTTGAGGTTTGGTGGCGTGCGGCTGGTGCTTACAGCTGGAGGCCATGTAATTTGTCGTATTCAAGCGACTCACCAGCTTAAACATGATTACAAAACCTTAAAATAAGTCGAAGATTTTAAATTTAGAATTTTGTAACTCAAAAGATCGGTGTTTAATTTTTGAGAATTTAAAATGGAATACCCAATCTAAGTATTCTTGATGAAATATTTTGTTTGCTTGCAACTTTATTTCAATTATTTCTTATTTTATAAATAATAAGTATATAAAATAATAAAGATACCTTTAACCTAATGTATTGAACCTAACATTGAACTTTCAAAAAAATCCTAAAAACAGACTATTTAGTTAAAATATAAGTTAATATAATTTTTAAATATATACATAAATCCCTTTATATAAGAAAACATTTAAATGTATAGTAAATATCATATTGTAATTAGTTGATTTAAATAAAATGTTACGCTCACAACGTTTCAACAAAATTTTACATTTATTTAAATTTGTAAAATCTTAAAGCATACTTTTAAGCTAAATTAAAATTAATTTTTTTTTGTCATAATTTAGGAACAACTATAAGACCATTCTTAACACTAATTTGTTAAAAAAGCACCCCTGTTAATGAAGGCGTGTTTTTGGTTACCACTTAAGGTCTCACTGCTTACTGCTCATTGATTTTTCGCATCGATTGAATTCGGTTTATTCTCGTGAAGATATTAATCTCATATTTTTTTCTAGAACCACGTGTTGTCCTATGCACGCTCATTTGCCCATCTTCCAGGGTATCTGAGTGCTATTTTAAAGGACATATATTAATCATATCGACCACCTTACCGAATGCTTTGCTGATATCTCTTGGCTTTGCATTTCATTTTAGTTGTCGAACAATTAGAAAAATGTACATATGTACATATATTTCTTCCATTTATGAAAACCTCGTGTTGTCCTATGCACGCTCAAATGCCATTTTCCAGGGTATCTGAGTGCTATTTTGAAGGACATATATTAATCACATCGACCACCTTACCGAATTCTGTGCTGATTCCTCTCAGCTTTGCAATTCATTTTAGTGGTCGAACAATTATCTAAATTTATTTGCTATAGATGTATATATCTCAATAGAACATCGTGTTGTCCTATGCACGCTCATTTGCCCATTTACCAGGGTAATTGAGTGCTATTTTAATGGACATATGAAAAACCATGGGTCAATCTTACCAAATGCTTTGCTGAATTCTATGCTTGGCGTTTCATTTAAATTGACAGACAAATATGATTTCTTGTAAATTCCGAGCGTTAAAAAAATCATTAAACTGTGGCCGAATTTACAATGGGCTTCAGTTACGCAAGTAACGCCAGAAAAAATTTGGTAGTATTTAATAACGTGTTGGTTTATTAGATCTCTGCGTTTTGAGGTACTTCCACAATTCAAATTAAAAACAAAAGTTATGCCCAAGCTTTACGATCTGCGTAACCATTTTGGAAATGTAATTTAAAATATTTTATATTAATGAAATATTATGTTCAATATATGGTTTTTAAACATAACTAGGGTTATTTTCAGATATATATTGATTTGTTATTTTTATATAAAATAACGAATCTCTGTGCAGTCTTCGGAGGTCCAAAAAAAAAGGTCCAATACTGCTGACAGGATTTCGGCCAAATTAGTAGCAGAAATAAAAATTTTGTTAACTTTATATTGTTGTTAATATTAAAGGTATTTCCTATATGATAACCTACTATTTTTGAAAAATATCAAAAATTTAGAAGATGGCAAACTTCCAAAAAAATAATTTTTTTTTGGGAAAACATTTTTTTAAAAAACTAGTTTAGCTTTATAAGAAATTATAAAAAGCTGAAAATAAAATAATAAAGCAATAAACAATAAAGCAAGCCATTAAAGATGATTGATTTAGAGGGAGTTTATTTTCTTTGAAATGATATTAATACTAGGTACACATTTGGTCTATTTAAGTGCCTGGGACGCCTCGATCAGTCGCTGTAGATCATCGTTCTTGGTCAGCGCATTCTGGACGGCCCTGATAACCTGGGAGTCCATGGCCTGTGTTTGTTCCGGGCTGAGGGCCAGGGTGCTCAGCCGTTTGGCCAGTTCCGCCAGCTTGGGCTGTCGCTCCAGGAAGCGTTCCACGACCTCGGGTGAGATGTTGGCCAACTTGGCGAACTGCTGGATGTGCGGCGGCAGGGTTGAGTACTTGATTTCCGCATCCTCTTGCTGCTTCGGAGTGTTCAGATGTGGATGGGGTGCCCGTGTGGTGCTGGGCACTTGAGTGGTCTTTACGGTGGGCAGTGCAACGGGTCGCAGGGGAATGGGATAGTGATATGGAAGGGGTTGCCTCACCAGGATGGGACGCATCGGTTTCAAGCCCGACGGAGGAGGTACAAAAACGGGCAGAAACGAACGGGCTGGAGGAGCGATGACCGGAGCAGGAGTCGTCGTAGTGGTGACCTGGCCTGACCACAGGTTATACTGCTTCATAAAGTCTCCCACGCGTTGCATTAGGCTTCCTTCCGGGCTGGCCACTACGGCAGTTGACTTTTCCTGGGGCAGCTCATCATAACTAACATTGGCCATGTTGTTATCGTCGTCGTCGTCGTCGTCACCATTGTCTCCATTGTCGTCCTCCTCCTTCTCCTCAGCCACATTCTCCTCCGCCACATTCTCCTCCGCCTGCTCAAAATGTAGAGCGTCCAGATACTGTTTCATCAGGGCTAGACCCTCATCAGTGCCGGTCAGAGTGCGTATATAGTCAATGGTCTCCCTGGCATTATCCGTGCCAATCATCTCGCCCAGCTCCTCAATGCTCGGCAGATCCTTTAGGCCCAGTTTGTTGTGAGCTATGTCCAGCAGATCAGCGGGATAGCCTGGACTTGGAGCCGCAGTAGTGCTCGTCGTCGTCGTCGTGGTTTTGGTTGGCAAGCCAGGCTTGATTAGCTTATAAACTGGCATGTTGTAGTACAAGGCATTCTGAAGCTTGGAGTCCAACCTGGGCGGGAATTTTCTATACGTATCCACTATGACAGCACTATCCTGACCGTAGAAAAGAGGTCTCAACGCGACTTTAGCCTGGATGCACTGTAGCAGGGCAAAGGACCAAAGAAAACGCATTAAAAAGGCAATCATTCCGTTCACTTCAAATGTTTCAGGATAACTAAACCACGATTACTCGAAAACCATTCGTTGTAGACTTTGAACCCGGAACGAAATCTCGTTTTATGGACCCACCATCTGTATGTGTTCCCTGAATTCATGGGATCGTGCTGGTAAACTACCTGCTGGGTCTTAGAAAATCTCTCATTTCCATTGAATTTTCCACCTACGCGACGAGCAGGAATGTGATAACCCTGCGCTACCTGGTTTTCTGTTGACAAAAGAAATGGTTTTTCAAGAGGGTTTCACATTTCGAAGGCGAATGAAAACGGGAAAATCAAAGAGAACAGAAAGAGACCCCGACCCCGATAAGCAGAATTACCAGAGGCTTCAAAAATCCAAAAGAAAATCTCACTAGGTTTCAACAAACTAACACATGTTTTTATTATCGTAATTAAACCTTAAATTGGAACACTCGATGGCAACGCATGTGGTACAAATTGTGGCCATCAAATCCAGTCACAGATCTCTTAGAAACTAGGAGGAATTCTAAATTCGCAAGCGCTGCCCGAAGGATGCATTTTGTAGGATTGTTTTTGTATTTACACAGGGTTTACGTACATGAATTTTGCAGCAGAAAACAAATTGCAAACAACTGAGAGCGACACCATGTAAATGGGATTTTTGGGGGGGAGGGGGGTGTACTGGGAATTTTGCATGCCGCTGGGCAGACGCTTCGCTATCAACACTTGGACACGCCCACCAAGGCGGGACGTATGCAGCGCTCGTGCAGTTTGTAGCCCAGCTTGGTCACCTCCACCACGGTGTTGGCCTCGACGGTCTTGTCCTCCTTCTGGAACAGAGCCTCGTGCTGGTTGGGATCGAACTTCTGGTTGATGGGGTCCAGCGGTTCCAGACCATGCCGTTTGAACACCTGCAGCAGCGAGGCGCGCGTCATGGTGAGGCCCTCGTACAGGTTCTTTAAATCAGCATTGCCGCTAAGCTGAAATGTTAAGGAAATTGAGTAAGGGTATATTTAATAAGTAATTAAACAAGACCTAAATAGTTTTGAGCTTATCCATACTTAATTAAAAAAAGGGATTAAGAAGGAAAACCCGTTCCATTATTATATATTTACCCCTTGAAGAAGTGCGCAAAAGTGAACATAATATAATTCAGCTGTCTTTATAATGGCTTATTTTAATCCATTCGACTCTTTTAAAATAAAATATAAAGATTAATAAAATATTAAATGTTAATGTCTCAATTAAATCATAATCCAGTCTTTTAGAAAATATTAACTTCTTATATAAAGGAAAGATTATTTAAGCTTGACAAATCTTTTTACTAATAACTTTTGTGCAAATCATTACCTAAAACTATTCAAAAATTTGTATGTATGGTCGTTCATATTTAACTTTAACATACGAGCACATTTTCATTCGAATTGAAAAAAAAAAAAAATACATACATATGTAAAATTAAAGAATCTAGATTGTCTAAGTTCAGAAATAAAGACATTGAACCGAAAACGTGATCTACAAAAGCTTGAGAAGGAAAACTATCTGTGAGTAACGAAATTGAATTTATCTAATTGCTTATCTTAACCACAAAGGCCTAACTATTTACAGACTTGCTCATATAGGATTCTCATATAAAGGACCTTAGTTTTGTAATCCCACCTTATCCTTGGGCACCGCCTGCGTGGCATGTCCCAGGGTGTCCGCCACCTCGAGCAGGTCCTTGCAGAAGCTCTGGATACCGAAGATCTTGGCGTCGCTGATCTGTTTGTTAAGTCGGTTGCGCATGTTCTCGCTGTCGGCGAGGGATCGCTTGTACTTGTCCAGGAGCTCAGCATTCTGCTCCTTGGCGGCGGCCAGATCCTTCGTAAGTTTCTCAACTTCTGGCGAGGATGCGGGGGTCTTTTGCTCGGCTGCTCCTGCCGCAGGCGCCGCCTCTTCCGGCTGTTTTTCTGTGCTGTACAAACGCAGGGCGCTGCGGAAGGGTGGAAATGGTAGTGTTACAATTACGTGCGATTGCCGACAAGCGTGCGCCCTCATTACGTCACAGAAAAGAGGAAGCAATACGGGCGGATTTACCTCATATTCTGCGCGGTGACCGATGACCTCAGCTGGACGAGACGCCGGCCGAACATCTGCAGGGGTAATGCTGCCTTGGCTGTCATTGTAGCTCGCTTTTTTTTCGTTAAACTAACTTATTTCCTTAGCTTTTGACTAAGAATCGTCGGCTTTAGAGCTGGAACAAAAATTGGAGCTGTAACCAAAGTCGATGATTTTTTAAAATAATCGATATTTGTTTCATATCGATGTGACAGGAAGTAAGCTATCGATGTTTTCCCCTCACTAACAGAAGAGCGCGAAGCAATGAATTTAAAAACATTTAATTTAATTCTATAATAATAATTTAAAAGAACAACCACTGTCTTTATTTAATTGGCGGTTTTAAGTACACAAATACGAATCACCGTGTGGCGGATGTAGAATGCTTATGTCGAATGAGTTGTATAATACATGTCAAATATGATTTTTATGTAAAAAACTATCTAACTTTTACAGTCTATAAAAAGCGGTTTAAAAATAAAAATGAACCAAACTAACAAAAACTAAAAGTGGCCAAAAAAATGTTGAATATGTATTAATTTCATTCAAATTGTATTAGTACTGCAAAAATAAAATTACGGATTTAATATACATAAAATACAAATTATAGAAATATAACTTAATTTAAAAAAGAAAATAAGACATTAAATATATTTTTATTAGGTATATATTACATATATATTATATATTTGGGAAACCAGATGTAAAATTAAAAAATAAAACTTTCAATATGAACGAATGTAATATGACATGCAAGTCAAAAAATCAAAAAAAAATCTTCAAAATTTGGTAAATGTTTAATTTATAAGTTTAGATTTTAAAGAGTAATATTTACAAAAGGTTTGGTTCTTTCAATTATTATTATTATTATTATAAATATCTTTCTCTTATATACAAAAGTAATAAAAAATTGGTTCAGGAAAAAACCCGGACCTAAGACAAGAAAGGTGTACCAATTAATAACCCGGAAGTTCTCTATTAACATAAAGACTTGACACTTTTCCAAATAACAAATTGTTGGATCCCAGAATGTAGATTAGTTGAATAGCCATGAATTGGATACCCGAAGTCCTTTTCCGAATACTTGCATCTTAAGAATTCACCTTGTTCGTAAAGACTGAATTAATTTAACCACATATTTCTTGCATAAAAAAGAACAACGGAATATTTAAATATATAAATTGTATATCAGCAAAAATGTAAAATCGTGCGATCCGTGTTAATGCAAAAATGGGCCTATTTTCTTGGCGCTACCTTCGGAAATATATTATTAAGAACGCGCCGCCGGCTATTAATCCACGCACAGCTTATAAATCGATCAGCCCCGATCTGCCACGCCCCGGGGCCGTCAAAATATGGACCGCTTGAAAAAGTTGCTCTGGAAATGTAAATATCGGGAGGCTCTTAATAAATTCAAAGTACGAGTGGGGCTGGCTCAGCATCTATTCAACAACTTACCTCTCCACTCGCCCGAGTATTACATATGCGCATGCATTGTATATATTTTGGAAAACGAGGCATGGCCAGTCACTTAGTTGGATCTCGCCACGGGAACAGCGAGGTTGTCGTTGAGTCTTGGCCTTACGGAGCTTACGAAAATGCGCGAGGAGGATTTGCAACTGGCCCGCCAAATGGTGGCCAACAGTTCGGTGTCCAGTTCCTTGGAGGAGGAAAACGAAGGAGCTGCCGGCACATCGCCGGGTAACTCACCCAGACCCTTGAGAAGGGTTCTGGATTTGAGCGAGAGGCGAAAACAATTTAGGTGAGTTGACAGGAATTTTTTTTATTTAGAGAAAATCAACATGTATAGATTTTCAAAGCTACATATATAAATTCCAAAGGATTTGCCATTTCACAAGTGATATTCAGTTTAATAATAATTCGGCTTTGAACACCCTTCAGACAAACCAGATATATTTTTAATGAATTTCACCAAGTGTTTTTTTAGTTTAAATGTAGACATGTTAGTGACATTCATTCCCATTAGATATGTTGGAATACTTTTAATACAATTTTTTATTTTCATATTAAAAATAATATCAAAGATTAATTATTACAATTTCACAAGTGATTCTCCAGCAAAAGTTTGTACTTTGTTTATAAATGGTTCTAAAAATAAACAAACACACTTTTGTTCGTGTTTTAAAAAGCACTTAAAAACACGTACAGATTAGGCTTAAAATAAACGTTGTTTTCACGTGTGCCTGACTAATTTGCATTCCATTGTCGCAAACAATTATGAATGACGAACACTTTTGCAAATGACGTGAGCCATCGGCTGGTTTTTAAAAATTCGCGCAATGAATGAAAATATCGATAAGTATCGATATTGCCATCGACAATGTGACAGCTCTACCTACAAAATTTTTTGCATTAAAAATTCGTTAAATTCCTGTGTTGTGTTCTGCATATAAGGAGCAATCAGAGTGATAGATTCCTGCTGAAGGGGCACATTTGTGGCCCTAATCTTTCCCGGGAAGAAGAGTCGCAACAGATAGATGCCCGCATCGGTGGACAAGAACTCCTCCGATGGCCAGGCGTTTCCCTGCAGCCAAAATGATGCCGCCGCGAATGGGGAGCATCATCTGTTGAATGCCTGTGGATTGGCGGATGGAGCAACTGCATCCACCTCGGCGCCGGGATTGGGCGACGGCCTCATGACCAGCAGCTGGTGGTGGTAAGGTCCCAACAACCTGCCCCTATTTACGTGCATGCCACTTGTGCCTCTTCCCGGATTCCCATCTCTCATGCAACTACAGTGGCGAACACAAAAATAGGGCATCGTTGCTGACAGTATTTAGAAGGATTTAAATAGATAGATAGAAAAATACATTTTTAATGCATTAGCTCGCTGTACATCTCCCCCTCCTAGAACTTATCTTAAAACTTAGACACAGTGACAAGAGATTCAAGAGAATTCACTATATTGACAAACAAAACTAAATCAATTTCATTTGTTCTTTTAATTAATTTAAATTAGGTCTTTTTTAAACCTTTTGTTATAGGCATTAACGGAATTTTTTAAATTTATTTATTATTTTGAAATCATACAAATCAAGGAAATAATGGTAACTTATACAAATTTGAGCAATACTTATTGTTTGCAACTCAAAATCTGTAAAAGTTTTAATGGATTGTTTATTTCAATATCCCGTCTAAATACAATTTAGAAATTTTTATTAGATTGTTAGATTATAAGGTTTTGAAATACTGTTTAAAAACATTTAAACATGATAAACTAGAAGTGAGTCTTAAATTTAGAAATCCCATAGGTTTTTTTTAGCTTAAAACCTTTTATTAGGTTACCGTTTTTAAGAGAAAACGGGCATAAGAGTCCTGCCCAGTACAGATATATAACTTGCTATTAATAGGGAGATCAATTTTAATAAAATTCATAAATACAATGTTTTTACCATGACTGTAGCTGCTCATAAACGTTTTACGTATTTTCTTATCTAAGTTGAATGTACCATCTTGAACCCATCCGCTCCTCCAAATGCTTTTGCTGATTCAATTTAAGCGAACGAAATTGAAAAGCGATTTTGGACTAGTCATGGGTCCACAAAGTGCTCCAATTTTGGCAATTGTTTCGCTTTGATATCTTCGATGTTATCAATTGAGCTGTTAATTGAGCGTGATGGCCTCCGCGCATGCGCTCTGAAATAAATGGCTCCGGAATAGGGTAACTGTTAACGGCTAAGAGTAAAAAACTCAAAACACCATCGAGCCAACCTTGTCAACTCGGCTGCTCAGTTGTCGCTCGCACACGCGATCGCCCGGTTGACAATTTCAGGGCCCTCCGCAGTTACATTGCCTATAATTTTCCGACCAGCTGTGCGTGGTAATCAAGTGGAAACTCGGTGCAAATTTGTCTCTTCTTTGACAAAAGGCCAAAGTCAACACACAAAAGAGCGATTTTCTTTAAGCACGCCATCAGCTTAATGCATTTCTAATTACCAGTTTTTCCCCCTGACGCCGATAAAACACTTTCTCTTTACGTTGGCCCATTTCTGGGCGCATATTAACTCGTCTCATCGATCAAAAGTGCGTGGGCGTTGTTGTTGTTTTTTTTTTTTTTGAAACGAAAATTTGTTGTGAAAACAAAACTAACCTTGGTCCCTTTTGCGCTGGCCAAAAACAATGCGGTCTGACTGCATTCCAAAAATCAAAGCGTTCGAAACTGCAGTCCAAAGATACATTTTGACTAGTTGGTTGGCGATTTTTGAGCCCGAAAAGTGAGGCTGCAGTCAGAATGGCCTGCCTGTCGGACATTGATTTGGCCACCTTGCATGAGAATCGCTTGGAGCAGCGGTGGCACTACGGATTGCCCAATAGCCAGCATATATATCAGCATCACCACGTCGGCTTCAGTCTGATGACCCGTCACTGTCTGGAGCGGAATCTGCAGAGGAAGGTGCAGCCGGACCTCGAAGGGAGCAGTCTGGAACGGGAACGGGGCCGAACCCGAGATAATGCCAATGGCAATGGATCGGCGTCAGGTGGGCAGCGCAGACGCTCCGGCACCTGGCCGTAAGTGGATAACTAGCTAAAAAAAAAAACATTCTCCTAGCGATAAGATTGCATGCGAAAAGCTGGAATTTGTAATCCAAATCAGCTGCACGATGTCGCAAAAAGTGGAGTTGGAAATGCACAGGAAAAAATATATGGCCATAAGTCCATACACTGCAGATTTATATATTAAAAATGTTAATAAGATCCTTAGTTAGAAACTACCTTTTCATATCTACCTATTTAATTAATAAATTCGAATATGAATATGTACTCTAGGGTCTTAAGTAAGAGTTCCCAATAGATACATATTTTCATGTTCTATAATATTTTCTACCACTTTGATTTGATTTAAAATGGTATTTATTTGAATCTTATGAAAGAGTTTCCATTGAATAGATTTTTACATGTTTTAATATGAGTACTAGTCCAACTACAATAAACTCAAATGTTTTTTTTAATTTTTGAGTTAGGACTGACCTTTTTGAGTTGATTTTAAAATGGTAGTTACAAAATAATAAACAAAAGAGTTTAAATATTGGAATCCTTAAATATTTACATGCTAAATATTGCTGAAATGCAATTTAATTTGTCACAGATAAATGTCTCAGATATCCTTAGTTTAGGAAAATCTTTTTTTTCCAGTGTGTTTTGCGAATGCAAGCAGGAAGGGGAATCTTCAATGCGATTCTCTTGAATCCCTTAGCATCTCACTCGTTCTTCTCTTGATCTCTGCCTGCTTTTACTGTCGCCATTTGCATGAGGTTGATTTACAGTTGTTCGAAGTTAGTCTGCAACTTGTAAGAGTAGAGAAAACAAGCCAAGTATTTTAAAGGTTTTGCCAAAAATTAAACTCAATATTTGGAAAATGTTTCCCTTGCGACCCGAGAAGCAGGCTGCTGCCTTGTTTCCGCCTTATAGCTCCCTGAGCATCGAAGAGTTTAACAATGTGAAGTGGGAGGATATGAATGATTGCAACAACAATTGCGTTCAGGAGGAGCCAGGTTTAGGAACCAAAAACAAACGACATTTACTAAGGTCTTGAAAGTTACTAATAAAGTTCTTTTTTGTAACTAATTTTTCATATTTATTCAACTAATTGCAGGCGCACTCGCAGCTTAAATGCACCTTCGCCTGTCCAGCAATTCGGACCATGTGGTCGCATAATGAAAAACTCAGCCATGATCATGCAGATCCAGGATCCGGCTAGTCAGCGCTTAACATGGTACAAGCCACCGCTCACTGTTCTGGTTATCAAAAAGGTCAGCGATGCCTCGGTGTTGGCGCCCTTTGTCCAATTGGTCGACTGGCTGCTGCAGGAGAAGAACATGGTGGTCTGGGTGGAGTCGGCCGTGCTGGAGGATGCTCTGCTCAACGAGGATGTGCGGTTCAAGGCCATTCGCGATAAGCTGGTGACATTCAAGTGAGTCTGTTTTTTATGAAAAACTTCTAATTAGATGAGTAACTAAAACACTGTTCCCGCTTGCAGAGATGGCCGAGATGACCTGACCGATCGGATAGACTTTATTGTCTGTCTCGGTGGCGATGGCACTCTGCTGTATGCCTCCCTGCTCTTCCAGCAATCGGTGCCCCCTGTGATGGCCTTCCACTTGGGCTCCCTGGGCTTCCTCACACCCTTCCGCTTCGATAACTTCGAGGAGCAGCTTATCAGTGTCCTGGAGGGTCATGCTGCTTTAACGCTTCGCAGTCGTCTGCGCTGTGTGATGCATCGCCGGGGCGATAGGAAGCATGAGGCAAAGACCCAGGAGTTGGACCCAGATGGAGATGCACGACCGGCGGCCAACAGCATATTGGTGCTTAACGAGGTGGTCATCGATCGAGGTCCCTCGCCGTATCTCAGCAATATTGATCTGTTCCTGGACGGCAAGTACATCACGTCGGTGCAAGGTGATGGTCTGATTGTATCGACGCCCACGGGAAGCACGGCATATGCGGCAGCTGCGGGTGCCTCCATGATCCATCCCTCCGTGCCGGCCATTATGGTGACCCCCATTTGCCCGCACTCGCTAAGCTTCCGACCCATCGTGGTGCCAGCAGGGGTCGAACTGAAGGTGGGTTTCCAATAGTTTCATATCTTACTTATCATTTACATTTGATTCTGGTTCAGATCTCAGTTTCCCCCGAGAGTCGCAACACCTCGTGGGTCAGCTTCGATGGACGCAATAGGCAGGAACTCTTCCATGGCGACAGTCTGCGCGTTACCACCTCCATCTATCCGGTGCCCTGCATCTGTGCCCAGGATCAAATATCCGACTGGTTCGCCTCCCTCGCCGACGGACTGCATTGGAATGTGAGAAAGCGGCAGAAGTGCCTCGACGAGCTGTCGGATCTCACGGCATCCGGATCGGAGGACACGCTGGACGAGATCGAGAATATGAAATTGTACGATGTGTAGTGCGTAAGTCCCTGTTGCTTATCGTAGGCTAGGGCTTTTAGTAGTAATCTTAGTCCTTTGCCCATGCAAAAAGTCTTTTTATTTAGTGTGTAATTTATTAGTATTTCGAGCAAATGGATAAAGCACATTTCACCCAAAACTCTTAAAAAGGGTTTGAGCTTCTAAGCTATGCTGAAATATTGTACATTTCTGCTGGTTAAAAATAAATGCTGCTAGTAAAACTTAAACATAATTCGAATCTTTTGAATAATTTTAAATTATAAAGCACTTTTTATTATAATATAATACATAAATAATACCATTAAATACTTGTTAACTCTCCTTGTATTCTGCAATAGGATGCAATTGTTTTTTAATATTTTACCAAATTAAGCTTGTGTATAGTTTAGAAAACATTGTCAAGTTCTGCTGTAGATTGATGCCGATTGCAAACTGTTTGAAATGTGTTCTACAACATTGCCTTGTGTAATTCGCATTAGTCTATTCCCCAACACACCTTGCAATTTAGATTACAGCCAGAAAGTAATTCGTATTTAGACTGGTTTTATAGCGCCTCTCCCAGGCCACTTGTTGCTTGTTGTTGTTCACCTCGCGGCTGCCTTTGGATCGGATAGGATTGAATTGGTTTCGATTCGATTGGGCTAGCGTTGCTAGCCACGCACTTGGGCCTGTCAAAAAAGTTAGTTTGCATCGATTTGGGTGCGAATTGAAAGTGTAGCTTTTAGCCGAAGCTGTATGTTTGCCAGCCATTTGCGCCCTCAGGCGTACAAGCTATGTGCATTACACGGCTAAAATCTTGTACCATTGTTTGTTCGCTCGATCGTGTTGTTGCCGTGTGTTTTTGCCTTTTTTGCCCGCCGAATTCAAGGTGTGCGCCGTTTTTTGCGTGTGCGTGCGCCAGGT
Source organism: Drosophila elegans (assembly GCF_018152505.1). Taxonomy (NCBI): domain Eukaryota; kingdom Metazoa; phylum Arthropoda; class Insecta; order Diptera; family Drosophilidae; genus Drosophila; species Drosophila elegans. Next base: position 2,448,971 of record NW_024545903.1, on the reverse strand, counting down.
GTGCGGTGCGTGCCTATCTGGTTGTGCGAAATGCATAAAATCGCGCCGTAGTTGACGACGAACGTTGCCAGCGTGCGGTTGTGATTTAATTGTTCCAAATTGCGTTGGGAAGTGAACATTTGAAATGAATCCCGAAGATATGCAGCGAGCGCAGGAAATTGTCGATGGAGAGGGCTCAACGCCTGGCAGTTCACCAGCACCGCTGAGAAAACCGCTGCCCATTAGTTTGCTGGAAAAGCGAACTCAGTTTCGGTGAGTGATGTGGAGAATGTCCTTGAACTGGACAAGTTTTGAAATTTTAAAAGTGTTACCGCGCCTAAGAGCTGGGTGTTGTAGCAACAAGCTTTTTGACGGGAGTAAGCGCCAGGTCTGGCAACGCCAAGGCATACAATTTTTATTTTTTTAAATTGGCCAACCATTTTCATGTTCTGGAAATAATTTAAAACAGACATCCAGGTTTCCGTGCATTGTTCTAAGCCAGTGTTTAATTCTTTTAAGAAATTAAAAAAAAATATTTATTTTTAAGCCATTTATAGAACAATTTAATTTTTGTAGGATGGGTAATATGTCTTTAAAAATTAAATAAAAATGCACATAAAGTACAGGAAGTCTAGTTAGTGTTCAATTCCAATAAAAGGATTTAAGACACTTTTTTTCCACAAAAAACTTTTGCAAGAAAGAAAAACGTGATAAAAATCCCTTTTTCGGAATTAAGCAATAACTGGACGTTCTATACTTTATGTGCATTTATTATTTATTTTAATTAATATTTATGTTTATTTGGTCATTAAAATTTGATAGTTTTCGCCAACGAAACTAAAGTTTTGAACTTTCGCGCCTTGGTGTGACCGCATAGCAGCCATTTTTCTCATTTTGCCGATTGGTAACTGCAGTATTTTCCAACCCGCGGACAACGGCCACACTGACGTGAAATGGTGCAAGAAAATAACAAATAAAATGGACCTTTCGGGAGTCGCGTTCTCGAAATCGAAAATCAGCAGCTAGTCGGCACTAGCCTTAAACCGGGAATTTGCCAATTGGGAGTTGCAGTCGTTGTCAGGTGCATCGCGTTAGTGGGTCAACCTGAGGCCAACACACTACACAACAACAACACTTACACCCGCGCACATACAGGTGCGCAGATACAAACACACACACACGCGCGCGTTTACAAGTGACCAACACAATGACGTCCTCCTACAACAACATCCCGGCCCATAACACACCCACCCCCAAACCCAAACCCTCGCCCGCCCAAACGGTTCCGAAGGCCACCGGCACCTCCGTGGGCTCCTCCTCCAATGGATCCTACTACGACGACCACGACAATCAGCTGCTCCACGTGAACAGTGGAAGGCAGGGCAGCGCAGCAGCATCCTCGGCCCCGGGTCCTGGCATAAATAACGGCACTGCCAGCGACGACCTCCAGATGCGATGGTGGTGGTAAGTGGGCGGCACTAGTGGTGCCACCAGAAACTGTTTCCGGTTCTCAACTAGATTTCGGTATTTTTCGGGAGGGTGGGAACGGATCTCTCTAACGGGATATCTCAATCAAATGATTCAGCGTAAACATTTAAATTTTTAAATTGTGTCACACTCATTTGGTTTTGCTCAGCTAATTCTCATATATTGATATTATCAGTAATTAAATCAAACACAAACACTTTAGGTATTCAATTGTTCTTAGTCATTAAAACTTTCATAGAAATAATAATTTGAATTGAATACAATAATGGATGGAAATATTAATCTAATGATCCTTACACAGAAAAATCCTATTTAAAAAGGCGTTAAAAAGGACCGTAAATTTAAAGAGAAGTCCTTTAAAAAATACTTGGCTAAAATTTAAACCAAATAAATTGAACATAATTAATTTTACGATGGTTTCAGTTAAAAAAAAAATCCTGTTTAACAAAAACGCAAAACATATAATTGTAAATGTCCAATAACTTAGAAAATTTCTTAAAACATTGTTAGAAAAACAAAAAAACAATCAATAAAGTTTATTACCTTTGTTTTGTAGCTTCTAATAAATATAAAATAATTTTAATTTTTGCTGGATCACCACCTGAATAGGGCAATTTAACAAAATCTGACAATTAAAAAAACACCTACGTATTTAAAATCTTAAAGATTTAATTTTAAACCAAAATTCAAATGCTGTTTATATAAAAACCTCAAGCACACTGTTGCGTAAAACAATAAGGGAAATGTAGCACTTATAATATAAATGGCAATAATTTAGGGCTGGCCGGAAAATGCCTAGCTCTCAAGTAGCCAACACATGTTGTTGTAGTTTGTAGTTTTCTAACGAAATTTAACTTCTGTTCACACGTGTGACAAATGTGAGACATGTGCCAGATGTGGGCCGAAAAAATCGATTTCCTACACTTAATTGCATTCCCATTCATTATTCATTTTTATTTACCAGTTGAACAGTATGAGTTTGCAGAGTTTGCAAAGCCTGTAAAACTGTATTTTAAGGCGCTGTTAAATGATTCAAAAAAATTATTATTTTACACAGTCCAAAGCACCTGAGGTTTTTCTTTTGGCGCTATAAATTGATTTATGGATCTCAGAGCTCATTAAACATTTTTACTTACCAGTCGAACAGTATGAGTTTGCAGAGTTTGCAAAGCCTGTAAAACTGTATTTAAAGGCGCTGTTAAATGATTAAAAAAAATATGATTTTACATAGTCCAAAGCACCTAAAATTTTTCGTATGGCTCTATAAACTGATTTATGGATCTCAAAGCTGTACTTGGTGATTAGGCTGATGCCTTTTACCAATCATAATTTTGTTGAATTTATTATTACCAATTTAGAAGTCACTGGCCGCTCATTACATTTACATAACAGTAACAGTGAGTGTGCAGTGAGCAGTAAGCACTTGTTGCCTGTTTATATTTCTCTTCGATCGCGACGCGTGGCTGCGCTCCGCTCAGCTGTTTATTACCAGCGATGTCCGGCGAAACACCGCCAAAACGATCGACTCGCCGTTCATTGTTTACAATCGCTCGGCTCGTGTACTTTTATTTTCGAATCGGAATCGCGCATAGAAATCGTCCAGTTAAATCACCATTTTGGCGGACCAGCTCAGTTATCTCGTGTTCACCGGGCAAAACGGTCGTGTTCGCGCTGTTTCCATACCTGTACCGCCATCGATCTTCGAGCGGTTTTCGTTTCGAGTCGGTCGTTTACCTGGCGCCGATCGCTGGTCAGTTTAAAGCCGCCGGTGCTGGAAACTTCGCCTTGGTTCGCGCTTGTGCTAAAAAGAAAATAAAACAGATTATATAACGTGTAATTAGAGTACTTTGTTGCCAGCCACTGGTTACTTTTTCTAGCGCAGACATGACTTAGCATTTCTGGGGTCTGGGACCCAGTCCACTTTCGATTTCCTTCTTTAGTCAGCCACCTGGCTATCAATCCGTCAATCTATTGTGGGTTTAGATTATGGAATTACAGTCGAACTTAAGAAGCTTATCTACAAAATTGAACTCAATATATAAGTTTTCCCTAATAATTGAAAATAGATATTTATCCCCTTAATTTCGATAAACATTAAAAGCCAAATGAAACTTTGCCATGAAAAACTTTTGTTTAATTAGGAAATCTCAACTATTTTATGACTTGGACATTCTTCCTAGGCATTTCGTAACTCTATTTTAGGGTTTTTTTTCTTATGTAACTAAAACTTCGTTAAATCGGAAACATGCACTTACACTAATTTGTAAAACTACAGTTGAACTTCAATAGCTCGAATGCCCCAGTTGTGGTCCACTGAATGGATAGATAGTAGATATCTCCCAGCATCGTTAAGCCTAGTTTCAGTACCATTTTCAAACGCTCGCTTAAAGTATCAATATTGAAGCAGTTTTGTTATCTATGAACCCACAAAAGAATTCACACAAATAAAAGTATAATTTTAGCGTTGACCTATATCGTAAAATAAACTAAACCCAGCTTTGTTTTACCTATTTAAATTGGAAGCGAAGTACAAAGAGCAACTACGTTTCCCATAGAGGTAGAATTTAATAACAAACAAAGGTTTGGCATGTACTATAGAAGTTCAACTGTAATACCTGCAGTTGCACCTTTAGAACCTGCGAATTGTTGACGAAAGGCGTCATTTGAATTAAGTTATCGCATGTGTTCGCTGACTTGTATGCACGTTGTGGCCTGGCAGTTCCACTAATCCGTGGTTGCTGTTCCCTTGCCCAGTTTCCGATCCATTGAATGACAATTACGAAACTTAGTTGCTGCCAGTGCGCATTTCGCTGCTTGGCCCGTCCGTTTAATGATTAATTAATTTGTGCTTGTCGCTTATTTATTTCAATTTTCTTTGTGGCACAAGTCACTTATAATTCGCTTTATGTACCCGTCTATTGTCATAGTCCGATTACTACGGATGTAACTGGCGATTACGAGCGGGTGGTGGTTGGTGCCTTCCTTTGTTTGTTTTACAGAAACATTTTCAATGACTTGTACTTACCTTTTTGCTTCCTTATGTCGGTAAAAATAGAAGAGTGGGAAGGCTTTGGATCACGCGATCTCTAGAAACTAAAGATTATATTGTTCGCTAATTCTTATTATGCAATATATTAAATTAGAATTCCAAATGGAAGTGATCACTCAAATGTAACGAATGCCAAATCCGATTATTTTCTGATAAAAGACGAAGAGAGAGGTTGTAGTGCCTTACTACGCCTCTAAAATATGGTTACAGTACAAACTTTTGTTCAATTGTTCTAAGGCTTACATTTTAAATAGAATGTTAGGAACAATTGGGTATTCTGGTAACCTAACTAAATAATTTAATCTGTAATGGTAAATTGGCAAGATATCTCAGTTCTTGTTTGTTGTTTGACTTCTTCAAACCACACACTTTACGAAGACCTCTACAGATACTTCCCCTTCCTGTTAAGTTCCCCATCTTATCAGCCACTTAACAGAATCTTGAAGCGACCTCTGTTAATGAACTGTTGATGGGGCACTTTCGGAAAGAAACCGAAATGATTGAGATCTTCAAGCTCATTACACACACAGGTCACGATTTCTAGATTAATGGCTGGCGATACTGTTATGCCCAAGTGGGTTGCAGAGAGGACGGTTTAATTGTGGTCTAAGTGGACGTTTTTGGATTTTTCGTGTTTGCCTTATTAAAAGGTTGTTGACCAACGTAAAGCAATCACGAACAAAAAAAAAAGATTTAATTATATTTCTCGTTATAAAGCTAACTGTGGTTGTTTAGTACGTTCAAGTTATTTTCAAGCAGCTTTGCGAGCGGATTTCTTGCCAATTGATTTATACTTGACATCGTTATATGGCTAAGCAGGCGATAAAAGTTGGCCAAGTCCAACGCCGCCAACCCCCCGCCGACGGAAGCTGGCTAATGACGCATATTGGGCCTTGTCCCGCTCCTTTCTAGCCAATCGCATCTCTCTCGTTTTTGATGGCTCTTGCGTCAAAGCCGGAACTACGTTTCTGGTCCGTTAGGTTGGCCAGAAAAAAGCGAAACAAAACAAACTATTCGATGGCTAATCACAAATTTATTTTGCACAAATTTCAACAGAAACACAAACCGGTTCATATACGAAAACCCAAAACTGATCGTTTTTGTTTATCAACTTTTACCACGCGCCAAAGCAGTTACCTTTTTATACCCCGCAGAAATGTATTGCATTCTTTTGTTACCGAAATTGTTAACATTGTTAACACCTCTAGCAAAGGGGAGCAAGGTTAATGTTATTTACCATTTGGGCGAATCAGGGTCTCCACAAGGGTGTGGGATTTCATGATCAACCAAGAAACGCCAAGCGAAATGTCAGCTAAAATTTCCCAACCCATTTTCAGTGGAAAAATGTTTTAACAGTATACGAATCTCCTGTGAATTTTTGAGTGATATTTAGTGATTAAAAGACTTGAAAATGACGTGCCTGTCGGACATTGACTTGGCCACCCTACACCAATACCGTCTGGAGGAGCGTTTTAGCTATAAGTTGGCCTGGAGTGGCACTGGCCACCAACAGAACCAGTACAATGATCTCCTCATCCGCCACAATGCCTCGCTGAAGCGCCAGAGAATTATGCAGAACAAGGCCAATATAGCCAGCACCAAGGAAAAGGATCAGACCGTGGCTAGTGAATGTTTGGCCAGTAGCCAGGAGCACCATCTGGCCAAATCCGAAGAGGAACCTGATGACGGCTATTTCGATTCCACGACAAGACGCACGCGAAGCGGCACTTGGCCGTAAGTAATCTCAACTAAACCAAACCGATTCGCAGCGACCTAAATCGGGTGAAATCCTGATAAGTTAAAGAAAACAAACATAACACACTGCAAAAATATTTCAGCCGCACAAAAATATTTCCACGAAAAGGCAATAAAATATATGTAAATTTTGAACTGGATCCGACAATCTCTAAACAAGTTTACTGACTTCCACTTTTTTTTTTAATTTGATTTAATTTTACATCAAGAATAAAAAATCATTTCTTTAGAACTAAAAATGCATGTATGCATTTAATTCAAAATTCTAACTAATTCAAAATTAATTGAATTTTATTAAATATTATTAACTGCAAATAATGATAGAGGTATGTGGCCTGTCAAAACAATTACGTTTCTAAGTCATTAATAATATTTTTGTATGTACTGGCATGAAATGACTTTCAAATTTAAAGTTAAATTTATTTATTCAGACGTTGAGTTCTCCACGAACACCTTGAATAAAAAGTTCTCAAAAACCAGCCAATTATTAAAAACAAGGAAATAAAAAATCACTAGAATAAATACTTAATTTGAAATGACGTATTTTTCCCTCAGTGGGGTTGTATGAAAGTTAACAGGTCGTCGGACATTTGTACGCGGCGTGCTTCGATAAGGAGTGCCGTTTTGTAATCAAGTGTTTACCATGTCGTTGGTGCTTATCAGGTGTGAGAAGTGTGGTGTGCATTTAGGCGCGTTTTGTTTACACAGATCAAATCGGCTAATTATATATGTACAACGAACTTAGTATCAATTTCACAACTGATATTCCCCTATCATCATGACTGAGCAGACCTATTTATCAATAAATCATTTTTAGTAGCCTGTACTCAGCTCTAAAACCGTTGTCTCAGCTCACTTATACCAGGCAATAAGTCCTTGACCTTTCTGCATAGTTCAGCGTTCGTGGCGTGTTTTCTTTTTCATTTTTTGGCCACTTAAAAAACGAGTTTGTTAACACCTCGGTTATTGGTACTACGATGGCGCCGTCTGTTAATTTATGTGTAGGTTTTTGCTTCACTAGCTACTATTTTTTACGGTTTGTTTGGAAAAACTTGAGATGCCAGTTGGGTTTGAAATCGGTGCCAGTTTGTGCTTGACGCCGGCCATAAACCAAAAGCAACAGGTAAATGTATTGAAATGTATTCGAATCGCAACGATAACGGGGTGACAGTCGCCCGTGACCGATTCGCGGTGCCGAAATCCAAAGGTGTGCAGGTCATGTGGCTTTAACCGCATTTGCATGGCTTGTCAGAGCCTCAAATTGATTATATAGTAGGCCCCTCATTAAAGACTGCGGTAAATTAAAAATGATTCGGACTTTAGGTTTACAGGAAAGTCAATAATGTAAGGTATTTTAAAGCAGTGTCATGCTGACATTGCATGCATATCTATCTAGCAAATTAAGTGCTTACTTAAGTCATTTGGTTCTCTCATCGAACTTTCAGTTTAGTCGGTTTTTAGAAGCGATCGAGCATGTGCGTTTAGCGGGCGTTCACTGTGAAAATGTCGCGTAAGTGAATGAATGAATCTGAATTTCCTTTGAAGTCATTATCATGATTAAGTCAATGGGGAAACAAGATCACCTTCTGTCAACACATCTTCCTGCATCAGAACATATGCGTCATTTTAACGTAATTTCCTTTCGCCCAAGTTTTTGTCATTGTGCCTTGTCTCTAAGTGAGTCAGACAATGGGACTATCTGTGTGTTTGATGAATAAAATAATCACAAGGAATTGAAATTGTTTTTTGGATATATAGAAAGTGAAGGCGAAAGTGTAATAAACAACTTAAGGGAATTTTCATTCAAGTTATTAAATTTAATATTATTATGATATTTAATATACTTTTGATATCATTTTTATTTCCAAAAACTATGAAGGATATTTTGGCAGTTTGTGTGAGGTCTCCTCATTTTTTTGTTAAGAAAATAGCATAAGCATTAAAGATTTTCAGCTCGTGTTAATTGTGTTTTAATTGCAAAATTGTATATGATTTGGGATGAAAGTCAACAATAAGCTTGCCATAAAAACTAGGGAACAATTTATTTTAGGCTGCCTCTTTCAAAATGTTGTAGTTTCTGGTTTTTAAAAACGATTGACAATTATCTTTTTAATCAAATTGTTTTGAATTTATTTGATTATTATATAGGAGATTTATTTAGATATATTTAATGTTAAATTAAAAAATGTTTGGAATACCTGGCTGTACCTGTACCTGTACCTGAACCTGGCTTTTTATATTTACTTTTTTTTGGATTGAAAGCTGCTTATGTCGCCCATTGTTCTATATCTTTGGTGTTCATGGTTCAGTGGTCTAGTTCTGATTCTGCCTAGTCTATCCTACGGCTCATTTATGCTCTCCGCTCTCTCTTGCGTCTCTTTGTGCTGAGTCATCGCATATTAGCACATCAATCAAAGCCGTTAACTTGCGATGCGATGCGATGCTTATGCTCAGCACCCCCGCACTCACACAGACTCACAGACAGAGTTCAACAGCAGCAGCGCTCTCCCACATTTTCGCTCTCTTGGCCATCTTTTCCACTCTTCCTCTCTATCTCTCTCTTGCTCACTCTCTCTCTCTCTCTCTGTGTGTTAGCATGTGCAATTCCTGTTTGTTTGGACCGCAGATTCAACAAGTTTATTTGCGCTGCTACGTGTTGTTGTAATGAAAACAAAAATATAAATTCGTTATATACACATACCTTTATTTTGTGTTTTCGAACACCAAATTGGCCTGTCAGTGATTTTGTAACCTTCGAGCGAGGAGCAGTCGCGCTCGCATCGAAAATTCCAACAAGTTTTTGTGCTTAGTGCTAACTAAGAAGGCTACTATAAGGGCGTGATCGACCATTTCAAAACAGTTAAGAACTTAGCGCCATGCAGCACCAAAAGTTGAGACTAGCGCCGGCCTTGCAGCGCCAGATTTCCGAGGTCGAAGAGCAACAGGTGACCCCAGTGGCGCCCAACCCACGTATTTTGAGGTGTATTTTTAGTAGAATTCATCCACTGGGAATATCTTTTATAACCCGATTTTCTTCACTTCACTTTCATTTTGCAGGCGCACTAGGAGTCTGAATGCTCCGTCGCCGTTCCAGCAATTTGGACCATGCGGTCGCATTATGAAGAACTCTGCCATGGTGATGCAGATCCAGGATCCGGCCAGCCAGCGTTTGACCTGGTACAAGCCACCACTCACCGTTCTGGTGATCAAGAAGAAGGACTCCCAGGTCCTGCTGCCCTTCGTCCAGCTGGTGGAGTGGCTGGTGCAGGAGAAGCGCATGGTCGTCTGGGTGGAGTCCGCCGTCCTCGAGGACAAGCTGCTGCGGGATGACGTCAAGCTGGAGCAGGAGAGCTCCAAGTTCCGACAGGTGCACGACGACTACGCCGGAGTTAGGGCGCGTTTCCTGGCGCTGCGCGAAAAGTTGGTGACCTTCAAGTGAGTGGCGGGAATTATAATATTAATGATTTCACTTGGTTGGGCTTTTAGTCTTAGTACCCTAACGCTTTTTTTAAATACCTCATTTAACAAGTAAAAAACAACTTGTAATTTTTTATAATTAAACTTTATTAAGTGTTTAAGTTCTGTTAGGCATCTTTTAGGCAAGTGTTTTTAAGACAATGTTAGCCTTAGACCCGTGCACTCAAATTTTAACACATTCCCGGGTTCTCCGGTCGAACCGACTCTTTTGGCATTGATAAACTAACGCAAATATTAATTTTTGGACTTAATAGAAAATATAATTTGTTAGTGTTGATACACTTGGTTTCATGAAAACAATTTAAGAAATATTAATTCAAAGTTTTATAATCGACGCGATGTGTTTGGGGCTTTCGATATATTCCTTGTTGAGAGTCGATCTGACCCATTACACGGGTTTAAGATTTATGTTATACAAAAAACCATCGAGTATACGCAGTATACATGTAGCAGTTTAATTTATTGACTTAAATAATTTAGAGGTATGCAGACTACAATGTAGTTGGATGATCTTAAGTTTTATATTCATAAGATCGTCTGGAACCTTGTCATCTAAAAGCATTAGATAGATGTTGACGGATTAATTGGTAGTTCAAATTCTATTATTTTAATTTACTTGAGCTTGTAAAATCCGTGTATTAAAAATAGCATAGCATACATAAAAAGTAAACAAAATAAAAATCTTCACAGCTAAAGAAATTTAATAAATCTCTTATCATTAACTTTGCAGAGATGGCCGCGATGATCTGACCGATCGGATCGACTTCATCGTCTGCCTGGGTGGCGATGGAACGCTGCTTTATGCATCGCAGCTTTTCCAGCAGTCCGTGCCACCGGTGATGGCCTTCTATTTGGGTTCTCTCGGTTTCCTAACGCCTTTCCAGTGCGACAACTTCCAGGAGCAAGTGACCAATGTCCTGGAGGGTCATGCCGCCCTCACGTTGCGCAGCCGTCTGCGCTGCTCCATCCATCGCAAGGGTGAGCGCCGCAAGGAGTCGCTGCTGACCGCTGTGGGTGGCAATCTCCTCAAACCCAGCCTGCACAGGCAGCTCAATTACGTAGAGCTCAACAACGGACAAACAGGGAAATCCGGGTGCAACAACAACAATTGCCCGAATAACAGCATCCTGGTGCTCAACGAGGTGGTGATCAACCGAGGACCCTCGCCGTATCTGAGCAACATTGATATCTTCTTGGATGGCAAGTACATAACCTCGGTGCAGGGTGACGGCCTGATCGTATCGACGCCCACGGGAAGCACGGCATATGCGGCAGCAGCCGGTGCATCCATGATCCATCCCTCCGTGCCGGCCATTTTGGTGACGCCCATCTGCCCGCATTCGCTGAGCTTCAGGCCCATTGTGGTGCCTGCCGGAGTGGAACTGAAGGTGAGTTTGGCATATTTTTTTACAAACAACTCTCAAAAAGTTTTGATTTTGAGACGATCTTTCTCCGATAGAAATAACAAAAACAAAACTAAAGCTTTATACAAAGATTTCATTTCTGTAAGTTCCAGCTAAACAAGTTTGAAAGTATAGAATGCCTTTAATTTCTTAAAGTTCAATGTCAAGTTCACTATCTAATGTTGTTTTTAAGATTATCGGTTTTTAATCGAGCACATTTTATGACTCAACCTAATTAATGTGGACCTCGGCTAAGTTGTGAATCATGCTTTAGAAGGGGTCGCAAAACTACTAATACCTTTCCTACAATATCATCAATATAGTTAAATATCCAAAAAAGAACGGATAACTAATAGCTACCTATTGCTTTTGCAGATATCCATTTCACCTGATAGCCGCAACACCTCTCGGGTGTCCTTTGACGGACGCAATGATCAGGAGCTGAACCACGGCGACAGCCTGCGGGTGACCACCTCCATCTATCCCGTGCCCAGCATTTGCTCCCAGGATCAAATCTCCGATTGGTTCGACTCCCTCGCCGAGGGTCTGCACTGGAATGTTCGCAAGCGCCAGAAGTGCCTCGATGAGCTGTCGGATTTGACCGCATCTGGGTCGGAGGACACGCTCGATGAGTTTGACAACCTGAAGATCTACGATGCGTAGTAGTACCCCCATTCGCAGTTTGTTAGTGTGGCCCATTAGCCTAGTTATAGTCCTAGTTTATAGGGTTTGCTTGTGTGCAATTTTGTAGGCTTAGTTGACTAGCGAAAATACTCTGTTGTACTATACACATCATAAGTCGCTTGGTTGAAATGTTAAATGTTAATTGATTACTATCGCAATTTTGGTTTAAGCTAGGCAAATTCCGTTGTTGCTTGTAAACAAAACACAAAAAAAAAACGCTTAGGCTTAGTTCTTAAGTTTTTATTATTACGTAATCTACAATTAATTGCGGGGAGTGCTTAGTACTTAAGCTGTCTCGCGTATCTGTACAATTCAATGGAGATAATAAAAACTGTATTATTTACTTAAAGCGCCACAAAATCCAATCTGCTTGTATTTGTTGTGTATTGTGGCCGAGCAACAGGCAAATAAAAAAGCAATTAAGTAGATGAGCGGGGTGGTGTGTGGCCAGAACAGAAGCAATCCGGAAAGACACTTAATAGGAAAAGGCTTTCAGAGAAGCAGAATTAATGGACGGGCAATTGGTCAATGTCTAAGGATCTGACCAAGAAGATGAATGGTGCAAAAAAAAAGGAGTGCGAATTAATCATAAACTGTCTTCTCTGTCATGCTTTTAACAGATTTGGCATGGTTTTCAGATTATAACCAAAGTTCATCTTAAGAGTGGTACCAATTTTAGTGTTAGGCCTGAAAGTATGCCTTACTATTTTGATTCTACAGTAGTGAATGATTGTGATATTATAGCTAGCCGAAAACGTCTGTTTTCTGACAATTTCCTAAGTGTAAAAGCCGCGCCATAAATCAAAAGCATAACATAAAAGCTGGCAATAAATGTGACTAGAAGTGTTCTATGCCACCACAGCCCTTAAATGCTCGTGCGAGTGTATGTACGTGCGAAGTGCGTTTATTATCAATTTTCACGCTTTTCCACGTTCTTTTCCCCTGCTCACTTGGCGAGCAACAAGTGAAGAGCCGAGTGACTTCCACAGCTTCCTTCTGCTTCGGGCTTTTCCTCTGACTGGCGGATAAAAGCAATGCGTATTATCCGAGCCACACGATTGGTTGTCCTTGGCCACGCCCCCTTCTCGGACACTGCGCAGGACACGTCCTCCGTCTCATTTATATGCAAGTGGCTCTAAGTGAAATAAATGGCTTAAAGCACATTAAATTAATTTTTCTTTTATTCGTAAGCCGTTTCCTATGTTTGTCTCTATACTCTAGTTTAATCCCGCTTAATCGGGTCAAATTTAATTCCTTAAAGTTTAGAATCTTTAATAAAACAAGATACAAATTTAAGCACAGACTAGTTTGGCAGCTACAAAATAAAAAGCATAGTTACAAATAGAAAGGCCTTACAATAATCTTATATCATAGACTTCCTGAATACCATCAATAGCTTCAGTATTTATAGATACTTTTCCATAAATCTCTTTTTGGAAAATTCTATATGTTATATGGTATTCTTGAGATATTACCTGCTGATGGGTGACTAAGTGCCCGGCTAGCTCAGTCGGTAGAGCATGAGACTCTTAATCTCAGGGTCGTGGGTTCGAGCCCCACGTTGGGCGAAACAACTTTTTTTTTAATATTAGTTTTCCTTTTTTTTTTGTGTAAAAATGAAAGAACGCTGTATTTGAAGTCTCCACATTAAAATGTTATAGAACATGTTGAATATCTAAAAAACGATGGTTTATTTTGAGCTAGCAACATACAAAATTATTTGGAATATGGTCGTTCGTAAAGCTCGAAATCGTTTTTCCTCCCTGTAACACAATTCTGAAGGAGTACAACAAACTTTTTAAGCAATAATCTTTACAATGAATGCTAATAAACTTATTACAATTTATTTATTTTCCAAAGCGCTGATTAAATTAACATTTCCGGTTATGATAGAAAAAATTCCTTGAATTAGATAGACAAAAGCTAACTCAAATTAATGTTTTAACAAATAATGTAAGTACTTATAATTTAGGGATATTTACATATTTATGCTAAAACCTTTTAAAGGATCGGTCATTGATTCACTTTCACTGCCGAGGAACAAAAAAACTCCATCAGCTTAGTCAGCGTCTATTCATTTCGCTGCAATATAAAAGCGCAATAATAAATTCAAAATATTTGCGGAATTTCTTAATGAAGTCGGGCTCATTCTCCACTAAGACAAATGCCAAGCGGTAAAAGGCGAACACAACTATGCGAAAGCAGGAGCTAAAGCGGCTCTGAAGCTGCTGTGGATGATGTGGCACGTGTTGATATTCCAATTGAATGCCACCAAATATGCGACACCCCCACAGTACTCTCTAGTATCATCCCCATGCCACTAGGGAAATGGAAAAATATCTCCACCACAGGCATACTCACACGAGTCGGGTGACATTTGAACTTTGGCTGGGGCATACTGGCACTCGTCGTCCTTTTAAATAGATTTCGCAAATGCTAATGACAGCTCAAGCTCGAGGATTGTGTGTAGCATTTCAAACAAAAGGAAATTAAACATTTGCAGCCGAATGGGTTTTCCGGTTTCCTTTTTCCCTCTGTTTTCTTTTCAATTGTGATAAAAACTTGACCACAGCAGAGCCAGAGATATTCATCGGAATGACCCGCATCAGCATTTGAGCCACATTTGTCATCGATTTAACCCCCAGCATGTGAAGTTAAGCTGTCATATGTGGCAAATTCAATTTGTTAGGCTCGAAAAACGAAATGGGCCTTTTAAGCCCCTTTTAATCCTCTCCCAAAAGCATTTCTGCATTTATTGTATTATTTAATGCCATCAGTCCTGGTCGATTTCTAGTCCATTAACTTTGAAGTTATTTTGACGTCGCCACTTTAACACTTCAATGAAATTCACCACCTTTTTTTTATGGCTCCATTGTAGTTGTTGCTTTGGCGGCGATGCTATTTTCCCCCGATTTTCCCCAATTGAAGAGTTTCACACAAAGCATGTGTTTGAAATCGATTTGTGAGTGGTTGGTTTCGTTTTGGTTTTAGTTTTCGTTTTGAACTTTTTAAGTAAAGAAAGCTTTTATTAAAATTGGTAACATTTGAATGTTTAAAAAATTGAAAGCAATGTAACAAAGATTTATACGATTTATTTTCCTTTCCAAAATAAATATGATTAAGTTTTTTTTATTTTAAATATTTTTAACAGAGCTTTAGTTTATTTATTTAATATCTTAATAAATTCTTTGTTACAAAAATCCATACACTCTAAATATTATTTTTTTTATACTTTTCAATGATTAGGTTTAAGGAATTTAATTTTACAAAATTTTTATTATTACTATTTTATTGATTGAATTAATGATTTATTGAAGACGAATATATAAATATAGATATGTATATTTATAACATTTTTTTAGAGGCCAACCAAAATGATTTATAACAGAGCTGCAAGATGTACACTGTAAATTAATTACCAAAATTTTGTCAAAGCTTGCCAATTAATGCTGCCAATCTTGGAATCCCAACCATATCAATTTAAATATTATCCCAGATGTTTGGTTTATATTACTTGTCTAGACAAACGAATTTTGTATCCATAAAACATAAGTCTACATAAATTATCATATTATCTCCTATTAAATGCCAAATGCCTTCCAGATTGTAGAGCCTCTTTAAGATAGGTTTCTTAATAAACCGAAGTCACCAATCTCCACATTTCCGACTGTTTTAGCCGGTCAATCTGTTTATGTTTTTAAATTGCCTTCTACTCTTCACATTGTTTTTTGTTTTGCTGTGGATGCCAGGCTTAATATCTCGACTACAATATGCAAATTTGGGACCCTAAACGTGATCGCAAAACTACACCATCATCGTAAATGCTTATAAGTATTTCTGGTCCCGTCCTCTGACTTCGGTTTCTGCCTCTTTCCCAATCTTCGATTCAGTCGCGTGTCGTTTTCCAATCGCTGCGGTCTTTGTGTCTCCGCATCCGCATCTTTATCTGACTGTTGGCCTTTGTCGCGTGTCTCATCCGGCTGGCTGCATAAATTTACAACAGTTTAAATGGATTAATTGAAAAGACCTATGGGT
The DNA here is from genome assembly GCF_018152505.1 of Drosophila elegans. Lineage (NCBI taxonomy): Eukaryota > Metazoa > Arthropoda > Insecta > Diptera > Drosophilidae > Drosophila > Drosophila elegans. The sequence continues at coordinate 2,433,101 of NW_024545903.1, read as the reverse complement.
AAGTGGAATCGTTCAGGCTCACCTCGAAAGTCCATCAGGTGGTTTCAGTGTTCACAGCCTGCCTGCCGGCAAAGAATTTACACCGGAAATTGGTTAAATCAAGGCAACAACACGTTTGACTTCACACTTACCCTAAGGCCAATGTCCCAAAGGATATTCAACACACCTGTTACACCTTGGCTTGACAAGAAAACGCAAATTGTGTTATGCTTAAGAATGCGTGCACGCACTGCAAATAAAAGTCACATGTATTTCAAATATGTTAATTTAAAAAGAACATACTTTGGATGATATAAAGTAAAACCTATGCGTAGGAAGTTTCCTTAAGTTTTTAATTTATTTATTTAAATGCTTATTTAGCATCTACAAAAAACATCTATTTCAAATGACATTTAATAAATTAATCTAAAATCTAATCAACAGCAAATGCTCAGACTTGGTTTTTAAATATTACTTACCAACCAATTGTCAATCTTATAAACTGAAGCAAAAAAGTTGAACATAATTTTGTAATTTTATCACAGGGTATTCCCATTTAGCTGCCTTTAAGACTTTTAAAATTTGACTTGCGCTAAACGCAAAAACCATTGAAGATGCTTTTTCTTGTCCCCAAAAATTGAGTTGCCACTTAGGAGGCAAAAATCAATTAGGCATAATATGCGTGTGCCCTCTAGATGGCAGGCAACCCCGAAACGCGTTGCATACTTACAGGCGTAGCGAATATAAAATCAAACACAAGAAGAAACGCACATACATCCCCAAGCTCACCAAATGTATATGGAGGGCCAACACAATGAAGGCAATTGAGCAGAATCATTGCCGTTGGCAGTTTCCATCAATATGCAGGAGGCAGGAGGAGAAAGTCAGGGAGAAAGTGGGTTGAAAAGTGGGGGAGTTGGGCCGGTACGGATAACGTGAGTGTACTACTGCAACAGGCAGCAGACAACAAGTGGCAGCGCTGCCAGCGTAGTCCTTCTTCTCCCCGTCGACTTTCTCCCGCTCCTGAGGCACTTGCCACAAGACCATCCACATCCTGGGCGCAGTCGTCCGCCGTCGACGTCGCCGGCGCCTCGTGCGCCGCTGGCCAGCGCATCTCCGTTCAGTGCGAGATGAGATCTCGTGGCTGATGGACGTGCCCGTTTCCCACGCTCGCAGTGCAGCCTCAGCACCAGAACAGACACTTGTGGCACCCACTCACAATCAGTTACCGTTCTAGCAGTAGTTTAGTTTGGCCTAAGCAACAAAATCACACTTGAAAATTCCAACAAATGTGCGTATAAGACCGTGTTTAAATTGCAAAACGTTCAAGCACCAAGCAACGGGCAACATCATCCAAAAATATGTGAAAACTCCAAAGATAGAAGGGTGTAAGTTACAAAGAATCTATAAGAGATTGGAACTTCAGTTTATACTTAAACGTCGCACTTTTTGCTATCAAAGTTTTAAATTATTTCAATTTACATTCCTTTTTCACTAGAACTTATCTATAAAGTGTTTTATCTAATCAGCAGGGATTTATCAAAAGTTATAATATACATTTACAGACGAGTTGTTTTGTATTCCACTTCAAATATAATTTATTTTACTGCCGACCTGGCAAACACTCATTTTATTTCACCAAATTGCATAAGCACATTCGCTTGTGAATGAGGTAAATCAATCAAAACTCAATCGAAATTTGCATTTTAAAGCGGCTACAACTGCCTGTTTATTTACGTAGACCTACATGTATTTATTTATTAATCGATTTGAATCGAGCCTGGCAGGCATACAATTTTTTTGCTCGGCTTGTCAGCCACCAACTTGCTGAAAAAAATTAAAAACAAAGACAAATAAAAGTATTAACAAATATAGATGTAAATACCATTTACTTTTCTTTATTTACCCTGGACAAATAGCCGCAATCTTATTGAGTGTGGCTTATTTGGGTATTGAATAATAAAGCCGCACATATTTATGTTCATATTCACTATTGATAGTCGGTCGGTTATCCAAATTTTCATGTCGTTACCTATAAAATTGTTAAAGATATATTATGATATATCTTTATTATGATATATCTATATTATGATATATTTCTATCTTTATATAATAATAAAGTTGAAAAAATTCTTATTATGCATTTCGAGACCTATTATAATTCCCACTTTTCCTTGGCTTTTGTTGGCCAACGACCTTGCCGCAAGCCCAGTGAAGAGCAAACACTCCCATCAAAGGAAAACCACTTGAGTGCCATCACAAAACACAAAATCCACAAGTGGCCACTGCCAGCAGAAATCGCTGGGCCACCGGAGACATTGCAAATCCGCTTCAAGTTTCTTTATTTAAATGACTTCGTTTTTTTAATTCTCCCACAGGAATACTCCAACAACGCACAACCTCACCCGCCAAAATCCGGCCACAACAACCACCTGACAACAGCAACTGTAGAATTGCAATAGGCATTTTGAACAGACCAGACACAAAATCCACCCTGTCCGTCACCGAAACCATAACTCCCCAGAAAGTCCCCTCAAGGAAGCTAAGGAAGTCGTATATAAAAAATAACTCAGGTATATAATGCATTTACATAAGGAAAACGGGTCACTAGTGTTTTCAGTTTTTATTCAAAATTACTTAATTTATTGTTTAATTGAAAACAAACAGTTTTTCTTCATAGATTAATATTTAGTGCTTTGGGTTACAGTTTTAAAACCAACGCTAAAACTGATCTTGATTTTGAAACTTCAGTTAAATGTTTACATTTAAAAAAGGCAACACGAAAATGAATAAAATGGTTTTAAATTTTATTTTTTCAAATTACCTAATTCTATCATCCCAAGTAGAGTTTCTTAAATAAACAGTAGATATACCAATTTAGTCAATAATTACAACAATTAATAATAATTAATTAATAATAACTCAAACTCGATGCCATTAAAATATAAATTTTAAACTTGAAACTCAAATAAGAGTATTTATAATTTTCCAATTATGTGTTTAATTTGAAAACTTTATGTATTATTTTAAATTTAAAAAAAACACAAAAGTTTTTACCGCGTTCACAAAAGTATATGTATGGTTAGTTCTCTGAACTCTCGACTACCTTAGGGATAAAAGTGTATTATCCACTTAGGCACGTTCAAGCTCACACTTTATAGTCCCATAGTTTAGTGTTCCAAGCTGACTGTATAAATACTTGATATTTAGAATCGATCTGAGCTAATTAGCTAAAAGGGGCCTCATTTACACGCCCCAGCTTTGCAACTAGATGGAACGACTTTGCTATCGTTTTGCAATTAAAATTGCAATTATCAGTAGTTGAGAAAAAAAGAATCATTTGCCGCAGCTTCGGGCGTCTGTGCAAATTTGTAAAACAATTAAGTGGTCATAACAAAAACAACGCTTGAAGGGCTTTCAATTCCTGGTTTATTATATAGGAAAACCAGTTTATGGCCTTGCATAAACTGAGGTCTCTTCAATCTGCGTGAGCCGTTGGCTTCAGTGTCAAGCTCAAGTCCAGTGCCCAAGCTCAGGCAAAAGCTTCGTTTTAATTAATAAAAATCTGAAAAATGAGCACAATTTAAATAAAGTTGCGTGTCGATGCTTAGAAGTGGCTAGAAATGGCAACAAGCCGCTAAATTTTTGACCGTCGGCGGTTGAAAAATTTTGTGCAATTAACTCAACAACAACAATTAAAACAAAAGCAACGACAAACAACAATCAAAATAAATATCTGAGGGAACATAAATAATGAATTAAACAATCGCATTCGTCGCATCGCATCGCACGTGCAGTTTAATTTAATTTTACCGAGCAATTCTATATACCCTATAGATAAATTCATAAAATAATAATATTTGTAAACACAACTTTAGTATTTTCTACTTCTTTAAAATTTCAACAAATATTATATTATTTATTAAAAAGCTTACAACATATTAAATACAATAAATTTAAACAGCTTTTTACACGGCATTTAAACATCGGCTTAATAAAAAGTTAATTTTATCCTCTTGCTTAATTATATTATTCTAATATATATTAAAACAAATTAAGACAACACACGGGCAACTAATGCATTTGAATTATTTTGTGTTTTAAAACCAATTAAGGTAAATGAGGTTCTAATCAATTCAAAATAAAAGAAGTGCGCCCCCTTAAAGTTAAACTTAAAAACCCAAAAACATTAGCATAATTTCCAATAAGTAACTGAAGCCTTTGTTTGAATCGGATTCTCCCACGTTCATAAACCGTGCATGCCAATTGATAATTAATATTTATTAAAATGTATTTTACACACTTTTCACTGTGCATTCATTTGAAATGCAAAGATATCTGAATTCTCTCCGTGGCGATTACTTCGTATACTAACTAAGCACATCTTTTCTGCTTGTGCAAAAATGAATTCGTTTAATAAGCCTCAGGCGACACGCTAAAGTTTTTAGTTTGAGTTCAGAGCGCCGACTTGTCGGTAGAATCCGCGGAATGAACGATCCCCCCAAAAACCAATTTAAAAGTGAACTCATCGTGAAAAAGAAAGTGCAACCTAGTAGATAGCATCAGTACTTCCTGAATGCAAATTCAAAAGCCTTGACTTCTGATTCACTGGGACAGAGTCCGCGACTAATTGGGATTTCTGTGCGCGTATCTGGCGGCTATAGGCGATCGTAAGCCACACAAAAATCGGTCGTTATAGCAGAGTTCTATAAATACTCAAGGCCTGGTGGCAATTCAGGTTCATTAGTGCAAGTGATATTCCAGTAGCAAGAGTACTGTTCAGCATACAATCTAAAGTTATATTTCAATAAAGGAAAAGCTGCCAGGTAAAAATATTTTAATGCCTTTCATTTTAAGGAAAATTATTTGAAAATAGCCTTTTCTTTACTTTTATAATAATAATAAAAAATGTATAAAAATCTACCACTTAAAAGAACCAAAATTTTTTTTAAATGCATTTAAGTAATATTTTTGTCTCTCCCCAAATTATTTATAGAAACTCTCGCATCTTTTAAAAAAAATATAAGTAACCACGACTTTGAGTTCACAAACTAAAACAATACCTTTAAACAAATTAAGAATAGTTGCATTCTTAATTGTTGTTATTTTATAATGCAATAGTATTATTTAAAATGATTATTAGCTTAGCTAATTCGTTAAAAATCAACTTGCCAATAACATTGGTAGTACCAGTTTTTGTAAAAGGGCTTAACAAGTGTGGAGGCTAATTAAATGATGCCGACTTCGTTGTAATATAACTATTGCAACAGCTTTTTGTTTTAGCAGCTCATTCTAGTTGATTTAATCAATTAAAATGACAAAATTTGCTGCTGTTTGTCACGCCCCCAAACGCGATGCAGTTGTATGAACTTTCAGCTTTTTTCTCGTTTATTTATCAGATATTTGCCATTTGTCATTCAATGACAACACTTTGCTCTGCGAAGACGTCATAAACAATCAATTGTCCGCTGGGACAGGCATCAATTGTTGTCTCAATTGCAGAATAAATTGAAGACATTATGCAAAGACTTTTGGCGGAAGACTTGATTCATCTTTGCCTTCAATTACGAGACCTTTTTTGCTAATAGCAGTGGGTTAATTCAATTTTACAACCGAAAACTTAAAGAAGTCTACGCTTTGGCTTCCCTTTTGTGGGTCTTTCAAAACGAATTATGCAGGCAAATTCAATTTGCGCCTGGCGTTAGGCAACACCAAATGTTCCAATGACAAATGTTGCGCATACGCCCCGTGTATTTGGTGTTAGTATGGGGTAGCAATGGCAATGGCAATGGCAGTGGCAGTGGCTGGCAATTAAATAAATATTTAAATTGCGTATGATTCAATTAGAGCTACGGTTATACGTAACACCGTGTGAAAGATACTTTTTAATTCCAACCCCAAGACTTGTAATTTACTTTTAATTAGCGAAAATCATTCAGGCATAAAGCGAGCGTGGGATTTGGATTGCCAATGGGAATGGGAATGGCAATGGAAATGGGAACGGGGATGATGGGAAAGCTGCTTACTCTTGATTTGACTTGATTTGATTACATTTTAAAAGACAATCGGATTACTGCCTTCCGTAGCAACCAGCGGCTAGCGACGCAATGCAATCATCGACCGATGCGGGAAATGGTGGACCAAGAAAACACACGCAGAGCACAGCACCCCAGAAGCAGTCGGAGATTAGCGAGACCACCTCCTTCACCATAAGCGCCAGCAGCAACCAGCAGCCAACTCCCGGCGGACCAGCCACCAATACACCCAGCAAGAATCCCTTCAAGCAGCAGTTGGACAGCAACCAGCACAATGGCAACCAGGGAACGGACCAAGATTGCGGCATCCTGGGCGTCGGCAAGGAGCCGCCGGTCCCGCCACCGCCCACCTACCAATCGCAGGTCCACGGGGGGCGTGGTCCGGCACCGCCGCCAGCGGATCAGTACCGCGAGGAGGATCCACGCGCTGCCGGGTCCTGGTCCGCCGCCAAGTCCTGGATGGTCAGCTGGCGGGGCTCCAATCGCCTGGTGCTCGTCATCGTGGCCATAGCCCTGCTCCTCGACAACATGCTGCTGACCACCGTGGGTGAGTAAAAGTTTACCTTGGGGATGGGAATACCACCGCATAAATCTTATTCCTTGGTGGCCATTAGCATTTCATGAGCATTTATCTCCCGGGGCTGGTTATCCTTGCCAATCCAGCCAATCGCCTGGAAATTGTCCATTTCCCTAGAGGATGGGGAAAGTGGTGCCATAAAATTACCACAGAGCGGCACTTAAGCTAATGAACGTTTTCCTGTCAATGCGAATGGTCTTTGTCAGTTCATCAATTCTGAAGGTACTGAGGTTATTTTTTTTAGGATAAACGGGTGTTCTCTATGGCGAGATCTTAACAATCATACAAACCTTAACCGTTTAAGAAAAAAGCACCATTCATTTTGGGGTAGATTTATATGAACAATATCTGTACTCCATAATAGTATCTAAAATGAGGGAAACAGTAACTTCTTTAAACAAAACTTATCCCTGCTAAACACATTTTCCAAATAATAGTGGTGAAACAAATTCAAAATCAAGAATTCTTTAAAAACACGTTTTAAATAAATTTTGAATAAATAAAAAGGTCATCTTTCTGAAGAAATATCTTACTTCCAAAAAGGTTTTAAAAAATAAAGTTTCTGACTTTAAAAAAAAAACAAATTCCTTACATCTATAGTTATAGATTATTTTAAAGAAATAATTTTGGCCTTTCCATAACAATTACATTCAATTTTTTATGAGCTTATTAGAGCCCTAATTTAAGTAGAGAACTTTTTAGCTAACAACTAGTTTATAAGTGAGTGATTTTGTTTTGGAATAAACAGTAGTCTTCTGATCATTCGATAAGAACTTCGTGCACCCTTAATTTATGTGGAAAGCCGTGCAATTAAATCAAATACCAGCCAACAACTAATCAATGCTGAAGTGGTTGTGCTTAGTCATTACCAAGCATCGAACAGCGAGCATCGATGACCAATGAACCAGACTGGGTTGGGCAGCTCCAAGTGCTGGGCCGTCGACTGTCGACAGTCAATTAAATGGACACGCACTGGCAGACCCTCCTGCAGTTGACACTAAAACCCCACCAGGGATTGACCGTTTGGGGGTGGATGTGTCCCGGCCAAGTGCTTATGTCAAGTGTCTGGCCAAACACATGGACATTGAGTGGGAATCCTCTGGTCCGCAGGTCCTCCAGCCTGACAAATACAGCAAGGCTGGCGGATAGAAAAAAAAGCCAAAAAAAATAGGAACGAGATTTTTCTTTGTGCTCAACGTTCATGAATTTAAATCAACAAGTTGGGCAAAAACCAAAGGAAAAAGCCGAACCACTCGAGCAACTTGTTGAGAGAGAGCGAGAGAGAGACAGCACGGAAGTGAAAGTCAAAGGAAAAGTGGAAAGTGGAAAAACTATTACTGCTGACAGGATAGAGGAATGGGCTGGGCTTTTAGCGAGCGTTTGACTGGCGGCATTTCCACTTAAGTGCTTTCTCGATTCTCGCGCTCAAGGTGCTGAAGCGAAAATTGCTGCAAATACATTTGATTATTACATTTGATCTCTGACCCAGCACACCCCCATTTTCTCACATTTCCCCCAGTTTTATTTTTCTCGCATAATATCCTCATAAATTAGATTTATCCCGAAGCCTGTGGAGATTTATATGGGCCACGACCTTATCCGTTTGACTCGATACCAAATTGAATATGCAATAAGCCTTTGTTTTATTGAGGAAGATTGAATAATAGTAGCTTAAATAGGGTTCGCTTTGATCCAGGGATACGGTCATATCCTTGGCCAATAAAACGAGTATTTTACATTGACATTGGTTGAACTATGCAAATAGATGGTCTCGGTGCTGTAGCCAAATCTTTGGGGTGCCAAATAAATAGTAGATTTTAGGGAAATTGCTGGACTTACATGTTAGTAATACTTATAAAAGCTAGATTGAGAACCTTTTTTTTAGTAGACCCCGGATTTTATCTTTGTTTTCTTCATTGATTGATAGGATATGTTTTCTATAAAATAAATTAATCAAACAAACCTTTTAACCATTTTGGTAATCAAAAAATGTATGTTAAATATTAATGTATGTTTTAGAAAACTCATCGCTACTATATAAAACCAATATTTCATGCTCTGTAAACATTTAAGACGGGTAACTAAAGACATTTCTGCAAAATAATAGGTTTACATATTTAACACAGAAAAAAATGCTTTGCAAGTTTTCTTGTTTGTTACGAGCATTGTTTTAAATTTATGATAAATTCTCATTGTATATTTTCGAATACGAATCCGGGGACTAAATATCTGACCTATCCTAACTTAGTCGATGAATGTCAAAAATTGCCTTTCAACCTTACGGACATCACAATGAATGATTAAGCTAAATCCTTTGGATTTCCGACCTACTTTTCCTGGGCTTTGGACTCCAGACAGGCCACATCCACAGTCTCCAGCTTCTCCAGACACGGGCCCGGCCTCCTGGTAGGTGTGGTGGCCAGGGAGCGGGTCTTCAGACCACCTCCGCCCGTGGCCGGCGGCAGGAGCTGATCGAATCCGCCGGATCCATCTTTGGAGAGCGAGGCGCTGCGCGAGAAGGGGAAGTAGGCGTTCAGCTGCCGTTCCAGCACGTCCTTGTTGATGCTCGTCTCCCAGATTTGCTTCTGGATGATGCTGCTGTAGCGTGCCTCGAAACTTTGTTGATGCCGCAGCAGATCAGCCGCTCCTGAGCGTCCGCCCCTGGGACGCTCCCGCTCACGCTCACGCTCCCGTTCGACTGGCGTGGGCGTGGCCGGCTTGAGGGGACTGCCCAGGGAGTCCTCGTCGGTGGACATGCCACTAATGGCCGGAAAATTAAAGTGCGCCGTGGAAAACTTTGCTCGTTATGATGGCCAACAAGCAAGCGGCAAAAGAAGAACGCCAATTGCGAGGAGAACTTGCCGCGTCCGCTGCAGAAACGCGAATAAGTCACGGCAGTCCGTTTTTAGGCCTGTTATGTGTGCATTCCGAATACAGTCAGTATTGTTGCGCATTTTCTTGCGCTGAGCGCTGAGAAATGGGGAAAAGTCAAACGTCAGGCGGCGAAAAAGTTTTTGCCTCCAAAAGTAATTGCTCCCCCTTTTGTCTTTTGGCTTGCCTTGAAGTCAGAAAGTTTTTCGCCCGCTTTCCGTTGGTTGTGGATTTCGAAACGAGAGGCCGTAGTCACAACCACCCAACCAGACCCATTTATACAAAGGTCACAATCGTGCGGCTTTTTCGGTGTCGTTTCGCTGTCATGGCAGACGCAATGACTCATTGAGCCTTGCGCTTATCCCCCACCATCTACTTGCAGCGTATCTTCTAAATGCACAGTGAACAAATCTCATGAACCTGTTATAATTTCTTATAATTTATTAATTATATCCCTTATGCAACAAAAGGGCATCACTTTCGATTGTAAAGCATTGTCATAATTTCAATTCCGCTGTATTAAACATCACATTTTCAAACACTTCAAGAATTCGCGTTACCTTATGTGTTTGATTTTAAATATTTTCACCCTTAATCTGCTCTTATATTTGTACCTGTGTATCGGTGTGTATGGTATGTGTATGGTGATACTAAAATCGATTTTAAATACCGATAAAGTGCAGCTCAAGAATTCGCGTTTTATCATATAACTCATGGATTTGATTTTGTATGTTTCCCCAATGTATCTGTGCTTGTATTAGTACCTGTGTATCGATGGCAATATTAAAATCGAATCTTTATATCGACCAGTCAAACATTTGTTAAAGTGACGCTCAAGAATTCGCGCTTCTGATTTTATATTTTTCCCCCTTTATCTGCAACTGGATTTGCACCTGTGTATTTGTTGCGATATTGAAATCGAATCTAAATACCGACGCGTCAGTCATAAAATAAAACAATGACGACGACAACGGCAACTTGCCACGTGTGGCAGGCGGATGGTTTAGCTTCTGGTGTTGCTTGCATGACGCTTGATGGATATCCATGGAATCTCCTTCGCAACGGTTGACAGTTGTTGTCCCATTACACTGATGGATATGTAATGTCCATAATTAGTTTACGACTGTTTACGTTTTGTCTGTCGTAAACTCCATAAAAATAGTTACCAAGGAGTAGGCCTAAGGAAGCATAGAAAAGTCTAGAGAAAATATTAAACTATCTGTACCTTGATAATTTTTGCCTTTTCCACATCCCCCTGTTGTTAAAAGTGTATTATATTAAAAGCTCAAACATATTTTCAGCGATATAATGATTCTTTTAAGACTTTTATTTCTTTACTCAGTTTTTACTAACTAAAAACCTTATGTGACTCTTCCTCAACTTGGATTCCATTCTGCGCAAAATTGCCACATTCATTAGGGCAAAACTTTAACTTTAACTTTATTCCATTGTTAAACATGCAATATTTCCACAATTACATTGATTACGCTCCTTTCACTTGGGAACCACCCCACAACCACCAACCTCACCAGCAAAAATAAAACGCAAAAAATCAACAATACACTCAGAACCGAAACCAAAACAAAAGAAAATGGGCGTGGCACATGCCGCCGACTTTTCGGGGTAATCCCAAAATAAACTTACCAAATTCGATATAAAAAAAATAAACAAAAGAAACTTTCAATGGCAACGGAACAAAAACGAAAATCAATAAAGCCAAGAAAAGATTGTACGATATTAATAAGTTGTCCTCCGAAGCACAATAAATACTCTATATTCTAAGGCAAAGAGATTTTTGAAATAGTTTTGGTTTCAATGCAAGTTATTTTATGAAAATTATTTTAAACGGTGGAAAATACGATTTTAAAGGGTATCCTCAATTCAAGGATTCCTAAATTCACAGTTATTTCTGTGCTCTTGAGCGGTTTTTTTTTTTGCATGTTAATAAGGCAAATTAGTCTTGACTAATTCTCCCTTTCATTATTCTATGTTGTGCCAAAAGCCAAAAGCGTGTAGAAAGTTTTGCCTAGTTTCGCTTTTGGGAAGCGCAGGAGGATAATCATTCAAATTAACCGCATTAACCACTTGAATGTCAATGAACCCGTAGTTTAACAAAAAGAGAATTGTGAATCATTTGCATAATTTCCTCAAGAACCGTAGAGCTTCGATAGAAACTTACTAATAAAACTGTGTTGCGCTTTTTAGATGAAAAACAAAAGTTGTGTGGCAAAAAGGTGCTCGTCTAAAAAAAATAAACAGCAAACGTTTTTTTAAATATTTTATTTTAAATATAACTGTTAGGAATCAAAAATAAATTATAGTTATATAGTATAAAAGACTTCTTTTCTGTTTGAAATATAAGAACTATTTATTTTGCAAAGAGTCATTAGTTTAATACTTTAAAATAGAAGGGATTTTCAAAATTAAATTGCACACCATTTTAATATATAACTATTTATGTTGCAAAGAATCTCGAGTTTTTCGGCATGAATATTTTCAAATAGAACTGTGTTTTCAAAATAAATTGCATAACGTTTATTTAAAACTTTGTAAAGTTTTATCATATTGTAGAGTACAAATTAAAATCAGAATTTACTAACTAGACTGAGGCTGTCTACAGCTGGCAAAGCTCACTGAAGCTGGTGCTCAGGGCATCCTCGCCAGAACCCCCAATGCCACTGCCAGCCGCCGATCCCGCTGCCAGCAAACCCTTCTTCGGGAGGCTGGGCATGAAGATGTGCAGTTGTTTCCGGCTATCCGAGGTGGCCGACGCCATTCCCCGACTGCTGAGCGGCGGCGTGCGGCTGTCCTCCGTCAGCGGGGATGCACTGGCTCCACTGTACAGGCGGGCCGAGGCCAGTTGACCCGCCAATCTTCGCGTGGTGCTGGCACTGCTGCTCAGGGTGCACAGATCGATGTTGCGAGCGGGTCTATTTAAACGCACTGGTACACCCTCCTTGTTGAAGATTATGGTTATGGGCTTGGCATTGGTATTGGTGGCGCAGGCGGAGGCAGGGGCGGGGGGCGTGGTGACGGGCGGGGCAGAAGGTGGTGACTTGGCGATGGGCTTTCTGGCCACCGATCGCTGGTGATTTGCTGCCGCCGCCGCCACTCGCTTGAGACTCATGCTGCGATGCTGACTGCGCTGCAGCCTGTGAGCGGATCTGGCCAACTGGGCACTACTGGTGGCCACTGGTGGACTGGGCACCGGCACCGCCTCCTTCACTATGTCCGTGCGTCCGGCCAAATCCAGCCAATGGAGCACCCTCTCGGCCAGACGCTCCTCGGGATTGTTGGCCGTAGTGGTTAGACTGCTGGCTGCATCTTGCAAGGAGCTTCGACGCGACTGATGGTCCATCTGGTGATCCAGGTGATAGGTGCGCCCGCGGCTGAGCAGCCAGGCTCGACGCTTCGACTGGCGACTGTTGTGCCGCTGATCCCGCTGACCGACCCCCAACGAGGGGGCGGGGCCCGGCCGCCCACCCAAGGCGGGCAGCGATTGTTGCTGCTGCAGCGTCAGCTTGGTGGCGTCCAGTAGCAGGTACTCGTCCAGGTACTCCTCGCTGTCCTCCGTGGACTGCTCGTAGAACTCGCAGGATTGCGACTGCTGGTCGCTGCCTTTATCAAAAGAGTTTTTACAAAATTAGTTTAAACTTTAAAGTCCAAGTATAAATTTCGGAAATAATTTTCATTCACCATCATCGATCATCTATCAGATTTGAATTATAATTAAATTTATTTATTAAATTGAACTTTAAGCGGGTACAATTTTGGCACCTGCTGCTTATCGGAATAACAATTTTCTTTAATGTTATTAAATTTAAAAACAAAATATAAGTTTCTGAAATAACTATCATTCTGCATTATCAGTCATAATAATCATATTAGAATTTTGTTAAATTTTTTTTTTTTATTTAATTTAAAACGTGTACAATTATTGCACTTGCTTATTAGACTAACAATTTTCTTTATTATTGGATCACAATTTTTTGGAATAGGAAAAACCAGGCTTTCTGAATTACAACATTGCAATCGAAGTAAAACATTTTTTTCATTTTACCGTTTGATTCATTATTTGCCGGATCCAAATATTATAAGTACTAGGATTTCAAAATTGTGATTTAAATGGTTATATTTTATTTGAATTTTTTAGTGTACCTATTTGTATGAATTGTTACTTTATTAGGACATATACAAAATCAGCTAACTCTATTGATTGATCATATCATTTAAAGTAAGATATGCTTAGATTTCTTATCGTTTTACTGATATTAATTTAAGTTTTTTTTTACTAATACAAAATGGGTGTATTTTTACAAATAACTCAAGCCCTTTAAGATGCTATCCTATAAGTGATATATACTCACCTCTCAGCCTGGTTTTCTGGCGCTTACAGCGCTGCCTCTGTCGCGGCTCGTAGTCGAGGATGAAGTGGCGCCTCCCGATCGCCTCCTGCCACACGGAGCGCACAAACAGCGGCCTGCTGGCCGACTCCCAAATGGGTCGCATTCTAGCCCCCGTCTCCCTCCGTCCGGATTCTATGGCTAATTAAATCCTGTGCATATTAATTGGCTACACAAAGCGTATGCCAGCGTTTCTAGCTCGGGTGCTGAGTTGTCCTCTTCCTCGTCGCCGGCGGATGACTATGGCTTTGGCTTTGGCTTATGACTGGTTGCTTTGCCAGTTGCCGCCTCACTGCCGCTGCTGCTTCTGTTTGGCTTGACGACGACGCCACTGTCGCCCGGCATGTCGAATCGATGTATCTGGGTGACCTGCGGACGCCACAGGGCTGCGATAAAGAAAGTGTCACAGGAGTTGGGGCTCTAAAACATGTTTTAGAAAATGGAAATATTCCTTTTTCAAGTTTGCCCTTTTTTATTTAGAACTGTCAATGTCTTTATCATCTGGATAGAATTTAAGCAAGGCAACACAAAAAATAACAGTCATTATTAGCTATTTCTCCTGCCAATCTTAACTTATTACAATAAAATAAAAACAGCAATATAATATTTTTTATTTTAATTTAAAAAAAGAAAATATTTTTTTGAAACCAAAATTGTAGAGAAAATTATAATAGTATTGACCACAAGCTTTAAACAACAAGTAAAATTACTGGAAAAAAGATATAGGAATGCAGAACAGATTTTTTTCCAATTCCTTTCCAAAATTTGTTCCTTTCAATTAACACAAATATTAACAAGCATTAGCCTGATCAATTTTTGCATTATGCTGCAAAAGGAACGAAAAAGTGAACACATTTTTAGATACATACTTTTTTTTTGTTATCTGTTAATTAAAATTTTTTTAAATGAAAACTTAAAAAATCAAATACGAGTGGGCTCGTATTTAATCAGCCTTTTAAATCACTAACATCCTATCACTATTTTCGCAGCCCTGAATCAGCGATAGTGACTGTTTGTTTGTCTAGCTGCCCGAGTCGCCTTCCTTTTGGCATTGCGGTTTAAGTGTCTTTGACACGCGAAATGCAACCGAAGCGACTGAGTGACTTCCGCTGCTCCACTCAATCCCGATACCAATCCACCCCCACCCTTAATATGCCACACCCACCTCCTGACCCGTAACATCCTGCACCCACCTCGTGACCCCGGCTACACGTGCTTTTTTTTCGAATTATCATTTTCATGTCAAAGACTCGGGGAGACAATTTAATGAGTTGTTGGACTGGGAATTACTAGGCAACATTTCTCTTGTGGCATTAAATTTGCTGTTTAATCGCCAAGTGGTTAACCCCAATTAGGTAGATGTTACCAAATTTGCATACATTTCCGCTTGCATGTCATTTGGGAGCAAAAGCAGGTCGCCAAATGGCATGTTCGACCACATGGCCGACATATGTGACAGTCGAATGGGATTCCGGGTCGACAGGTGATACTTCCACTTTCGCTGAACTTTGACACGTGGCGGCACGGACCAATACGAGAGCTGGCAGCTAGAACATCTAGCCCTAGAACCTAGCCCTAAGCCCATTATGTCTGAATGGCCCTCATTAAAGCACAAAACCCTAACTTGCAGGCCATACATATATGGTTACGGCCTGTCACTACGATAACCACGAATCATTGGGCTCACAAGCAAACAAATTACCCCAACAATACTTCAAACTATGCTCGGCACTCACTACTCAACTGAAAGACCATCCAACCTCTGACCTCGGCCTAGTGCTAGCACTTTGGCAGGAAATGCAATTACAGTGGCCCGGAGTTGTCTCGAGTTCTCCGGGTGTTGATAATAAATATAAACAGAGTCGAAGCATGCAATAAACAAATTGAATTTGCCGGCAGAGGGGCCAAGTTGCATGTGGCTTTTACGCTAGACAGTGGAGAGTCCATTAAACGCATCGTTGTGAACGTGGCGTATGCGCAATTTTTAGCCCATCATCAGCCCCCTTTTTGGTTGCAACTCAATTAGGTGGGAAGGCGGAAAGAAGGGAAGGGGAAAGGGGAAAGGGGGCAATCTCTGCCAGCGGCAAGGCAATTACAAAACTTTCTGGGGCCTGGAGAACGCAATTACCAAGCGCCTGGGCCTGTGCGAAAATTGCCCGAAGGCACAAGAGCGTTTAGCGTTTTAATTGTGAGCAAATTCTTTTTGTTGCAATCAAATTATAAGACCCGCCACTTCTGTTCGCCCGCCCCCCCGCTTAGTGCCCATCATACCTGAGTTCCTGTACGACATACGACATCCGGATGCGCCGCTCGACAGCTTTCCACGCACCCCGCTCACGTCCAACGTTCCGCCGCCACCCACGCCGTGTCCTTGCAACAAGGACGGCAGCGAGGCGGCTCCGCTCGAGTTCTCGACGATAAGTCCGGAGGGTAAGTGTGTATCGCCTGCGCGCTAATTGGCCACCGGTCTGCAGCCCAAGTACTTGCATATCCCCCCAGAAAACGAAACCTATTACCGCGAGCTGGAGGAGCGCCACAACGAGCTGGTGGGCGAGACCGTCGAGGTGGGACTGCTGTTCGCCTCCAAGGCGTTTGTCCAGCTGCTGGTTAACCCGATTGTAGGACCCCTGACGCACCGGTAAGTCGAATTTAGGGTAAGGCTTAGGCTTGAGATTAAATATCTTAAGAAAAATATTTAGAAAAGTCATCAAACATACTTTAGTGGATTTACAAATAAATTAAATTATAATTTTAATTTACATACAAATCTGAATTTGATTTTTTGTTTTATAAAAAAAAAGGAAAGAAAGCAAGCTATTGCAAAAATAAAATATTCTTGAAAATATTTATACTTGGATTTATTTGATGATGATTTTCAGCTAAATTAATCGATCATCAATTCTGAACTATGTAAAAAAGAATTTAAAAAATTTGTATTATTTTTTTTTTTAATATTATGATTACTCTTATGGGAGCTGTATGATATAGTCGTCCGATTAAGCCCTAATTCTGAAATATTTAACCATTACTATTATATATCTTGAAGATATTTCTGACTGATATTATAAAACCCTCTAAGGGCATAAAAAGGCATTTGAAACCTTTACCTTTTAAAATATATTAATGATTGTATATATTAAAATTTCATAAAATTATGTTTATGTTATAAATACAAATAAATAAGCCTTAAAACAATAATTAAATAGAATAATAAGATATAAATAAAACTACACCCAAAAAAACAGTAATACAGTATAAGTATTATTTCAATACACGAGAAATATAACCCCTATAAGTTTTACTTTTCTTCCTATACCGTGGAGTGTAAAACAAAATTTTTGTTATCATACTTTCGTGGTATTAATTTAATACTCATCTTAGTAAGAAATTTTTTAAATCCAATAGCTTAAAATTCAATTGATATTTTGTTTTCAGACATTTTTAAAACAAGTTACTACATGATCTGAAAGTCTATTATTTATTATTTTTAATTTTAAATTTGCCTTACATACAAAATATTAAATCTTTGAATGAATTTCTCTCTGTGCAGCATTGGTTACAGCATCCCCATGTTCGCTGGCTTTGTGATAATGTTTCTCTCAACAATCAGTAAGTTACACACACGCTATGCCATGGCAAATCGCAATGAACCCTTCTACTTTGCCTAGTCTTCGCCTTTGGCCGCTCCTACCTGGTGTTGTTTGTGGCGCGGGCTCTGCAGGGCATCGGCTCCTCCTGCTCCTCGGTTTCGGGGATGGGCATGCTGGCGGATCGGTTCACGGACGACAAGGAGCGCGGGAATGCCATGGGTATAGCGTTGGGCGGTCTGGCCTTGGGCGTGCTCATCGGGCCTCCGTTTGGCGGGGTGATGTACGAGTTCGTGGGCAAGTCGGCGCCATTCCTGATCCTGGCCGCTCTGGCTTTGGGCGATGGCCTGCTCCAGCTGTTTATGCTGCAGCCGTCGATCCAGAAGGCCGAAACGGAACCACCCTCGCTGAAGAGCCTGATCAGCGATCCCTACATCCTGATCGCTGCGGGTGCGATCACCTTCGCCAACATGGGCATCGCCATGCTGGAGCCCTCGCTGCCGCTGTGGATGGTGGACAACATGGGCGCCACCCGTTGGGAGCAGGGCGTGGCCTTCCTGCCCGCCTCCATTAGCTACCTGATCGGCACCAATCTCTTCGGACCGCTGGGACACAAAATAGGACGTTGGTTCGCCGCCTGCTTGGGCTTGATTATCATCGGGGGATGTTTGATCTTTGTAAGTGAAATATTTATTTATAATATATTTAAACCATTAACAACTGTTAATGTAAAAGTAAAATATAAACAATTGATTGGATCCCTATATTAACCATTTAAATAAACTTTGGGTTGGAGGAAACTAAAGAATTCGCTTTATGGGATAAGATATCATTAAAGAAAGGATGGATTTTTTATATCAAGTTAAAGATATAGCGTTATTAGAACAGTACGACATATCTAAAGAATATCGCCTATTTTTTTTATTATGAAAATTAAGCTGAAGAATTCGCGTAACCGTTTTCATTTAATTGGGGGCTACTAAGAATATAGAATTCATACACTATCTTAAGGATATGTCGTTATTAGATCTATAAGACATATTTAAAAAACTGACGTCTTTATTTTTTTATGGTAAAAGACATGAAGCCAAATAATTCGCGTGTTTGTGTTCTTTTCATTAGCGACTAACAAGGGATTTTATTGAAAGCAATATATTAACTTGGTTTTAATATTTTTATTTTATTAGTAAAATCTTAATGTTTTCCTAATAAATTTTATAAAATATAAAAAAAAATTGTAATTTAATTTATATTTATATGTTTAATATTTTTTTAAGATACCCATGGCCACCTCGATCACGCACCTGATTATTCCGAACGCTGGCCTGGGCTTTGCGATCGGCATGGTGGACTCCTCGATGATGCCCGAACTGGGCTACCTGGTGGACATCCGGCACTCGGCGGTGTATGGAAGTGTTTATGCCCTGGGTGATGTGGCCTTCTGCGTGGGCTTTGCCGTGGGTCCGGCGCTGTCCGGATCGCTGGTGAAGAGCATCGGCTTCGAGTGGATGCTCTTCGGGATCGCCATCCTCTGCTTCATGTACGCCCCGCTGCTGACGATGCTCAAGAATCCGCCGACGAGCGACGAGAAGAAGGTACGTATGGCCAGGGAGGCGGCCGAGGCGGCTGCAGCCGCTGCTGCCGCTGCAGGGGAATCCCCTGGAATCCCCCAGCTGACCGCTTCCTGCCCGGCCATCATGCATGGTACATCCGATCCCAATACGGATGCCGAGGCTGGCAGAACGAACGAGGCCTACGAGAGCGAGAGGCTTTGAGTCTTGCCAGCAAATATCCTAGTTTTTAATTATCATTTAGTTGTTAATTTTTTCGTATTATTAGTCATTCTTATTCTTATGTTTTTATTAGCCTTAAGTTCTGCTTAATTTGTTTGTAATAAAATTTTTAATTTTTAATTCAATTGTTGCCTGAGTTTTATTGTGCATGCTTCATATATGTTTCATATAAGGTAATATAGTAAACTAACCCATAATTTATTTGTTTCCTTGTTATTCCAGTCTTTGATTTATGGACGCGATCGGGCCCAGGTGCGTTATGTAACCTATCAGAACTACGATGAAGACGAATAAACGCAAACGATTTAATTCCAACGCAATGTTGCCAAAAGTGCAACCAAAAACCAACAAAAAAAAAGGGTAATAAAATCAACAAAAAAAAATTAAGTGAAGATCAAAGAGGCAGAAAAGTAACCGTAACCACAACCAACAATATCAGTAATATCATATGAATTTCCAAATGAAATCGTTGTTCTTGTTCAATGTTTTGCACAAGTTGCACTATAGTGTTTATATATACCATTGATCATATCAAGAAGACACCTCTCCCCCCCAAAAAGTTTTGCACACGTTAAAGTCAAGCACAGAATTATCTGAAGAAAGTACTATAGAAGAATTAGAAAGTCGAGTGAAAATAGGGCTAGATGTTCGAAGTGACGGGTAAATTATTATGATGGATGGTAAAGAGAGAGAGAAAAAAGTAAGGATCCTAAGAACCCTACTACATATTGGAGGCAATTCAGTGGCCAAAGGATTGGAAACTAACTTTTTTTTTTGAGAACACCAACAGTCGCATCGGAAAACATCAGATGTGACTGTACACAGAGCTCACGAGCTTCTAAGAGTCGTTCCTCGGAAGACTCTACTCCCAGCAGGGAAGGTTTAATTGCTGATCCAATTAGCAGACGCCTGCAATTGCATTGATTTAATGGGTGGGGGGAGCATCAAGGAGCGAATTGTCTAGATTATACAGAAATTTGGTATATTCTTTTCGGATTTTGTTGGGCTAAAAACATATACAAGTCGAATAACGAATCGCACAACTGGTCCATCAAAGAGAAATTAAGGGAGTGCATGGGTGACCTCTGGGTCAGATCAGATCTATGCTCTAGAGATGATCTGACCCCGAAGGCAACCATGCCAACCCCCCCGTACTTTCCCTTCTCATAAACGCATCCTCCGCAGATTGTCCGCAAACACGTCGATCTTCACCTGGCAGGCATCCCGACTTTCCACACTTCTGCTCCCTTCTCTTGTCGCTGGCGAAGATCCCCTCATCCGCACATGATTCATGCTGAACGCTAGATCCCTATCCGTCGTCCGCGAGGTGGTTATCCTTATGGGCATGCTGTTCAGAGAGGTAACGAGGGGCTGGCCTCCATTCAGCTGCTTGGGCTCACTCACCCGAGCATTCGAGGATCGCCTCATGCTGCAGCTGCTCTGCACTCCGTTGCTGGTGACTGTGACATGGACATTGCCATTGGAAGTGCCCGAAGTGCTGCGATCCAGGTTTCTTGGGATGGTGGTATTGCGAATGGGGCTAGAGCTTCGACTGGAGGAGGAGCAATTGGTACTACCAGTGGGAGATGATGAACGGGAGCTGGCCATGGGTGGTGGTGTAGACGAACGCGGAGGAGTAAGTGAGCGGGTAGCGAATGCTACGGTTTCTTTTCTCTGACCAAACGGAGTAGTCGGCCTTTCTTTCGGCACAGGTTGCCTTCTCCTTGAGACCTCGGAACGCTCACTCCGACGGGAAGGTAGATCGCAGTAGGCCATTCCGGGCAATCGGTCATCGGAGGTGACAGCGCACAAGTGCGATGTCATTGGAACAGATGGTCTTGGCTTCATTGGCTTGGCTTCCGCCCGATGCAACTGCTGCTGGAGGACACACAGGCGGTGGAACTCCCTGCACCGCTGCGATTCCCGTTCCAGCTCCCTCAATCGATGCCGCTCGCGCTCCTCCTCCAATTCCAATAGACGCTGCCGATCCCGCTGCCGCTCCAGCTGGCGTAGATGCTCCCGATCCCGTTCCCGCTGACGGGCACGTTCGCGCTCCTCTTGGCGCTCCCTTTCCTGCTCAAGTCGGAGGTCCTCCCGAAGCTGCCGGCGACGCTCCTCCTCCCGGACCTTCTCCTTCTGCCGGAGCTCCCATTCCGGACTCGTACGCGGTTTCGTCTCGCTCACATTGAACTTGGACAAGCGCTTGTCGATGTCGATGCCAAAGGCACCAGTGCACCTGGAGCTGCTACTCTGCTCCGTGTTCGGCTTGACCCGATCCGTGTTGTTGAGCAGATAGGCATCCGCCTCGATCTTGATGCTCACATTGTTGTTCTCCACCTCGGATTGAGGGTCCATGCTGCAGATGCTGATGTTGATCTCACAGCCACTGCAGGCACTTCGCTTGCTCTCCAGCCGGGTGTTGGAGCCACGGCAGAAGGTGGTGGCCGAGGCCTTGCGGATGCCACCACCAGTGGCTCGCAGGTGGTTACTCCTATTGCTTCTTAGTGTCGTGCTGCTCTGGTCCCGTCTCATCGTCTGGTACGCTCCGCTTTGACAGCAGCTTCTCAGGAGCGGGGAATCCGTGACAGTGGATGGGTTGGGTGGACGTCTCGTCTGGGGAGCCTTGGAATCCTGCTGCAAACGACGCTTCCGGTGCTCACTGACAGAGCAAGTGGGTAGACTCCTCTTGGCAGGAATGTACTCGGGATCCTGACTGAACCGGGGATTGTGGTAGAAGGTCTGGAAGGAGGGCTTCGTCACAAGTGGCGGCGGAGCCGGGGGCGGTGGCCTCTGATAGTTCTGAATGGGATAAAACGGCTTGTCGGCATAGCGAAAGTTGTACGACTGAATTTTGAAGGGGTCTCCGTGGAAGACATCACTCGGAATGCGACGTGAAGGATCTGTCACCATAGAAGGCCCTGGGAATTAGTTTTGACAGAGCTTTGCACCTGGCAACCACATGAAACTCACACAAAATACGATTCATTTGGGGCAGGAAATTTGGACTTTTCGAGGACGTTGGGCCAAAGAGATTGCGAGTTCGAAGACAGCGTGGCAATCATAGAAATGAATTTTTTTTTCTTGACAAAATTTTTTTTTATAGATTTAGAACCGAAAACCCAGGTAACTTTGGTTCTCGGTTCTGTTCACACTTGACTCGCTCCTCGAAACCCATTAAAACCTTCTGGCAATACGGCGTAGCAATTGGAGGGCAATAATGGGTATAACACCAAAAGGGGAGACCCACCTTCCTTAAGCAAATCAATTTCATATTCAAGTTGTTAAAGTTAAAATAGAGAAACTAAATAATCGAAAAAATCTTGTAAAATTGTTGCCCACATAGCACACACACAAGTTATCTGACAAAATAAGGGAATTAAATTTAAGCTTTTGGTGCCGAAAGGTATGCGGAAAATAAATACATTTCCACAGGAAACAAATATGTTACTTGTAGAAGGCTATATACGCGAACACAATTTTGAAAATATATTTAGTTACATATTATGCGTTCAATTATATAGTAGAGAATGAAGTCGCTAAATTGAGTGTTTGATAAATATTTTAAACTATATACAAAGTACTGCTCAAATTTTCAACTCTTCCCACCCAAAATTTAAGACTTTTCCTCATAAGTATTAACGACTTCGTTCCCGCACTCAATCAGATCAACTTGGATCACTGGGATATTGTCGCAAGACACTTGAATGGCTGCAAGTGTCTTTTAGCGTTTTGATCGAAAAGATCATGTAAAATCCTCTTCAATGCATAAGTCCCTATTTGATGGGTCATCAAAAGCATTATTTTGGACGCGTATAACCCAAATTAATCGTATTGTAAAGGAAAATATCTCTGTAATGGCCGGAAAAGGCAAAAGGAAGGCCAACAAAATGTAGTTAATCGCAGGTATACAATGAGGTTATATTGACAAACTGTATATACGAATAGCTGAAATACTTGCTGATTATCATCGTTGTTCCAATTGTTGTGAAACTTGAACTTTAACTCAATCAATAATACTCTAGATCCATTCATAGTACACGAGATTCTACGTTGTGTTCGTTATGACCTTTCACTTTTCACGCTTTGAAGAATTGCCGAATTCAATCATGCAACACGCGTTTTACAACTAAGGGACTCTTCAAAAATTGCATATTATAGCCACTTTAACATACATACATATGTTGTAGTACAAAGACATTGTACAGGGTATGCAACTGCAAAGTACATATGATATTTAGCAAAAGGTTTTGTTCGGTTTTCATAAAGTTGTTGTGAAAGTTTATGCTTCAAGCCCCCCACATTCGGGGGCCCAGCATTCAATATAAACGTGTGAATTAGACAATATAGCTTCTAACTGAATAGTTCAGCATACTCACAATATTATTCGTAATCAAGTCGTTATTGTTGCCTAACTATGTTCAAATGTTGCATAAGTGTTATGAGATAAACAATCCAAAAATAAAGCTGGTATGGGGTCAAACAAACAACAATGCTAAAGCAACTAACCAAAGCGTTTTGTGCACAGTATTTTAATATTCGAAATTAATACTATTATTATTAAATTGATATACTTAACGTTTACTGTATGTATTTGCTAACTAAGATAACCGCACACACACATACTCTCTCTCAAAAGTTCGTATTCGAATGACCGCAAAATAAAGTATAGTTTAGCGCGAGCATATTAGTCAAAATAAAGCAGAGTATTTAGTATGGATAACCTGGCATTATTAGCATATATATATATATATATACATATATATAACGATTATCACATTTTTACACAAACCTTGAAACTATGTGTGTACTCATGTCATGCCATGCCATGTTTATGGGGTGAGAACCGGGAGAAACCAAAACACAAACATACATATATATACTATTTATAATGACCAATGGTGACCAAGTAGAATATACAACTATACTAACTTAAATATAACTATATGTGAAACTAAAATACCAACTATCTATACGAACAACATTAATATCTATAACATTAATAATCTATAACTAGTCATTTGACATATGTTTATTTCATAGAGATATTGCTAACTAAGCTGATACCGATATCGGAAAACCAAACGAAATATTCGTTGAGTTTAATATATACTCGCCCATCATATAAATTGGAAACAATGCAAATGCAAAATACAAATGTGTAACTGAAGTTGTTGGTGAATAAACAAGCTACAAAACATCGCACGTCTTTCAATCAATCAGTGTTTAAGGGACATTTAACTTTATTGAGTCTCTATATTATTTACATTCACTTCAAAGAAAAGTTTTTAACACAATCAGTTGAAATTCCGATAAAGGGGGCAATTTGCTCCCCTTCAGTTTAAAATGTTCTTACATCTGAAATTTGCTATGTATGGTATATACATTTTGTGTTTAGATTATTTTAAAATTGTACACTTTACTTTAAGGTCAACTTTTAGAAAGCCAAAAATTAGAATAGGTTTAAGAGGGTTGGGAGAAATGTCAAGAACGCTTTGAACTTAAAACTAATTCATGTGTGACCGCTAGTTTGGGTGACTAAGAAGCCGCCTTGGACTCATCCAGCTGCGAGATGTCGTGCTTGTCCTTGGCAAAGGTGATGATTTGGTTCAGACTTTCACCCAGCTCCTCCATCACTTCGCGCTCCGTGTCCTCGACGGGCATGTTTTGCTTCTCATGCATCACAATCCGTGATATCATGCACATGATGGTCGCCTCAATGACATCGTCCGTCAAATACAAATTGGCGCGGTTTTCGTGCGTGTGCTTATCGTTTGTTTTGTCCGCTTTTGCACCCTTCGCTCCCATCAAGCCATCCAAAGAGTCCATGTCCACATCCGGACGATCTTCCATGTTTCGACAGCCTGCATCACATAGATTTTAGTTAATTAAATCAAATTTGCAATCTGACCAACTGTTTCTCACTTACCCACGCATTTACATATGCTTGTGCAGGGAATCTTTGCCTCGTAACACTCGCAGTAATTCTTGAGGCAGCCCGATCTTTTGCAATTGCAGCCTTTGTTATGCAATCGCATGTCCCCTGAATTAGGAGCCGTAATTTTGGGCCTGTTTGAAGAAAATAAAATATGGGTTAAAATATGGACCAGATAATCTTCGATCTTCCTCCGAAATAAATACTTGAAGGCGCTTGGATTGCGATCGAGGCAACTGCGAATGGCTCGCTCGCGCTCCACCTCATAGTCCAGATTGTTGAAGCAATCCTTGCAGCTACAGTCCTGGCAGAACTCCCCGTTCGCGAAGCAGTCGCAGTAGAGCTTTAAACACTGCGACTTGCTGCAGTTGCAGTGCTTCCGTCGCGAGGTCATGCCGCCTAGAGCATCGACGGTGGCCGCTGTCCCGGCTGCCGCTGGTTTCAGGATGTCGAAGAGCGGCTTGGCGGGAACGATGGGCTTCTGGATGGGCGGCTGTACCGGTAGCGTTGGCTCCACCTTGATCGCTACCGATTGCAGCTGCTGCTGCCTTATCCTTTGCTTGGCCTGAGCCTGCAGTTGCATGTGCTTGGTTTGCTGCTGCGGATTCAACTGCTTGAAGCGATGCTGCTGCGAGGAAATGGACAGCGTGCGCCGCAACTTGTTGTCCACATAGCCAGTGTAGCCCCGCCGCATGGCACTGGTCGACGATTGGGGCACACCCGAGTTACAGATCATATACTTGACCCCATTGGTCCCCGTCGATTTTACAAAGTTGTAGATTTTCTTGGGCGCACTGGAACTGGGACTGCTGCTCGCCACCGCCACACGCTGCACGTTCGTTTGCCGACCGATGAGCTTTTGATTGGCCTGCGTAGTCTGCTGCGTTCCCTGCTGCTGCATGGTGATCACGTATCGCGGCTTCTTGGCCTCCGGACCCGCATCGCTGCTGTCGCTGGCATCACTGCTGGCGGAGGCCAAGTGCTTCAGCTGCTGGTTGAGATCAGTTAGCCGGCTCTTGCGTGGTGACTCCTGGTTGCCACTGGTGTTGCCGCTATTGCTGCTGTTGCTGGTGTTTGTGTTGCTGACACTGGCTGGCTTGGAGGCGTTGGTGCTGGCGCCCAGCGCACGCTATAAAAAGGATTAGGTTAGAGGAGACTATACGCTACAAATTTAGACCACATTTACACACCTTGGAGACCAACGTCTGCATGGAGGGAAGCGGCACAATGCTGCCGCCCATTGTCCGCATTACGATCTTGTTCGTGTTACCCATGGAAGGAGCTGCCTTCGGCGCTGCTGAGGCTGGACCTGTTACGGCTGGTGTGGCAGAAGATGTGGCTAGTTTGCTCGTAGCCGCGGATGTGCCAGATGGAGTCCGCACCACAGTGATCTTCTGGGTTGGCATGGTCTTTGGAACGGCCACGCTTGCACTCGATCCCGCGGCGGCACTCTTGGTGTTGGTCAGTACGCGTACATACTGCACTCCTGCCTTGCCGGGCAGCTGAATGGCGTGCAATTCGCTCGTGGGCGATGCGGTCTGTCCGCCAGCCGTGTTCGTTATCGCACTGGTGGCCCCCGCTTTCGGCGACAGTTTAATGATGTTCTTGCTGGACACAAGGATCTGCTTGCCACCGCTCTGCACCAACATTTTGCCTGGCGTTGCAGTTGTGCTTGTGCTCGTCGCCGTTGCGGCTTGCTTAACAGGTGTTGCTGACTTCAGCAGCACCGGGCCCACGGATTTGCCCAGCACCACACTACCGGTGGAGGGCGATGGTTTGACAGTCGAAGTTCCCGGAGTGGCCGAAGTTCCAACCGCTGATTGTTTGGCATTCAGCAGCAGCGAGGAACCAGCCTGATTGATTTTGATGATCTTGCCATCGGCAGTGCGCACCACCTGGATTTTTGTGTGCTGTACCGCTGTCTGGCATGTGGGCGATGTGACGGGGGATGTAACCTTCGCACTGCTTCCTCCGGCCAGCGGTGTGATGCCCTTGATGGTGAAGGTCGTGGAGGTGGATGCGGAGGCGGTGGAGGAGCCGGAGCCGGAAGAACCGGTTGTACCGGTGGTGACTGCTTTGCCCGGCACCGCCGCCTTGACCAGACCCGTGTTCGCCAGAGCCACGCCCTTGGCGAGGACCGCCTTCTGGATGGCTGCCGGCGCAACGAGACGGCGTATTCCTCCGCCTGGTGAGCCGGTTACCGGGGCTTTCGTCTGTGTGGCGGGCACAGTCTTCTGAACGAAGATTACCCGGCCGTCTTGCGTCTTGATCTGGGTCAAATTGCTCAGGGTCTTGGTGATGGTGCCCGTGCCCGTGCCCGGCGTGGATGTGGTGGCGATTGTGGTGCTGCCGATCTTGAGGGTTTGGCTGGTAATCGGTTTCAGATTGTTCAGGATCTTGAGGTCCTTAATTTGCGGCTTGGCCGGAGAGTTGGCTCCGGCAGTGACCACTTTAATGGCGTGCGACTTCAAGACGGCTCCACCCGATGTGGGCAACCGTTTGTCCTCCACTATGTGCACCACGTTCCTTTTGAACTGCGGCGTGTTGAGGGAATCGTTGGCCGGATCGACCGGTTCATCCTCGTCGACGTCGTCGACATCCGAATCCAGGGCATCGATCTCCATGTGTTGGGAGCTCTTGTCCGACGTTGGCTCCAAAAAGTCTTCAAAACTCAACTCGGGCAACGGCTCCGTGTCGTCCAGGGAATCTGCGGATTAAAAACAGGCATTATTCACACTGTGAATAACATTTTATGGCCTTTAAATATACCCGACAAGTAGTCAACGCGGTAAGTAGTCATTTTTGTCAATTTTCAATTCAATTTCAAAATGTTCTTTATCATCAGCTGCGGTCAAGGCGGTTGCACCGGTGCATTTTCCAACACTAAAAATGTGTGTTTAAAAGTGTATCTATTTCGACTTCGAATGTATCTATTTCCGATACCGATAACATGTTCAATAAGCAATCGATTTCGGGTGCCGAAATTCAAACTTCTTTTGTTTTCCCTTTAGTGATTACATCTTGTTTTGGGTTTTTGGATAAAGCGTCTATGCTTATGACGGCACTCAATAATACAAGGATCAAACGTATTGATAGTTAAGAACTTTGCAATTACAAATACAATTATTTTTCGATTTTATAAAATCAACGGAGTACGTTTAGAACAATTTTCCCTGTTTATCTCAAATGTTGCTGCTATTTTCTGTTAATGGGGGTTTGATTTTATTTTACTCGACTGTGATTGGAGCGCCAACAACTTATACAATATGCATAAAAATCGCTTAAGAATATGATTCTAGTTAATGACTGACAGCGTTTACGGGCTCTACTTCTTGGCAGCCACCTTCTTCTCGCGCGCCTTCTTGCCCTCCGTCAGCTCCAAACGCTGCGATTCAGTCAGGGCGGGCATGGTGTTGGTGACGACTCCGGTGCCCAGCGTCAGGTTGCCGTCGCGCAGCGTGAAGCGCTGGCCCTGTTCCAGGACCATGGGCCGGATGAGGCGCAGAATCAGCTTGGTGTCCTCGCCGGGCATGACCATCTCTTTGTCGGGAATCTGAACCTGCACGGCGCAATCCCAGGTGCGCGAGAACATCTGCAGCTGAATGAAGGACATGAAGGGCTTGGTGCGGCCGCCCTCTTCCTTGGACAGGATGTAGACCTGGGCCTCCAACTGGTCGAGAGCCTTCACACTGCCCGGCTTGCACATGACCATGCCGCGCTTGATGTCATCTCGCTTGACGCCGCGCACTAGCGCTCCCAGCTGGTCACCGGCCTGGGCCTCCTCCAAGATCTGATGGAACATCTCCACTCCCGTCACCGTCGACTTGAGCACCTTGTTATAGCCCACGAACTCGCACTCCATGCCCTTCTTGACCACTCCACGCTCCAGGCGTCCAGTGACCACGGTGCCACGTCCGGGAATCGAGTACACATTCTCCACGGGCAGCAGGAACGGTTTGTCCAGCTCGCGCACTGGCGTGGGAATAAAGCTGTCCACCTCCTTCAGCAGCTGCAGGATCGCCTCCTTGCCGATCTCGGGGCTCTTGTCTTCCAGGGCGCACAGTGCCGATCCCTTCACCACGGGTATCTTGTCGCCGTCGTAGCCCATCTCAGTGAGCAGCTCACGGATCTCCATCTCCACCAGATCGACCATCTCCTGGTCGGCGGCATCCACTTTGTTGATGAACACCACAATGTGATCGATGCCGATCTGCTTGGCCAGCAGCATGTGCTCGCGGGTTTGCGGCATGGCTCCGTCGGTGGCGGCCACCACCAGAATGGCGCCATCCATCTGGGCCGTGCCGGTGATCATGTTCTTGATGTAATCCGCATGACCGGGACAGTCCGTGTGGCCGTAGTGCCGCGTCTCCGTCTGGTACTCCACGTGCGCCACATTGATGGTGATGCCGCGTGCCTTCTCCTCGGGCGCGTTGTCGATCTCGTTGTACTTCTTGCTCTCCGCCAGCTGCTTGTCGGCCAGGACCTTGGTGATGGCCGCCGTGAGCGTGGTCTTGCCGTGATCCACATGGCCGATGGTGCCCACATTGCAGTGGGGCTTGGTGCGCTCGAACACCTTCTTCTCGTTGGCATACTGGCGGAGGTACTGCTGCAGGTTGCCAATGCGGGGGGTCGAAAGTAGTCCGTTCCGCTGCCAGTCCTTGCCGGCAGTGGAGGAGGCAGTGACGGCCGCCAGGCGTAGCGTCCTCGCGGAGCTCATGGCCCGCCGACTGCAGCGTAGGGCCAAAGACATGGATGCGGTGGACCGGCAGACGGCGGCGGCAAATGCGTGTGACATGGTTCTGGGCTTTCGCTGGCTCTCCTCTGGGCGCTTTTAACTGGATATTGGGATTAGGATAGGCGCTTCAGAGAGGGGGAACTCCTGTTGCACTTACTGGTTTAGATTGAGCTGTCCTGGCAGGGGCAAAAAGCCTTTTCACGGGTCGAGAAAAATCGTACGGCTCGAAATTGCGTAAACCCTGAAATGTGCTGTGCGCCAGAGCTGCCACCTTGTGTTGGTATTTCGATAGACATCCGCCTTATCGATAACAAATACTATTTCGTACCAAGAAAAGTTATTTTTAAATCTCTAATATTAATTTATTAGGTAAAGCGTAGCTATTATTATTTGTTAATTTAACATTGAGTTTTATAATTTTTTTATCTGAGCCGTTTGCATAAGTACTTCGATGGGAGTGGCAACCACCGTCGACGTTACTATTTTGTGCGCGTTTTTCGTTACCCTTTAAACGCCCATTTTGCCAAGTCCTCACAGCAAATAAGCTTCATAAGACCTTAGCAAAAGTCCCGGATTTATTTCAAGGGCCTGCCAATGCAACTTTTGTCCTATATTCTGGGCAAACAACAACTGCCCCCAAGACTGTACCCCAATAAAAACACCAATACAGACAAGCACATGTCTATGTGTGTATCAGACTATCTGGCAACGCGGCTACACGGGATGTTCCCAGATCGTTAAAAGCACTTTTCGTTTCGTCAGCAGAGTGCAAAAACTTGCAATAAATCAAAATTTCGACCGATCGCCAAAAATATGCAAATCGAAATGCCATTAGGGTACCTAAATCCGCTTGGCAGACGCAGCCCAAGGGGTTAAACAAGTATAGGGGGGCCTTAAAATCAAGGGGAACAATTTGCGCGCCAGCGGACGGCCAACTGCCATGCCAAGTACACGCTGTACCAGAGGTTGAAAATTCAATTTGAAATATAAATTGACCAGGTCCTCACCTAAATTGCCGCCACTGGTGTCCATGCTTAGTCCTTGCTGCGTCTGTTGTGGTTTCGGGAGAGCTAGCAATTAATCTTTGTCTCTGTTTTGATAGCAGTGCGCGGTCACTGCCTGCAAAACAAAAAGAAAATCTGCACTCGGAAATGTGAATGCGTTCAACTCAAAGGGCGTCGCGGGCGAACGAATTGGTCGAGAGGCTGTTAGTCACTGCGGTGGGATGCGCGGCGCGATATCACTGCTATTTGCACTTTCATTTGGCGGCCTTATCAGCGCGTATTTACAATTGAATGCAACAGCAAATTCAAAATTCAATTTAAATTGCCGTCGAGTGGACTTCCATTACATTTATGAATCACAGTGGGACCGTAGCACGACCGTTAAAATATACCTGGGTACACGGACGAATAT
Source organism: Drosophila elegans (assembly GCF_018152505.1). Taxonomy (NCBI): domain Eukaryota; kingdom Metazoa; phylum Arthropoda; class Insecta; order Diptera; family Drosophilidae; genus Drosophila; species Drosophila elegans. The sequence continues at coordinate 2,401,773 of NW_024545903.1, read as the reverse complement.
ACTGAAATATGGCCTGGAAATACTAAAAAATACCTTAAATATACCAAAAAATAATTAACAGATTGGATTTGAATAACGTCTTAGCAAATACTTACACCCAAATTTTGAGTTTTCAACTTATCATATTCAATTTTTGTAAATTTAAAACAAAAAACAGGTAATTTTAAAGGCATTTTGTATTTGCATATATAACATTTTTGTATTTACCGAGACCGAAATATTTAAATTTTAGGAACTTATAAATATCTAGAAAAAAAATCATTTCATAATAAATAGTTTATAAACATTGAGAACTTACGTATTTGAAAAGTACTTCCATTTCCACTTATTCTTATTTATTATTACATACTAATAAATTTTACTAAAATTCTAAAACTTTTTTTTTAATTAAGTAATTTGACATACTCTGCTGATATACATTTAAAATCTATCTTAATAAAATGTAAACACATAAAATTCGTTTTTCATTTATTTATCAGCTTATGCTACACATATCAAGACAATTTAAGATAATTTATTTGAATTACGATATGATTCAATTTCCTCAAAACAAAAACGCCAAATGGTACATTTTAACATCTTAAACAATTAACACTTAATGGCATTACGCAATAAAATATTTAACTATAAAATAAACATATAAACAATTCTACATGAACTCGGAGGAGGGACGCAGAGCCACCCGCCGGTTGCGCAGGGTGTACGTCCGAGGGGTTGTGCCGCTGGTCTGACTCGTTCCGGGGTCCTGCTCCATCGATCGGCGCTCCGAGGACGCCTCCAGCGACATGTCCTCCTCGCAGTCCTCCAGCTTATCGGCGCCCACTGCCTCGTCGGTGCTGATGTTGCCCTCCTCGAAGGTGAATTGGAAGCGACGTACGCTCTTCTTGGCGCTGAAAAGGACGCCACGGTTCTGCCGTTTGGCGGTGCCCGGAGTTTTAAGGATGGAGGTGCGCGGTCTCTGTGGCGGCGTCTTGGCCGCATTCTTCTCCGCGGCCGCCAGAATGGCCGTTTTCAGGAGCGTATTGCCGCCAATGGACGGACGTGCCTCGCCAGTCGACACTCGGAGAACGGTGCGGGCGGGCGAGAAGGACTTGCGGTCGCGCACCACAATCACACGTGGCGAACTGGGCCGGGGTGACGTGGAGGGCACACCATCGTCCATTGCAGGCTCCTCCACCTTGGACTTCTTCATGTTGGCATGGGCTTTGCGAAGGAACTGCTGCAGATTGCTGCTGGGCTTGGCCTTTGCCTTAATCTTCATGTTGCGACTTAACATCTTGGGCTTTGGCTTCGGCTGGACGGCTTCTTCAGCGACGGCCACTGCATCCGGATCGAGCCAATCGTTGGCCTTCCAACGTTTCAGGTTCTCGAAGCGCTTGTCCACGTTCTCGCTCTGCAGCCGCAACATGTCCCACCAGCCCTCCAGATCCTCTGCCTGCACTGGTTTCGTGTCCTCGCTGCCATCGTTCGATCGGCGGTTCTTGCCGGTGGCACCCTGCTCGCAGCGATCGATAAGGCCGCTGAACTGTATCATCTTCTTGGTGGTCAGCAGGCGCGTCTGACCGATGGTCACGTTGATCATATCAATGCCGCCCGTTTCCTGCAACCGTGCCTCGTTCTCCTTGCTGTACGCCTCCCACTCGACGCAAAGGGCTTGCAGGCGCTCGATTTCGTTTTTCAGCTGCAGCCGGAAATACAGCACGGACTCGATGGCCCGGCGAACTTCCAACGGCGACTCCTCGTCGGGCAGGTAAAAGCTATTCCGCTTCTCCTTCTCGCATCGCGAGTTCACCTTTCCGCGCGACACACTCACGAACGGACTGAGATAGTTGGGCTTTCCGTCGGATTCGCGGCGTGGCGGAGTCTTCACCTCTGACGGCACCAAGGTGGCATCTTCTGCATATGGTCCCTTAACTAAATGGGAAGGTGAGATTGGGCTTAGAGAAAGATCACTGCTGTACTCACCGGTCGTCTGCTCTGGATGCAGGATCAGCGAGTCCTCCGCCGGCGAATTGGCCACAGAGAAACGCGTAAAGTCGAATTTTCTCTTTGCCACCGGTACTGGAACTTTCTCGGTCTTGTCCGCTGGCAGCAAAATCCTTTTGACAGTGCTTTCTTCTTCGCCTTTGGCCGGTGCCACAGGACTCATGCTGTCGTCAAAAGCCTCCAGAAGAGTGCCGCTGCCACTGCTGGACTTGCACAGCGTGGATGTGGCCTGTGCGTGAAAGGGATTCTCATCCTGGGCTTCGTCCAGCGGTGTGACAGGCGGTATCTCTAGTGTGGCTGCCTGCAGCAAGTCGGCCTTGACTTGGGGATTCTTCCGCGTGATCTCCTGGAGCTTTGTAAACTGACCCTTCGGCTTGTTGGCCTTCATGCGCATGGTGTGACTGACAGGAACTTTGTTGGCCATTTCAGAGGAAGTCTTGAACTTTGCCGCTGCTCCACCACCGCCACGAATGGGCTTGGGCTTCACCACGTTTGCCTGTCGACCCATTGGCGGTCTTGGAGCAGTAGTCACCCTTGGCATTTGGCTGCTAACAGTGGGCTGTTGCCGCACCGTGGCTGCTTTCACTTTGGTCAGTGGAGCTGGCGTGCATCTGGGTATGGTGGTAACCTTTTTGAGCTCATTTGCAGGGACAGTATTGAGTCTGGTAGATTGCGTCCTGCCATTACTGGAGGCAATGTGTAGGGGTCGCACAGATGCCTTCTGCCTGGCCAAAGCCACTGGATTGGTGGTCAGAGGAGTTGCTGGCACGGGTTTCGTTGCTGGCGTTGCTGCTTTCTGCCGGGCCAAAGCCACTGGATTACTGTTTGTTGCAGGATTTGCTGCCAGGGGCTTGGTAGTTTGAGGAGCTACAGCCGCAGGCTTTTGAAGGATAGACGCTGCCGCTTTATCTCCACGAAGAGTTGCTCGCCTCGACTTGTTTACCGGAGGAGCCGCAGCCGCTGGCTTCGTTGCTTCGCATACTTTGCTCTTGTCCTTGCAAGGATTGACAATCACGTAGAGCGAGTGGCGATTGGGCGGCTGAAAAACGGGAGCATCTTCCTGCTTGATGGGAGCCATGTTTTCGGGAACTCTAAATGATTTTGATTTGGGAAAAGCCTTTGATTGATTGACGAGCGGAGCATTTTTGTCTGCCCCGCGACGCTTCTGTTCCCGCTGTTTGTGCTCCTTGCTCCTGGAGGTCTTCCACTCCATGAAGCGCTTTAAAAAGAGCGCTTTGCGGTCTGCTTTTGGAATTGATTGCTCCACGGGCATCTTTACTTGGTTTTGCGACTGCTGTTCCTCCTCCTGGCCATGTTGAAAGGGGGCTACGTTCTCCTGGGGAAGAACCTCTAGGGACGCCAGCGGTGGCTTCGTTTTGACTGGCGTGGGACTCACACTAATGATGCGGTTCTGATGAAAGCGATCCTCCCGGTTTTTGGCGCGCGCCGCCTGCAGGCGATCTCTGTTCTCCTGGCAGTGATTACGCGGACTCAGCACCAGCGAATGCTCCTTGTACAGTTCCTTGTGGCGCAGCATGACGACGCAGTGACAAATGGGGCGAGGCAAATTGAAGTGTCCTGTTGGAATTGAATAGCACTGATGAGTTTTCTGGCGAAGCGTCCCCTATTTTGTATTTTAAGATGGCGAAGCGTCCCGCAGTGTGACCAGGATAAGCACTACCAAAAATACTATACGTTTGTTTGGACTGCTGTTAATACTGACTAATGGTATTCTACATGTTTCTGGTAAAATTAAGCGACCCAGCCACGGTCACGCTGCTATGAAAATAAAAGTGAATTACAAATTAAGCAGCAGATATAAGTAACTAAACCGCTCCCCGCGCTTAATTATTGTCGCCTAAGCTTGTAACCATTTTCGCCTTTAATCAAGATAACATAGCGGCCGGCTAGCAAACGCATAAACCCAAAATAATTCGCCGAAACTTGTTCACATAAATACAAGGGCCGCGTGTGCGAGTGTGTGTGTTTATTGGGGTTACAAAAAATAAAACAAACAACAACGTCACCGCGGCAGCATTGCCAACAGCAAGCACCCACGCCCTATATTGTTGTAGTATATTTATCGCAAAATGCTCGCATTGTTTGGCTTTGAAAACATAGAAAAAAGTACAACAACAAGTTAACGCCAGCATTTAATTGCTTTTGCGGTACCTGCTTTTCTCCGAATTTCAAAATTGTACGCTGCTGGCAACGCTGCCACGCTCACACACACCCACACAACGAGGGGAGAGCGAACGAGCGAGAGAGCGGCTGTCATTCTCTGTTGCTCCGCTGCCTGGGAATGTCGTCGTCGTCGTCGTTGTCGTCGGTGTATTTTTAATCGCTTTTCTCGCCTTCGCTTAGCCCAAAAATATTATTATTAACCAGAAAAGCGCCCTGCCGCATATCCATGATTTATTGTTTATATAATGCGCGCTAACTAATCACGGATTCGTTTCCATTTCCACAGCACTAGTGAGCAGTGAGTGAGAAAGAGAGAGCGAGAGCGGTGAGAATTCCAACCTGCCTGTGTGTGCTGTGCAGTGCGAGTGTGTGTGTGTGTTTGTGTGTGTGTGGTGCATCAAGGCTGATAATACTAAATCTAAAACTTAAACTTAAATTAAAATAAACTCCAAAAGCGTTTACAATTACGCACATAACAGCGGCAGCAATCAACAACACAAAATGGAAGCGATTGCCAAACACGATTTCTCCGCGACGGCCGACGACGAGCTGAGTTTTCGCAAAACTCAGATCCTAAAGGTGAGTCCACCCGTCATAATATCTGGATTTATTCATAGACTTTTCGTGGAGAGGGCGCTAGCGGGGGGCGGGGCAGGACCTGCATGCATAATCTGCAGCGATGCAGTTGCTCCAGGTCGTTGCCTTAACCCACATCCCAGGCCCCAGACGGATTTGGTTACTAAATCCCGACAAACAGGAGTGGTGGCAGATACTCATAAAAGCTGGCAAAAGCGGTTCAAAAGGTGCATCCGCAAAAGGCAACACGAAAAGATTCTTACCGGTGACTCAACGAAACATGAATTCCCTTACAAAACCCAGAAAAACCAATGACTTTTAAGTGGTTACATCTAAAATAGTGGCTTTATAATGATCAACTTTTGTTAATTATATTGCTTGAAAGATATTTAAAAAAAATTCTATCAATGAGTTTTAATCAAATTCTTTTCTACATTTTTGTTTTAATATAAATGCAAAAAGTTTTTAAACTCATGTAGAAAACATACAAGATTGCAAAATGTTTTAGTTATCAATTTTAAAAAATCTGGCAAAAGCTTTGATCCGCAATAAATGCCACTGGAAAAGTAAAAAAAACTGAAACACATCTTATCTTCTACAGATGCACCTTTTCACCTTATAAACTTAATGAAATATTTACAAAACTCCGAAAACCAAACGACATTATTACTTTGACAACAATGGGGATTTCCGTTTTCACATGGTATCAACTTATATATTGTCTTTACAATGATTAATGACTCAAAAATATTTTAAATTACACCCTCTTTTTAAGTATTCTTTCTTTAAAGGTTTTAAATCATGGGTGTTATATACCTTTTGTTTTATATATTTTTGATTACAAACAAAACCAAAACTTGTTTTGTTATCAAAGCACTTAAATATGTTCACATTTTATATAAAATAAATAAAAATAAACTGCTCACAAAAAAAATAAATTCAACGATTAAAATATACATTACAGAAACACACTGATATAGAGTTTTTAAACTTATTCAATCATATTTTGTTTACCTTTTAAGTTTAAAAAAAAACAATAATTTTAAAACTCAATAGATTGGTAATTCCAAAAACCATTTTGGTGATATAGTTTCTGATTTCACTATAAGCTTTTGCGGAACTTTGTGAGACACATCCGATCTGAGCTCGGCCAGCTTTAGTTTCTGGCAAAAGAAAAAAAAAAGAAGAAAAATGCTGCTGCCAGGCTGCGATTCGATCTTTTTCGCCGTTGCCTTCCAGGTGTTTGTGTTTGGCTGTCCTAGGCCAGACCCTTTGTTTTGGCTGGCGAATTTTCCGGTTTCTTGTTGCCAGGGCGCTGTAAGTAAGCTGATTTTCGTAGCTGCAACTGCGGCAGTTGTTGGTGTGTCTACCTTGTCGTAGGTTAGTCACAGCAGGAACCCGGGCCCAGGCCTGTGGCAGGTTTTTTCCCTTTTGCATTTTTTCCATATGCTGCTGCTGCGGCTGATTGATGGTGTCAATGACTCGCCGAAGAAGCTTCTTTATCGCTCCCCGAAGGTCAAGTGTGTGCGTTGCACTCGTCCATTAGAAGAGGGACTTCTGCTACTATGTCTACGAAGTGCTGCCAAGATGACTTCCTCCGTAGTCCGTCCAAGCTTATCAGTAGGTAAACAACCCGCCATACTGATAAAGCAGTTCGTTTAACCCAACTATCTTTGCGGTCATTACCGGTTGTGGCGATCTCTGGATAGGGAAACCGAAACCGAGAAATGTAGGATTATCGCCGGAGATATGAATACAAGTTCGAACGCATTTGTTTGCCTTTGCTTAGTCACCCATCCGATGGCCTTATCCGAAAAGATTCCCAGCCCGGCAAACACACAGACACACAGCGATAGAGAGAGGACCCGTGAATCATCAAACATTTCATTTGGTTTCTTTCCAGAAACTGGTTTTCAGAACAGCGATTTTCTTGGATATTTAGAGTTCAGTTTTCTAGGAATTCTACCTCGAATTCTAACGGCTTTATAACACCAAAAGCAGCCACGTTTTATCGTTCAAAAAGACGAAATGGGATTCTATGTTCAACTTTCGCTTATAGCGAAAACAACGAAAAGTGAACTGAACGTTTGTGTCGCTTTGACACTTTCCAGCGTAGAACCCGAATCTACAAAAACATTTGTGTCTAGTAATTACATAAACATACGAGAATAAACAATTGATAATAACAATCATGGCCGCTACGTGCCAGCTTTCCGAGAGCGTCGCGAAATATTTATGCATTATCCAACAACCAGGCACATTCCCTGTACTGAAAAAAAGGTTTAACGTTGAACAAGTTATGAAACTGAATAAAATCAACCAATATGATGTACTAGACCTACACATACATGTGGGTTTAGACAAAAATTAATTGTTTAGACATGATTATTTTTTTTATTTTTTTTTACTCATTGCGCTATATACATTTTAAAGTGTTAATTACTTATTACTAATTGGACAGATTGTTGATTTCTTAATAGTAAATAGAATATTAGTATTATTTTCACCCATATTTTTGTTATTAAAAATTGAATTTTGTTTACAGAAGTAATTTTGTGTTCAAAGAAATACCATCTGTGATTTCTCTGTGTGTAGGGCAGCGAGAAAACTTTCTGTAATAAACGACGAATCCGTGGAAATGCATTTCTCGACAGGCTGTTTTCAATGAATGAAACAATCTAAAAATAAGATAAATATACGCTGAACAATGTCTGGGTGACAGATGCGGGTGGGATCGGTTATGGGGGGTGGATTAGAACTATGGAGCTATGCCAATTAGTCGGGGCAGATCCAGCTGAGCGGGCAAAATCCCACTGCCTGCCACTGCCAACAGTGGAAACAATAATTGAGTTTTACATAAGCTGGAATTGACTTTGACACCCCCACCAATCCACCCGAATACCTTCATCTAGCCAATGTGCGAAAATGTAACCAAAAAAAACAAAATATTAGTTACAGATTAACACGACTTTAAGATACCGTTTACTTAGGCAAAAGAACAAATTTTATAAATATTTATCTTATTGAAAATATCTATTTCCTATTTATTAAATCAATTTTAATAGTTATATATACTTATTTGACCTAATTGATCATTTTATTATCTTCTTGATTTCATTACCAACTATTATAAGAAACAATAACCCCTTGAATTTTCCCCTTATTTAAAGATATGTAAATATCGATGAGGCATTATTGGGAAAATTATATGAGTGACACATAAGTTCTTGCAAGTTAAGAAACTCAACAACCCCTTAACTTCATGGTATCACCAGGGTGTAGTGACTCATTTGAATGCCATTCCATTATTTCAACTCGACGAACAAAAGTTATTGAAAAACAGCGAACCTGCCAAATAACTTTAGTAACTCAAGGAAAAATCTGTTAGCACATACAGATAATTACGTATTTATTTAAGGCTTCTTCTAGTGAATAGGAAGCCATTGCTTCGACAAAATCCTGACCTTTTCTCTATAAATATATTTTCATATGTACATACATATGTATTTGTGGGAAGATTTCCTTGGGAAAAATAAAGAGGGGGCGAAATATGAAGGCTATTGGAGGGCGGATTAAGGTTCAAGTGTTTGTTGGAGGTCGTTGTCAACCGATTCATTCATAAATAAACTCCGCTCAGCACCTTCAAATATGGGAATTCCCAGTGGCAATGCAAACAGCGAGACCTTTTCAGAGATACAAAATTCAATTTTGACTGGCAATCGAAAGAAATCATAAAAATAAAAGACTTCGATTACGTAGACTACTTGTTGTGTCATTGGCATGCGAAATGGACAAACAAAAAAAAGTAGCTAGAGAAAAGTCCATTAGATACACAAAAGTGAAATTCGCCCACTCGAGCACCGTTTTACTTAACATTCTTATCACATGTCAGCCATAATGCTTGTTTATTTTTAGCGTCCCGCACGAAAAAGATATGAGAATAGGGGAGATAATAGATATGTTTCCCAGAGCGTAAGCCTATCTTCATTGCCCGCCATTGATTGCGCACTGACACAGTTTTTGGGCCTCTCAATCAACAAACAATTGAAAATTGTTTATCGAAATCTCTGGGGAATCGGGCCAGTCTCCAATGAACAAAGCGGAAGAATGTTTTCGATTGATCCCCATTGTCTGGGGCGAATAAAGGGGTGTGGCCTTTAAAATGGAAACAACAAAAGCAGGTTCTTACAAAGCGTTTTGGGGGTCGGTTTACTCATTGGGCATCTGGTGTGTTATTGACAGAATATAGTAATTAAATCCTCCAATTCTTGACTTAATTAGGATGGATTTAATTAGCCAGCTATTACTTACTTAAGTTTATGACACAAATATTTGCTTTCTTAAAGCACTAAACCATTTATATTTCCATTAATGAAAGTACAAATAAAATAAGAATGAACTGTTTATTTATATTATTTAGTCCTTTTCAAAATCAATCTTCCTTAACGTTTTTATCAGAGTTTAGTAAAACCTACTTTATATACACTTTGTTTCTAATGCTTCAATTGACTTTTAATAACACTATTGCTTATATATTATACAACGATAAGCGTGAAAAATGTACTTTTATATTTAAGCCGTTTAAAATGAATTTGATACAGGAATTAAAATATATTTTTTCACTTGCATACTCATTTGAGTGATTGTTATAAAACAGCTATGAATACACATATTAGACATAAATCTATCTGATGAATTGATTTAAGTATGTATTTGGATTTATTTAAAAATAAATTTATTTTTCAGATATTAAATATGGAAGATGATTCAAATTGGTATCGCGCCGAGCTGGATGGGAAGGAAGGCCTCATACCCAGCAACTACATAGAAATGAAGAACCATGAGTGAGTTCAAGCCAAAATTATTTAATGAAAATGTATTTAATCCTAACTTGCATTGTAGTTGGTACTACGGTCGGATCACACGTGCGGATGCCGAGAAGCTACTGTCCAATAAGCACGAAGGCGCCTTTTTGATACGCATCAGCGAATCCAGTCCCGGCGATTTCTCCTTATCAGTCAAGTGAGTTGCTTCAAGCGGATGATGTCTTACATTCAATGCAAATCACTAATCACTAATGACCTTCTTATCTCGCAGATGCCCAGATGGTGTTCAGCATTTCAAGGTTCTGCGCGATGCCCAAAGCAAGTTCTTCCTCTGGGTGGTCAAGTTCAACTCCCTCAACGAACTGGTCGAATATCATCGGACGGCGAGCGTGTCCCGGTCACAGGATGTCAAATTGCGTGATATGATACCTGAAGAGGTGGGTGTGCCTGCCTGTCGTCCGTTCCGCGGACGCTTTTGCCGCACAGACAGGCGTGTATTCGTTTTTACAAAAATACAAATTCGCGTAACACATTGAGGTCATGCTTTTGCACGCCGCCGCCGCCGCCCACCCATTCGAACTATAAACAAACAGTGATGCCAAGAATATTTGATGAGATTCATGATCTTCCACCGATTTCTTTCTCTCTAATTGCAGATGCTCGTGCAGGCGCTGTACGATTTTGTGCCACAGGAATCCGGCGAATTGGACTTCAGACGCGGCGATGTCATCACCGTCACAGATCGCTCCGATGAGAACTGGTGGAACGGCGAGATCGGCAATAGGAAAGGAATCTTCCCAGCAACTTATGTGACGCCATATCATTCATAATAAGATAACTTCTAAGGAGGGACGCCACACACACCGCTTCCCCTTACCCTTCCCCTTCTCCGCGGAAACAACAACACACACAAACCATAACGATAACGATTAGGCAGCATCATCAGCAACTGCGAATAACAGCAAGATGGAACTAAACACAAATTTTAAATATTTATATACAAGAAAACAACATGGACATAAACTCTGTAGACAACGTATACAACACAAGTTTAAGCCTATAAGCCGAATGCATTTTTACGTTTTGACGTTTTTTTGATAAAACAATACAGTACGATACCCTTACGAAATCTTTTCATAGCAACTGAGTGACACTTTAAACTAGATATGTAAATTTATTTGTGTATATATAGCTGCGGCCGAATAAAAAGCATTTGATTCGAGTTTTCCGTTGGCATCTTCTGAAACAGAGGGGCGAAACTCACTGCTAATATCTTGACCGCAACTATAGGCATATGCAAGTATGTCTACATACCCAGATGGCACTATTATTATAATTGTAAACAAACGGATTTTTGATATAAATATATATAATTTAAGTTCGATAAAGAGAATATTTGTCCTGTGCTGCGAAACGAGTGTTAAGGATTGCCCTAAATGTGCTCTTTAGTTTATTTGATGTTTGACGGAGTGCGTTTAAAGCGAGTAAACACTTATATTATTATGATTATATGATAACGATTACCAACCAACCTTATGCTTAACACGTTTTATAGAAAACGAAACAAATTCACTATGAAAACTAAACGTTTGCCTAAATGTCTCAAAGCTGAAGACAATTAAAACAAAATTAATATTATATTATCGTAATTGCCTACCACATAAATTAAATTAATTTTTGCATCGCTGGTTACTATTTGCATACATGCACGCATCTATAATTAAATATGTATCTTCATAATGCAAAGCGAACGATATTAGGCCTCGGCTGCACATGCACTTTTTGCGCGACTATAACTAAATTATATGAAATTTTGTCCCCTCATTTTAAAATCTAAAATTGTCAATAATTTAGCTATCTCGCTCGCTGTCTGTTTTGTTTATTATTGTTTGCATCCCGTCTTCTGACCACCAACTCGATTAAAAACGAAAAATAAATCAAAAAAAAAGAAAATGGAAGGAAACATTTGTGACATGTGTAAAAAGTTTCAAACTGCTGCTATATCATATTGTGCTATAAATTATTACTACTACTATTTATAATTGGTTGAGTGTGCTGTGTGTAAGCTTTTTTTGTCACCAGAAAAGCGAAATAGTTGCACGTTTACGCGTTTATCAACTACATAACTATATGCATAACAATGTAATGAGAGTTGCCAATATAAAGTAATTTAAACAACAACAAAATGCTAAAACGAAACATTTTAAGCCTATTTTTTTATCTATACATATTATATATCAAAGCAAATACATTTATACATTTTCCTAATATCCACCAAACTATGAAACACGACGACGATGCCTCATGAACACAACACATCAAAAATAACTTTTGATAGGCCATAATTTACATAAGCCACAATTTATATTGGCCAGCAGCTGGACGCACGACAGTTTTGTACTTTTTGAGCATATTTGCAGGCGTTGGCGAACATTTCTCGGCCCAGAACCAGTAGTTTAGCCGCATATTTAAACTTAAATTCTAATCTTAATAATAAAGCAGGCAAATGACAAGGTTTAGATATTAACTAACAAGCGAAAACACAAATGAAACATTGCATACGGTATGTTAAGTTGAGGACGTAGTTTAAGCAACAAACTGATTTATCTAATAAACTATGATATATAAAATTGAATGCTGTTGCTTGGCGGTTCGGTTCAAAAGGGATTTCAATTCAAAATGTGTAATTATCGATAGGTACTGTCGATATGTTAGGATTTATTTTATAGTATTTTTAAATCAAACTGTTATAGAAAAAAATTATCACTGTTAAAGTAAAGTGGTCTGAATGGTTTGAGTCTGTACTAAAGGTGTACTTGTGAAGCATTGTGAAGCATGATTATCATTAATATTTTAATATATATTTCATCAACGAATCGTTTATTATACTTGAACGGGAATTCGTGTATTAGAATGTGCACGTCCATCACATGGATAGGCAAAGTAAGATCTAGCTGTCAGCGTTTTTGTGTTTAACGTGTGCATTCCTTAACTTTTTAAGGTTCAATGAGTGTCTTCAAAATTGTAAAATGCAATTAAATTTGCAAATTATGGTCACACAGCTGTTATTACTATTTTTAACAATATTAAAATAATAATGAAATGGCAATACGAAATGGACTTTGCTTATCCAGGTTTTCCACCCTCATATTTAATTATTTTGTGGTATATTTTTGGTATTATTATTTGGAAGCTCTTATGGCATATTTATGAATTACAGCCACGGTCACACTCTCATATGGAACTGAGAAAAAAACTACTCGGCACGGTAGTTCAATTAAGTTAATTTTGTTAAGTAAACATACAAGTGCAGAGTCGCCGCGCACATCCACGTAACCGTGAGGCCGCCCACTGCTCAATTTTCACCCGTTAAACAGCGCGCGAGTCGTTGTTCCGCCAGCATTGTGGTCCACGTGTGGAAATAGCCAGGAAAAGCGGAGGTGCACGCACACACACACACACATACACATAAGCGCGCAGCGAGGAACACGTATACAAATGCGCGCGAGGGAAAAGCGCTAGGTCAGAGGAAAGTGAAAAGTGAAACGTGAAACGTGAAAAGCGAAAAGCGCATCAGGGATTCGCATTCGCACGTAACGCAGCGCGTAACTCGAAGGAAAATGCCACTGCTCGCCTACCGGGAAAAGCACATCCTGAGTGCCCAGCAGCTGAGGAAGCTGAGCGAGCACAAGTATTCCTGCACCAGTGCCAGCCTCCTCGATCCGCTGCTGCAGCCCTGGTGGAACTGGCTGGTGGCCCAGACGCCCCTCTGGCTGGCCCCCAATCTCATCACCATTGTGGGACTGATCGTCAATGTGGTCACTACGCTCATATTAATCTGGTAAGCCCCTGCACCGCCCGAAAGTCTTTTTCGCCGGTGTCAACCCTCACCCCCCTTTTCACACCCTTGACCCTGGGAAAATCTCATTTTTGGCTAGGAAATTTCCAACCCAATTGGTGGGATTAGGGCTCTGCACAGCTGTTTTCTTTCATTTATCAACTGTCACACTTGTCACTTTGAGTTTGCCGGATCTGTTTGCTTGGGTTTGGCAGTTTCGTTGCAAACAATTTTCTATTTTCTGCTATTACTTTCACTGTTATTGTTTTGAGAGCAACATTAGAGATTTGTAAAGTTTTTGGTTACTTCTAAAGATGGCTAAACTGTTTGCTTTGAGCAAAATTGTCACAGAAAAATATATATTCCTTCTCAAGAATTGTTTAACTTAGCCAATATTGTTTGCCCTTCTTTATTAAACTTGAACATCTTTTTGTGTTTTTAAAATATGTTAGTTAATTTTTAAATTTTTTTCGATCTTATAATTTTTATTAAAAGCAGAAACTAATTACTAACATTAATAACATTATTCATGTCGTTTTCACATAACTTGAACTTAATTTTAAATTAAAACCACTCGTTTTCTTCACAGATTTGCAAGTTTAAAAGATATTACTCCAATAAAACTTTTTTGTCAAGCAGTTAACTTAAAGGACAGTATTTAATTAGCCCAAATAATATCAGTTTCTCAAACGTTGACAGTTACTTTGTTTTTGAGGAGAACAGCGAAAAACAAGAAAATCAGGCGAACAGCCGATTTTGTTTCATAATGCGTCGTGATAGCGTATCATTCCATAACTACGCTAACTAACTAAACCAGTGGGTGGGGGGTGGAGAGGCGTGAAAGTGGCGGATACTGCCGACCTCCCGCTCCAGAACTTGGACACACTATAACTATGCCAGCGATAAGATAGCGAAGGCGTCTCGCCACTTTAGCCATTACACACGAACTGCGCGAAATGTATGTAATCGCAATCATCGTCGTTTGTCGTCGTATTATGACGCATTTCTTTAGTCTGAGGGCGTTGCAAAAACCGCACAGTTAAACGATAAGTAAATAAACAAAGGCAGGCTAAGCGTTTGGATCCCAAGAGTCGTCAGATACTGCATTGAATTCAAACAGGTGCAAAAGAGCGCGGCGGCAAAGAACTTATGAGAAAGTTTTACTTTGCGAAGGCAAGGGGTCACATGAGTTAACCCAGGGGGCACATTTTGCATTTTCCAATTGTTTGCCTTTCAATTGGGATACCTTTGATTGAATTAGAATGACAATTTGCATCTCTAATTGATTTTTATGGGTCTTTCCAGCAAAGTCCAACATTTGAACATGTTTCGCTACTCCTAGCAAACAAAGTAAAGAACTATTTTTAGAGAGACTTTCACTCTTGCTGATGTGGAGAAAAGCTTGAATTTCTAAAGACAAAGCCTCGTTATATGTTTCTAAATTATTCTTACCACGTTTGTTAGCAATGAAAAATAGTAATTTGCTGAAAGTCTGTTGTTTTTCACACATATTTGCAAGTTTTAGTCAAGGGTACACAAGTAAAAGGGGCAAAAGTCAAATGAAATGAATCATTTAATATTTAAAGTTATGGAATATTATGGCTTTATGGGAAATTAATTAGTAATAATAAACCAACAGTTTGGTTAAACCCACGTGTCCCTACTTTCGCCTCATTATGGTTGATTGCTTTAGAGCGTTCGTATGCCATTTACTTCTGTCCCACAGCATATGAATCACCTTCAATGCTGCTCACGTGTCGGTTTCTGTTATTTTTAGACCAAAATACATGCTGTAGGATATATGTATATATTCATTCACAAAACCTCGCCAAAAAGACCAGACCGGTTTTTATTTGCACTCTTTACCCATTATTATTCTACTTTTGTGTGCAACTTTTGTATTTGTTTTAATAATAATGTGCGAACACAACTGTTGCCAGCCCGCTTGTTTTGCGGATTTTGCTGAACTTGTCTAGGTCAGTGGAACTCGATAAAGTAGTGTCAATCTGTTCACGATGATTCAGCTGGAATCAGGTGTACTATTTATTCCGCCCGCAGTAGTTGTTGTGTGCCGAAATTCCGAGCCGGAACCGCAAAGTCAGCTGATTTTGCGACACTGCGGTGGCGATAGCGGTACGCCAATCGGGCATGTTCGAGTTTCAGCTGCAAAGTAGTGATTTTATACTTGGCCTGAGAGATAATTAAGAAATTCAGCTTGGAACTTTGCCCATCAGGCGATCTTATGCTCACTGACGTCAGTCTGTGTGGAAAATTGACTTGGAAATGCACGAAACTGTTTGAAATTGTACGCTTTGCAGCCCCACCGGTTGGTAAAACCGTTTTAATTTTGTTGTTCAATTATTTTTTACAAGAGGATCTTTAAGTTACAAGCTCAACAGAAAACAATTAGCATTTCAGTTTTAAGAAAACTGTATTTTGTACTTTTCGGTAATTGATTGAGTTTTTGATTTAATTTGCCAACGTTTTGCACAACGTCTGTTTGGTTAGCTTTGCAATGAATCAGCTTACTTACTCAGCTTTTAATCAATAATATCTGGGTCGTATATGCAAGATTTTACTTAAGTAACACATATATCAAATAAAAAACTATTAAGTAATTTAATAAATATTACAGAATTTGAAAGTCTTAAAAAAATCACAGCTCCTTTGTTTCGAAAAGAAAACAATTAATTTCAAAAATTTCTGGTTAAACTTCTTTAAGTCACTGATGTTTTAATAATGTTAAAAAAAATTGTTTCTGTTTTTGGTATTCTGGTATATTGAGCAACAAAGTAAGAACATAATGTTTAATATTAACCCATTATTTGGCATGAACAACGACCTTAACGCGGATTTTTATTAAATAGATACATAAAATTAAAGAATATATTTCTCATTTTTCTCTTTTCTGATCTTTTTACACTTGTATTAAGGATAAAGGATATGTTGCATAAATCAATAAATATACTTGGGGAAAAAATAAATAAATATGCATTATGACCATATAAAGGGAAATTCCATTACAGTGGGGCTTTACTTTTAATTTATAATTGTTTTATAGTTCCACTCTTATATTTTTGGTTGCGCTCAATTGTACATTTTTTTTTGGTAAAGCACTTTCTGTGGTGGCAAGTAATTAACTCTCTGTTTTGTCATACCAAACTTTAGTTATAGCCCAAATGGCGTTGACGCTCCGCCACGTTGGACATGTCTGCTGTGCGCCCTGGGTCTGTTCATCTACCAGAGTCTGGACTCCATCGACGGGAAGCAGGCTCGTCGCACGAACACCTCCTCGCCGCTGGGCGAGCTCTTCGACCATGGCTGTGACTCCATATCGACGGTGTTCGTGGCCGTATCGGCCTGCATCTCCTGCCAACTGGGACACTATCCCAACTGGCTGTTCTTCCAGGTGAGTGGCTAATGGGGCATGCCATTGAGAGCAAGATAAATTCCGGACTTTTCTTCCAGTGCTTCTGTGCTATAGCCCTCTTTTACTGCGCCCACTGGCAGACGTACGTGTCCGGAACGATGCGCTTCGGACGCATCGATGTGACGGAGGCGCAATTCTCGATCATAGCCATTCACCTGGTGTCGGCTGTGCTGGGCCCTGAGATCTGGTTGACTAAGGTAGGAGTGGTACCGAAGTCACCCCACGAAGATCCTCGAATAATTAATTATTCCCGAAGTTTTTTTTCGCATACCCTTTTATATTTTCTTTAGATAATTAAGCGTATTTTTAAGAGTTTTATTTCGTTACGTTAACATTAGAGTTTAGAGTTGGAGTTTCATTTAGGCTGCTTAGAATTAAGCTCGGCTCAGCTGCCTTAAGTTTCGTTCTTGGCGATTTAGCGATTTTAGTTTTGAGTTAAACCTCCCAGCCCCCCAAAGTTCCCATTTAAAACCACGAAGTTTCATAGGTTTTCAAGGCCAGGATAGAACACATAGAACTCTCTGATAAACTTATAGTTTTCCGAATAGTTTCTTATTAAACTTTAACCACGTCCAGTAATCTTATATGTCTAATACCTTCTACTTCTATGTACATTATGCGTACTGCGCGCGCTCTCTAAACAAACCTGCCGAAATGCAATGCCTATTGTGACCAAAAAAAAAAAACACTTAACAAACCTACACATAACACTCAGATCGGCATTGGCAGTTTAGAGCTTTGGTATGGCCCGGCAATGACGACCATTGTGTGCGGTCTGCTCTCCCTAACTTATGTATTTTCCGTCATTAAAGCCGGTGGTGTTGGCAAGAATGGTTCGACAGTTGCTGTAAGTCCTTAACACACACACACACACAAACTCACACATGCACACAATATACTACTACCACTACAACAAATACACACACACAAAACAAAAAATATTTTGGCTTCTCAAAGAAAAAAAAATTGATCTGAACAAAAAGAAGTTTTCAGTTTTCAGTTTTCACCTAGCTTTCTATTTGCTGATCAGCTCAGCTGAGTTTCGAGGAAAGGTGCGTGGCGTGAGGATACCCTTAACCCCTCTATCCCACTCTTTAACCCCCAAATTGCTTGCCTATTTAATCTGTGCCGTTTTTGA
Organism: Drosophila elegans; assembly: GCF_018152505.1. Lineage (NCBI taxonomy): Eukaryota > Metazoa > Arthropoda > Insecta > Diptera > Drosophilidae > Drosophila > Drosophila elegans. The sequence continues at coordinate 2,383,795 of NW_024545903.1, read as the reverse complement.
TTCTTGTTCATGTGTCTTTGGTTTAAACGGCGCAGCTGCTGCAAAAATTATAATCCTGCTTTGTTGCTATTGAAACGACTCAAACTTGACATATTCGGAGCCAAGACGAGCCAAGCATGCCTAAAACAAAAAAAAAATCACACACACAATTACTATTGGAGGCTGCTGAATGCAAAATTTAAGTTAAATCTTAGTTGTCCCTACAATTAATCTATGTATTTGCCCTGTCCACATGTCCAGTTGACATTATTGGTCCTTCTATTTACTTATATTATGTCTATATTGTCTTCCGGTTTTGGATTTACCTATTTAACCCCAAAAGTAATATCTAAAACTACTCTATCTCTATCTTATGTATTTTCTTTAAGCATAGTTGTAAGTAAGAGGAGTTTGCTGGGTGTTCACAGTTGCTGACCGACTGGCTGGTTAACACTTGGAAAACTCTATAACCAAAACCAAAAACATTTTATCAACAAAATTTTCTCATCCTCTGATTGTAGTCAAAGACTCTAAATTTTATTGTTTTTCTTGCAATTTTTCATCTTTACTAGATACCAATCGTGGGCCTTTCATGGAATTATACAATATTAATATTTATCACATTCGGTTATACCTTGAATATAATCAATTTCTTAAAAATGTTTACTGAAGGCGGCAGTGGCAAAAACGGCTCCACAGTTGCTGTAAGCATTGTACCCTCCTCTTGCAATAACGAGGCGAAAAACTATTATAAAACCAGTACAAATCAGTTAACAGACTAACTCGAAAGGTGGCCATCAATTAATCCTTAGCCCCAGCCATAACATCTTTAACTAATCCTTGGTTCTGCTTTTGGGTTCTCTACTAACATTCGATTTGCATTTTCCGTTTACTTGGACTTTGGAAATGGCTTGCAGTTTTAGCTTTTCCGGTGGAGGGCTCTGGAAATTGGTTTGGGCTCTCGCACTCGATCATTTCCTATTTCCCATACTGACTATTGCAACAACATTGGATGGATGCCATATTATAAAGCATGCTGCTTGGGCTTAGTTAATAATGTAGTTTTAATGTGGTATTACTTCATATTTATTTGCTATTAGAACGACAGTTATTGGTATTTATAATAATAATTTAATGGCACCATTAAGCCTAAGTTTAAGTTTAACAAACATACATATTATTTACATATTTGGTGTCTCTGGAGCTTGTACAAAAACCTTTAACCTTTAAGTTTTTAAGCCACACTTTGGTTATCGAAAGACTTTTGGGAAACCACAAGTGCTTCGTAAATGCAAAATGAAATATTAATGTGCGCCGTTCTTTTCTCCCGCACGCAATCAATCAATCAATCAATGAATCAATACCGTTTTACAACCCCAAACGAACCCGATCCAATTCCCCCATAAACCTTGATATTGGCAGCTACCATACTACGACTGCGAAACTCGATTTCTGCCTATTTATGTGGCCTGCGGCGTTGACTTTGTTCTAGCACTGCGCTACACCAAATGCATTTTAACAGAGGGTTGTGGCAAGAACGGATCGTCGGTTGCAGTAAGAATTTAACGCTTAAGTTGCTCCCGAAAAACACCCACAGAGATAGTCTCGTCCTTGTCCTGGTGTGCAGTGCGTTTGGAAGAACATATGTTACAAATTTCATGTGTCTAATGTGGTTTAAACGCACTGTAAATCGGCTTCAGTAGCACACAAGTTGAGATCTGAGAGTCCCCAAAAACGTGTTGCTTTTGAACTACCTTGAGTAATGCTATCTTATCGATCCAAGTGCATGTCCAATATATACTTATAGTTTTATTATTTGTGTAGCTCGTAGTTATTACTTTTTGGTGATGGCATGTTGGCATGGCATGTGTTGCTTGCTTTTGATATTTTATACTTTGTATGGTAAATTGGCTTTTTATACTGTCATATGTGCATTTTAAAACCCACAAAAAACCAACAAATCCACCACCACCACCAAACCAACCAACCACCCACCCACACACCCGCCCAATTGCGCTAAACCATGTAAATAAAACATGTAATAAACAAATCTGTAAGCGCAATTTCCCCTCAAGTGTTCTTTTTTTTTGAAATGTTCTATGAAGGGGAAATTGCTGAACCCTAAACACCAAAAGCCAAAAGAATTTTTGTACACTTTTGTTTGTGCACTTGACTTGTTGTGACCCTTGCAAAATGTGCCGCAGTTCACAATTAACTAACAAAAACGTTTAAAGTCCAATGACCACACACGCACAATGCCGTCAACGGTGACACATTGCAAGGGTGCAGCAAAAACCCCTAAGATCGTTTCTAATTGAACACTTTCCGTACTCCTGCAGGGCACCAGTGTCCTGTCGCCCAGCATTCCCCTCACGCTGGTGGTGCTGCCCGCCCTGATGATCGCCCACAAGTCGCCGCAGAACATCTTCACCGAGCACGCATCGGTGTACATCATGGCTTTTGGCATGGTGGCCGCAAAGGTCACCAACAAATTGGTGGTAAGTTCATTAGTTGAAGGACTGCAGCTGTAGCTTTAATAGTGCTCTGATTTTAATTAGAGAAATGATTTGAAGCAAATCTGAAGGCTTTTTCTCTTCTGTTTAAACAGAAGTTGTAAGTTTTCCAAAAGAATTAAGTTTAAATTAAGTGGGGCCAAAACTAATATTAATGAAAGACTTCCGAAAGCAACTTAAATTTATAAGTTTAATGGGGTTACAGAGAGCTAATATACTTAAATTGACAGATTTCTAAAAAAAAGACTTCAAATGTTGGTTTAATTAAAGTCAAATAAACATGTTGATAGATTCCAGCCTGCATTATATCAAAAAATGGTTAAAACTTATGCAAAACAATTTTTTTTGCTGGCAAAACAATATTGCATTGTTATTTACAATTAAGTCTTTAAAGTCTAAATAAAACGTAAAAATCAGATTAAAGAAACACTATTAATTGATGTGTTCTCCGGCAGATTGCCCACATGACAAAGTCGGAGATGGATTACCTGGACTGGTCGCTGCTCGGCCCCGCGCTGCTGTTCCTTAATCAGTACTTCAACTGCATCGTGCCGGAGATCTGGCTGCTGTGGTTCACCCTGATCTGGGGCACCCAGGATCTGCTGCGCTACTGTGCCCAGGTGTGTCTGGAGATCTGCCAGCACCTGCGCATCGATCTCTTCCGGATACCGTATACGCCCAAGGGTGGGACACCGCATCCGGCCACCGCCTCCGTGAGCAGCCAGAGCAACTTTGGCAGCAGTGCGGACAAGAACGGCGGCACCGCGCATCGGAAGTCGAAGAGCAAACCCCATTAGGTTTCGGCCTTCACCGCTACATTAATTAGTTCTCTTTTACAATTGTACGTCGTTAGAGCCGTGGGATACTCGTAGGAGCAGGCGGAGCGCAATTTAATACAAACCAAACCCGTTAACACAACCCAACAAAATTCACCGTCGATATTTAAACTACAAAAACAGGAGAAACATAACCAAACGAAATGAAACAAAAAAAAAACTAAACAAAACAAAGCATATAAAAACGTTAGCAAAAGAGCGAAGCAAACGGTTGCTCCTACATTTTAGGATATAGTTTACAACACGTTGTTGTAGCAAGTCAAAGAAGTCGAGGTGGCTAGGACTCATGGGAGAAAAGAACTGTTGCAGTCTCCGATATCAATTACATGGCTAAATATATATATAAAAACATATATTTTGTATGATTGTGTAAGTTGTAATAAATCCAGATTGCAGTATTTTTACTGTGCTAAATCACATTTGTGCAAATGCCAAAAAGAAAGCAGAATAAGCCTATAAATAGCTCGATGAAAGCTCAATTTACGTTTAAGTTCTGAGGCCACGGCCACGGCCAACTATTACCCATTGGCGAACGATCCATCCCACTAAAGACAACAAAATAAGTCGCGCAGCTACGATTTTCATTCGAGGCCAGTATATCTATTCATGTTACTCGTTTTAGTGCTTAGTCTCCTACTCATCGGCGTCGTCTGAAGGGCCGCGACATTCTAAATGGTGACTCATTTCAAAAAGCGCACTATACCTATCCTGACTAAGCCCATAATTTTAGTGCGTTTCGCGTGACTACATCTTATGCATCCTAAATTCTAGCTAAAAACTTATATTTGTAGCTCGTACGGCGCTGGCCGGCAAACTTTATAGTTAAACTATTATGGATTATGTTTTATGTTGTACAAGAAATTGGAGACGAAACAAACAGCAAGAACTAGAAATAAAACGAATTGCTAAAAATAAACCATGCTTTTCAATTGGGAGTATAAATCGTTAGTTATCAAGAGTTTACTAAGAAAAATTGAGATGTGAAGATGCATTTATTTAAAAAAAATTCTTTAAACTATTATGTAAACACAGCGAATCATTAGAGATGATTAATGTATGTGTAAAATATTACATTGAAAATATTACTGAAATTTATGGCGAAAGTTAATTAATTAACTAAAAAGTGGGAAAAAAAACACTTTTTTACCTCGATATCTTAACGATATCCTGACTGACCACATAATCCGTTTTAGGATGCACATTAAATACCAAACTTTGGCAATCCAATCCCTGGCAGTAACTACAAAATATTATAGGCAAAATTGTTCATATGTCAATGTAATCAATAGGATATTGTTTTTTAATAAAACGATGTTTAAAAGCCTTTATGACGTGATGTCTCCTTTAGCAGCTATATTGGTCCGATCCTTAGAATTTTGCAATGTAACTGATAGGATATAGTTTTTTAATATAACAATGTAAATAAGCTTATTTGTCGTGATTGTTTCTGTGACTGCTATTGTGAATTTTGCTTGGATTTTTAAAAATTAGCTTGACTTAGCGGTTTTGTTAATAGTTCTTAGACTGAAAGCAAATGAGGAATTCGACCAAAATCGTATAGATTATATTTAATGAAATACCCCTTTCCGAAAACTTCTTGAAAAACAACTAAAGGTTGCTAATAGCTATAGCATGGTCGTTCCTATAGCAGCTTTAGGATATAGACGTGTACAAATAACACAATTTCTGTCTTTTAAACTGAGTTCCTCAATTGAATTTATCTGCCGGTGTAGAACTGAAAATCGTGACTACAACTGGTTAAAACGGCCCGATACCATGTCAGGCTAAATAAAATGAAAACGGCATGTGAATGCTTATAAATCCTTGTTTTTATTCATATATTTCGCACAACAATTCAAATGCCGAATTAGGTTTCCTTTAACATTGCATATATAACACATAACATACTTATGTACAGTTGCCTATTTAGTTAATTAGTTCATGTCACGGCAATGAATTAAATCAAAAAGAGTACAGAAGAACATATATGTATGTGCTGAAATAATAATAATAAACTATTCTGATGTTTGTGGCTTACAAAAGTGGAAATATATATTATAAAAAACTTAAAATTTTAAACATGTCGATCCAGATTCGTTCTGGTCCTTGAACTTTCGGTACAGTTAACTTAACGGGATTTCAACTTAAAACGGCAACATTCTTACTACTAACTAGGCTAGATGACTTAATTGGACTAAGAATGAGCCCGGTCACAAATCATAGCCATCAACGCCATGTCGCGCACCTCCAGAGTGACGCGCTGACGATGCTTGGTGAGCAAATAGGAATCGGTGAACCGCTGCGTCAGGAAGATCTCGCTGGACTCCTGCATGGCGAGCAAGGCTCCCTCGGTGACACGCATTGGCTCTCCTTGGCTGTGCTTGATGATCAGTTCGCGCACCAGGCGTGCGAACGCCAGCTTGGGTATGAGCAGGCCGGGATAGTTCTGCAGCCGCCGGATCTCGCGATCCATCCTTTGGGCTTTGCTCTTGGGATTGCTGGGCTTGCGTCGCCGGGCCGGAGGCTGAACAGCGGCTGGTCGTGAGCCTGAAGCCGAAGCTGGGGCCTGAGCCCTGGCTTGCTGGGCTTGAGCTAAGGGGCGGCTCCCCTGCTGATGGGCCATGCGGCGCGTCCCCGCCGATCTGGCTGCCGGTTGGCGATTTTCCTGATCCTCCTCGTCGCTCGACGAGGTCGTGTCCGCAGGACGTCCGTCGGTGCGCTTGCGCAGCGTCGAGCAGCGGCGATTGGCTGTGTCCTGCAGCTCCAGGCGGCTGCTGGTGAACTCCAAGCCATAGTCGGTGACATCTTCCGGGTCCGGCGATCGGAAAGCCGTGTCGTCGTCATTCTCCGCGTCCGTGTCGCCCAGCGTCGGCTTTGGCCCTCTCGTTGTGCGACTGGCCTCACTTTTCCTCGGCATCTTTCTAGTTCGGCGAACTTGGAGCTTGAAAACACACCACTTCTTATTTCTTTTTTTTTGAAAGCGCTCCCGCTTTTTTAGCGCAGTGTGACCGAATGTCTGAGGACCGAAAATATCAAACAGCCTATTTATACAGGCGGCTTCTTGAGAGGTACGTGTGCTATTGCGAGTAGTAGGCTGTTAATTCGGTTGTGATTCAGTATTTTTTTTAGTATTTAAAGGAATTTGACTTGGATATTTTGGAATTTTTTGGAGATGGAGTTGCATTTTGTCTATTTACGCGGATTTTAGTTAAATATCCATTTCGTTGGCGGGAATATTGAATTTTGTGTTCTCTTTTTCTTCTTTTAGGTGAGAAGTAATAACACCTGTTAGCGGCTGTGGGCAGACGCTACAGCTAAATATAAAATCATTTCCGCTATCGATACATCGATAGTTTTAACGGCCCATATTATAAATTTAAACAGAAAATTAAACAAAAATTAATAACTAAACCGAATTATGGAATACCAAACGTTAGATTAAGGATTTTTTAATAGTGTTTACCAGACTACTACTATCACAATCACGATTTTTTTAAAATGGCTTTTAAAAGAAAAACATGTGTCGACATATTGCATATCGATTAATGCCCACCTCTAGTGCCCAGCTGATTCTAGGGCGATTCCCAACACTGGCGTCTTGTTTACCATTTACCTTTTCGAATATTTGCTTTATTGCGCTATTATAACAAATTCTCAGAGAAGCAGAGGATCCAATTATGTCGGAGGACCATGGCAAAGACTACACGCTGGAGGCCGACTCCGAACTGCGTTTTGAAATCGAGCAGAAGGACGCCAAAGTCTTGGTATCCGTAAGTTGACCATGCCGCCGACTTTCAACAGAATACTGAGTATCTAATAAACTATAATATTTTGTTTTAGCTTGTAAATGGCTTTGCGGAGATGTTCGGCACGGAGCTGGTGAAGAAAAAGAAGTACGAGTTCGGCATGGGCGCCAAGGTGGCCATCTTCACGTATCAGGGCTGTGTGCTGCACGTCTCCGGCAAAATGGACGTGTGCTACATTTCCAAGGAGACTCCAATGGTGCAGTACGTCAATTGCCATGCTGCCCTGGAGCAATTCCGCACGGAGGCCGAGGAGAAGGATCGCCGCGGTCCAGTGGCCATGGTCGTTGGGCCCATGGACGTGGGCAAGAGTACGCTGTGCCGCATCCTTCTTAACTATGCGGTGCGTGTGGGTCGTCGTCCACTCTATGCCGACTTGGACGTGGGCCAGGGCTCCATTGCCATTTCGGGCAACGTGGCCACCATCCTCATCGAGCGACCAGCGAGCGTCGAGGAAGGATTCGCCAAGACGGCGCCGCTGGTCTACCACTTTGGCCACAAGACGCCCAGCGGGAACAGTGTGCTGTACAATGCCGTCGTCTCCAAGATGGCCGAGGTTACGCTACAGGCTCTGAGTAGCAACAAGCGGAGTAAGTGGGATATTTACAGTTTGTGAAAGGTTAAATACATTTTATTTGGAGTTCATCTAATAGAAAATATAAATGCAATACCCTCTTTCTTTTCCAGCCAAAAGCTCCGGCATTATAATCAACACCTGCGGCTGGGTAAAGGGATCCGGATATGCACACCTGTTGCACGCCGCCAGGGCGTATGGAGCCTGTGCCATCTTCGTGTTGGACCAGGAGCGCCTCTACAACGAACTACTGCGTGATGTGCCCAAAAGTGTCAATGTGGTGCTGCTGCCCAAGAGCGGCGGTGTCGTGGAGCGCAGCAAAGAGCTGCGGCATGAGGCGCGCGATCAGCGGATCAAGGAGTATTTCTACGGAAACGCAAGAGCACCATTCTATCCGTTCAGTTTCGAAGTGAAGTTCCAAGACCTGCGACTCTACAAGATTGGGGCGCCGCCGCTGCCCGACTCTTGCATGCCAATTGGCATGAAGGCGGAGGACAACAAGACCAAGGTGGTGGCCGTCACTCCCACTCCTGCCCTCATTCACCATGTGCTGGCACTTAGCTTTGCCGAATCCGTGGAAGATGATGTGATTGGCACCAATGTCGCCGGCTTTTGTTGCGTGTAAGTGCTGTTGGCTTTAAGTTGTTTTTTTTTTTTTTTTTTAATTTTAAATAATTAATTTTGTGACTTTTAGAACCGAAGTGGACATGGAGAAGCAGGCGGTAATGTTGCTTTCCCCGCAGCCGCGACCCCTTCCTCCGAATGCCCTGCTGTTGTGGTCGGAATTGCAATTTATGGACAACCACACATAGCGCTTGTAGATTTGTTCCTTTAGAAGTAATTCCCTTGTTTTAAAATTATTGTTCAGCGTTACAAAAATACAGATTTAATTGTACAAAAATGTAACGTATATTTTTCTGACAACTAAAATGAAAAAAAAAAACAAATTGAAGCACGACATTTTTATTTTTCACTTTTTTAAGTTTTTATAAGTAATCATAATCATAAGTAAGGAAACTATGCTTAGAATATAAAATATACTTTAAATCCTTTTTTAAATTATAAATATTAATATGTAGCTGCTCTTTTTTCTTTTATTAAAAATAATTGTTAAAAAAGATTTAAATATAACATTTTAATTTTCATACCCTTGGAGAGGGTATTGGTATTTCAGTCAACGTATTGAAGTAGACATTTTCGACCCTATAAAATATATATATATTCTTGGTTAGCATCATTAGGAGAGTCGATCTATGTATGAATATCTTTTAAAAATTGTTTTTCCCTTGAAGGTCGTATACAAGTCGGTACGAACCGGATCGGACGACTACAACATATATAGGAACTATCGAAAAAAAAACAAATAAAAAAAATATAACTATATAGCTGTTTTTAATTTTTTTTTTAATTCTTTAAGATATAGTAATGGTTAGACATTTTAGAATTACGCCATTAATTTTATTAAAATTTAACAGCGGTCAAATAAAGCTAACGGACATTTTATGAAGTTTCAGTGCAAAGTGTACTGTTGTAAGATATAAAGCCATAAAAAATATTAAATTTGTGCAATTGCTGCAACTTCAGGTATTCAAACCAAAGTTTAAATTAATATTTTTTCACTGTTTTATAGCCAAGTTACACTGACGCACGTCTCCTATCGATATCGGAATAGCTGCGTCTAAACAGCATTTCTTTGTTTTGATTTGTGAAGAAAACGCTAAAGGTGTTTGTTGAAACGTGGACAAATTTAACATAAATAAACGGGGAATTATAATATATCATATCAATTACTAATACAAATTTCAACTTGGTGAAATTTCAGGAGTTTAGCAACCCAGTAGCTGCTGAAATTTTTTTTTACGCACTTTTTTCCCATCTCCATCTGCCAAGTGTAACTAGACACTAATGCCCTATTTCCACACAGTCTATCCGTTGTAAAAAACATCGGCAAACTATCGCGTTAATTATAGCCTATTTCCACAGAGATCCTTCATCCTTCCACCATCCGTTGAAGGAAAGGTCCATAAGGTTTTGCCGTTCCAAACACTTCGCAGATTGTCTGCCGTTAAAATTTGACGAACAAAGTCAACAGGTTAACCATCTTTTCTTATGTTTTGTTTTTCCAAAATCCCAACGGTTTTTCAGGGATGGTCTGAGTGGAAAGAGGGCTGCACCGCAGAAACATCGGCTAACTATCGCATAAATAGTCCGTCAAATTCTAACGGCAGACTATTTAGGGAAATTTTTGGAACGGCAAAACCTTATGAACCTACCTTTCAACGAATAGTGGGAGGTGGATTGATCTCTGGGGAAAGCGGCGAGTATTGGACAGCGCTTAGGCAGAGGGGAAGCAGAGTAGAGATTGAAAAACATCGATGTTGCCCCGCCAAACATCGATTACGGCGATGTTTAGAAAACATCGATGTAATCGATGTAGGCATCGATTTTGGCATCGAAGTTTATCCACCTCTGCATTGAGAGCGAGACGAAAAACACGGCAACGGAGAACGGAAAACTCAGTGAAAAGTAAATCAAATATTTACAAAATAAAGTAACCACAAAATGGCTACGTTCGGTCGAGTTGCGTGAACTAAACAACAATTGGCAACCAAACGGGCTGGATTAATACACTTTTAGCGGTCGTTAAACATTGATACTTAGGAATTTGACGTGTTTTTCACGTTTGTTGTGCAGCGTGCGGGCTGTTGTTGTTGTCGTCGTGTGTTGTTGCTGTGTGAATGTGTATCAAATGGTTCTAAAAACAAAACAAGAGATTTCGGGCATCTAAATTTACGGCCTGCCTGAAAGACGTTCTGTTTTCTTTTGTGTGCGTGTGTGGTTCTGTCTCCCTCTATCTCTCTCTTAGTTGCCTTGTTGCTGCATTTTCCAGCGGCAAACTGCGTTTGTTTTGGTTGTCGTCGTGAAATTTTCCATTGGAAAGTGCAGCAGCGCCTTTTTTGGGGGTTGCATACACCGTCAACCGCCGGCTTGTTGCGCCGTGGAAGCGCCAAAAGGTGCCTAATTACCAAGTTGCCTTATCGTTTACAGTATTTCAATTTAGCAACCAGATGGGCGGTTTCCAGGGGGAGGGGGTCGTCCCACACACAGTTGCACAATTGCTTATCACTCGCTACTTTACGACAACAACAAGTTCTAGCACGCACACAGGCGAACAAGGCGATCACACTGATCAGCAAATGAATCAAAATTTCAATTTCATTTTGACAACAGCAAGAGCTGAAAACTGTGCAACAAAACACCCTTTGACAAAATGCAGAGCATACAATTGCCCAAATGATCACTAGTTAACAAAAGAATGCCAAAACTTTTAAGAAAACTAATTTTTCCCGCGCACTGCTAAACTACTAAACAAAATAAATAGCAAACCAAGAAGAGCTGCATAAAATTGAAACAGAACAAAGTAGATAATTTAAACATTACTTATATAAAAACATTTACAACACAGTTCGTTCAATTTAGTTTCAATATTTGGAGTTTTGGAAACTGTTTTTCGGAAAAGTGTAGATTTATACCTCAAAAAGCCAAATAAACAGATGTGACTTTTGCAAAAAAAGATATAAACAAAAAAAAAATGTTTAATAAACTTTACAAACTAAAAAAAAGAGGATAATTTCTTATTACGCAAAAAAAACACATAATTTCGGGAGAGGAAATATAAAAATTGTCTTAAAACGTTTACAATTTCCAAAAATTACTTAAAGCAGTGTATTTCAGTGTATAACAAAAAATTGATTATTGTGCGACTTGTTTTTAACACTTCGTCTCTTTTCCACTTGCAGTTTTTCCGTGTGAATATGTGCGCCTAACAATAGACAAACGATCGGGTCGCGTCGACTCTAATTTTTTGCGCCAAATGTCTTAAAATTTCGGTGATTGTGCTTCCAAAATAAGATGGCTCTTGAGCCACACATAAAGTCTGCTGAAATCGAACCTCAATTGTGCCAAGTTATAACAAATAATGAAGATGTGACAACGAAAGCCCCAAAATGTGCGACATTTAACAAGGGAGTGGGATGGCGACATGTGCTGATCGGCTTTCTACTGATTTGCTTTGGCATCTCAAACAGTTGGCAATACAAAAATGGTAAGTTCTCTACTTTCAATTCGCACAAAGGGCATCGTTTTTGCAAAAGGAATTGAAAAGTATTTGATGGCATTTCGATTAATTTGACGAGAAGCGGGGTGTAAGTTAGAAACCACAGGGATAGGAAGGTTGTAAAAGGAATAGGGCTTTGATATCATTCTCCTTTACTCCGCTTAAAGGCTTTCTTTTCACAGGTAGCGCCCGATTTGGTCAACCATTAACTATAATTGAATAACAAATAGTAATTCCAATTTAACAGTTATTCGATATGAGATATTACACGAAATTTATGACAGTTCTTAAAAGTGGTAGCTCAAATTGTCATGATGTTGAAATTTGATATACCAAATATTTAGCTGAAATTTGATTTAAATAGTTAAAATACATATAAATAAAGAAAACAAATCTCCGCAATTAAAAAAGTTTTAAAAATATCCAAAAAAGGTCAATACTTCAATAATTTAGCAGCGTTATGAAAAACTAAAAAAATTAAATTTAATCCATATAAATTTCGAGCCAGTCGTGCTGGCTACAAAGGGTCACGTGCAATATGTTAAGTCTTTTAATCCAAAGTGTTGACTCCTTCGAGCGTCTACTGTATTCGTTTGTCTATGTGGTTTCAACTGCACTTTTGAGCTTCCCTCTCCCCCCCTTGACCCTTATTTTTTGCTCAGTCCTTTTACCGCTTTGCGTTTTTCTTTAAGCTCTTTTTCATGTTGTCAAAGCCCAAAGGCTGACAATTTCTCAGCGCAATGCTTTTATGAATAAACAACTACTACTTATTTAGACTGTAGTACGCACTCAACTTGATTGCACTGCGCATAATTTAGTACCCCCTTCTTCGTGGCTCCTCAAAACACTTTTCCGACTAGATGCGACGCTAATGAGCTGAAAAAAGCAGCTCACTAATAATTCAGCAGTTGTAATATGCCAAAGTTGCCCAGTAATTGCCGGCATATTTCAAATGCACAAAGCATTGGCGCAAAAATCATGCACAAAGAAAAATAAATGGTCAACATTGTATATTGTTGTACATAAAAAGTTTTTTGGAAAATGTATCTTCATGATCCCAAATTTATAAATTTTATTACCTTCTTACTTGAAAATGTTGAAATCAGAATTACAATTTTTTTTGTATTATATTAAACTTCAATTTTACTTACTTTAACAAATTATAAAGTTAGCACTTGGGAATTCTAGCTTTGAAGAAATGCAACCTATACCGCAAAGCAATTTATTTCTCTAACATATGAAACAATGCCTTACTTTATATATTTAACAAATAGTCCATTCCATAAGCTCATCTATGCCAATGGTTTGCATATTATTTCTCAGTGTAGCTTATAATAGGGCACAAAGGACAGAATTGGAAGGGGCCTCTACGGGTCAAGTCAATATGGAAATAGCAAATGGACAAAGGCCGTCCAAACATCGTTAAGCCCCAAAAAAAGGGGACGCTCGAGTGTTTGGCTGGAAGATAAGCCTCCGCTTTTTTCGCCCTCTCCTTTAGTTGCAATCCGGAGTTCCGTAGTCCGTCGTCCGTAGTCCGTAGTCCGTAGTTGGGAGTACTCCAGCATGCATTGGGGCGCCCACAAAGCAAGAGCCGCCGCCCGAAAAAGGAAGCCGAAAACTTAAATTTGTCGAGCCGGGTGAAAAAAAGCGCATCAAATATGTACACAAAGCTCCGGGAAAAACCATCTCCATCTTTCCTGGCTCTCATTCGTGTGTATGTGTGGGCGGTTGGATGGGGGGTGCTTACTTTCTTTAACACTTTGACGCGCGCACAAAGTGTTTTTGCCTGCGTTGATTTGCTTCTCTTTCCCACACGCTTTCACCCACCCACTTCTTTAAACCTTGTTCTTTTTTGCAGCTACTGACGTTTTTGCCGCTGTCATTCCGTGTGGGGTATCCCCCCGCCCCCCTCTTTTTTCGTCCTTTTACGTCAGAGCACGACGCTATTTGCTTTAGCTTCTATTTACTACGCCGTAGTACGCCAGTTTAGTAGTAATGGGAGCACTTCAAAGGCGACGGCGCCTTTGACGCCACATCCACCTCCCACCGCCCACCGCCGACATCCTGACATCCTTTGCATCCCCGCGGGACACTCGACATTTCACTGTTGTTGACATTGATTTTGATTTCATTTATGTGTGCACCAGTTCTACTTTCCACGAGCGCTGACATTGGCTTAGAATGTCTGTCAACACTTGCGACACTTTCTTCTCGGGAATTATCAAGGGACCATTATCCGCAACTGTCTGCAAATTGTTCAATTCAAAATGCATAACACAATTAACTAAAAGTAGTTAGGGCTTTGTTTTCAAGCTTGCTTATGGATAATTTAAAGCTGTGATTTAAGAATTAATTTATATTGCCCTAAGCTGGCTAAAACTTTCTGTAATTGATAATTAATCAGTTATGCACTATTATAAACTAATTCCCTCTTAGGAATTGCAACGAAAACATTCTTAAATTAATCATTTTACTGAAAACCAGCACAATTAAGCTGCTGAACGCATAGTAAACACAATTGGGCTTTAACCAACCCAATCATCATGGGACTCATCCGCATTCCGTATGCAAACTGCTAAAACCAAAGGCAAACTCTCGGTCCGCCGGCACAAATGTATCACTTTGCAATTTAAACAATAATGTTGTGGTGTGGTCTGTCCGAAATGAATGTGTGCGCTTGTGTAATGCATCTGTGTTGGCCAGCAGATTGGCTGCAATGCAGCAGCAGCAGCAGCAACAGTATCAACATCATCATCGTATCATCGTATCATACTCATCAACGAAGTTGCCCTCCTCAGGCCGCTGATTTGTGTGGGCGGCTTGGCCTGGCACTGACCTCTGTCATGGGTGCAATTCTTTGTGTGTTAACACTGAGAAAAATACATTGTTACTTACAATTTAAATTAAATTGTACATTATTGTACATTATTTTTAAAAAATTGTATTTAACTAATTTTTAAAAATTCGCTACAAGTTGTATTTATTATTGTCAAGAATGAAAGCGTTTACTATTGCTTATAGCTTGAGATTGAACTAAAACTTTATGAAGATAATTACTTCAATATGTTGAGTACTATGCTCTGTGCATGCCGTAATCGGTTTTGGCATTGCCAGTAGATTGGATACCATATCCAGCGTGGTCTGCTTATGCAAATATGCAACTGCCACAAGACCAACAAAAAAAAAAAGCAACGCGACCCGTCCAACTGCTTTTGGCCAACTTCTTCATCCTGCTGCGGGACGCTTATCACTTATCGTAATCTTGTAATTACGTGTGTTCCACAAATGTTAATTGCAAAAGGGAAACGTCGATAGGCTAAAGGCATTCCCAGCTGGTTCTCCATCCCGATTCCCTCGCACATCGCACTCCACTCTTCACGTTTAAACGAGTTGTTCACATGGCAAATCATTAATTTTACGAGTGTGTTTATATTTTGAGGGATTCTTTAATAGCACATAAAACTTTATTCAGAATTTAGATGGCTGTTTCATCGGGCTTGGCATCATTTAAGTCGCATGCCCACAACAAATGAGAAATACGATTCAACTGTTTGTAAAAGAAACGATATCTAAGAAATCAAATATCTTATGATAATAGGGTCTTAGCAACTCAAATCAATCATAGAAAAGCTTAGTAAAAGAATTTGTCCAACAAAATCGATTGTGCTTTTTGATTGCTACTTTGAGCAGACCGATATCTCTAGGAAGGTCAAGACACCAATAATAATAATATCATTGCTTAACTACAGAGATAAAAGTAAGAATAATGCTCAAGCAGCTGCTCATGAAGTAAGTGCGGATAAAATTCTACGACTATAATTTACCAAACAAGTTGCCAATTTAAAGGCCCAAAACATGTCAGCAAGTAATTAAATTTCTATACCAATTTGCATATCTGGAGGCGCACAGGCAACCCTGTTTGCTGTGCATTGGTATGTGTGCGTATCTGTGTGTATGGGCCACTTAACATAGTCGTTGGCTTTGGCCAACTAACGAACTGAACGAGAAACCGAAAAAAAACAAGGGGACTCGACTCCGGGAGCAATTAGGGATGGCCGATAAATTTTCGAGATCTCAGTCACAACATAAGTCACAGAAATCTAGATGAACTCTCATGAAAATCTAATAATATTGGAATAATAACAAAAGGTTCTTTTCATCGGTTGAACTGTAAAACTAAAAATAATCTCAAACTCAAGTTCGTTGTGGAGTTATATTTATATGCTAGCTTTAGGGATACAAAACGTATTTTTTAAATGCTTAAAGTATTAAAACGGAAACTACAAAGTAACACCATTTTTTAACAAATAAACCAAAAATTTTTGAAATCCTTTATAAAGTTGTCTAAACGATGGTAACCAAATATTTTTATTCGAAAGGTGTTTTTGCTAACTGCATACTATTGGACACCCTTTGTAAGTAGTTTCAAAACTATACTAATTTATGTGGCCTTTTCTATATTTAAAAATCATCTGGATTCTCGATATTAAAAAAAGTTCCAAACGCTTAACTAAAATCAAGATAAACGATAGTTTTAGTACGCCAAAGTTACCCATCGCTAGGCAGCATCTTGGCCATGTCTCCCTTGCTAACAAGCTCCCTAACTTGGCCCTTCTTCCGCTCCCGCTGATGTTGTCTACCTTCCAGCCGGAGTTGTTGCTGGTTCTGCTAGCTCTGCTGTTGCTTCCACTGCTTTAAATGTCCGGGCGTTCGTGCGTTGCCTGCAACGCAGCAGAGCAGCGCATAAACATGCACATCGTTAAGAGACGAGACCGGGCTCAGACCCAGGCCCAAATCATGGCCCAGACCCTTTTGATGCCCCTTTCCCCCCGGTTCCCCCTGCCACGCCGCCACTTGTGACTCGTTTCCAAGCCGGTCATTTAGAGGCCAGGCCCAGCGTGCCTTCCACCACATATCCGTACAATCAACAAACCTGGCCAGAAATGTTTTCCTCTTTTTCTTTTTCTTTTTTGGTGTGTGTGTGTGTGTGTGTTTTTTTTTTATTTTGGCTTGTTTTGGCCTTTTGACTGCTCTTTGTTTTCGTGTAATTGTTCTGACTGCCGTTCTTGTTTACGTTTCATTGGCTCCCGAGTTTCTTTTTTATTTTCGGGCGAAAGATCTCCTCTCCATATGGTTGAATCTCGGGTTTCGTTATCTAATATTGCTGGGAGGAAACATTAATTCGCAGCTCGTTGGCAGATCCTTCTTCTTCATAGTCCATAGTCGGTCTTCGCTCGACGGACTGCTAATTTATTTCACTCTTGTACCTCGTTCGCTTCCTATCTAGAAAAAACCAATTTAAAGTTTATTTATGGCTTTTATTATTTTATACCCCCTATATTTGGCATTTTTCCTGTTGCTCTTTTTTTCGTGCTTTTCGTGCTTGCAGCTGCCATCGACTGGCGTTTGTCAATTTTTAACCTGTTGTGCATACTAATTTGTCGGGAGCCGTTTTTTTTATCGTATTTGATTTTCCATCTTACTGTCCCCTGGAGAGCGTCTCTTCTCCATCATTTAAGTGACACTTTGGATGATTTGTGGCCCAAGCGAAAACGCCTTGGCTGATTTTTTAATTAACTTTTGTCGAACGATAAATTAATGCTGCTTAAATATGCATTTATTGTCTGGTTCTTTTTTTTTTGTTCATATAAGATCCTTTAGCTTTGCCAATCAAAACTTTGTAGACTGGCAGCATAAATATATTCTCTGGCTAACGCATAAATAAAATCACGACACCGAATTCCAGCCATCACCGAGATTCATCAACATCATTAGTTATAGGTCGAAAACCCGACTGAAACCAGAAAACTACAAAAACTAATTTATCACACAGATGGTGTGTGCTTTGTTTTAATGGTTTTTGATCGACAAAAGGGAAAAGTTCGATAACGTAAATCCCAAACACGACCAAAACGACTGGCAAAAGAATTAAATTCCACGTTCTTGGTGGGGAAAATTCGAATGGTATTGTGTTGAGCCAAAAGCAGTATTAAAGCATTGTAAATTGTTTATCAAGTCGTTGCCATAAATTCATATAAAAAAGCAATGCAAAATTAAACTGCACCGCCAACGCAGCAATAAGCAGCTAGTTAAGTAAACAAAAAACAACACTCAGGAAAAAAGTGTGGTAAATTTCTGATCGAAGAATCACTATAGCATTATGTTTAACTACGTTATTAAAACATAATTAAAAATTTGTTGGTTGTTTTAAAAAGTGTTAAAGTGGAATATTTAGTTTAGTTTGAAAACAAAACCAGATCTTAAAACAATTCATCAAAGCCACTGCGAGTGCGTGTGTTTAAAATCTATCAATAGGCACGTTTGTAATTGGTACAATGGGTAGGCAATTCATTCTGAGTTGTCCAGAGGGCCGGGGTTATTGCAGGGCACATCGAGAGCAACAACAAATCATTCTCTAATGTGTTGATACACAAATTGTTCGCCGTTTGTGTTTAATTTCTCCCTTACGGCTGATGCATGCTAATTAACAGCAAACGAGGGAGAATACCAGCGGCATCCGCTCGTTTCTCTTACTGGGCTACAACTTCCTCTATATATCTGTGCAGCTCTTTCCCTCTTTCGCACACTTATTCACACACGATGTCGGCCATTAAGAGCCGATGTTTGTGGTATGGTATGCCATGCCATCTTAATAATGACATTTATTTGTAACGTGTTAAGATACTAAATTGCCCCGGCCTCATGCAACAGGCGGCATATAACCATAACTGTGAGCGATTCATCTCCATCGGCATGTCACTCTCGAATACCTGGACAAAAAAGCATATGAATACGTATTATATGCCTGCTGGGTTGTGGTTTGTCCTCATCTTCCGACGGAGGCTTGGCAATTTTCAACAATTTGCAGCAACAACGGCAAGAAAAGCGATAACAATTTCCATGACTCGAGCTTATTACCTTTGGTATGCGTAATAACTTTGGTGCTGCACACGAGCTACACTGGTTAAAAAGTTTGTTAAAATTTGTTAATGTTTGTGAATGTATAATCGTAGTTCAAATTTTGGGAAAATTAAAAGCCACATAATTGGTTTTTTTTTCGTAAAAAGGTATTAAAGCTAACAATAGGACAATATGTTAGATTCGATAGAGTTTTTAATCTTTTTTCTAGATAGTTAAAAGTAAAATTTTTTATAATAAGACAAGACTCTTTTAATGAGGCTGTTGAAGTATAAGTAGCTTATTAATGTTTTAAAAACTTTTAAAATTTTTTTTACAAAATTTTAATTTTGTTCAAAATAGTATCAATTAAGTTTACAATTCCAGGTAACCAAGGATTAATTCGTTTTATATTTATAATTTTGAATAGACGATAAAAAATCCTCTAAAAAAAGCATCGACTATTTTAATCGATCTGAAAATAATTTATTAATTTATTCTGGTATAAAATAATGTATTAAATAATTCAGTTATAAAATAATTTAAACTTTAATGCCCTGTGGGGACCCTGAGTTCAGTAGCTCGTTGGCCAGTGTACCCCGCTCCGGAACTTGGACGCCTTTTTCGATTCAGTTCAGCAATCAACCGCAGCTGCCGAGGTGCGTGTGAGTGTGTTCCTTCGCTGGATCTGGCTGGATCTGGGCAATTGTTATAATTTGCCACATATTGAAATTGAATTGCCTGCGTTCTGCGACGGTGTTTGTGTTTGCATGTATCACTCACTCGCTCACCTTCACGGTAAATGCAGTTGCGCGCTTGACTAATTTTGCATTCAAGCCTGCACTGGGCGCAAACAGCTTATTTAGCCGGGTGCGTTGATGTGTGGCTGCTCCCACAAGTTTCCGTTTCCACTTGGCCATTCGATTAACCGTTGACAGGTGGTTATTTGCCACCCTAAATATAAAAGGATTTAGTTGAGAGGGATACAATTGTTCAATGGTTGTGAATTGGGTGGCCGAAAAATTATTCTTTTGAAATTATAGTTTTTTCTCATGATTAGGTACACGACCTTAGAAATGGAGGAGATTTCTTTAGTTAAAAATGTACCAAGAACTAAAAAATATGACGTTAAGAGATCTTTTAAAAAAATATAAAACAAAAAAAAAGAAGATTTTTCATTAAATCCTGGTTGTGATATATCCCCGTAAATGGAAGCGAAATAAATTTCGCTTATGACACCTTTTTTGACAACGGACAGGCGGTTAATATGCATAGGAAGGTGTCAACTCAACTCAACTCCAATCCAATCGACTCCATTCGACGCGAGACAAAACACGTTCTGCGACTAAGACGCGCATTTAAATACAAAAGAGCGGATTCGACGCTTTAAACAAATCAGCTAACAGTAAATAACCTGTTGCGTTTGCGCCATTAATGTCGAACTTCATTATGCTGATATATGAGCTGGACCAGGGAGTATAAAGCAAAATTCTGGCCGAAAAGAATAACTTTCGTATATCCCCATAGTAATTTTACACCAGTAGACAACAACTTCATTATCGCATAAGCTCCGATTACATGCGTGCCAGAGACTTAAAAACAAAATCTTTAAAACAAAAGGAAAACAGTCCGGAGAAGAGGGAACGAGCAACAACGATGGAAACATAATCATTATCGAGATTACGGCCAAATTTATCGAGAGCCACAGACTCCGAGTGCTTAACGAGCCCAAAAGATGCCTTCATGGCTTGATTTTAAACGTGCACTGAGAGAAAACAATATAAATACAGATTTACTACTTTTTTGGAAACATAATCATATTTCACTAATGTAATTATTTATCGGTTTAACTCTTCAATTAACTGAAATGGTTTAATTAAGAAAATGTAGATTCATGGGCTTGTTTAATATTTTAATTGGATGGTACCCAACAGTTTTTAACATATGCTATTATTAAATAGATTTTGTTCTCTGTAGAGATATCGCTTCTTTCTGCTTTCAAATATCTTCGCTTCTTTTAGGACACGGCTTGTTTGCTCTCCTCGTTTTCCAGAGTTACCTGCGCTACCTGAGTTCCCCCAGCTGTTCACGAACTTGGACTACGCTACTGGCCAACCCATGAGATTATTCCTCTCCCTCCCTAACCAAATCTTGAGTTTCGGTTTGGGTTTGGGCTTGGGCTTGGGTTTGTGTTTGGATTTTCGGTTTTTTCTGGGCTGTGCCCACAAAACGCCTCGAGGCAGTCGCACTCGCCACACAACAAGCTGTTTTATGGCCAAATCCAAAGCCAAAGCTCGTTTGTGTATCTGGCTTTGTCCCTAAACAAAAACCCAAACAAGACAACGACGGCGAGCGTAAAGAATTTGTATAAATAAAAGCGTGTAGGGGGTAACAAGCGAGTATAATAATTAAAATGGAATCAAACGGCCAGAAAAATAAGCTTTGTAGAGGTGGATGAGGAGGAGGAGACCCTAAAGAAACACCCGAACTCCATTAAAAATGCTAAATTTGTCAACTGAATGCCAACATTGTTGCCGATTTATTTGCATGTGAAAAGCAAATCTCGCCTATAAACCAGCAAAGTATGAATAAAACGCAAAGCCATTTCCAACTAGTTTGGATTGTTATGCTAAATGTGGTAATCATAAATTTGAGTTGAAATTAGCATGGCAATTTTTAGGTTTTTCCAAAAGCTTAGAATTAGGAAAGACGAAAATTTACGCTTTTATTAAAAGTGTTTGTTTTATAGACACTGAATTAAAGTGACACAAATTTACTTTAAAATTCTTTCATACTTCGTGACAGCTCAGATAATAAATAAATGCAATAAAATTAAGGCAAACTTTGTTGACTGTTATCTACGTATTTTTGTTAATAGAAAATATCTTGAGTTACAAAAACTAAAAGTACAATTAAAGCAATATGAAAAGGAACTCTAAACTTAAAGTTTTTAAAGATGACTTGAGTACTTGTTGATGAATTCATAATGTATGCAGACGTTCAATGTTTGCCTTCATCGGTGACAGAGCAATTAGTTAGCCACTTTCCTCGGGCCTGCATAAATCTAAAATTGATTTATAAATTACAGTCTGGTCATGGCAGCAGCCATAACACCGGGCTAAGGCAAAAAGTAAATGGCAATAAAATATCAATTTGCAAAACTTGACCATCGGTTGGAGGCAGCAAAGTCGCCAGTCGCCGGTCCTTTTGGCCAAGAAATGGAGTTTCACATGGAGATGGAGATGCAGATGCAGATGTAGAGGCCAAGGCAAGGGGCCAATTGAAAAGGTGATTTGTTTGCAGCACGATGGCTGCTCTCCTGCTTGGCAATTTACTTTTACAACACCCAAGAATGGCGCGGGATAATTTATGCTGTAATTTATAACCAGCGCGCCAGGCTCGCTGCCAACATTTCCATACATGGCCCAGACTTTGGACCGCATGTGGCAATTAACCAAAAGTAAATCTCCTCGATGTCAGTCTAGCGCGCTGTAGAAATTTCAATTCCAATTCACTTCAATCAGTGTGCAAATACTTGGGCCGCCGCGGCAGCCAGTTCAATAATTCAATATAAATCAATTCCATCTGCCATGCGGTGCTAATGGCCAGAAGTGGAGTAGTCGCAGTCGTCTCAATTGGCAGTCGCAGTCTCTGCTGCTGTAGGTATTTTTTCCACTTTTATTTCTCCTTTTTTTTCCCCCATTCCATGGCCCTCGAACTTGTAGTTGCTTTATTTATTTGTACATGTGTACAAAATTTTTATTTTGCACAAATGTTTGCTTCTGACAGCTTCTGCGGGCCAGGGGAAGATGGAAGGGGGGACTTGGTGGCTCTGGAAGTGTGTTCTCGAGGACGCCCGACTTGCTGGCAACTAATTGAATGTCAATTTGTTTGTTGCCTTGCTCCCAACTGGCTGGATGCTACTCATTTCGTATGCCTGTCAGCCAGCGACAGTCCGCTCAAGACCGACTCTCCATCTGCATTAACATATTGCCTTTTACAAACCCAATATTGAACTTGCATTATAGGCCGTGCAATCACTGCAGACAGATATTTCCTTTTCTTTTCTTTCCTTTATTTATTTACCCAACTTATTTATCGCAGTGGACAACTTACCCTCGCTTTGTTTTTTTTTTTAAATAGGCAAATATTTGGGCATCCGGGTGGGTTGTCTTTGTTTGTCACATGCCTGTTATCTGTATCTGTTCAAGACCCTGCGGCGGAATTAAAAATTTAATTAAAATAAACCACAACTTGACGGAACAGTTGTTATTGGGAAACTCTGGGGGGTGACAACTGTGTGTGCAGTCTACGAAACGGAATTAATTTGGCAGTACAAAACAACAAACATTATGCAGTTACATAGGATATTAATGACATTCTATAGCTTTATTTTCCTTTGAGTTAAAAACTTACGCGAATTCCTTTTCCTAATAAGCAAGGTTATCTTTGTATAGATAAAAACAAAACAAAAAAACTTGTAAAAAAAAAGAATTGTTTTTTTTATTTGATTTAAATTAACAATGGTATGTAGTAAAAATTTGCTTTTTATATATTTAATTTTTAATTTTTCTAATAGTTTATGCCAAGCATATTTGTTTGACAAATTTACCCCATTTTACTTAATCAATATGCTTTTGTTAACCGTTTAAATAGAAGGCACGTTTAACTGAACTCATTAAATTAATCAATCTTTGAGTAATTTGAATTCAGAAATGGGATATAGCAGGCTTGTTAGCATTATCGATATCCCTATGCATATATACCGTGGCATAATGAACATAATGAGCCCGCGCTCAGCTGGCTGCAAATTAATTTAAATCATCAAGCCGGCGCGCAGGAATATTAAATTTTCAAGTTTTATTTTTCTTTTTTTTTTTTTTTTTATTATTTTTCGCTGTTCTGCAAGTACATGGCTCACCTTGCTGCCCCTCCCCCCGTTGGGATCCCTGGCTTGCAGGCATCGCAATTCATAGCCAGCGAGGCACACAGCCCCGCAATCTTGATGGGCAACACTTGAGTGCAGCAACTACAACTACTACACAACTATGCTCGTGTACGGCGGACGAACGAGGCATATTGCCATAAAATTAACGGATGCTGGGTGGATGAGGCAGTGGATGAGGCAGTGGACCAGGGGGCGTGGGATGGGGGCCAGTGTCAGTGGCAGGGGAAGGAGCGGTTGGTGGGGCAGCCAGGGCAGAGCTGCAGAAAATATTAACACGATATTTTCCAACCGTGACTGCTGCAGCGTTGGAGGCTGCTGGTCCACTGGACAAAAGAAAGCTTAATCGATATGCCTTTAAAATTAATTTATTAAATTATTAATAACTTATTTTATGTATGTACATCAGGCATTTATTATAGAAATTAAAAAGTGTTTCTTAACTAATTATTAGACAACTATCAATTGACAGCAAGTATATTCTAATAGCTAACGATGTATATTAAAAATTTAAGCGTAATTTCCGAAAATTTGATCAAAAAATACTTTAAAGTGTCTAATTTAGTCTAAACTTTTTAAAGTTTTTAAATACGCAAAATCCACAATGGTTTTTCATGCAAGCTTTTTATCTCCATTTTAAGGGTAACAACCCGGATATTTTGGTTCAAACTCTTTTACTGTCACAAGTTAAAAGGAAAATTAAAATTAATGCGCATTGTGAGTGAAATTTTTTCTTAGTGTACTGTTGGGGCTGGTGCTTCTGCTGATTTTTCTGCTGCTGCTGCTGCTGTTGTTGTTCCTCTGACCAACCCACATCGTTATCATAATATGAATGGTGGTGGCCCCAGTCGTGCCGTCGCTGGCTATGTGGGCGGGGCAGGGGCGGCAAACTGAGGGGCCGCCTCCATTTTCTACCTTCCACCTCAGCTTGATTATGAGTGAGTGCGCCGGCCATGAGAACAGAACAGAACAGAGCAGAGCAGAGTAGAACATAACAGAACAGAACATAACAGAACCGAACCGAACAGAAACATTGAGCATGGTCATGTGCTTGTCAGACGCATTCCCCTTCAGCTGCCAGCCCGCTGACATGGGGGTACAGTGTTTCCTCGACAACCCAACCCCCCATGAGGCGGGCAAGCAACCAGCAACCCTGTGCATCCTGCCATTGCTGATAATGATGCAGCACTTTATTCGCTGACTAGGCTTGTATCCTCCTGAATGCCGGTGCTTCTACTTCTGCTGCTGCTGCTGCTGCGCTTGCATTTCGCTCTCGCCATCGTTGTCACGTATTTGGCACAAGTATTTAATTAGGAAGTGCTTACGTGTAAGCGCTTTAAGTAAGCACTCGTGCAATGCATTTTATTCTGCATTCAAATCAGTAAAAAAAACTTATTTGTAACACGAAAAATTTGACGATCTGCAAACTACGACATTTCTTAAATTTTGATCGTAAAAGTTTAATTAGAAGCCACATTAATTTTAGAACATGCCAAAAAGGTTTAAACTTTGAACCAGACTTTTATGAATTTTTGTTGGAAACTAAATTTAATTTAAAATGCCTTTCGTGTGGGAAAAACTTTATACACATTTAAATTGGGTCAAACTAAAATGGGCGCACTAAAGAGGGATTGCAAAAAGAGCAAAAAGAGGATAAGGCATAAATACTTTCCTTAATAATTTAGGTAGAAAGACTTTTATAGTTAATAGGCTAGGACACTAAAATGCTTTCATATAAAATCATTTAAATTATTCTTAATATACTGAGTGTTTACAGAAAATCTATCGAGACAGCAAGTGCCTTAAGAATTAGCTTTTAACAAAATGTTTATTCCCCACCAAGGACCGTTAAAAGTGCTGCATAATTTTCTTCTTGAAATGATAATTGGCGCAGTTGATCGACAATTCACAAGCCATAAGAATTCTTAGATATGCAAAAAAAAAAAAAAAACACTCAGAGCCTCTTGTTGAAATTTAAGTTCGTCTTCCCTGACTCGAAATTGATGCAAATTTCTATGGCCCAAAGGCTGACGGGCGGTTGAAAACCACGGCGCAAGGCAGCAGCAACTGACCTCTCCACACCTCAAATAAACTGAGACGAGGCCCCCCGACCGAAGTTAACGACGACGATTTGCTTTTGGGCCACTGTCATTTCCAGAGCCCAATCTCATTCAAAGAGCTCTTGGCCCACTCGAGTCTTTGGCCCCTTAACCCTCGGGCGACTAACCAATGAGCTGAGGAAATATTCTCAAAAAAATACAAAAAAAAAAAAAAAAAAAAAGAACTTCTCCGCCCCCGAATTGGCTGATAGATGTACCTTGTTCTGACTCCAACTGCGACTCCTCCGCCTCTTTGGAACTGCATCCCAGCATCTTTGTGGCCCAGAGTTTGCTGCATGTCTGCGCCTTTTCCACGTTGTGTCGTCTTTCTGCTGGTGTGTTTTTTTCCGTTTTTGTGTGTTTCTGTTGGGGGCACAGCACGTTTTCCGTTTGGAAAAGATAACAAACCCAATCGTTTGTGCAACATTTTCAACAGTTTTGGCACGATTCCTACCACAACGCTTCTGCTTTGCCTCTCCTCTTGCTCTCTCTTTCCTTTGTCAGTTCGCTATCTCTTTCTGCGTGGCACCAATTTGCGGAATGCTTTTTGTAGCTGTAGCTCTGTAGCTGTACACAGAGAGAATTGGATTGAATTGACTTACAGGATTAAGGATATTTTGAAATCTATAAACAGTTAAAAGCAAACGAACCTTTGAGAGTGGTTTTTGAAAGAGGGGTAAATAGTCTTCGTAACACTTATTAATCCTAACAAATCCAGTAGTTTTATGGTGATAATTGAATACACTGTTGTAAAATGTCTAAATATTATTAAATATTAGTCTCTAATATTTTAATCTGTGTTGCCTTTGATTTGTATGCATAGGCATGCTATCTAACAAGCTTTATCTAAATATTTTAATAGACTTAAGTATAAGTATAAGTATATGGTATCTCTTGCAACAGATTTCCTAGAAATGATCAAGGAAGTGTTTGGTATCCAAACCCATTTTTCCAAGCTTAGCCTTGTTTTCTGTGTAACTTTGGCCTGAACAGCTTCTTCTTTTGGCTGCTCCCCCGAAGCGCGAACGAGTTGAGTTTTGGCAAGTCTTTCCCTTCCGAACGTGCAAATTGCATGCTGTGCGAGTTAATGGCGTTTCGCAGGGGATTTTGTTGGGGGCGGGGGAAATGGGTGTTGATGCTAACGAGTTGAGAGAAAATAAAGTTCATGACTTCATTTTTTTTTCCCCTCTTAGTATTATATTTTATTTGGCCGGGCACGTCTTCTGGGTTTCGTTCGTGATGGCTGGCACCACACACACATACATTCGTTTTTGGAAAAAGAAAATCGAGTTTGGTTTGGTGTTGAACAGCCATATCCATCTGCATAATATTTAAATGCTCCATTCCATCAAGCAAATGGAAAGATCGTCGCATCCGTCCACCGCCCATTGTAATATAATGTTGAGGATTTTTAAATAAAACATGAGGAGGCCTGGCAGCAGCGGCAAAACAATGGCTGAGCAAAATGCTCTCGGCCCCTTTTCGGGCACAATTGCAATTTCCACTTTTGGCTTCGACTGGCGGCTATATAGCTATATAACTCCAGTCCACAGCTGCATCCACAGAGTGTCCTACAATATACTGCGTTTTGTTTTTGAGCCGCATCGAGTGGAGTTGATGATGTTTGCCCGATAAGTGGGCAAAGGACTGGCGAAGCGTCGGGCTGGGGGCAACTCTCAACGAGCTGGGATGGGCTGATGATCTGAGCTGCAGATTCTCCTCCAGCCTGAGCTTGATCTGAAGCTGTGTATGATGAGGCGAGGCTGCCTTTCCGGGTCTGAGGATTCTCTTTTTGGCATAAATTTTAATGCAATCATGGGTCTGGCAAGCAGGCAATCCAAACTGTGGCCTCTGGCTTCGTTTATAATTTTACAACACTCTTAAAATTTCATATAATTTGTGGTTCTATTTAAGAGGAAGAAATCTCTATAAAACCTGTAGTCAAATAAATATGTAATAAAAATGTTACTAACCTTCGCATCTAAGCATTTGATGTTTCTAATAAGCCATTAAAAACAGCTTTAAATATTTATAATTTTTATATTATATACGTTTTTGTTTAAGTAATGCTCAAAGTAAAACCTTTTTCTTACCACTCAGACATATTTTTAAGTTATTGAATCCGAGATTTAAGCATTTATGTATCTAGAAGATGTTGTTAGTTACACCAATATGTTTTGTATATTAATGCAAAGTTTTACTATATATGTAAGCTCTTTCTAATGCATTAACTTGCATCAAAAACGTTAAAAAAACTCGATAAACTTGGACATAAGGTTAAAGCAATTGTGTTAATGCTTCTTATACCCAGTTTACCTGCTGTTTTTAATGTTGTTTTGACCAAGCGGTGGCTGGCAGCTTGTTAACTGCCTCGAAGAACTCTGATGAGGATGTGGATCCGGATGCAGCCAGTCATGTTTATGTTTAACTTTTTAAATGTTAATGCTGCGAGCCGCGTTTTAATGCATTTTAAGTTGCTGTTGCCGCCGGTTCGGTTCGGTTCGGTTCGGTTGTCCGGTTCGCTTCACTGGACATGCCATCAAAATTCGCCATACTGCTGGCTACTCACAATTTTCCATGCACATTATCGGGCCAGGACAAGCTGATTTCCATTTTGGTGTGTTTTTTGCGCCACCACAGAGATTATTTAGCATTTTTCCCGCATCCGTCGCCGTTTCGTATACGATTTGTGGTTTGTTGATTTTTCTCATTCAACGCTCCATCGCTTTTTAACCACTTCCCCACTCGTTCGGCAACATAATCATTATGGTCGCGCTGCCATCGACCAAGTTTCAGTCTTTTAGTTGGCAATTGGCATTGCCGGGGCCATCGCAGCGTATTTATTTTAACGTTAATGGCCAGTTGTCATATCGGGTGAGCAGACAGGCACCCCGCAGCCTCATCCTCATCCACGCTCCTCATCCACGCTCCTCAACCCCATCAGACCCTCCTACGGATCGCCCTCCCCTTTTTTTTCCGCAGCACGCGGCGATTACATTTTAAGTAGGTGTGTGAACATTTTCGTGTCAGTGGTTTTGGTTTTAATTTAAAACTGTCAGGGATGCTGTAACAAGATTAACCAGGGTTGCGCACTTTTTACTACATTTCAGAGGGCTTATAAATTGTCAAGGAAGACTATTGTATGGCTATTGTATTGGCTTAGGGGTTAAAGAGAAGCTCCTTTCAGCTGGAAACAAAAGTATAATAATGTTGATGAGAATTATAGAAACCATTTCAGACAGCAGCTTTAAAGACCGTTTTTCAATGCAGAAACAATAAAAAGACTTACGTAATTGATAGAAATTAAGTACAAAGCCTATTTATACCCGTTATTCGTAGAGTAAAGGGAATATTGTATTCGTTGAAAAGTATGTAACAGGTAAAAGGTAGCGTTTCCGATCATCAATAGGCGAGTCAATTTGGCCATGTCTGTCTGTTTATCCGTCCGTATGAATGTCGAGATCTCGGAAACTATAAAAGCTAGCGATTTGGGAGAGGCAGATTCAAGTCACACTCAATATCAAAAATATTGTTTTTTATTTGTATATCAAAAATATATTTATTTCCCACCATTCGAATTGAAGCTTTAAGTATAAGGTAGCCCCACATAAACTTAAAGTAAAATCAGCTTCATCTACATATTCAGCCCAAGCAGCGACGCAAAAAAAAAAAACCCGAAATAAAAACCAGCAGCAGCCGAGAAAGATTCTGCAATTTCGTTTGGGGTCTCAGGTTGCAGTTCAAAGAGAAGTAGTCTCTCCTCGTCCTTGATAGCCATTAACAATTTGGCAAACTGGAGAACAAAAGGGGAATGACAAAAAAAAAAAAGGAAAACCGAACTTCATCATTGGGAGCACAGGGCCAGGAGCTTCATCATCGAGGTGATCATCGGGACCGTGATTGTTATTATCGTACGCAGGCAACCAAGCATATGTGTTAACTTGAAGTTAAGTGGATTCGCTGGAGGATTCTGCGCTTCGCCAGAACATCTTGCATTCATTCGCTTCCCTCTTCGTGTTGATAATTTAAATGAGTGAACTCCTGGGTCTGGATGGTCTGCTGTACTGGCTGGCTTGGATCCCTCTGACTTCAATTGGGAACGGGTCTTCTCCGGTATCTTCGCCTTTTTATCTCTCTGTACCTTTTTCGTGGGCTTGTTGTTCTCATGTTTCCTTCGTGTTGTATGTAAAATGCACAGCAAACGGAGCCAAAGTAGAGGGGGCCAAAGTTTGCCCGCAACACATCTTAAATTTTCACAAAATTGCTTTCTTTCGTTGGCTTTGTACGGTTTTGGTTGGCCTTTTTTTTTTTTTTTTTTTTTGTTTGAGGAGTTTTGCTTGAATAACTTTGGCTGGCTTTCGTGGCAGGTGCTCCTCCTTCGCCATCGCCATCGCCATCGTCATCTCCTCCTTTGCCAATTCGAGTTCCTCCCGTTGCTCAGTTTGTTGGCCATTAGGGCGGAACTGGCATGTCAACGCCTGATTGACGAAACAATGAATAAGTTGGGAATATTATGCAGCTGCCTCTGAGATTGGAGATGTAGAAAAAGCCAACAGACTGTTATGCAAATGATGGGATAGCGTCTTGTAATTATAAAATGGAAAACAGGAAAATTTCATCATGACAAATTCAAGGAAAAGTAAAAAAAATGTTAAAATCTCAAGATTTTATGTGTAAAAAGGAAAATAAACTCAAATACAAGCTAAATAAAAGGTTGTAGAATATATTTGAGATTTCGAACAGGTTGTTTGAAATCATAAAGTTTTAAATACTCGTTTCCTCAAATAAAAGTTAAATTCCAACTAAAGAGGTTTGACTGTGGTGTTAAAACCGAGGCAGGGCGAACCTAATGGAAAAGTTTCAGGAGCCCAGAGCTGGCCAGGCTCCCTTTTTGCTGCCACACTTGTTAACGCCTTTGGACTCGGATAGCTGCCGTCTCCATTTACTTGCTGGAATTGCATTTGCTGCCAACGAAGTTTTCACAGTCCCAGCTCGTTGGCATCGTCGTGTGGTCTGGTCTGATTCGGTCTGGTCTGGTCTTCTTGGCTCGGTTTTAACTCTTTCTCTCTTGCCTTCCTGCAACTCCTTGCCGTCTTCACGTTTTGTCCCGCAATTTGCCATGGACATTGCTGCAGCTTGTCGTCTGTCGTCTGTAGTCTGGCGGCTTGAAGGTGCGAGTAATTGATAAAAAGCATGTTACATATATAATTTATTGAGCATTCAGCCGGCACTCCAACATGATGCATGTTGAGATGTGGCGGACGCCTAATGGACGACAGTTGATAACAGTCTCGTTTATGCACGTACAGTTCCTCATCTGAGGGGCTGAAGCTTGCTCTTGAAAACTTTGTTACCTCAAGTAGCTGCTGTGTTTTTTTCAATGTGACTGCCACAAGTTCCACTGATTTGTATCTACCAACTCCCAGGCTATGTTTATTTATTTATGTTCAATTTGATTATGAATGCCATGCAGGATTCGGAATTTCCCGACTCTCCAACAGTTCGGCTGCAGAAAAAAGGGGTCATGACAAAAGCAGGGCACATTGCTCCTTTCAATGCTATTTTAGTGCACTTTTTTTCTGCCTTTGCACATTTAATTAAAAATTATTCATGAGCGAAATTAATTATGGAGCGTGGCAGTGAGACTCTACAGTGCAGTGTAAGAAACTGGGCTTTCTATAAGGGAAAATATTTAAGAAAATATATGTGCCTCTAAAAAAGGTATAATTTGTTTTCTTAAAAATTACAAAAATTTGTATATCGTGAACTATTGAAACTAATTGCTCTCCGTGTTTAGAAAATCGCAGCTGCTTTGCTTAACCGATTAATGTTGCCAAAAAGCCAGTTTAATTTTCAAAAACAAATTTTTAATTTAGTAACTATTTTGTTAGTCTTAAATTTGCAACACTTTTCCAATCTTTGAACTTCAAATTTTTTCTCAATAATATTTAATGGGTTCCTGTTTACCCTGCCAGTTTTCAGTGCACTCTGTCCTTAACCAACAAGTACAGCAATGAGCGTATGCAAAATGCCAGTAACAAAAACTACAACGATGGAGCAGTAGTAGGAGCGGTTGTATATCGCACGGATGGTTGACTAGATGCCAGCCTGCCTGCCTTCCTGGCAGCCAACTGGTGAACTGTTCTGCTATTCTACCGGCTGCCTATTTAGCCGGGCCTCTTCTCTTCAACACATTTAAATAGCTGCAACTTCCGTTGCAACTAGCGTCAGCTGCCATCACCCAATGGCAGGAATGGCAGGACTGGCATGACTCGAGTGTTGCCAGCCCGGGATGCGGATGGAGTGGCAGCATCCTGCTTCTGCCTCTGCTCCTACTCCTGCTCCTCCCCAGCCAGTGCTCACTTAAAGTTTTCTGCATCACCTCCCCGATGCCCACTATCCACCGGATCCGTAGAGTTTTACCGAGATGCCGCCCCGCTCCAGTTGGCTAACAATAACAGCACTTGCACTCATTTAGCATTTAAGTGCAGTTGTTGCTGCCGGTGGGTGAGCACCTGCACCTGCACCTGCATTTGCACCTTCACTAGCTCCTGGACCACGTAGGTCGACCAAAGCCGTGGCGTTGAAACTGTCGACTCGGTCATCCGAATTATGCCATTTTGCCACAAGCCACGAGCCACAAGAGGGAAGTAGCAACCAGAACCAAAACCAAAACCAAAACCAGAACCGTACCAACTAACCACCCAACCCAAAGCCAATCGTGAAGCCGCATCATTCACATGCGCATCCGCTGCCCATTTCTATACCCACAGCTCCTGGCTGTGCTTCCATCTCCGCCTGCCGCTGCTGCTCCCATTGGAGCCTCTCTTGTCCCCCGATCCAACGCGACCCGACCCCAGTTGTATACATTAATAATTAAAATATTTTCCCAAGTTTGAATGAAGTGCAGGCAGGAGGAATCAACGGGTTACGCCACGGTTCCATCTCTGGCTTCGTCTGCATTTCAATTTCGGTCGAGTGTGTGTGCTTACACTGCAAGAAGAACTTTTGGAAATTTCTCTAAACAAATTGGTGGCCGAGAAATTTTTTTTTAACTTTTAGGCCATGTTTTTAGAACAGTGGTCACTGTTTTGCCGGCACTCGCAATAGTTTTTTTTAACCGCATTCAGAATATTAAACAACTAAAAAATAAAATAGTATTTTTAATTTTAAACTGTTGCTTAAACCAATTATTAACTCTGGTTAAATGGTTTAAATGCCTGATAATTCTAAAAACTTCAAACAAAACTCATTTCTTTTTTTAAATATAATTTAAATATGGGCCTTTGATTTATTTCTAAAAACGTAAACATTTTATGTATAGAATTTCGTGTAATTTCTTTTGGTGTATTGAAAACAGAGATGGTTGTTTGGGGAACTTCTCTTCTTGGCTCCGGTACTCGACTTGATGAGCATGTCTGCTGATGTTGTTTTTGTTGCTGCTGCTACGGACTGTTGATGTTGTTTTTGTTTTTGTTGGTAATGATGTTGATTTCTTAACGCTTCACTGCCATCTGCGGAGGAGCATAAAAAATGTGAATAATATACAAGGATTTGCAGTAAAGTGCTGGACCCCCAAACAGCAACGTCATCTAGCCGTATTCCCATTGTCAGCATCGGGGATTACAATGCACATAATCTCCGAACGTAATGATATAGGATTCCCGCATTAGCACTATTATCGAACGATTCCAGAACAGCTTGGCAAACATTTGCCCACACACATTCTTGTATGTATGCATATATAGAGGGATGTCGGGATGTATGCAAATATTGTTGAATTTGCACACTTGGCACATAAATCCTGTTGCTGCACCTGGGGGCCAACTACCCGGAGGTGGGAATGGCAAAAAAAAAAAAAAAAAAAAAAAAAAAGTGGAAAAGTGGGTGTGTGCACGCTTGATGGCATATGAGCAGGCAACCAACCAAGCAACCAACCCACTTTGCAAAATGTCACCATTTTTGTTTTCGGTCCCCCTCCCTTTTACCCCCCCCACAGTCCACGGTGCTTGATGGATTACTTGAGAGCCTGCTTCTTCCTCGCCTGGTTGCATAAATATTGCAAATGCCTGACGCGCTGACAGGTAGCGAAATGGGGTGTTTGGGGTGTTTGGGGTGCTTGGGGAATAGGGATTGCATTCCGCCCAGCTCCTGTTGCCTTGTGGGTCAGCATCTTGCGACCGAAAGTGGATCTCTCTTTAAAAGCGTCTAGCAGATTGCTTAAATTCCAAAATATCCTTCACAGACCAAGGAGCAGCATATTCTGGTTGTTTATATGTTGACAAATTCTATAAATCAATTCGTTTTCGCTCTAAGTCACTAGTTGAATTTGTTCCACTCAATTTTTATTTAATGGAATTATATCATAAAGTTTAAAGTCAAAGAAAGCCAAAATATTTCCTGAAAAATTAAATTGTCTTTTTGTTAATTAAAAGTTTAAAAAATTAAAATAAGTTTCAATGTTAATACTCAAACATTCAATTAAATTTATAATGAAACCATATAAAAAAAAAACAATTTCAAAATGACTGCTATCAAATTAGTTCCAGAACTAAACGGATTTTAAATAATATTTTTGAGTAAAGTTAACAGCATGGATATAACTATTAGGGTATTTTCAGTGGCCATGCCGTTGGCAATCGGCTAAAATTGTTCCACCTCCATGCGTCTACATGCGCCTACATGCGACTATATGCGCTTATTCATACGCAATTAGATCAGCGTTGCAGCGAACAGCAGGTTGCAGCTTGGAGTGCCTGCAACCAACCAACCCACCCAATGCTCTGGCACAGGCACATAAATGGTGAACAAAGACCTGCTGGGCGTAGTTGTGATTTCATTTACCATTTACTACGGCAACAATTCCGGCTCTGCCATATTGTTAGCCTCTCGAGCCGGCGAACGTTGTTGCTTGTTTAATTCTTGATGGCTATTGCACCCACCGCCGCATGCATATTGCATTTGTTAATTAAAAGTTGCCAGCAATCTGCTTAAAGCCACCAACTCATTTTGGTCAAAATAGAACTATAAAATAAAAAACTAAAGGGCTTAATCAAAGAGATGGAATAGACTAATTTTTGTGTGCTTCAAAAAGTAAATATTACCAGATTATTATTACTTTAAGATGAAAGTAAACAATTTCTAGAAGTATGGAATTTCATTATCAGACGTTTTCAGTTATTTCATAATAATAAACTCCGGTATGCGTCAAATAACATTTGATTATTTGGATATTTAAACTTTTTATTCATAAAAAAGGATGTAAGGTTATGATACAAATCTTGTAATATAAAATTAATATGCAGTAAATCAAAACAATTGAAATAAGTTCTGTATAAAAAAATGCTTTTCTGCTTCCTTGTTTAAGGTTAATTAAATTCCATAAAATTCCAAAACATGTTAAGCTTTAATCTAATTTGTTTGCACTTCTTCCCTTTACTTGCAGTTCACATGCCCAGCTCCTCATCCCTGATAGCCAGCCCGCCTGCCAGTGCGTTTGTGAACACGCCGGCCACACTGCTCTTCACCACCCGCCACGACATCCAGGTGGCGAACATCACGAGGCCCACGGGCGGACCGCAGATCGATGTGATCGTTAAGGATCTGGCCGAAGCGATGGCCATTGATTTCTACTATGCCAAGAATCTGGTCTGCTGGACGGATTCCGGCCGGGAGATCATCGAGTGTGCGCACACCAATTCCACGGCACTGCAGCCGCTGTTGCGGGCGCCCAAGCAAACTGTGATATCCACGGGTCTGGACAAGCCCGAGGGCCTGGCCATCGACTGGTATACGGACAAGATCTACTGGACGGATGGCGAGAAGAATCGGATCGAGGTGGCCACGCTGGATGGTCGCTACCAGAAGGTGCTCTTCTGGACGGATCTCGATCAGCCGCGAGCGGTAGCCGTCGTTCCAGCCCGCAGATTGCTCATCTGGACAGATTGGGGGGAGTATCCGAAGATCGAGCGAGCCAGTATGGATGGTGATCCACTATCGCGCATGACCCTGGTCAAGGAGCATGTCTTCTGGCCCAATGGCCTGGCGGTGGACCTGAAGAACGAGTTGATCTACTGGACGGATGGCAAGCATCATTTCATCGATGTCATGCGGCTGGACGGAAGCAGTCGTCGGACGATAGTGAACAACTTGAAATATCCCTTTAGTTTGACCTTCTTCGACGATCGTTTGTACTGGACGGACTGGCAGAGGGGATCGCTGAATGCTCTGGATCTGCAGACCCGTGAGCTCAAGGAGCTGATAGACACGCCAAAGGCTCCGAATTCCGTTAGAGCTTGGGATCCCTCACTGCAGCCATATGAGGACAATCCGTGTGCCCACAACAATGGCAACTGCTCGCATCTCTGTCTGCTGGCCACAAACTCGCAGGGTTTCAGCTGCGCCTGTCCCACTGGCGTTAAGCTGATCTCGCCGAATACCTGTGCCAATGGCTCCCAGGAGATGATGTTCATTGTGCAGCGTACGCAGATCAGCAAGATCTCATTGGATTCGCCGGACTACACGATATTCCCGCTGCCGCTGGGCAAGGTGAAGTACGCCATTGCCATCGATTATGATCCGGTGGAGGAGCACATCTATTGGTCCGATGTGGAGACATACACGATCAAGAGAGCCCATGCCGATGGCACTGGGGTGACTGACTTTGTGACCTCCGAGGTGCGGCATCCCGATGGCTTGGCTCTGGATTGGCTGGCCCGCAATCTCTACTGGACGGACACGGTCACGGATCGCATAGAGGTGTGTCGCCTGGACGGCACCGCCCGAAAGGTGCTGATCTATGAGCACCTGGAGGAGCCGAGAGCCATTGCGGTGGCCCCCTCGCTGGGCTGGATGTTCTGGAGCGATTGGAACGAGCGCAAGCCCAAGGTGGAGCGGTCATCGCTAGACGGATCCGAACGTGTCGTCCTGGTCTCCGAGAACCTGGGCTGGCCCAATGGCATTGCCCTGGACATTGAGGCCAAGGCGATTTACTGGTGCGATGGCAAGACGGACAAAATCGAGGTGGCCAACATGGATGGCTCTGGCCGACGAGTGGTGATCAGCGATAATCTGAAGCATCTGTTTGGCCTGAGCATCCTGGATGACTACTTGTACTGGACGGACTGGCAGAGGCGTTCGATTGATCGGGCCCACAAGATTACGGGCAACAATCGGATAGTTGTGGTCGATCAGTATCCGGACTTGATGGGCCTCAAGGTGACTCGCTTGCGGGAGGTCAGAGGTCAGAATGCATGTGCGGTGCGCAATGGAGGCTGCTCGCATCTGTGCCTTAATCGTCCACGGGATTACGTCTGCCGCTGTGCCATCGACTTTGAGTTGGCCAACGACAAGCGCACCTGTGTGGTGCCAGCTGCATTTCTTCTGTTTTCCCGCCAGGAGCACATTGGTCGCATTTCCATCGAGTACAACGAGGGTAATCACAATGACGAGCGGATACCCTTCAAGGATGTGCGCGATGCCCATGCCCTGGATGTTTCGGTGGCCGAGCGGCGGATTTACTGGACGGATCAGAAGAGCAAGTGCATCTTCCGGGCCTTCTTGAACGGCTCGTATGTGCAGCGGATTGTGGACTCCGGCCTGATTGGACCCGATGGCATTGCCGTGGACTGGCTGGCCAGCAACATTTACTGGTCGGATGCGGAGGCGCGACGCATTGAGGTGGCCCGCTTGGATGGCAGCAGTCGACGGGTGCTCCTCTGGAAGGGAGTGGAGGAGCCACGTTCGCTGGTGTTGGAGCCGCGACGCGGTTACATGTACTGGACGGAATCGCCAACGGATTCAATTCGCAGAGCGGCCATGGACGGCAGCGATCTGCAGACGATTGTGGCAGGTGCTAATCACGCCGCAGGGTTGACTTTCGACCAGGAGACCAGACGTTTGTACTGGGCCACCCAATCGCGGCCGGCTAAGATCGAAAGTGCCGATTGGGATGGCAAGAAGCGGCAGATACTGGTGGGCAGCGACATGGATGAACCGTATGCGGTGTCCCTGTACCAGGACTATGTGTACTGGAGCGACTGGAACACCGGCGACATTGAGCGTGTGCACAAGGTGACGGGACAGAACCGCAGTCTCGTTCACTCGGGCATGACGTACATCACCTCGCTGCTGGTGTTCAACGACAATCGCCAGACCGGCGTCAATCCCTGCAAGGTGAACAACGGCGGATGCTCTCATCTGTGTTTGGCTCAGCCCGGAAGACGTGGCATGACCTGCGCCTGCCCCACCCACTACCAGTTGGCCAAGGATGGCGTCTCCTGCATTCCGCCCAAGAACTACATCATCTTCAGTCAGAGGAACAGCTTTGGCCGCTTGCTGCCGAACACCACGGATTGCCCGAATATTCCGCTGCCCGTGACGGGCAAGAATATACGCGCTGTGGACTATGATCCCATCACTCATCACATCTATTGGGTAAGCTAAGAAATCACCTTGTTCAAGATAGATCTTTAACTTATCTAAAACTCTTTGCAGATTGAGGGCAGAAGTCACAGTATAAAGCGATCGTTGGCAAACGGGACCAAGGTCAGTTTGTTGGCCAACTCCGGACAGCCTTTTGACCTGGCCATCGACATCATTGGACGTCTGCTCTTCTGGACTTGCTCCCAATCCAACAGTATTAACGTTACCAGGTAAATATGTGATTAATCTACAAGTTGATTAGATTTTCTTTAATGATTCGTTTGTTTTTAAAGTTTTCTGGGCGAATCCGTGGGTGTGATCGATACGGGAGACTCGGAAAAGCCGCGCAACATTGCCGTGCACGCCATGAAGCGTCTGCTCTTCTGGACAGATGTGGGCAGTCACCAGGCCATCATACGTGCCCGCGTGGACGGCAATGAGCGCGTGGAGTTGGCCTACAAACTGGAGGGAGTGACAGCCTTGGCCTTGGACCAACAGTCTGATATGATTTACTATGCGCACGGAAAGCGCATCGATGCCATCGATATCAATGGCAAGAACAAGTGCGTTTTGAAGATTAAAACTTCTTACTACTTTGACTTACTTCTTGTCCGTTTCTTTGTTGTGCTGTCAGAAAAACTCTGGTTTCCATGCACATCTCGCAGGTGATCAACATCGCTGCGCTGGGTGGTTTTGTCTACTGGCTGGATGACAAGACCGGTGTGGAACGCATCACAGTCACCGGCGAGAGGCGATCCGCTGAGCTGCAGCGGCTGCCGCAGATCACCGACATCCGGGCCGTGTGGACGCCCGATCCGAAGGTGTTGCGCAACCACACCTGCCTGCACAGCCGCACCAAGTGCTCCCACATCTGCATTGCCAGCGGCGAGGGGATGGCACGCAGCCGCGACGTCTGCTCCTGTCCCAAGCATCTGATGCTGCTGGAGAACAAGGAGAATTGCGGCGCGTTTCCCGCCTGTGGACCGGACCACTTTACGTGCGCGGCGCCCGTGTCGGGAATCAGTGACGTGAACAAGGACTGCATACCCGCCTCCTGGCGCTGTGACGGCCAAAAGGACTGTCCGGACAAGTCGGACGAGGTGGGATGTCCCACGTGCCGGGCGGATCAGTTTAGCTGCCAGTCGGGCGAGTGCATCGACAAGTCGCTGGTCTGCGATGGCACCACCAACTGTGCCAATGGTCATGACGAGGCGGATTGCTGTAAGCGCCCGGGGGAGTTCCAGTGCCCCATTAATAAGGTGAGTGTGTGTGTGTTTTAGTGCGAATGACGAACTTTGTTAACTCTGTTAATACACTCCTACAGCTGTGTATTTCGGCCGCCCTGCTCTGCGATGGCTGGGAAAACTGCGCCGATGGAGCCGACGAATCCTCGGACATTTGCCTGCAGCGTCGCATGGCGCCGGCCACCGATAAGCGCGCGTTTATGATTTTAATTGGAGCCACCATGATCACCATCTTTTCGATTGTCTATCTGCTGCAGTTCTGTCGTACGCGAATTGGCAAGAGTAGGACGGAGCCCAAGGACGACCAGGCCACGGATCCGTTGTCACCGTCGACGCTCAGTAAATCGCAGAGGGTGTCCAAAATCGCCTCCGTGGCGGACGCCGTGCGGATGTCCACGCTGAACTCGCGGAATAGCATGAACTCGTACGATCGCAATCACATCACGGGGGCTTCGAGTTCAACGACGAATGGCAGTAGTATGGTGGCATATCCAATCAATCCGCCACCCTCACCGGCGACCAGATCGCGTCGTCCGTATAGGCACTACAAGATCATTAACCAGCCACCGCCACCCACGCCCTGCTCCACGGACATTTGTGATGAGTCCGACTCGAATTACACGAGCAAATCGAATAGCAACAATAGTAATGGAGGGGCCACGAAGCATTCTTCCAGTTCGGCGGCCGCCTGCCTGCAATACGGCTACGATAGTGAGCCGTATCCGCCGCCGCCGACGCCACGCTCGCATTACCACAGCGATGTGCGCATTGTGCCGGAGTCATCCTGCCCGCCATCGCCGTCATCGCGGAGCTCCACGTACTTCTCGCCGCTGCCGCCCCCGCCATCGCCCGTACAGTCGCCCAGTCGGGGGTTCACGTAACATTTTGAGATTTACATGTAAGGCAAGAGAGGTGTAGCAACATATCACTTTGTTTCTGCATTGATTTTTGTTTAATCAACGTTTTTTTTTTTTTTAATATTTTCACAACTCTAATTTCTACAACTGATTTGTAAATATGTATGTGTGTTTAATTGGTCATTTAAGGCTTTAACTAATTTTAATCGTAGCTTATAGAGAGAGCGTCCATGCCTGGAGGACTTATTCGATCTCGTTAAGTTTCATTTTGCCAGATAGCCAGAAATAGATTGCAACCATACGCAACAATAGACTGCAGATTTTTGTAAGCGAAATGCAATTATTAGTAATTACCATAGGTCTAAACGATGTAAGTGTGAGTCTTTTGAAATTCCGTGTGCCAAATTTTCCGAGTTCTGACAGAAAATCCACAAATGATTTAGCCCCTACTTACGCAATTTTGATTTAAATGCATTTAACACCTAGACTTAGTTTAATGTTTAGTTCTGATTCTGAAGTGTAAATATGTCATTCTTATATGAAAGCAATATCGATGAATATGCGACTAATTCAACTGTCTTCTTTATTGTTATAAACACCAAAAAGTGCCTCAGTAATAGTGTGTTTTATTGTTTACTCTTAAATTCTCCTATATCATTTATTCATAGATAATACAAATGAATAGTTAGTTATTCATACAATGTAGGTTTTTGCAATAAATAAATTGAAGTAAATTCATATTTATAGTTAATTTTAGTGAACGTAACTTGTAACAAACCAACATATAACAAAAACATATTTTTAAATGTAAAATGCAGTATTTTTAACAAAATTACCAAACGACTTTTATTTTGGTCGACAAGAACATATTACAACTAGATGGCGCCACCAAAGTAAGTAGAATGGAAGTAAGTATCAAGTAAAGTAATATGAAAGTAATTCTACGTAAGAAACAATTTTATTTTAATTTACTCAAAGCTACTTATTAATAATTCAATTTAGAGAAAACTAAAAAACCTTTTACAAAACAAAAAAAAAACAAACACTCGCTTACATAAATGGTAGTTTATTATAAAAATCACAACGGTAGAAATAAATACTATTTAACAGAATGGAATGTTGTCGGTAAACAAAGTAACACAGTGCTGCGTATGCAATTGGTA
The DNA here is from genome assembly GCF_018152505.1 of Drosophila elegans. Taxonomy (NCBI): domain Eukaryota; kingdom Metazoa; phylum Arthropoda; class Insecta; order Diptera; family Drosophilidae; genus Drosophila; species Drosophila elegans. The sequence goes on along the minus strand of NW_024545903.1, from coordinate 2,342,345 downwards.
TGTACATATTACACGAACGTTATGAATTGACTACAGACTAGAATACAAATGTGATTCAATGCAGTGGGCATTTAGGTTGGTTTCATGCCAAACCAACTCATCTTCCAATTCAAAGTGTCATGCAGCAGCTTTTCCTCCTCGGATGTCAACTGAAGTAATGTGGAGACGGCACGGACAAGATGACGTGCTTCCACCTAAGGGAAATGCACATGAATTCGGGATAACCGAGCGGAAATCGAGTGAAAGTACAAACCTCTCGGCTGGTCAAGAACTTCACTATGACATGTTTCAAATATTGGAAATTAACTTCGTCCATTATAATGCAATTGCCTTTGTCGCCAGAGGGAAACGTCTCCAGAGATGAGCTTGAGATTCTGTGTCCGGGATTCGTTGTCGGATGAGATTCACTATCCGTTGATATCTGCGCGCTGCGCAATTCCTTTTGCACAGTTTTCTTCAGGTCGACCAAGCGCTGATTCAGTGTTTTTATTGTCTACACCAAAAGATGCCAAATTAGAGTTAGCACAAACAGTTTGGTCACATCTTACCTTATTTTTCTCGACTATTTCCAATTGAACTTCCTCGAACTCGGTCAACTTTTGTGCATTATCCTGGGCTGTGCTGCTGATCTGTTGCAGCGCTTGCCGGGCATCAGATATATCCCTCTCCAGTTGATTATTCCTGTCCTGAAGATCGGTTGCATCGCTGCGCTCTAGGCGCAGCTGTTGCCGTAAAATGTCTTCGCTTTGGGCGATTTCCGCATTACGGAGTATTGCAGTCATTTTCTCCTCTCGTTCGATTTCCAGCTGCATTATGGTTTCGTCCAGCTGCTCCTGCTTTTCAGTCAATTGTGTGCGTAGCTTTTGGGCCACCTGCTCGGCATTCGAGGCGTAGTCGGTGAACCTGTCATCCGCCGCCGTAAGACGAGTCTTGAGATCTTTTACCTCTGTTTCCAGATTTTGCTGAGAACATTCGGTTTATTGGTTTACAAAGTCTCCATCAAGCAGTTTTAGGATATTGAAGGTAAACATATACATATGCGTGCATTGTTTAAGGAAAAAGGTTACCAATCAGTTTTGCCAACGATTTAAAATCAGTTTAATACAGAAAGGAAAACATTTACAATCCAAAAGTACATAATAGGTGTAGCGGAAAATTGCATTTTCCCAAAAGGTGGTGTTAGGTATACCAGAAACTTAAGTGTTAGAGTTAGTACCGCATTACAAGGTTTATTAGTGTTACAAGTCCCAATGGAAATCGTCAGCATCGGAAGGCATACTCACAGATTTATTGCGCTCAAAGAGGATTTGTTGCTCGTTCTCCTCGCGGCACTCCTTTAGAGCCACACTTAGCTCGTCGATTTCCTCCTCTAGCAGCTTAACCTGGGATTAAGTAAAAATAAGTATCGGGGTTAAAGGATGACTGCCTACTTACCTTATCGTCTCGCTGCTTGATTTCATCTTTGGCCTTTTCCAGTTCGAAAGCAACCTGCTTGCGGTTTTCGATGGCGTCGTCGCGGGATTTGAGGGCCTTGCGCTTTTCGGTGGTTTCCTCGGCCACTTGTTTGGATAGACGACTGACTTGCGTCTCCAGCGCCAGATTCTGGCCACTCCAGGACCCTTTGATGTCCGACAGCTGCAAATGGGCCTCCTCCAAGTGCTGCTCCAGCAGTTTGTGCTCACGGATTAGGGCCTGCACCTGCTGCTCGGAGTTAAGCTTGCCCAGCGACTCTAGACGCGACTCCTCGACGATCTTCATGCGCTTCTTGAGGTGCCGATTCTCTTCCTGCACTGCCGCCAGTGTGGTGGTCAGCAGGTTCTTTTCCTGCTGCGTGGCGTGCCTCAGCTGTTCCAGTTCGTCGCGCAAATCCTCGGCCACGGATTCAATGGGACGGAGACGCTCCAGCTCCTCGCTCAAGGACTCGATTTGCTGGCTCTGCTGACGCATGAGACCCATGCGATCCACCGATTCCTGCTCGCGGAAACTGAGCAGGTTCTTCAACTTGTCGATCTCGATCTGCTGCAGATTCTGGATCTTCTCCTGCTCCTCGCAGTACATGTCCTTTTGCGTCTGGGCCACGCGCACGCTCTCCAGCAGGATCTCGTTGGTTTTGTCCACGCGGCTCTTCTCCTCCTGCAGCTGCTGCAATCCCTGCGTGACGGTGGATAACTTGGTGGTGAGCTCGTTGCATTGACTCCGCAGCTGGCACAATTGCTCCGACTGCAAAAAGGTACAGGTGTTTGTTTATCCATTTCACCTTTCTATATGTATACACAAATAGGCTGTTTTGTTTTTTTTTCATACCTCATTGTAGAATCCGCCACCGCCCACATCATCGGCCGAGTTGGAATTAATGCTAACGCGGCGACTACGTAGCCGGTAATTGTTGTTGTTGGTGCTGGGATAACGCTGATTGCCCGGCTGGACAACATCCTCGCCCGTTTCCTCCTTTATTTTGTTTTTCAGTGTGGCGAACATTGTTGCTGTTACGGGAGAGCTTTTCCTCTACCTGTTTTTTTTTTGTCGCAGTGTATGTCCCCCAACTGAAATTGGGCTGGTTTGGTTGGGCTGGCGTAAACGTGCCCGTGAATCGTTTATAGCATGGCGTTATATCTGTGGCCGCTGTGTTCTAGTTGCTTATCAGGCAAATGCTAATTTTCGTAAACCGTCGATGTTGTTTACGTTCGATAGGAATCGACTTTCTAGAAACGAAAATCGACATTCAGCGTTGCCACACCGCTGTGGCTTCTAATTCCGGGCATATGGCAAGGCTGTATCCGCGCCCGGTTGTATTCCGATAACTGACGCCAAAAGCAGCTGTTCAAGCGCGCTTCATTTTCCAAACAGAAAAAAAAAACCTAATTGTTAGCGTCCTTTGTAAAATTGTTAAGTGTTAGTAAAAAAAAAAAACAATCTGAACTTCGAAAGGACTTCCCATGGACCAGTCTAAACAGGTTTTGCGGGACTACTGCGGAGATGGCAATGCCACCTGCGCCTCGTCCTTAAGGGAAATCTCATTGATTGAGACGGTGACCAGTTTCCTGGAGGAGAATGGTGCCTCGGAAATCGACAGGAGGGTGCTGCGCAAACTGGCAGAGGCCCTGTCCAAAAGTATAGATGAGTAAGTAGGCATGACAGCCAAAAAACAGTTCCTTACCAAACCAATAAGAGTATAAATACTCGTATTCCCTTTTCACCAAAGTGCGCAGCAGATGATCGGCATGTGACATTGCGAATGTGCCCACTGTGATCGGGAACTGACGCTCTCAGCTGGAGCTCTCCCAAATCCGTAACAATCGGCCCCACAGGGGGAGGTACCCTTGCAAACACATACATATGTACATTGGGTGTATAACCCACCCCAAATGTTTCCAAAGAGAGCAGCAATATCACAAGTACACTGAAACAAATTGGGAATGGCGATTTATATAAAAAAATTATTTTAGCTTAAAAGTTCTATGGTTACAGGATATGAATTTGATATTCAGGTTTTCATGATTTTGTTCTTATTTTAAAGCAAACAAAGCGATTCGGTAGCATTAGGTGGTCAACTTTTAAAAAATTAAATTTTTAATTTTATTCCGGCTAAATAATTAAATAAAATTAAATTAAATATTAAATATTTAGAAAGTTAACCACCTTATGTTACCAAATAGCATTGTTTATTTATATTTCATTTCTTTATCAGGATTTGTAATATAAAGGTAGGGCAACGGTAACTCAACCTTATGAATCATTATCTTGTTCAGTAATTAATTTTATATTATTAAATCAGAATTTTTTATGAGCCTCAGTTGTTAAGCCTTTGTGACTTCCTTTTCTAGGAACATCTATGTATGTACGTATGTACATACATACATATGTAGTTCCAAATTTCCAAATTAATATACACAGTCAGAATCTAAATCTGTAATGCTAACAGGGAGTTTGTTGATCTAAAATGTTGCAATTATTTCACTCAGTGTACGACTACGGCAATTCCGCATTGGGAAATGCGTAACATCTGCTGAGCGCATTTTCCTTTCCTCGCAGATGAGTCTGAGTTTTCCTCTCGCTCTCTTAATCGGTCGCATCGTACATTCAGTCAGTTATGTTCTAGCTTTCGGTTTATTTGGACGTGTAAAGAGCGTTTTTCGGTTTATTTTGCTTGCCTCTCGGCTATCAATCGTGCCATATACACACACACTTACTCATTTTATATGTAAATAAGCAGTAACAATCAGCGGGTCAAGCGGTGTGCGGGTGTGTGAGTGTTTGATTGTACATATCTGTACATAAGTGCAATTGTTTATACTGCACAACGAGATACAAAAGTGATAGATTGATTTGTATTTATTGCTAAATTGCTGTGGATAAGCGATTCAGGAGATGCTGCTAGTGGTTCTCGAGTGAAAAACAAATCGTATAAATATACATATAAAGTACAAAAGTGTGCTCGGATGTACATACAATGTAATACATACTTAGATATACTACAGATGACTGTGGTGGTGCCCCCGTTGTTGTTGTTGTTTTTGTTCGAATGGTTTGTCGCCGCGATGCTGCGGCTAATTTTAGTCGGGAAAAAGTATAGAAATTAATTTGTTTGTGGAATAGAGCATTCCACAGTTCAATCGACAGACATATCACATCATTAGCTGTAGTTTATCATTTCCCGGAATTCTTAATTTCCTGGTATTCTTAATTTCCTCATAAGTCTTATCAGTCTTCAGTTTTATGTGTGGCTTTAGTACCTACATACATGCATACACACATGTGCATTCATAAGGGGTCATGGACTCGTTGAATTAACCCCTATGGGGTAAAAACTGAAAAGAACACCTCTTTGTTGCCCATCCAAACTGCAATGTTCGTCCCTACCCTGAAAAAAAGCATCCTGCCTTGTAAAGTACAGTATCGGAAACTCTTATAAAATTTAAGCGTTCATTTAGCGGATGTACCCCGAAAAACTATTAATCACCAAAATTGGTCATCAATTTTTGGTTTTTTTCCTTTGTGAATTTAATAATATAATATTGGGGGAAAAAAGGAAAAAGGTTTCTTATCAACATGAATTACTTTATAATAACTCTATTAATAACAACATGGAAATTCATAGCAAAAAGTTGTGATTTATTATAACATTATTACTATTATATTTATACATTATTCGAAATTACAACATTTCCAAATATTTATTTATGTTAATTTGTCCTTAATTCTATTGTTTAAAGACTAAGTCAAATATAATTTTCTTTGGGGGTAATTTTTCCGAAAAATAAATATTCTAGACGAAAAGGAGGTTTATTCTAAAATTGTATCATTTTTTGGAGAGGAATGTTTGATCATATTTTGTGTATTTTGAAATATCAAGTCGGTAGAGATAGACATTTAGTGTGCAACTTGCATTACCTGCCCAAAAAGTTGTAAATTGTAGTTTTGCCTTGAGCCATATGTGTAGTGTCTATAGTACTACCTTCACATATCACTCGATATATGCTCAGTTCACTTTTGTTTATTGTTATTGTACTTCTTTGTTGAACAATGCAGGCGCCTTTGTGTGTCATGAACCATAGTTTGACACCCACTCGAGACGCGCCGGGCAGGCAGGTAGATGAGCACAGGTTCCAGGTGGGGTGAAAATGGGCGGTTAACTGCAGCTTACCTGCCGATGTAGAGGCCCTAAAACGCAGCAAAGATAATATTCAGGTGTTAATCAAAGAGACACATGCTCTAACACGATTCCAACACCCACCTGTTGTTTACAATACCACCCAGCTGGTGTTCCTTAACTTAAGCCATTGATTTTCATTACCACCATAGTAACCAGGCCGATGGCCAAAACAAAACATTCAGTGAATATGTTTGGCAGACTTTACTTGCCCGGTGCACGTTTTGCAGTTTGTATTGCGGTCGCCTCTTTGCAATTTGCTCAATTCCCAAAATAAATGACGACCAGAGGTAGAGGTGTGTGGTGTGTGTAGTGTATCTGTTGGCCTCTTCGAAGTCGTGCTGCCCCACATGTACCGTCGTCCATCCCCCATCGCCGGGAGCTGCATCCCATCCGTAGGAGCGCCAGACTCTTTGAAGCTTCTTCCGCTCTACGGCTGAATGCTCCTGATTGCTGCGCACGTCAGCCAGCAGCCCATGACTCATGGCGGCCTGCCCCTTGGAAGACGACATGGCGGATACGTAATGAATTCGGGCGTGCGCCGCGAAAGTATTTAGGGAATAAAGCCAAGAACAACAACAACTAGGGGTGACGTGGCCACCCTATGTAAAAGCAACTAATTAAATCTCAAATTTAGAGTCGCTGCAAATATCCATACATACATACTTGTATATACCCGTATAAAATCTAAAGCAAATAAATACGCCAAATAAGAGCGCCAAATGCTAGATGAAACATAGAAAATGGCGGGTATATTTCGATCTACCTCTCTAAACCACTCGACCGATGTGCCTGGCTCCCCATTCAAGCGATATTCGCTGAATACCAGCAATGGAGCATTCTGGTAAGTAGTTATGGTTCTTAAATTGTTGGGCCTACTGTGTACGTAATCTATGTATGCCCGGTTAATTGCACTTCCCTCTTCCCCGTTTCACGGCGGATTTAAGGCGCTGAAGTGTAATCTCATCCATTTCGACTTGCGGTTTTTGGAAGTGCGATCATTCAAGTGTGACTTTAGCTGAAATTTAGTTCACAAAGCAATTGGCCAAAAAGAAAAAAAAAGGTTGACTGCCGATTTGGGCAATTGGGTGTGTCTGTAATTGAAAGAATAGAAAAAGCGTACAGTGCGGATCAATTTTAAGAAACTATACATTATTAGTATTATTAGTAGATATTAAACTTTAATTACATTTTACTCAGTCAATAGAGTATGTGAAAAATTCGTTAATTTAATATTAAGTTTTGAATTACCAAATCAACTTTTGAAATATATCTTAATTTGATCTCATATAGTTTTCCTATATTATTGTAGTGCACTGTGAGTGTTCATTTAAATGGAATCAAATCCATCATTTTCACGCCCGATTGGGAAAACTGGAATCAGTTTCTTAATTAACGTAAAAAAATGATCAAAATAGAAATTCTGAGCACTTCCAGTTTTTTGTTTCGTACAAGGGAGAAATGTCATTCATTAAAAGTAGATATTTAGTAGCCAGAACAAAGTGCAATGCAAGCATCAAACATTTTTGCATTGTCCGTTCATTTTCCAGTATTTATTACCAATTTAAGTCATAAGCCAGGCCAAATAATGTAAACCGGTTTCGGTATCGGATTAAGCGCGCTAGCCAAGATCGCTTGATCTCACTAGTAAGACACCTTGATAGCCGGAGTTGGATAGTCACTTCGTGACTGAATCTCACTTGAAATGGTCCGATCAAGTTGGTTGAAAGTGAGAGTACTCCCGGTGCTGTGGTTCCTGTTCCAGGGGATCCCCTTGCTGGCCATTCGCCTAAAGCCCTGCGAACTTGCTGGTCAGCTTTACATACTGGATGTCCCGAAATCGGAGTTGCCCCTGTGGCTCTGCATTGCCGAGTTCGAGAGCCGCTTCAATACGCACGTCGTGGGTCAGGGAAATGCGGATGGCTCCCGTGACTACGGACTCTTCCAGATCAGCGATCGTTTCTGGTGTGCACCGCCAAATCGGACGGAGTACCATGCCTTCAATGATTGCAATGTGAATTGCACTCACCTGCTGAGCGACGACATCACCATGGCCGTCCAGTGCGCTCGGCTCATCCAGAAACAGCAGGGTTGGACGGCCTGGTCCGTTTATCCGGAGTTCTGTAATGGCACTTTGGAGACCATCGAGGAGTGTTTCCAGCCGCACAACACCACAGATTGTGCGTCCAGCGAGTTGGACGAGGTCAAAGGTTGTTAGCGATAGGCTGCCAATTATGTCATCACTGCCGAAATATGTGAATTTGTGTATGCAAAATTAAAATCTTAATTACCGTCTATATACGACTTGTTTTATTGGATGTTTGTTCAGCGAGGTCACAGCGAGCTGCTTTCATCGTACCCAATTAACAGATTTCCTCCTTCTTTACAGCACCAGTCCGGGAGCTTTGCAAGATGTGACAATGGAGAACTCATGTAAGTTTGAGATATTTCATGATTTTACGTTTTAATTGATTCTCCAAGAGTCTCTTAATGTTTAGAAGCAATCTAAAATCAATATAATTCATAAAACAAGAGATAGCATTCTTTCGTATGAAAATGTATAAAGCAACAAATTTTGTATAGACTTGTACACAAACTTTGAATCATAAATCATGGGAAAACTCTCATTATGAAGGAGCAATTTCAAGAAAAGCAGATTTAGATAATTTATAAGACACTCCAATAATTTAAAATCTATTTCAAATCAAAGTTGCCTGGTGAACCGTTTCAGGTTTTTATAGTTGGTTGTGGACTATATGTACATTTTATATCTGTTTTAAATCAAAATTTCCTGCTGAACTTTTCCAGCTTTTTATAGTTGGCTGTGGATTATTTGTAATTCAATGATAAAAATCATTGGATATTAGGGTTCCATTTTGGCAACATACACAGAGCATTTGTACATTAATTCGGCCGCCCAGTTTGCCTTTATTTATTTTCTATCTGGTTGCGCCTTAACTGATGGGCGAAAACTAACCGACATGAAGAAAAATCGCTCCTTGTCCTCAACGTCGCATAGTTCTGGAAGTTTTCCGTTTCTCAGTCAGTTGTGATTTGTTGAATAACTTTAAGCCATTCTTTATTAATCTAGATCTCTATTTTTTTTTTGTTGTTTCTAGATGCCAGTTTCGATGTGGCGCGACCTCAGGTCGGAAGCCACTCGCCCATAATGATGCAAGGTCGATCTGTGCGCGAGTTGGAGGAGCAAATGTCTACGCTGCGCAAAGAGAACTTCAATCTGAAGTTGCGCATCTACTTCATGGAGGAGGGTCAGCCGGGCGCCCGATCAAACAACTCGCAGGACTCCCTGGGCAAGCAGCTCATCGATGCAAAAATCCAAATCGAAATGCTGCGAAAAACCGTCGATGAGAAGATGGAGCTGCTCAAGGATGCCGCCAGGGCCATCTCTCACCATGAGGAAATGCAGCGAAAAGCTGATTTCGACAGCCAGGCGATAATTGATGATCTGCAGAACACGATTCGCTCTTACCAGGTGAGTTTTGAAAGATTCTTAAGGGTTTTTTATATTCAAATTCTAACCTGAAACCGCATTTGACTTTTAGACGGCAGAGTCTGCCCAACCTGGCGAAAGCGTTGTTACATTTGATACAGAGAAGTTGAAGCGCCTTGAGGCGCAGGTGCAAAAACTGGAGGACGAACTGCTGGAGACCGACATGCGTCATACGGCGGTCAAGAACGAGCTGGAATTTGCGCTGGCTGAGCGTCTGGAAACACTAACAGCATGCGAGGCCAAGATCGAGGAGCTGGCCTTTAAGAATGCCGAGCTGGTGGAGCGTCTCGAAAAGGACAACGATTCTGCCGATTCGGCAAACGTAAGTAACGCCATTCATAGTATAGATTAGGTGGGAAAGGGAATATATGTGTAAGGTTTAAAGAGGGTCCCTTATGTTCAGAAGGTCATAGAACAGCTAAAGGTTGAAATCGGGGGCTGTCGGGCGGAAATCCAGAGTCTGGTGACCTCCGTCGCTGCCTTAAAGCTCAAGCTGGCCAGTCAACACAGCTCGTTGAAGGAGGCCACCGAAACGATGGAAGTGCAGCGACAGACCATTCAGCTCTTGGAAGTGAGTCCCCAGTACCTGTTCCCTCAGCAAACCTCTCCTCAATTTGCAATCCCCCCTCCCCTTATCAAGGGAACCTTTAAGCGCAAGGATAAGGCGTACGGAAATGTGCTGAAAAACCTGGTGGAGTACGAGGCATTGATAGTTAAGCAAAACGCCGAGCTGGACATTATGCGGGAGGAGAACTTTTACTTTCGTGAGCTCTCCGACAACCTGCGGCAACGGGAGCTGCGGCAACTGGATCGTAGCGTGGCCATCGTGCAGCCGATGAGCACGCCACCGGATGCCGGGGTTGGTAACACATCACTTGCACGTTGCGGCAGCGGTTCCTCATTGCACTCCAACTTCTCATCGATCAGCGTCTTGTGCGGCAGTCGGGGGCCGTCATCGTGCAAAAGCATTTGCGATTGGAACGCCGGACAGGTGACGCCCTTCTCATCCAGCGACCAGTGCGCTCAGCTCTTAAACCGTCGTTGTTCACAGCAGCAGCATCAGCAGCAGCAGCATCGTCAGCAGCAATCGTATCTGCATCCTCAGTATCTTCACCAGGCAGGGCAACATCACAGCAGACACGCAACTTTGCTGGCCGTGTCGGCACCCAGCACGGCTTTCTACAACTATTCGTTGCCCAGTTTCGCTGGGTTTCGGCAGTTCCTGTGTCGCTGGGGCTCGTAGCCCTTAAACTCGCCCTTCTGTTGATGCGACTTCACATGTGTCTTCAAAACGCCGGCGTGCCGTGGCAGATGTCCTGTGAGGTCGGCCATTACCAAGGCGGTATCGGGCTAACCTCGCTGTTGTATCCGCATTTCCGGAACTTGGACGGATTCATGTTCGCCATTTGATCACCGCCTTCTCTCTTTAGTCCCGTTTTTTGTTGATCGTTAATAGAAAACCCAACCAATCCGAAGTTGCCCATATTTTATTCGAAGTTCGAACGATGTCGCATCGCCCCAGACATCGACAAATTTCTCGTTAAGGTGTATTTAAATGTAATCCCATTGAATGTCAGCCCCACCAGTTGATTGAATGTTACTAAGCCCCATTAAAAGCATAAGCTGATTAGCTAAGCTAAGATCTTGTGTTGAATTCTTTGGAAGCTGTAGCCGTTTGCTCTGATTACTTACAGACCAAGCGAGAACTGGGCGCCCAACTGGCGGACAAGATGTGTGAGCTACAGGACGCGCAGGAGAAGCTCAAGGAGCGTGAGCGGATCCACGACCAGGCTTGTCGCACCATCCAGAAGCTGATGCAGAAGCTGAGCAGCCAGGAGAAGGAAATCAAGCGCCTTAACCAGGAGAAGGAGCCGTCGGTCAATAAGGAGGTAAGCATTTATTTACTTCCTCCTAAAGGTTAATTTGTTTGGTGTATGTTTCCCATAAATAATACCTTGTGTAATGTACTTATTATTTTATTTTTGGTATTGGCTTCCATAGGTTTCCATACAAAATTCTAATACTAATAACTATGATAGTTAGAATTTTGTAGAAACCAATCTTCTTACGTTTGTTATATATTGATAAACATTTGCGGTTGAAAATAAAACTCAAGCAGAATGTCAATTATTTTTTTAATGAAAAGTAGAACCTTAAACTTTAACGTAGACCGCACTACCTATATATTCTACAGCTCCGAGTTCCCAAAGACGAATTAATAAAACCATTGTTTGCCTTGTCGTAGTATTAAAATTTAGAAAAGTGTGTTGCGTGCTTAATTTAAACACAAATGGGCCTCGATTTCTTGAGAGCGCTGAACCCACTTTAAGCAATTAGGTCGCCAAATCATATAAAAAACATTAAGATATTTCGTGTTTATTCAGGGCTGTCACACAAATGTATGTCGCAAACCGAACAGCTAAATATGCATAACACAAAAAAAGTTTTGTGTGTTTCAAAAATATAAAATAAAATCTCTCAAAAGAGATTCTAAATTTAATTAAGAAAACTAAGTAAAACTTTCAAGCTAATTATTTTAATAACATGTTCATAATTTTACATTAATTATAATGGATTATTGAAATTTAAAAATATGGTTAAAAGACAAGTAATTATTTATTGATATTTCCTTTTAGAACGACAGCAATAAGGCGACTGTTTCGCCATCGACGACGGGCCGCTCCATGAGTGACAACGAGGCCTCCTCCCTGGAAATCTCCACCAATCTCAGGGTGCGCTACGAGCTCAAGATCACCGAGCAGGAGGACAAGATCAAGCAGCTGCAAGCGGAGGTCAAGAAGAAGACGGCCAACCTGCAGAACCTGGTCAACAGGGAGCTGTGGGAGAAGAATCGCGAGGTGGAGCGTCTCACCAAGTTGCTGGCAAATCAGCAGAAGTCCTTGCCGCAGATTGGCGAGGAGACGGCCGCCGAAGTCGACCTGCAGCAATCCTTTACGGAGGCGGAATACATGAGGGCACTGGAGCGCAATAAACTGCTGCAGCGCAAGGTGGACGTGCTCTTCCAGCGGTTGGCAGAGGATCAGCAGAATTGCGCGGTCATCGGGCAGCTGCGATTGGAACTTCAGCAAGCTCGCACGGAAGTGGAGACGTCCGACAAGTGGCGTCTGGAGTGCGTCGATGTCTGCAGTGTGCTGACCAACCGACTGGAAGAGCTGGCCGGATTCCTTAACTCACTGTTGAAGCACAAGGATGTTCTTGGCGTCTTGGCCGCCGATCGTCGTCATGCCATGCGAAAGGCTGTGGACCGCAGCTTGGATCTCTCCAAGAGTCTAAATATGACCCTGAACATAACAGGTACTTCCTTGGCGGACCAGAGCCTCGCGCAGCTGTGTAATCTCTCCGAGATTCTGTACACCGAAGGCGATGTTAGCCACAAGACTTTCAACTCCCACGAGGAGATCCACGCGGCCAGTTCAATGAGTCCGACGGTGGAGAACTTGAAGGCGGAGAACAAGGCTCTGAAACGTGAACTGGAGAAGCGTCGCAGCACGGAGGGACAGCAGCTGCAACGCAAGGAGCGGCGCTCCCTGCCGCTACAGTCCCAGCAGTTGGACAACCAAAGCGAATCGGAGGCCTGGTCGGAGCCGGATCGCAAGGTTTCCCTGGCACGCATTGGCCTGGACGAAACCTCCAACAGTCTGGCGGCCCCGGATCAGCCGGCCAGCGAGTCGGAGAGCGAGGGAAGAGGCTGCGCCACCCGACAGGATCGCAACCGCAACAGCGAACGTATCGCCCAGCTGGAGGAACAGATTGCCCAGAAGGACGAACGTCTGCTGAACGTGCAGTGTCAGTTGGTCGATCTGGACAATAGATACAAGCAGGAGCAGCTGCGCTGTCTGGACATCAGCCAGCAACTGGAGCAGTTGAGAGCCATCAACGAGGCTCTGACTGCGGATCTGAAGGCCATTGGTTCACACGAGGACCAGCGGATGGTGGAGCTGCAACGCCTGCTGGAGCTTAAGACCCAACAAATCGATCAACTGAAGCTGACACAGAGCACTTTGACTGCGGACGTACAGATAACCGAGATGGAACTGCAGGCGGTGCAGCAGCAATTGCAGGAAATGGAACAACAGCACGCCGATTCGGTGGAACACCTGCAAACCGAACTCGAGCGGCACAAGCTGGAAGCGATGAAGCAGTTGGAAGAGCACGAGCAGCTGCATCAGGAGGCTCTAGAGCGCGACTGGGTGGCACTAACCGTCTACCAGGAGCAGGCTCAGCAACTGTTGGAACTGCAACGCTCCCTGGAATATCACCAGGAGAACGAGAAGGAGCTGAAGCAGACGCTCGTCGAGAACGAGCTGGCCACGCGGGCCTTGAAGAAGCAACTGGACGAGAGCACCTTGCAGGCCTCCAAGGCGGTGATGGAGCGCACGAAGGCGTACAACGACAAGCTTCAACTGGAGAAGCGCTCCGAGGAGTTGAAGCTTCAGCTGGAGGCGCTCAAGGAGGAGCAACGAAAGTTGCAGCCAAAGCGCTCCAACAGCAGCGATGTCTCTCAGTCTGGTTACACTTCCGAGGAGGTGGCCGTGCCCATGGGACCACCAGCGGGACAGCCGTCATCTTCCAAACTGGCAGCAGCTGCAGTGGTGGCCCAGCGGGTTAACAATTCATCACCAGATCTGGGCATAGAAAGCGATGCCGGAAGGATTTCCAGCGTCGAGCTATCGAATGCCCAGCGAGCGATGCTCAAGACTGTGGAGATGAAAATCGAGGGTGCAGCCAGTGCAAAGACAAAGGCCGAGGGTAAGTTTAATAGAATCTTGCGACCAAGAGATCACTCAATTAATTCTTGTATTTCTTTTTCCACAGAATCCAGTTCACCCGACGACACGACCAACCTGGCCACTGGTGCAGCCACAGCTCATGACTGTGCCAAGGTAGATCTTGAAAATGCCGAGTTGCGGCGTAAACTAATCCGCACCAAACGCGCATTTGAAGACACCTACGAAAAGTTGCGTATGGCTAACAAAGCAAAAGCACAAGTCGAGAAAGACATCAAAAATCAAATACTAAAAACGCACAACGTGCTGCGAAACGTTCGCTCAAACATGGAGAATGAGTTATAACGATCGCGCCGACGTCCTGAACATCAGCATTAACCCGAGAGGCCATTTACCCAATATTCATTTGCCATTTTGCAATTGTTCTTGCCATTTTTATTTCTTGTCCGTATTGATTTAGTTGTCTCGTTGCTAACTTATATCGATTCATTTTTATTTTTTGTGTGTTTAAGAGAACGTGAACAACGAAGTTATTAATACAAAATACCCATGCATTTTCTAAAGACTGTTGAGGGAATCGAACACATTGAATGAAAAAAACACATCTGTTTATAGCACCAACACGTAAAGTTAACAGAATAACTGAGTGCTGATAAAATGTATCTAACCCGGAGCACTCATTCATATTGAATGACACATGTATATTAGACTGTATATATATATCCTCCTAGTACCTAAACATTTACAAATATTCTCTAGCATTAACTCCTCCTGGTTCTTGTGTCGATTAACCAACATTTTTTGTTGATTTCTTGCGTGTAGCTACTGCTTGCTTTTATACTCCTACTACTTAACCGCTCTTGATCCCTGATTTCAGTTAATCATCGAAACGGATATTGAAATAATTGTTTGACTTACCGCCAAAACGGTTTAACCACGTTGCCATCCAATAACTTTGTTTCGAAGCATCCCTTTGTACAATGTGTAAAAAGTAGTGCGGTGTCGTGGAGAACAAGACCTAGAACTTAAGTCATTTGTACCCTGTCGTTTTAGGGAATAAATCATTGCGTTATAATTATAAAAAATTGTTTTTATACTTATTGGAATTGTTGGATTGGGCCCAAAATACTGGGAAAATATCATCTTTATATACATTCTCTGAAGGAATTTGTTTTTAAGATTGACAATCATTTAAACAGAATAACATTTGAAGGGATATACCAAATACTTATATGATTTTATTAATGCCAAAATGTTTTCGTTTTTCCATTAAATGAAAATTGTGTCTCAAATGGTTTCACAATTTTTATTTTCTTGTATCTATTGTAACCACTTATTTTTGAATATTTATAAACTTAGCCATTTGTTTCTTAACGGTGCTTTTGAATTTGGGTTCGCTGACGATTTTCGATAAATTGCAAGCAGCTGTTCGTAGCGGCGTTGCCAGATCTGCAGAGAAGGCAAAGCGAATAATAAAAAGCATAATAAAAAGTAAAAACAAGCGGCGCCGCGACTCGTGTTCACCTTAATAATAAATCCATAAAGCGGTAAAACCAAGCAAATTACAAGTTCAGACATAGAAAATCGAGTGCAGTAGTGCGGCAGCACCTTATCGCCCAAGTTTGCGGCTTTGTTTACTCCCTTATCAATCTATATATATATATACGTTATTTACTTGTGCTTAAATAGAAAACCCTCTATCAGTGCCTTAATATTAGTGGGAGTGTAGTGTATGGCATTTATGTTTGCTGGCATAAATGATTTTTCCTTCTTCGATGAACTGAACTGAACGGATTGTGTGGAAATACGCACAGAAGCAGAAGCCAAACAAAGGCCGCACTTTTCTTGGCTTTTCCTTTTCCCTTCGGCGATTGTCTCGGATGTTTATGTTTGGTCACCAGTTGCTCACTAGCAAGTTATGCCCTCCATTTCACGCCTTCGTCTTTCGTATCGCCGCAACGAGTTCCCCGAACCGGGCCTCCTGAATACGTGTGAGTAACCACCCCCCTTAAGTCGTGCAAGTTCTAACTTCTGAAGCCAATAAGATGTTGGTTCCGGTTAATCTCCCCCTACAGTCATAGTTCTAGACCGCGAACTATCAACTTTTTTCTTATCAAAATATTTAAACATTAAATATTTAGATTTAACTACAATTGTACGTTCCTTACCCAATTCAAACGTCTAAAACAGTGACACATCTGATATTTTAGTAATATTGTAATTTTTCATTATTCAAATAATTAATAGTTTTATTTAAAACTGCATTTCTTTTATTATAACAGTTATTACAGACTAGTGAAAAAACTACTGGGTAAAATTAGGTTTTATTTTTACTTTAAACCATTATTTATATGAAAGTATGTCTATACACTGCTCTGATGGTGTGCGTAACCCACATTTCGGTTGAGAATGCCCCCTAAAAATAGATTTTATCTGAAAATATTAATAAAAGACTTTGTGAATCTCGGCCGTCGACAAATGATTGATAAGATTATTTTACACCACCTGGATACCAAGTCTTTAAAAATAAAAATAAAAAAAAATAAAAAAATGTAGAAATGGCCCATGAGGGGATCGAACCCGCGACCTTCGCGTTATTAGCACGACGCTCTAACCAGCTGAGCTAATGGGCCGCGATGACATGCTGCAGCCAAAAGCAATTTATGTTACGGAAAACGAAAATCATGGGCTGTTGCATACTTTCGCCTGGAAAATGTAAAATATAAACAGTCGCATTTTCATAGTTGCCCAATTTATCTCGTAGTTTATTTAGTGCCTGCCCCACATACGAACAGCGGGTAGTCAGTCCTCTGAGCGACACATATATTTATGAAAACTCCTCATAGTCCACATCGGGTTCGGCTAAAGGGCTCGGGTATTCGTGGACCGAAGGCGGCGGTGGGTTGTCCCTTTTCCTTTTTTTCCTTTTCCCGCGGAGGATCCGCAGTTGGCTTTTGACTTCGGTTCGGTGTGGACGTGTTTTTTTTCGGCTGCGGCGCTTCCGCCAGCAGCAATTGTTTTTCCATTGCCGTGGGAAATCGTTGAATGCGGTCCCGCAGTCCCACTCCTTTTCGTACTTTTTGCAATTACGGTGTAGCGTAATTGGAAAGGTGTAAATACTCAATTTAGCACTGCAGTCGGGCACTTGAAGTAGGGAGTGCAGTTCGATATTCTGAAGGTTTTTGCCTTGAGCGACGATTTAATTATTTAGACTGTCGCAGATTTATGCTACGAAGATTGATTTCTGGCAATAAAGGCACTTGAAATTATATAGATACTCGGTGTCTCCGCCAGCTAAAGCGTGCCCCGATATGATATGCGTGACGAGCAAACACCATTACCCCTAAATGTCAAAACTGCAATGAATTTTTGATGCATTTGCCGGAATACAGTCCTTTAAAATAGCTCGACTAATGGCAGCGTCTGGTTTGCCAGTTGTTCCGGTTCTCAACACCTGTCAGAGTCAAGGCCCACGAATTGGGAATGTGAATTTGGTTAAGGAATTTGGTTTGAAGACGACCATGGAACCCCCCACCAAGCCAGAGGTTGAGGCCCTTACGTAACGAGTTTGGAGACCGATTTAGTATCCACAAGTGCCTTGTGAGTGCCTGCAGACTTTGAACCCTGACCAAGTAGTGCCTTGGGAGCAAATCCCTGATTGGAGAAGCTGACATGTCGGCCAATTACCAGCGCCAGAGCCTGGAGCTCCGCAGTCCGCAACATGGGGATCCTGATGGACGTTTGCGGAATCTTTCGGGATCGTCGGCCAGCCAGCGCCGTCGGCAGCAACGCGTGACCCAGCAGCGCCAGGACTCCTGGTTCCGGCACTCAATGCCTCCGGCCATTAACCGGGATTTCGAGTCCCTGGAGCACCTGACTCCCCGCACCTCGGATGGCCTGGATGAGCAACTGGCCGCCTCGGTGTCGCACAGTGTCCATAGCGGTGGCAGCGTCACGCTTTGTGGGCCCACGGATCACTCCAGCATCCACCTAAACAGTGCCAACAGCAACCTGGGCTTCATCGACTCGGACACGCCCAATACACCGGTGACCCCGGTCTCTGGTCTGCAGCCACCAGCGTCCGTGTCCACCTCTGTGGCCGGGACAATCTCCTCCCATCGGCGGTCGTCCAACCGCAAGGATTCCAAGGGCTCCATCCTATCGCGGCAGAGCGGCAGGAGTCGGGTTTCCGTCCTGGCCCATCGGGGCCTGCGAATGACCGCCTCATTTCTGCGAAGGAAGCGCACAGAGTACGAAGGTGAGTGGCAGTTGGGGTAGCATCTGAATTCCCAAGAATCCCTGGCATTCCATAGGCAAAAGTCACCATCTGTAGGTTGCTGTAGATGCTGCTAGTGGGTCGGGGCATGGGTTCTGCTGTCATCTTCCCACTTTGTCGCTTCCCTTTTGTCGTTTTGGATCAATATTGCTGGCGCCCCATAGTCTGGAGCGAAGGTGGAGCGAGGGAGCGGTTTTTCACTGCCGATGCACCCCGGAGATTTGTTTGCCAACCGCTTCATTTGCTTTGCGACTATATTTTTCGTTAAACCTGTTCAATAAAACTAAACATGGCTCCGGCGAATTTTCGTGAGTTTGCGGCTTTGACAAGATAAGAACATTATGGCAAAATAAATGCATTTGTGTCCTACTCTTTAATGCTCTTTGTAAATTTATTATGTTTAATAGTTGTTGTCAGCTTGGTCTAATTAAAAGGGTATTACGTCCGATATAAATGTGGTGGTAAACTAACTAAGTGACTTTGAAAGAGTTAAATAGTAATAGTAGTAGTAAGAAAGTTAAGGATGTTGTATTAATCAAAAATTTTAAATAATTATAACAAACAATTTAACAAACAGTTTTGTGTATTTTATTCCGGGGCTATCTTATAAAAGTATTTAAAATTGATTAAAATCAAAAAAATTATAATAATGCTTTACCTAAAATAACTAAACTTTTAAAGACCACATCAAAAAAGTACAAGTGGCTTTCTGGTACAACCAAATTTAAAGGACAGTAGTAGCTCATTAAAGGTTCACTTTGATATTTAAAATCTTAATATAAGGAGCTCATTTAAATCACTTTTATAAGTGTAGTTCGAAAAAGCGCAAATTAGAAAGTCAGAGATTTTCTATGTCATTCTTGGCCATGTGACAGACATGTCACTCGACTGTACTGGGCTTTGAGTATGCAAACGCTGTAACTGGCTTACGATTGTCCCGCCCCAATTCCCCGCCTGAATTTAAAGCCCCACCCGGCTGCCAGCCCCTGCGGACTGACCCAGATTGCATGAACGAGCGGCGTGGCCCACAGGAAGGGCACGTCCTGCTGCCGCCATGTGTGGCATTGGGGACTGGATTCACAAGTCACTGCTGTTGAGCAGTCAAATGAGCGGAAGCAGAACTAGAAAAGAACGCCCTGCCAGCTGCATTTTCAACAACGAATTGGTTTTTTATTGTGCTTAACTTAAACTAACTTAAACTAGACAGTGTTCTGGGCCTGAAGGACCCAGCTCCGCAGTTCGGCCACATTGGCGTAGACGCCAGGAAAGTTGGCCAGGGCGCACTCCCTTCCCCAGGAGACGATGCCCACGAGCTGACCTCCGGAGACCAGAGGTCCGCCAGAGTCACCCTGGCACGCATCCTTGTTAGCCGCCGCCGCGCAGATCATAGTTGACATGACGGAGGAACCATATCCGTAGGTGGAGCTAGCGCATTGCGTGCGACCCACAATTTTGGTGTCCACATAGAGCAGTGTCGATGAGGAGGAGCCATCGTAGGCGGTCTTGCCCCAGCCTGAGATGCTGGCCGCTGCTCCGTGAGGTGGAGTCAAACTGGCCATTGCAATGGCCTTCATGGTGGAGCCAAAGGTTAGCTTCGACTGCAGACGCATCACTCCAATATCGTTCACCATGGTGTTTGTGTTGTAGCCCTCATGGATTTTAATGGCAGCCACCTGGATGAGCACTCCTCCATAGATTCTGTTATGGGAGCCAGCCCTAATCCGGAGGTTGGAGGCCGTGGACGGAGAAACCAGGCAGTGAGCGGCGGTCACGATGATGTTGTTGCTGATGATGGAACCTCCGCAAAAGTGGGCACCGGAACGCTGAACGGAAACCTGCCAGGGATGTTGCTCAATGGACGTGGCTATGCCTCCCACAATCCTGCCACCCGGTGGCAACTGGGGCTCCAAGCCCAAGGGAATCACTGCGCCATAAGTGCTGGCCAGCAAGGCAAAGAAAGTCACAATCTGGAGGAACATGTCAGTAGTCAGTAGTGGTAGTGCTCTTTGTCGTTTGGTGGCAAACTAACGGCTCTCGAGGGCCTTTTATAGCCGCAAAATGGCGATTAGCATTGGGTTCTGCCCGTGCGGATAAGGGAGTCAAATGACACGGCCATATATCATCAATATCAGTAGCCGATTGCCATGGGTCCCATCATTCGGCAGTTGTCTTCAGGTGCTGGCAGGATTATGGGTGCATTAAATTGCCGGCTGGCTATCGATTTGCTAACCGACTCGGTGTGATAGGTCAGTTGCAGTGTAAAGCCTTATCGTAACCATGCTTGTTTTGACGTCTCAAACGGGCCACAATCCACTCTTAACTCTGTCCTCCAACTGGCCGGGCCTTACCAATTGTAAATATTTCAAATGCAGATTACTCCTTCCGTTCGGCACACAGAAAACGTTGTAAATCGCATGTCCATTTACGTGTTTTGAATTGAATCGAAGGCCAATATGGTCGTAGCCCAGAGCAGACTGGCTGATGCTTTTAATACGAACACACAAAAAAAAATAAATAAATACCAATCATGAATAACTTATTGGCCATTTGCTCCGCTTCCTAGCCAACATGGGAAGTGCATTAAAAACAACTGACAGGTCCACATCCCTTTCCCCGGAAGGATACGGACAGCCGTTTATTCCCCAATTAGGTTAAAAGTGTCACGTTCAGTTAACAACTTCCGCTGGTGGTTTGTGTTTATTCAGTGTTGACTGTGCAATATGGTCGTCATGGTGGGATGGAGTCGAAAACTGGACTAAGGTATCCGTCTGCGAGTCTTCGATTCAGGCGGCATGGCTCGGCGCTGAAAAAACGTTTAAAATTCAATATGCGGGTCTTGGTAGCGTTATCCATAATCACCAAGTCGTTGTCGGGCATCAGGCGTCTCTTCCAGCTGGTCAAGTTTTCCGAGTAGGTGAAGCATTCTACCACCCGATTGAAACTGACGTGCTTCTTAGGTTTTAAGCTCTCCTCGCCGCCGCCGTCACCTCCTCCTCCATCTTTATCCTCCTCATCCCTCAAAATAGGGATGGGCTTGCGCAACGAGCTCAACTGCTCTTCTGACATTTTTTAAATTGGTGGAAAAATATTGCTATACAATGTCAGTTTTTAATATGGCTCTGATTGAGTATTTGGGTTTGAGTGGTAATCACAGTCTACATAGATTAATTCTTTTCCGGCAAGGCAAAACTAAAGTCTAAAATAATTCAATACATTTTATTTATTTTTAAACAAAACAAGAAAGGAGAAAAGGACAGCATACATATTTTAAACGGCCAATTTAAAATAGTTTTTTTTCATCTTAAAAATAAAATATGTTGTTCAAACTTTTTTTATTAAAACAAAATTTTTTTTAAACTTTGCCATCACGAAAAAATGTTTCTCCGAATTGACAACAGAACGTTTTGTACGATCATCAGAAGTAAAAAATAAAAATATTGGACATAGGAAAACAAAAATGAATTTTTGGAAACAGGTTTTTACCAAAAATACTTATTTCGTTTGGCAAGACCTTGTAAATAATATATCGAAGACCTGTAAAATAATTTCATAATTAGCGGCTCCGTAGTTCGCGAGGAATATTGACAACCGACTTTGAAAACACGGTTTCGAAAAAAACGCGTTAAAAGTTTCGAATGACAATAAAAGTGGGGAGCGAGCGCACAACTATTCAACTTGAAAATATCGGATAATCTTCTGTAGAAGTTATAGAATTTAATAACAAAATAAAATAAATAGATTTTTATTCGTTCTCTTGGTTGGGTTAAAAAATATTTGTCAGAAGTGGGATTCGAACCCACGCCCTCAGAGAGGACCAGAACGCTCATACACTTTCGTTTGGAAAGTAAGATTTTACATCTTGAGTCTGGCGCCTTAGACCGCTCGGCCATCCTGACACATGATTTTGGTGGCGCCCAAATACTAGATTTAAGGAACGCAAAGAAAAATGAGAATATAATCCCATAAATTCGGATTTTCACTGTTTGCCATTCTATGGCCTAAAAGCGTTTTCAACTCGTTGCGCAGATAAGATCGCTCAATAAACCGTTTAGCTTGATTGCCAAAGTAAATTAAGATACCCCACACGCGCAGCAGTTGAGAAACTGAAGGGACGGGTAATTCAATCATCCTTGATGGCAAACTGAATTGACATTTCACTTAGCTGCCCTGCAAGAAATATACCACGTTAGATCATCCTTGTCCGGTCCAAGTGACATCATCGCAGGATACTTGATGAAATTACGTGCACGACATGAGATAACATTGGAAGCCGTCTATAATTGGGCTTTGCTTATCTGGGTTTACTAACAAGACACATTCTCATCAAACCTATATAAACTTTTTAATTTCCAAAGTGCATTAAAAAAAAGTAATAAAAAAAGAGTATCATTCTGGCCCATGAGGGGATCGAACCCGCGACCTTCGCGTTATTAGCACGACGCTCTAACCAGCTGAGCTAATGGGCCATGGGAAAGTCGCTGTCAAAAGCCGTATTTCAGTAAAGAATAGAGTTAACAGACCTGCCATGTTACAATTAACAGTGCCTGTAATGTTAGCAGAAACTGTCATACCGCGTAGCAGAACTGGCCTTATACTGTTATACTCTGCTATACTCGCGCACACTACTAGCGCTTCGGACAGCTGAGTGCCATATGTCAGGATGGCCGAGCGGTCTAAGGCGCCAGACTCAAGATGTCAAATCTTGCTTTCTGAACGAAAGTGTGTGAGCGTTCTGGTCCTCTCTGAGGGCGTGGGTTCGAATCCCACTTCTGACAAAATTTTTTGCTCTCTTATTTTATTTTAATGCTGTGTAAGTGAAAGTAGTGCAAATGAAATATTTACTTTTTGCATTTAGATAAGATTTATTTGTTTTTAATATAATGTTAGAGTCTTAAGTTAACTTGTTAATAGGTCAAAAGCTAGTGAGCGACCTAGACAAGAATCTTTGCATGATTAATAAGTTAGTTGGGAGTCATTCATTAGACGTCAAATAAAATTGAACAATTTTTGTATTTTATTTTCAAAAATTAAAATGATTTCTTTACTTTCGGCGAAAACAGGAATGTCTTCGCTTCTTACAAGTTTAAAGCTAATTTCAACCAAAAATATGTCTGTGTTTTCCCCATGCTTAAGTTCATAAACATCCTATGACATGACTGTCAACATTTAGTTTCAAAAACCAACATCTCAGGGGAATCGAGAATTTGTTAATATCTGTGTAAAATGTTAAATAAATATAGAAATATTAAATATGAAAAACACATAATATACATTTAAACATTCAAGCAAATGCTTTTGTGGCTGAGATTTCGCTTTATTTTGGACTTTTAAAGTCAACTTGACCTAGCTTTCTACTCTAATGCGCCTTTTGGCAGTCATACACTCATGGCCCATTAGCTCAGCTGGTTAGAGCGTCGTGCTAATAACGCGAAGGTCGCGGGTTCGATCCCCTCATGGGCCAGTCTGAACTTTTTTTTAAATTTTTTAGCTCTACTTAATGCCAAGGGACGATTACTTTTTATCTTATTCCTCAGTCCTTCTACATCATTTGTCAGCCTGACACCTTGCCTTTCAATTCTGGCATTCAGATGTGTGATAACTAATTACCAACAGTATTGCGTGTATGTAAATCTTGATAAGTCATTAAAGAGCAGTAACAAAGGGCCAACCTTTAACTAAAATTGATTTCTTGAGCGGTTATTTCCCGCGGTCTGGCAACCTATCGCCGCCCGCTATTACAAAAATCAAAATCCGCCTCACCCCACACCCCACAGTGGCGAACACTTGATGCCAGGCTGCTCTGTTGCTTCGCCACTCGGCGCTCTCTGCTCAGTTGTTTAGTTTTTCAGCGTTTCAGTATTTCAGTCGCTTTATGAACCGCCAAGCAAAAAGTCGTGCTAGCGGACGCAACGGACGCATTTTGGACCGGTTAACGAGGTCGACGTGTTGAGCCAACGCGAATTGTTATTTACAAAAGTAAATACTGGATATCAGCTACTTAGTCAGAATGTACGACTGACTTTTCGGTGATCTCAGTGATGCACAGTCATCCGAAACGCAAATCGCTAGCGGATATTAGTGACGGTTATTTGAATAGACCCACAAACGCGCCGCGAAAGGTCAAATGTAATTATCCGAGTATTAAATGGGACATTTGTTGCATGGATAACCACCACCCCACAGCGTGTTTCGTATGCACGAAAATAAGTGTTGTCGCGTCAATTTATCGTTTGATTTTCATATGCTACGCTATGCTACGACCAATGAAGAGTAGCAGCTGTATAATCAAATGTACAGCATGGTACATGCACAGTGAAAAAATATGTTGCGAAAATGATTCCATTAAAAGATTCAATGCGTAATAAAGTGTACACGCGAAGAGATTAAAAGCACACACGCGTCTATAAAAACTAGTTATATTTTTTTAAAAAAATATTTTTTTTCGAAATACAAGTATGTTGTGACACAGAAAACAGTAATACCAGGAATTGATAACGAACAACTAGTAGCATAGTGTTTTTTTTTATTATTATTTTTTTTTTACCAATATCCAATGATTTAAATGTACCCAAAATATGTTAGAAACAGCGGTAAAAATCCCATTGCCAGTGTTAAAGAAAGCATTCTTTCATTTACAAATGCTAAATTACTACACCCTGACCCTGGGGAAGGTTTTTTTATCCATGTAAAAGCAAAAAAAAAAATAAAAAGCAAATTGAAAGCGCGCTTATTGTCATCCATTCATTGGAAAGTCGATTTGCTTTAGCCTGTTACTCTCTTACTCTCTTACTCTCCCGATCCTTTCAATGTTAAGTAGCGCTCTTTTGTTTTGCAATTGCAATTGTTGTTAATTGTAAATGCTGTTCAGACCAGTTTTCTTTGCCATTTGTTGGCGTCATCGGTTGTACGCTCTCTTCTAGCGACTCTTTTCCCTTTTATCGGGCATTAGCCGCATTTGCAGTTGCATGTGTGAACTAATTTACTGGTAAATTGCATTCGTCTCATAGAAATTGAAGGGGCGTGTGGATCAGATCGGTTAGTGTCATCCGTTAAGTGCTGGGCGATATGTCACTTATATATCAGTGTTCTGGTAACTCGCAGATCAACAGACTCGAAGGTAAATGTTAGTGAGTCGGTTCGTCACCGTTGTGACACATAATTCGCATACTGTATACATATATATGTATATAGTATAGTTAATCCCCAGCTGATCAATGCCCGTTGGCTGCCAAAATCGTTGCTGAGTAGAAAGTTTTTTTCTTTTTTCATAAACATTCGTCACTTTTGCTTTTATTTGCCAAGACAAAAATTAATTAATTGAAAGCCGAAGGGAAAACAAAACATGTTGTGCTAAATATACACAAAAATTAAAATAAATGACTTGACAATTTCGTCACGCTGCCCTGCACTTTCCATGCAGCTGGGAAACTTGAGGGGTATATGCACTTCTACTTTGACTCACCCTGTACTTATATAAGAACTCACAGTAGTCATCTAGCCTAGCATTACTCTAATGCCCTCAATGTGTTCCTGGAAATGCGGGCTTTCGCGGTGGGCCAACTAAACAAACGATGACACAGCTAAGTAATGTTGGTCGATTGCCAGTAATTTTGTATCGATTGTCCGTGGACGCCTTTGTCGTCTTGAGAATCCGACATTACCTTCCCCATGACAGCGTTGACACCATCGAGGGTTTGCAGTGTATATATATTGTATCTGTTTACCTTTCTCAGATAAGCAGTACAAGTACAGACGCAATGTACTGTACTCATTACTGCTGGGCCATAATTATCACCTCTCGTTAGGGAAAACCATTCCCCATCTCATTGCTGTTCGAGTGCTAAACTGTTTTGCCGGTTTAGTGCAGGCCAAATGTTTAATTTAAGATCTCAGGCCAGCGAGAATTACGACAGCTATATAATTAGTTCTGTTTTTCCACAGTAAAGATTGTTTTTCTTACAGTATGCACTCCCTTTTGGCATACTTTCGGTTGGATTTATATGAAATCCACAAATAAGTAAATTCGCTTGGAATGAATCCAAAATACCTATTTATTCTTATGTCTATGGTGGTATTTTTAGACGCCGTCGCGGCTGGCAGAATAAATTTTAATAGCGTCGCGAATATGTATATATTTATTGCTACATATGTTTGTTTACGAGATATATCTACTTGAACCGATTTGCGTCAGACTCCAAAAGAGGAAAAGCCAATAGAAATACCATCAGGTTTCCTTCCTATTTTCTCAAATGTAACTGCACCCATGGAGAACCTATAAATATTAAAGGCTAATAAGCCCAATTGGATATATAATTTAGTCGATTTTCCAGCCCAAGTGTAATTGCGTTCGTGTGTTTGTGTCAAGGCCATCCGGAGTTGATTAGAGGTACTTACATGTGCTCGCAGAATGCAAGGCATTTTCCAAGAAACTGGAGCAATCGATAAACCCCAACGACCCTAGGTTGCAGTTGCCATTCTCGAGTGGGCACTGCTACGCGAAAATCCTGACTAAATCGAACCCCTGATGGACGTTTTTATGACTATGCGGCTGCCATAATTTGGTTGGTTTGTTGTTGCTCTGGGTGACCATATAGTAATGGCCGGAAAACACGTAGGTCACACGTACAGTGCACGCAAATAGAATACTTCCTTTATCGCTTGGTCAGCGCAGACAGCCCCAGAGGCGCTTCGTTAGCTTCTGATTTCCGAGTTCGTTGTTCGCTGGACTACCCTGCTCGCCCACGCAACTAATCATATTTTAATTTTTGTTATGGCTGTCTACCTGTCGTGTTTACCTACAGGCACGAGTCGAAGTTCCTGAGGGAACTGGTCGGTTCCAAGGGGTAATTAATCCAAACTAAATTGCGTAGACACTGCCTTAAAGCGCCTGTGTTAATATATATACCTATATAGGATATCAGATTTCTTAATGCCATTTTTGAACTGCATTTTGAATTGTTGATTGGTTGTTTGATTTTATTCTTCACCTAATTACAGTTCAATTACAAGTTTAAGTGGACAGGAAATCGATATAGGGCAGTGAGAAAAGCAGTTACACAAAAACTGAGTCTTAGGTTGAATATTGCATTAAAAGCAATTCTTTTGGTGAAATTTAAACTTTTCACTACATCATTGTTCCATATCAATGAATTAATCTTAAGTTCATAATTTAAAAATATGGACGAATGTAAAACTTATCAACAGAATTACCCAGAGATTACAAGTATCCATTATTTTTTAGCGCTAAATTTAAAATAATGGAAAGTGAAAACCATATCAACAGAGCCTTTTTATTCAGACTAATGTAGGTATCACAATTATTAGGTCGTGCTAAATTTGTTCATTCATTGTTAATTACTGCAGCTGTTTTGATGTAAGCGATCGAGATTTATTTATAAACATGCAATTTATTATCACTATTAAACGATTTCATAAGCGAGATATTTCCTTTAAATGTATAAGTAACTTGAACTTGGTTGCGTGTTTTTAAGATGACTAATATTCAAATTTTGCGTGCAATTTTAATCAAAGATAAAAATGCGGGGCCTAACCCTTCGAAATATATTAAAAATAAACGTGTTCAGCCCTTAATTATTCACATGTGCATTAACCCAGCAAGCTACTGAAAATCAAGCAAAAAATGAGAGGAAAGAAATACTCAACGCCGAATTAAAATGACAGTTAAACGCAAAATCCAAAGTGCAATAGAATTTCGCGATTGCGAAAAGTCTCGGCGGTCCTTCGTTTGAACTCTCTAATTGATTCGTGTCGTGTCGCAGCAGATAAGATCCGGAAAGTGAAAATTGTAAGGAACTAATTGTAGTGCGACTCATGTGATTCGCGGAGCCATGTTAGAATGGCTAACCCAGGCAAAAACGAGAGTGGCGGACACAACGGAGCGGGCAGTGGCCGCAACCACGCCCACAATGGGCGCAACGGACATGGTCAGCGCCTGGAAAATCCGACCGCCAGCCAAGCCACCTTCGATGCCCGGAGTTTGTGGCCAAGTGTACAGTCTTGGATTGGCGGCGGTGTTCGGCAACTGAGAAGCCAAGTCCTTCGGCGAACAGCCACCACGGGTCCGGAGATGGCTCCTTCCGGAGGAGGAGAGGACCGAGTTCCGCCTGGTTCACGGCCCGAGGGCAACGATCAGGCTGCGTCATCTAGGAGAGGAACGGGTGTCACGGAGACCGACGGCAACAATCCCCATCGCAGGCTCAGCGAACCACCACAGGCGAGCAGTAGGATTTCCATGAAAAGTCTCCTTAAAAAAACAGGCCTCGGAAGGAAAAAACGAAAAGGTTCTTCATTTTCTATACTATTATATAATAATAGCGCTTTCACAACAAATCGTTTTAATTTTACTTTTTTGTCTTAAACCGACTATTCTGAGTCATGAGAAACAAAAAGGCTAATCAAAGTCACACATATTCGCTGAAGGCGTATGAGGTTTTGTTCTTCTAAAATAAATCTAGCAAAACTAAATAGTTTTATCATTATTCAATGTTATTATCATTCATTAACAAATTACAATGGTAAAAAATTTTAAAGCAGTGTAAATACCAGAGCTGACACAGCAATGGCACGGCGAAAACTTAGAAAAGTATAATTTATTATGATTACCATTACTTTCCGAATTCCTTTTGATCAGATTGCTTGGGCAACATGACATGACTAATGTTTTTTTGTTGGCTTATATCAGGAATTTGTCTCTTCAAAAAGAACCCAAGCAATTTGTTTTAAGAATTTGTATACATAAAGTTCCCAGATCCAGTTGTTGATAAGAAGTTTTTGCTTTTCTTTTTGCACCAAAGGGATTTTTTAAGGTGTAATTTTCTAACTCAATAGGAATTGTGTTAAAGGGATTGACAAAGGGGTAGCACTTTGGTCGAGTCTTTTGGCAAGTATGTTTTCCCTTATTGTATAGCTTTTGTGGCAAGGCGCAGACGCGCTCTCTTTTGACTCTCACCCCCTTGTTTCTTGCTTTTTGTTTTGCTACTTTCATTCGCTTTCGCTTTTGCTCCTGCATTTCGAAAACCCCTGTGGTACGCAATGTTTTGGGTTGACTGATAATTCGTAAGCTTTATAAGCTCCTTTTAGAATGCACTACGCAGCTTTGTGGGGCGGAGGGGTGACTTGGAGGGGGCTCTCAACCTGAGCGTAAAACGGGTTACCCCCCTTACCTTACCCATCCCTGTTGTCCTTTCTGGGTTTTTCGAGCACGTTGAAATTTGGTTTCAGTCGTAGTATCGGAGCTCAGGAGAGCGCACGTAGTAAAAAGTTCACCGTTTAAAGACAGTGCTTTCTTGTGGCAAAATATTTATCTACCTTTGAAGGAACTTTAAGTAATCGTTTGCCAATCAATGTCGCCATTGCAATTAGCAAAGAAGTCAATACCTTTAAATCGAATCGTTATAAATCAGTTCAGCAGAACATCACGTGCTTAGCCCAGTTAACATAATTGCGACAAATCGATACCTGAAACTGAAGATTAGTTCAGGCACGTTGCCAGGTGATGGATGCATAAATGTTATTCCTCCCAAGATGCTAGGGATGAAAAACTAATGAAGCACTCTTATTAAATGTCCAAATAGTGATCTAAAGAAGTCACTTTCCTTGGCCGTGTGTATATGCAAATGTGCATGCCACAGAATCCCCCGTATGCGGGATGGAAAATGTGTTTTCTTATACGCAGTGATTGAAAAAAAGGGAGCGCAGGCGCCATCCTACGCAACTACTCTTATACCGCTCTCGGCTGTCACGCCCACTTGTGGCTGGTTATCCCTGCCGGTGAGCCAGTAACCTGGAGCTGTCCTCCATCCTGGGGTTTCCCCAGCGGAATCAGCGGAATCAGGAGGAGACCGCCGGCGAGAGCATTGCCTTCGTACCCGTGGGCGATTGCGACTCTGGATCCGACGAGTTACCAGGGCCCGAGGAAGAGGAAGCGGAAGCGGAGGAGGAGACGGTGGAGTCTGTGGTAGCGGCGCCATCTGGGAATCCATCGGGACGCTTCAGGTGTTTCGCCCATTTTCGTCGGGTCAACATGGACTTTCGCAATGTCTATAAGGCGCTGCGTATCCGTTGGAGTCGTAAGTGTCCTAGTCTCGGCAATTTTTTTTCAGTGGGCTCACACACAAAGGGATTTGGAAGTTTAAACCACCATTTGAAATATTACAATCTTGTGTTAAAAAAGTTTGCTTTACAAAAATTACACTTTTTATTTCAAGCTTCAAGCACAATGAGTACAAATGATTCAGTAAATAAATCAAGCTGATAAAAGAAAAAACCAATAAGGAATTTCGCTGGATTTTTAAATGTTTTCAATGATCGTTTTTTATTGATCTAACACAGCGGAAAACTGGATTTTTTTAAAATGGAATTTAAAGCAATTGAAAAGAAAAAAGTTTCAGGAAGGAATTTATATCATCAATCATATCATTCAAATAGCAAGGCAGGCTCCCCCCTTTCGATTGGACTTTCTTGTCACCAAAATTTTTGTAAATTCCATTCACCATGCTGGTGACCTGCCCGGTTGTTAGTCCAGTTATCAAACTGGTGGCAGAACTCAAGAAGCACAAGATTATCCCCGAGCTGTTGGCCTGCAAGCCCACGGAGATAATCAATGTGCAATATCCCTGCGACATTTCGATCAAACCGGGCGTAACGCTTGTCATTAACGACGTGGTCAACCTGCCGATCGTCCGGTACAAGGCCGACCCGGTGCGGTTCTATACGCTGATGGTGCTCGACCTGGACGTGCCCCCAGAGAGGGAGTCGCTCATCTGGCTGGTGGGCAACATTCCGGGCTGCGATGTGAACCGGGGCCAGACGCTTGCGGCCTACGACAACCGACGGTCCATGGAAAGTCGCAGCATTCATCGAATCGTCTTCC
Organism: Drosophila elegans; assembly: GCF_018152505.1. NCBI lineage: Eukaryota > Metazoa > Arthropoda > Insecta > Diptera > Drosophilidae > Drosophila > Drosophila elegans. The sequence continues at coordinate 2,311,268 of NW_024545903.1, read as the reverse complement.
TGGCCTTCAAGCAGTATCTGAAGCTGGACTTCGACGAGGTCCTTATTCCCGAGGGCGAGAGAGCAAGTCGCAATAAGTTCGATTGTCACCGATTTGCCCGGAAGTACGCCTTGGGCAACCCCATTGCTGCCAATTTCTTTTTGGCGGAATGGCAGTGGCGATGGACACCTCAGTTTATAGCAGCGGAAATGGAATAAAGTGGAATAATAGCCGAGTTATACTATAAAGTTGTACTTTTTTTTGTGGTTGCAAATATTTTTTTCATTATCTTGTTTTCCAGAGAGGTTTGGTGTTTGTGGGGAGTGAATATTATCATCCTCATATTTGTAACGGCTTGTAATATAGTTTTAATTCTAGTATAGATAATCAGTAGAAGATCAATAGATATTCAGCGAATTAATCAACTAAAGTTTTATTTTCTTTTCACATTATTATAATGTCTTTGTCAGTTACTGCTGAAACATTAATCGACTATGAACACTAACTGTAGTATTTAACAGATAATCAGCGATAACTAATCACCAAAAAATATGCAGTTGATAGAAGCTTTGCTGGTCACAGTTCCAAATAACGCCACTCTCGTTTCGATATCACTTATTAACCGCCCTTTAATGGATACTTTCAGATGATGAGGACTTTACGTCGTCCGCCGGCTACGATGCAGATGATGGGGAGAGGCGTGTCATAGTCATTAATGGGCCACAGCCCTCTAAATACTGTAATAATCGCATAACGACGGCAAAGTATAGGTGAGTGTGTGCCCATCATTTGCCACTTATCATTTATCACGACCTAAATTGGTGGATTAGACCCAAACTAACCAACTAATTGTGTTGGTCGCTTGCAGTTTTATCAGCTTTTTGCCCGCGTTCCTGTTTGAGCAGTTTCGGCGGTATTCGAACTGCTTTTTCCTGCTAATTGCCATGCTGCAACAGATTCCGGATGTATCGCCAACGGGTCGTTACACCACATTGGTGCCGCTGATGTTCATCCTCTCTGTGAGCGCCATTAAGGAGATAATTGAGGATATCGTAAGTGCTTTAATTTGGTTAACTCCTACTCTTCAAATGTATATGTTTATTTGGTATTTGCTTTACAGAAACGACATCGCGCAGATAATGAGATCAATCACCGAATGATCGAACGCCTGGATAGTGGCTCCTGGAGCACAGTGCGCTGGTCGGAGCTGACGGTGGGCGATATCATAAAAGTGGGGATCAATACCTTCTTCCCCGCCGATCTGATTCTGCTGTCGTCCAGGTGCGTTCCCAAGTTAACCCCAATTAGCAGACAATTGACCTCTGAATCGCCAACAGTGAGCCGCAGGCCATGTGCTTCATAGAGACGGCCAATCTGGATGGGGAGACGAACCTGAAGATCCGGCAGGGACTACCGGCCACCGCAGGACTGCTGGAGACGAAGGACCTGCAACGACTGGAGGGCAGGATCGAGTGCGAGCTGCCCAACCGGCATTTATACGAGTTTAATGGGGTTCTCAAGGAGACCGGCAAACAGTGAGTAAATCATCTATATTTAGAGGCTATTTAAAAAGTTTTAAAAAAAACACAAAACAAAGCAAATTAAATCTCAAAAATTCAAACAGAAAGATATACGAATTTCAGAACTTATTTTGGGAATGTTGCAATTCAAGATTTTATCTTCTATGTATGGCAAAAGGGCAGCAATGTATTACAATAATGTACAAACTAATATATGATTTATATTCCTATTCTTAACTAAAATGAATGTATTTATAATTATTTTTTCTTAGAAAAAATAACATTGTAACTAAAATGAATGTGTTTCTAATTATTTTCTCTTAGAAACAATAACATTGTTACTAAAATGCATGTACTTGTAATTATTTTCTCTTAGAAGCAATAGCATTGTATTTTATTCAAATATGAACATTAAACAAAGGATATAAAGAATCTTGCTAATATCATGTTACATATGAGTGAAAATTTCCTCTTTTTTGAAGCACGTAAACAATTTTTTTTTTAATATATATGGACATTTTTTTAAGCAGTGAATAGGATAACTTCTCTCTATCAAAAGTTATTAAATAAAGAGTAGGTGCAAAGAAGTGTAAAATTGGAATTTTTTAACCCTTTTATCTTTCTGATCCAAGAATGGCAAAAAGTTCCATGAAAATCTGATCTTTAAACGCTATGGCTATGGGATTTTGACTCATATGCAACTTTAACCCTAAAGCTTACTTTTGTTATGATATATAGAATCTAAAATATATATTTTCCCTATTAAACGCATGATATTAAATCTTCCTGTTGCAGAACTGTTGCTTTGGGCAATGATCAGATGCTGCAGCGCGGTGCCATTTTAAGAAACACGGCTTGGGTGTTCGGCATCGTGGTCTACTCCGGCCAGGAGACGAAGCTGATGAAGAACTCTACCTCGGCGCCACTAAAGCGCTCCACCGTAGACAAGCTGACCAACACGCAGATCCTCATGCTGTTCATGATCCTCATCTCGCTGTGCATAACCAGCGGTCTGTGCAACCTGTTCTGGACGCGGGAGCACTGGGAAACGGACTGGTACCTGGCGCTCAGCGACTTCAAGACCAGGAGCCTTGGCTACAATCTGCTCACCTTCTTCATTCTGTACAACAACCTGATCCCCATCTCGCTGCAGGTGACCCTTGAGCTGGTGCGCTTCCTGCAGGCCATCTTCATCAACTACGACATCGAGATGTACCACGAGCAGTCGAACACGCCGGCCATGGCTCGCACATCGAACCTGAACGAGGAGCTGGGCATGGTCAAGTACATCTTCTCGGACAAGACGGGCACCCTCACGCAGAACGTGATGGAGTTCAAGAAGTGCTCCATCGCCGGTTACGTCTACACAACGGAGCGCACGCCCGAGGAGTCGCAACTGGTGCAGAACATTCTGAGTCGCCATCAGACTGCCGCCGTCATCGAGGAGTTCCTGGTGCTGTTGTCCGTGTGCCATACGGTGATACCCGAGCGCAAGGAGGACGGCACCATCATCTACCACGCCGCCAGTCCGGATGAGCGGGCTCTGGTGGAGGGAGCCCAGCGATTTGGCTACATCTTCGACACGCGCACTCCGGAGTACGTGGAGATCAATGCGCTGGGCGAGCGGAAGCGGTACGAGGTGCTGAATGTCCTCGAGTTCACCTCGACGCGCAAGCGCATGTCGCTGATTGTCCGAACGCCGGATAACAAGATCAAGCTCTTTTGCAAGGGAGCCGACACGGTGATCTACGAGCGGCTGGCGCCCCAGGGTCAAGCCTTCCGCGACCAGACGCTGCGCCACTTAGAGGAGTTTGCCTCGGACGGCTTGAGGACCCTATGCCTGGCGGTGGCCGATATCCGGCCGGACGTGTACCAGGAGTGGCGCCAGACCTTCCACAAGGCCTCGGTGGCGCTGCAGAACCGGGAGAGCAAGCTGGAGGATGCGGCCAATTTGATTGAGAACAATCTGCGCCTCCTGGGCGCCACGGCCATCGAGGATCGGCTGCAGGATGGAGTGCCGGAAACGATTGCTGCCCTGCTGGACGCCGGCATCTACATCTGGGTACTCACCGGCGACAAGCAGGAGACGGCCATTAACATTGGCTACTCCTGCCGGCTGATCAGTCACTCCATGGACATTATCATCCTTAACGAGGAGAGTCTTGATGTGAGTCTCTTTCAATTTTTTATTTTTATATGTAGATATAGTTATACCAACTGAATATGTGGATTACAATATTTCTTGTAGGCCACACGCGAAGTTATCCATCGTCATTACGGGGAGTTCAAGACCTCGACGGCCAAGGATGCAAATGTGGCGCTGGTCATTGATGGCACTACCCTAAAGTACGCCCTGAGCTGTGACCTGCGCAACGATTTCCAGGACTTGTGTATCCTGTGCCGCGTGGTCATCTGCTGCCGTGTGTCGCCAATGCAAAAGGCCGAGGTGGTCGAGATGGTCACCCAGAGCACGAAGGCGGTGACCCTGGCCATTGGCGATGGAGCCAACGACGTGGCCATGATCCAGAAGGCCAATGTGGGCATCGGAATATCTGGAGTGGAGGGTCTGCAGGCGGCCTGCGCCTCGGACTACTCGATCGCCCAGTTTCGCTATCTGCAGCGCTTGCTTCTGGTTCACGGCGCCTGGAACTACGCACGCATCTCCAAGCTGATCCTGTACAGCTTCTACAAGAACGTGTGCCTGTACGTGATCGAGCTGTGGTTTGCCCTCTACTCCGGATGGTCGGGTCAAATACTGTTCGAGCGCTGGACCATTGGCCTGTACAATGTGCTCTTTACGGCCATGCCGCCGTTTGCAATGGGTCTCTTCGAGAAGTTCTGCACGGCGGAGACGATGCTCCGGTATCCACTACTGTACAAAACGTCGCAGAATGCGAAACTCTTCAACGTGAAGGTTTTCTGGATCTGGATATTCAATGCGCTGCTGCACTCGGTGTTCCTCTTCTGGTTGCCATTGGCTGCCTACAGCAGCGAGGTGATCTGGGGCGATGGCAAGACCAGTGACTACCTGCTGATGGGCAACCTTGTCTACACGGTGAGGGTTTTGAATACCAGTACTCTCCTTTGATTTAAGCAAAGCCAACCATTCTATTTCTTGCAGTATGTGATTGTCACAGTTTGCCTCAAGGCTGGACTCATTACCAACTCGTGGACCTGGCTGACGCATCTGGCCATTTGGGGCTCCATTGTGCTGTGGTTCGGATTCCTGCTGATCTACAGCCATGTGTGGCCGACCTTCAAGTTTGCCAGCAACTTCCGCGGCATGGACATCCAGCTGCTGTCGACGCCAGTTTTCTATTTCGGCCTGATGCTGGTGCCCATCACCACGCTGCTGGTGGATGTCATCTGCAAACTGTTAGTAATTGATGACGAAAACCATTAAACACTAGCTAAATCGTTGGTTTCTATTTCAGCGTACACAACACCGTGTTCAAGACACTCACGGAGGCTGTTCGCGAAACGGAGATCCGACGCAGCGACATCTCCGAAGTGATGAACGAGCCGCGTTCTTCGTAAGTATCGAAGCAATCGCCTTCCAGACCCCAGTAGTCACGCTTCTCCTCCGGAGGCCGGAGGGTCCCTTACGTACATACCTCCATATGTATTTAGTTTCTGTTTGTCCAAAAACAAATTCAAACTATACTTTCAATTTGAATTGTTGCGCATTTGCTGAATATTAACTAGACCCCTAAGACGTTGATATTTCTTCTACCCAATCCCTTCAACCCGAATCAAGGCTGATTGAACATATGTGCCTGCACTCAGTATCCTGCTTCTTGTAGTCGTTGCACCAATTTAGCATCCTACCTTAGTTATTTATTAGCGTTTGTTTGGGCCATATATGCATTAACTTAATCCAATTCATTCCGTTATCGCACTGCCACCTCCTCGAATTGTGTTTGTTCAACTTTCGATGTATGTTAGTGCTTACTGTGTAAAACCAAAGACTCGTCTTGAATATTGGCCAACGAAAATTGCTCCAAATATATACACCTAATATATATACTTAAAAGTGAATACACAATGAAAAACTAACACGAAATGTTAAACCAGGATATGTACGAATAAGAAACGGAATTACACACATTAAGCTTAAGCTTAAAAGAGATACAGACAAGAAAAACTGACATAGTCTTAGCAGATAAATGTGTAAATAGTTATAGAGTTTAGAGTAAGATAAGTTGTTAAACACTTTCTCTACTCGTCATTCATGTGTAACATAAACATAGCACAACTAGCTAATAAAATATACCCAATTTTATACGTAAATTTTATGTTTGATACGCATTTTGTAGACATTATTGAGCAATTTTGAATGCAATTAGAATTAAAATTTAAACTACAATTGGCTGTGTCGCCTAGCTGTTGTCATTGAATAAAATCAGCGCATTTGAAGAAACAAACACAATTTTATTAAGTTAAAACAAAACAAAAACAAGAACAAAACAAAAAACAGCCAGCATTAATCAGAATCAGAATCAGACTTACTCAGTGTTCGACTGCATCACCCTGAGCAAGTATCTAATGAATTGAAATCCCTAAAATGTAATCTCTCTGTCTTCCTCTATCCCCCCATCAATCCCTGTCGGCGATGTTTGTTCCCCCGAATCCCAATCCATGCATTCAATCGATCCATATACCCATTTCAAATCCCTGCACTACGCGACGCATTAGTGACTCTGGTTTCGGATACGCCCTCGGCAAGTTGATACGATCCAGCCACGCCCTGCTCTCCCATGACCAGCGCACCAACCCGGAGTCGAGGTCCAGTGTGGAGACAAACCTGCGGGTGGAGAACCTGGAGCTGGAGGTGGACACGGAGCAGCAGCAGCGGCACAGGCAGCGACAGAAGTGGTGGGGAGGTACAGTGCCCATCGCAGTGGCCCGTGGCGCCAGATCCACCGCCACGTCACCCACAACGGCCACTCTGCACATGTGAAGGCCACTGGTCACTGGTCACTGGTCACTGGCCACTGGGCACTCTCTACATCGAAGGCAAAGCAAATCGAATTATTTTACTAGTGCTATCCATTATCTGATAAGTGTGCATTGTATAGTATTGTAATATGCATTCCGTGTGGGACTATTTCCCCTAATTCGCATCCAGTACCTACTAAGAACCGACGCGTTCATATCATACATATACCTATAAATATATGCTAGGGCTTTTTACATCGCATACTGTATGTGCTAACAAACTATTTGCCAACTGTGATAGTGTCTAAGGAGTAGCCAGGATGTTAGGCACGTAGAATAGGCCAATAATCAGGGAATGATCTTTTGTGAGCTGAGTTTTTCGTCATTCCCCACAAGCTGAGTTAATTTATGTACTTTAAATCGTACCTATATGTTAGCTGGATGTATTGCCGTACACTTTTAAGAAACTTGTCAGGTTGTAAAAATGTTAACGATCCTACTTAACAATCTATGATTAACCAACCGATATACATACTCATCCCAACGTTATTGGAATGTGATGGTACCCTGATGATATGTATGTATCAGTTTTGAATATATGTATCCTGCACTGTCCACCCCAGCTTGCATGCAATTTAATTCGGCCAATGATATATACTAACTCTATGGCTGCTGATTGATTTAATCCGATCCGATATGATCCGATCCGATCCGATCCGATTCGATCCGCTCTGCACTTATGTTGTATGTATGTACTTATATTTTATTTTGTATTACTCGACACCCAACAAAGCGACTTAACCAATCACACCCAACACCTACTCGCAGAACCCAAAACACACCCAACAATAAACTAATCAATATATATATAATTTAATAAAAGTCAAAGAGTCAACAGCAAAATTTTGAAAAATGTTTTTTTTGAAATTTCTCTGAACGTTATCTGCGTTAATGTCTGTGTGCGCAGTACCATGTATGCCTTGGGATCGATAATTCGGTGTAAGTAAATTGTTGATCAAGCTCAAAATTCATATCTACACCAACAACACGATACATCCACACACACCCACTGTATCACGTCACCCAGTCACTGGGGATTTACTGGGTTCCCCAAACTCAGGAGGGTGCTATAGGGATAGATAGGACCCAAAACTTGTATACCTATAACACTTTATTGTACGGAACTTTTATTTTTTGTAGCGTCAGATTGGTTGTAATTTTTATCTCCAGAATCGTAACCTATTTCTATTATTTGCCAACTCCAAAGTATGTAGGCTCTATTCCATTTATTACGTAATATGCATGCCCCTTCGATTTGGTACACACCTCGTTTCTCATCCTGATTTGATTATATGTATGCTCCTTTGCCAAAGCCCAAGTAAATCTCCATTCCGTAGAATTCGGACCGATCTTGTTACTATAACTGCAACTACTGTGTAAAGTGCTAACAATTCAAAATGGAAACCCACGTCCCAATTAACATCCCACCCCCCCACGAAATTGAATACCCTTTACTAAATCATATACGACCCGCTCAAAAATTAACCCAACAGATTCACGGAAACGGCCCGGCTGCTACGTAATGTCTTTACCCGTCGTGCCAACACGAGAGTCGATACGGAGCTAGAACTATCGCGTGAGTACCACTAAGTTCCAGAAGGCAATTAGCAATTAGTGGTAGGACGCCTCGAGCAGTAGGTCCGAATCCCGGGGATCGGGGTACCATTAGGTATCAACCCCCTCCCTTTAGGGGGGTTCTCCTTCAGAAGGAGAACCATGAGACACTGGGACCACACTCACACACATTACAGACTCCACCACACAACATTTTGTTTTGTGATTTATCCATGAGATTGTAACTGACTTTGTCTACATCCCCAGATGGCTATGCATTTTCCCAGGAGGAGGGCGGAGCTGTGCCGCAGTCTATCATTATACGAGCATATGATACGAATCTGCCAAAGCCCGAGGGAAACTAAGCCGGACGGGCTGGGAGTACGGATCTCACGGTGCACATGTATATAGGAAACCGCAAGGAGCAACGTCAACAATTAGATTTGAATTGGTATTTAGAATTCACCAGATAGGAGCACATTTCTGGTAGGCCAAAAACACACACCACATTTATTCTCTATGTGTCTTACACTTGCAGTAATCGGAAAACTTTTCGTAGACGCCACACAACATTGACTATTGCGCATATACGTCTATCAATCTTTGCTGTTATTTATTTTGTAAGATCGCAAAAAGAACAAAAACATATTTAAGAGGCTAGAGTTCGGTCTTTCGTATCTGTCCTTGTCCTTGGCGCAGCTTTGTGATACGGATACAGACTTGCATTCTTTTTTTAAAGGTCTATCTCTAAGTAAACTGTAAACATTTGTACCTACATATGCATTACATTATTGTGAATTTCAAAAACATATTTATGTCGGCAAAGATTCTGTATTTTTCGGTCACTGAACCATTGATATTCATAGGAAATAAATCATATTTCTCGTACGGTATTTACAGCTTTCATTGATGATGGGAAATCAAATACAATTTTTGAATCTATTTTGGCGCCCATTAACAGTAATCGGTTAACAGCACAGAGTGCGCATGTTCGGGAGTGGCATTTAACAGAATTGAAACAATCTGGCAACATTACCACATTTAATTTTTACAGATCTGGGTGCTCTTAGAGGATTTTTCTCTCGATTTTTAAAATTTATGCCGGATAATTTCATACAAAATTTTAGAAAATTCCACACATGCTATGCAAATAAGTATAGTCGCAAACTTTTCAATGCACTCACGACTAATTGAAATTAAAAATTATTTGATTATAATGGAATTTAAAATAATTTGTATTATTTAACATATTTCTTTATTAATTTTGAGACTTTAAAATATAATCTAAGATCAGTAAAAAAAAAGCGTTACATCGGGAATGTATAGTTAAGTGAAAATATGCGTTTTTTGAAATGTGGGTTAATTACGGCACAACTTCACATAAATGATGTTTTATCCCCTTTTTTAGAAGTAAATGTTTCTTTCGCTACTTTAATTATTTGATGATGAATAAAATATACTACTTATAAATTTAAAAACTATAGTTTTTCGTTCAACAGTTGTTTTACAGTTTTAAATATTTTCAAAAAATAAAAAAAACAGATCTGACTGGGAAAAGGTTAAAACGGCAACACTATTTAAAACCGCCAATTAATGCTAAACGATCGTTTGGGCGCTCCAACCCTAAAATCTTAAGCCGGGTTTTGTTATCGCATACTTTTCATGTCAACAAAAGAAAATTGGGCTTAGCTCCATGGTGCGTAAATACAGAACAATCCTAGCCATCTACTCATCCGCCAATCCCTGCAGGCCGGCTTAACCCTCCTAAATGCATTGATCCTTGCGTGCCTGGGAAATGCCGCCACAGCAACATTACCCAACATCCTGCTGATCCTGAGCGACGATCAGGATGTGGAGCTGCGCGGAATGTTTCCCATGGAGCAGACGATCCAGCTGCTGGGCTACGGAGGCGCCCTGTTCCACAACGCCTTCACGCCCACACCCATCTGCTGTCCGGCTCGGACGAGTCTGCTCACGGGGATGTATGCGCACAACCACGGCACCCGGAACAATTCCGTGAGCGGTGGCTGCTACGGACCGCACTGGAGGAGGGCCCTGGAGCCCCGTGCTCTGCCGCACATCCTGCAGCAGAACGGATACAACACCTTCTTCGGCGGGAAGTACTTGAACGAGTACTGGGGCGCCGGCGATGTGCCCAAGGGATGGAACCAGTTCTACGGCCTTCATGGCAACTCCCGGTACTACAATTATACATTGCGTGAGAATTCCGGAAACGTGCACTACGAGTCAACATATCTGACCGATCTGTTAAGGGATCGTGCGGTGGATTTCCTGAGGAACGCCACCCAATCTCAAGGAGTTGGGAATGGACAGCCCTTCTTCGCCATGGTGGCTCCGCCGGCAGCCCATGCACCTTTCACTCCTGCTCCGCGACACGAGGGCGTCTTCTCCCACATAAAAGCCTTGCGAACGCCCAGCTTTAATGAGGTTCGACAGGGTAAGTTTGAACATTCTAAAATAAAGTACTGTAGAATTAAAATACAAAAAAAAACAATCACAGATAAACACTGGTTGGTTCGAGCATCCCGCCCGCTGTCCAATGAGACAATCGACACCATAGACAAGTATTTCCAAAAGCGCTGGGAATCGCTGCTGGCGGTGGACGAGCTGGTGGCCACTTTGGTGGGCGTGCTAAATGAGACACAATCGCTGGACAACACCTACGTCGTTTACACCTCGGACAATGGCTACCATGTGGGACAGTTCGCACAGCCGTTTGACAAGCGACAGCCATACGAAACGGATATTGGCATACCGCTGCTAATCCGGGGACCTGGAATCGCACCCGAGAGCCATGTGGACACTGCCGTCAGCTTGGTGGACTTGGCACCCACCATATTGGCGTGGGCCAACGTCAGCACCCCCGCCTACATGGATGGACAATCGTTTCACGAGATTCTACTGAGTAAAGAGCGGAGGATTCCGTTTTTCGAACGATCCCTGCTAATCGAATACTGGGGTGAGGGCAACGTGGCCACCTACAATCCCGAATGTCCTTGGGCGAAGCAGGATCGGCTGGCACAGTGCTCACCGGAGGCGGAATGCCATTGCCAGGATTCGTGGAACAACACCTATGCCTGCCTGCGAAATATTCGCCACCGGGAGGATCGCGTTTACTGCGAGTTTCGCGACAATGAGGTAGATTAGTGGATACAAAATTACTTGGAGTATCTATATCTTGTCTTATATTTCAGAACTACTTGGAGGCCTACGATCTGCAGCTGGACCAGTTTCAAATGACAAACATAGCCTACGATCTGCTGCCCATCGAACGAGCTCTATATTCGCTAAGGCTAAGGAATCTCACCCAGTGCTCTGGTCACTCCTGTTCTCTATAGACATATTCAACATATGCAACCTATTCACTCAAGGTGAAATCTACCCTTAATTTAACCAAACTTGCAGTCACAAGTGCAGCCCAAACCAAACTCGTGTTCGCTAACGTATAAAGTTTTTTTGGGATATTTTTTTTATATTTAGATATCATGTGATTTAACTAGCATATACATAGTAACAAATTGTTTATGTTACAAAGTCTAAAGAGTTATTGATTTGGAACCTTTTTAGGAGTACTGAAAAAAAAAACAATGAATACGTTAGATAGGGTTAGACTGGTTAAATGAGCTAGAGTACTTACGCGCTGGGTACCTCTCCGTCCGGAAACGATGGCATTTCCATTGTTATCAAGGGTAACAGTACGTCCATCCGGACGCTTCCAAACCGAAACGTTGCGATCCCAAACACCAGCTTGGTCGTCCCGGGCCACAAAGTTGCTGCCCTGGACGCGGGCATCGTTGATTCCGCGACGGAAACGGGGCTGAAAAGGCTGCTCCTTGTCATCCAGAGTACTACGGCGGAATCGTTGAACGGAGAAGCCGCCGTTGCCAAAATCTACAGTGCGATCTGGCCGCTCAACATGGAACTGCGGACTGCGGCGACTGCGTTGCACGTACACTCCACCGTTGCCAACCAGGACTGTGCGATCCGGACGGGAGACCACAAGCTGCGGACTGCGACGGACGCGGTGAAAGTCCGATCTTTCAGAATTCCCGAAGCGATCCTCAAAGCGTATAAAAACTTTCGGACTTCGACGGCCACGTTTTGGATTTCCAGCAGCGCTGTAAGGGGCATCTTGGCGTGAGCTTCCCAAGTTCTGTGCCGAAAGGCTCGGACCACTAATGGAATGGGAAGCTAAAATAAAAAAATATTCAAATTAATAGAATATAAGCTTTGAGGGCCTATTTAAATCATCCACTGTACCTGGGCCACCTGGATTCTTTCGGTTCACAAAAGTGTTTCCCAGCTCATCGGTGTACACATGCTCACCCCGTTGCGGAGAGTTCTGGAACTGGCCGCCCACTCCGGGCACTGTATAGGGGCCCTCGTTTTGACCCCTTATATAGACTTGGTTGCCCGGCGTTCCAAAGACATGAGGACCATCGCGGCCGTCGTAGGTTTGCTGCGGCTCTGCAGCTGCAAGGATAATATTCATTTACTCCATTGATCATTATTTATTTATTTTAACTGTCTCACCGACGCAGAGAACACCGCAAACAGCAAGTGCAATTAGTCCAAACGATTTCATTGTGATCTGTTGCAAAGCCCAGCTTCAACTAACTGCAAGCTATTGGCTTCCAGTATTTATAGCTTGAAAAATACCTATCAAATTAGCATCTGACTGGGCTTGTTTACAGCGACCGCTCAGAATTTCCCCAACGTCACAATCCGAACTGCAGCGGGAGTGCGATCGGGAATTTCTGAAAAGATTGCCGCAGCCGACCATTAAACATCTACATAATCTATCGAAGCAATCTACCTGTACCCTAGAAGTTATTGGAATATTTGATCGCTTATTCGGAAAAGCTGTAATAACTAGTTTACTACCTGTAAGCGATGAATTACTGTTGACAAATGGTGATTAGTTTATGACAAGAATAACTACTGCATGGGTATTTTTGACAGCTCGTTTTCAGTTGCATCAACTGGAATAAAACTGTCAAACTTTCTTTGCAACAAAATACTTGCATCTTGAGTAAATTGCATTTGAACGAGAACTTGTTTCTAGGAAACTCATGTTACTTATTTGTAACTACAATGAATATTAGCTATGAGAAACCATTTGTGGGGATTGCAAGAAAACAATTTATAGACCTTTTGCTCAAATTAAAAACATGCGTTGGACCGATTAATTAGTTTTAAATAAAAGCAAACTTTGGGTTCTTTCGCACGGCTTCATTTCATTTTTCAATGAAATTTAAATATTGTTTGGTAATTGTTTTAATATCTTAATTTAAATTATATTTTATTGGTCTGTTAAAAAAATAATAATTTTACTGAATTTGAAATGGTGCAATTCAAATGCACACACATACACATGTGCTAAATTCTACAAAAGATCAAAAGAACGTTGTGTGAACGACATAAATAATTTTAAATTATGAATTATAATTTATAATTTTAGAATATTAAATTTTTTCTAAAAATATTGATAACATATAAAATAAAAAAAAAATTTAAAAAACAGTTTACAATAAAACCCGTTCGAAATATTGCATAATTACCTAGATTTGGTCCTACAAAGATAAAAACGAGCTGTATAATTCGATTTTTTAGATGACAAGAAACTAAAAAGAAAAATTTATAACACTTATTAGAAATAAAATTGCATAATGTTTTTAACATTTTCTAATGATTCCTATTATTGCACCTGAAATTTCAGATATTTTTTTCTGTGTATGTTCCTTCTGGCAGTCTGCCTTATCCACAAGCCACTGTATAACCCAGTCTGTTGGTGCGCCATTTAAATAGAGACTGCCACATGCATTGTCTTTGGCCGCACAGCCAAATTCGATTCGTTTGCCCTCATGTTTATTTAATCTGATCAATTGGCGCAGCGTGTCACATAAATTTGGACAATTTTAAGAATGCACAAAATACACAAAATTTGTCGGTTGTTTGTCTTGGGCTGCCCAGGATGGCTAGGATGCCCACGATGGCCAGGATCTGGAGCTGGAGCTGGAGTGCCAGTGCCCCGGTCGGCGACAAATAGACGACACTTGTGACCAAGCCATTATAGCTGCTGGCTTTTGGCCACGTCGGTGTCGGTGCAACTCAACACCTTGGCAAATGAAAAGAAATTGCCCGGCGAAGGAGATGCCTGGTCTCCGGATGTTTCCGGTTGCACGTGCAGATGTCTCTATATCCCCCGTTTGACCCTCCATCCTCCGCCTTCGCCTTCGCCTTCGACTTCGCCTACTCCTTCGACAACATACTTCAGTGCAATTGCATTTAAATCAGTTGGCCGTGTGCTCGTGCGTTGTTTTCCTTCGAATCCTTGGAGTCCTTCCGTGTGCGCGGCATCCACATAAATTATGCAAAATTTTTCCCAGCTAGCGGTGGAGCAGTGTCTATGTGGCCTGTGCGCCATTTGTTCGTTCCGAGACCAATAAAATGAAGCATTTGAAGGTTGTAAATATGCTCCTGCCATTCGATGTTCAGTGTCTGCGGCTCGTAAACTGTCGGACAGTGTTTTGTCAGTAATTTTCTATTTGCCACCGCCACCGCCGCCGCTGCCGCCGCGTTGCGTTCGCTTAATGAATTGCTTGTGTGCGGTTTATGCTGCATATGCATAACCGGCAAATTTGCTTATAGAAAATGCATTTAAATACGCTTTTAGCGCCCTTTTCATTTCGTTCTAGCCCAGAGCCATAGTCAAAGTTTCGTCTTTCTTTGTCGCCGGGTAACATAATATTTTACTCAGGGATCGCAGCGAAAAACAGAGAAAAATTTGTTTGGCCAACGGAGGACGGATGGACAGCTGTAAAATGGGAATAGAAAAAACAAACGGAATGGCTCGTGCCATGTCATGTTTTGTGATGCACAGGCATGGGTCGAAGGATGCGCCGGGTGTTCCTTTTTCGCCCCTTTGTCATGTCGCTCGGATGGCATCCCATCCTCGAACTCCTCCTTTGTGCACTCGCCGTGACAAGGCAAACGAATTGAGGCATAAGTAGGAATCGCTGTAATATTTCCAGGCAACATCCCGAGTTGCTGGCCAACTCGACTGCTCCCCGTTGGCCATTGGTCTGGTCCCGGCCCCGAAAAACTTTAAGCCAAGACAATGCGACATAATCGAAAAACAACAGACGGATGAGTACGCGTGAATTATGCTGAAATTGTGGAACCTTCGAGGAGTTTGGGGCTGAAATGTTTACTTTTGATTGACTACGCGGTTTGATAAAGACGTCTTTAGCTGGGATTACCAAGATCCATTTCAGCCTAGCTGTGTTACCAGTTTGAGGGCAAGACTGTGCTGAATAGAATAAAATAAATATATAAACATAAAAATTTATGCATAAACTGTAAACTATACGATCAGTAATTGAGATTCTAAAATTTCAATATAATAAACTAATATTTTCTTTATACACACAACTTGTCCAAGACAACTTTGTTAGCTAAAAAATGTATTGTCCAAAATTTAGCTTATATATTGAAAAATGTTGGTCTTTCGAATTGTTTTCGCTACGTAAACTACATATATTAATGGGAATTTGATTTAAAAATGGTCTTATTCAAATATTTATTTAAAAAAACATGAAACATTTTCAAAACTTAAAACATATACATATTTAAAGGTGGGCTTTATAAAACATTTTAGAGCATTAATATTTAAGAACAAAACACATTTCTTCTTACAGTATTAACAGGTTAAATATGCTTTATAATACCTTCTTGTTTTATTGTAAACAGTCTATGAACTCAGATTCTCTAAATTAGCAAAGTTTAAGCCAAATCGATTATAGTCCCAATCCAAAACCATATTTCAATTTTTTTTTTTCACAGCCCAAGAGTATGCTACATTTTGCAGTCAGCTTGCCAGCGAGTGGCAATTGAAAACTGTTGCATACTTGGCAGCTGAACGGCGATGCACTACCTCCTTCTTCCTTTCGCCAGCAAACAAACCCCCTTTGGGACATATAGGTATATGCGTTGGACTATTTATCAATTTATTACGCGCAAAAAGTTGCTTTGTCCAACTAAGCCAACTGTCGCTGCCATATATCGGTATCCGTTGTGTTTGTATCTGTATCTGTTTCTGTACCTGACATCGTTCAATGCTCATTGGGAATAAGCCAAGTGTGCGTGCCGCGCCAAATTAGCCGACCACATATAGAAATCTGGCATCAGGTGGCCGGGGCTTTGTTAACGGATTTATGCAGCCATAATAAAACTTGCGCGTTGCAAATTGATTTATGGAAGAAGGAGCGCGCAAACAATTGCAGATACTATTGAAGCTCGTAGGGCCTGGAAAACTTTTAATTTTCTAAATGTATTCGCCGACAGAGAACTTGATGCCTTCGATACGCAACGCACATAAAGAAGAGAAGCAACGGTCGGAAAAGCAACCGAGTAGGTGAGCAGCAGGAGGAGTGAGTGGGGGCCCACATCCGCCCCAGAGAGCCGAGTTGCAATTTAATGCCGAGGCCAACGTAAAAACTGGAAAATTATGACCAAAATGAGAATTTAATCGAAATACGTGAGTGGAAAAATGAAAATTTGACTGCAACTTGGGAACGCGTCTGACTGGCCGAAGACCGTAGCTTTTTCACTTTTCTCCTCTTCTGTAAAAGCAGTACAGACAACGAAACCAGATCATAAAGTATTCGACACATCAACTTTATATATGTATTTTCTTATAAATTTCCGATTTTAAACTTTTGTAGGAAATGCCAAATAATTAAATTTATATTTAATAAAAAATTCATTTACATTACAGCAATTCTCATAAATTAATTCGCTTTTATTCGAAAACCAAGAAAATTATTCCTACGAAACATATGCCAAAAAGCATTCTGGCTTAAAAGTTTGCTCCTTGGATATTAAAAATGTCGTTCAAAGGCAACAGTGCGAATGAGTGATGTCAATGCCTGTGCTTAATATATTGAGTATTAATTAAAAATATTGTATTATATTTATAAACACTAGAATTTGTCACTGTCAAAAAATGACTTTAAAAAATATAACTATTGTTTCATGTGTACAAGTAGCAAGTAGCAAGGCAACAGGCGGTAGAAAGCAGCATAAAATACCCAGTGCAAGCTCATGCAACTTTTATCATGGCCACAAATGCTGCTGCTGCTGTTGGTAGCTGGTTGGCGGGTTTCTGGTTGCTGGAGCATCCTGGCATCATCATCAACACCGTCTTCAACTGGTTACGCGTTGCCTTGAGGCCCACAGAGAAACCTCTAGGAAATAGCACAAATTAATGCCACCGCCACTGACTCTTGCTTTCTTTCCACCAGTACCTCTGTCCTTACCTTTACTTGTGCCTTCTGCTGCGAATCTAGTTGCACTTCTTTAGCCCGAATCCCATACGCAGGCAGACAGACAATTCTCAAATGAGTCAACAGCAGTAAAATGGTTTATTTTATTACCAGGCAGCCACTTCTGCCGAGAGATTGGGCAGATGATCTGAATTCTGAGAGATTGTTTTTCTTAATGTAACTTTTACGTTACTTTCAGGCTATTGATCTTTAATTAGTTGCTTATTTAACAGTGTATCCGAAAGTAAAATTTATCGAAACTTATCCTAGAGCTTTAAATTCATTGTTGGAATATCAAATTTGTTTTAAGGGGTTAAATTAAATGAAATAGGATCTTTGTAAGTGTTTTTATTTTAAGCAAAAGTTTTCGTATACCCTTTCAAAGAGTTGTATAATTTTAGTCAAAAATTTGCAACGCAGTGAGGGAGACATTTTCGACCCTGTTTAGTGTATGTATAGTGTAGTGTATATATTCTTCTTTGTATATTCTTAGTTGGTTTTATTTTATGTCTTAACTCTCTCTCTAATTTAAAAAACATTTTTGAGGAATAGGTTTTTTTAGTCATAAAAATTATTATTTGAAATGCAATATACAATGTAGATTGAATAATTGGCAGGTTTAGAGTAACAAGAGAAAATATTTAGAAAACTATAAATCAAAAAAGTCCAAAATAAATAAAAAGTATTTGTGTGAAAGAGAATTTCACAAAATAAGTAATACGTATAATACTTATTGTTGATAAGCCACTTAAATAAATAATTTTGTTATCTCTACCCAAAGTTAATTATGTTGCAATTGGAACGCAATATATTATAGTTCGGATTAGTGCCACCCCTTTTATCTTACCAATCAAACAATTCAAATTGAGGTGGTGAACCATTTGGAGAATGTTTCGCTCGTGACCGATAATATGCAATGGTTGCATTTAGGCGCTTAATATTTAATTCCCCGTTGGCAACATCCGCTGCTAATTGCTTATAATTAACTAAATGACAGCAGGGCCACGGACGTGCCGGCAACTTCATCTGGAGCTCATAAAGCAATCACATGCACTTGCACAACTATAAAAACTTTCTGTCCGGACTGCCAGCTCTTTGCTCCTTGCTCCTTGCTCATTGCTCCTTGTTCATTGCTCATTGCTCCTTGATTCTGACTTGGCCGCCCGAACATGTTTTCTTGTCCGTCTCTTCCGGCTGTCATGCCATTGCCATTAGCCTGGCCTTTACTGCTTTGCAACAATTCCGCTTGCGACTTCTTTCCTTGGGCTCGCATTTTTTTTCGGTCCGACTTTTGGCAATTTTCCATATGCAACACGCAACAGACGTTTTTATGTTTTCTGTGTGCGCCGCCCATAAAAAAGTAAACGAGCAGCATCCGTGGAGGCGACGAACGGTTCATGGTCACGGTCTTTGGCCTCTGGAGCTTGAGATCCGGAAGGGATGACAATGCTACCCGGCGAGGCAGTGGAAGTCAATTATCGAATTAATTTAGTTGCCCAATGTCCGGGAAATGAGCGGCAATGGTTGAATTTGCACTTCATGCACATCATAAATGCGACGAATAGAATCGGGGATTATGGGGATTACGGCCGGAGAGCGGGAGTGCTGAAGCGGAATTCAAATTGTTTTTACCAGCCAGCTTCGGCCTGATTGTGAAATTCTGCAATTAATTAAATTACCCGGCGAAATGAAATTTTTGTCGCTGCAAGCAACAGCTAGCCTCCCCTGAATATATATATCCATGTCCAGCTCTCGTCCCTTTCCCCCCGCCATTTAATTGATGCGTTAATCCGCATATTGACAGCGGTGGCTGCGGTGGCTTTATGGAAATATGTCCCCGGGCTCAGCCACATCGGTACTTCGCGGGCCTGTTGAAAGGATTTGCCCAGCGCATACTGTGTACTGTGTCCTGTCACTGCGACCGGCTAAGTAATTTAATTACAAGCCGCAAAATTATCGCTATATTGTTTATTGGCCAGCGGCGTTTGACGCATTTTGCGTGAGATTAATCCGACATTCTTTGGCGGTGAACTATAGGCTAATCTGTGGAGAGAATTTGCCGCAGTTTGTCAATACTGAAACCAGCTATTTTGGCTAGCAAAATCTAGTGAGGCATGCGTATACATAATATAAATATTGAATACTTTGAGGTCCCAAAAAGTCGTTCGAATGGAGAAAAGTGAGCTTCCCAAATTAAAAAATTTTTCTAGCAATTGTTATTTGCTATTAAACGTGTTTCTAATAGTAAGCAACAATATATTTTCGGCTCTAAAGTCTTTCTGATCCTTTTCACTGAAAACCATTTAAAGAAATTTCAAGTCCCTGGTGATTTAAGTGGCTTTTCTCCCTACTTCTATAAAAAAAACCATAATAGATTTTTTTAATATATTTATATATATTTTTTTATACTCAAAATAAAAGTTATTCATAATTTTAAGACTTTTTAAAAGCACATTCACAAAAAATTCTTTGAACATTAATTACCTCTGAGGGTTTGCTAAGAAACCTAAATCAAATTTAAATGGAGTTATCAAGACTTTTCTAAACAATGAACTCTGTCAGTCAAAAGGAAAACTGTAGTTCCCACTTGTGATAGAAATAAAAAGCCTGCCTTAACTTCGTTAGCAGCATCTTTGGTTATATAACCAAGGGAAAACGGATCGCCCATTCCCTCCTGATAATTTTACAAACTAAACAACACACAATGCGTTTATTCATATTGCTTCATTGTGTTGTTCACTGGATTACCAAGTGAGTGGATGGTGGATGGTAAAACTTTTAATCAAAAGCGAATGCGCTCTGTGCCCGCTAATTACATTAGTTCTGCCTGTGCTGCTGCTGCTGGTGTTGATGTTGCCATTGCTCCTGGGTGCTCTCGATGCCTGGATGCTTGGATGCCTGGATGCCACGATGCCTGGTTGCTGCTGCAGTTGCTCCCACTGAATGTTTGATTATTTTCAATTATTTCGAGCGGCGCATTGTGCTGACTTTGGCATTGACAACATGCAGGATAACACACTCGCAGCGACAGAAGGAAATAGGAAATGTTATTGTCGCTGCGCATTCCCATTCCCATTCCATTTCCATTTCCACTTCCATTGGCAAAAGTTTTGGTATAAAACAAAAATCTGATTTACATGGGCGAGGAAACAATATTCCCGCTGGGAGTTGGAGTGGGAGTGGAATCATTTACCCCTTGTGCCAGGATCAGGATAGTGTGTGTGTGTGTGTGTGTGCGTGTGGGCGGGCAACAAAGGACATCTCATGTTAAACAGCTGTCGGAAGCCGCCGGCGCAGTCGTCGTACGTATGCAAAAACTTGACACAATACAGCAGTTCCCCTCTGGGCGGAATGAGGGGGCGTGTCACTTGGGGGGCGGGACGGGACTGGACGGGGGGAGTTGGACTGGTGACATTGCGACTCTTATCGGGCCAAGTTGTCAAAGTTGTGCCGCAGACACCTGTTGCCACAGCGCCACAACGTAAAAGACTCGACTCCCAGTGCCCCGGAACCCCATCGAGTTCGACTAGGTTGTGGCCAGCAATGGGGAAGCAAAACTTGTTGTTCCAGCCACACGCCAAATAATATTTAACAATGGTATATAAGTTTCCCCATTAAAAGACAAAGGCACCAAGGGTTTTGTAAAGTCATCATATTTTATTTTTAAGGGAAAATATGATAAATTATTTAATTTTGAAGATATCCAAAACATATAAAAATTGTAATTTTATGTGTATGTTTATTTGTCGCATCATCAAATTTGCAGCGAGTTTCTATCATCCAAAGTTAATCAATGTTATACAAATAAATTGAATTGAAAGTCATGATGTTAATATTGACTACCTCCCTCCAAGACTAAAGTAAAGTTATGTCAATAATAACAGTTTTAAAATAAATATTGATTGTGACTTCTTTGTTGCTTAAAACAAGCTTTACTGCTCGATTAATTTTTAAACAAATGATACTTTAAATTAATAGGCGCTTTTTTCATTGGTTGTTGAAATGCTCAATTTACTTTTGAATTTTTCTTAAAATTAAAACAAAAAAAAGCAGGCCGAGATAGAGAGTTTTGAATCGTACGGAAATCCCATTTTTATTTCAAGAAAACCAAATCCCCAATACGAGATGATTTTCCTCCAATTCTGGTGGGCGCTGATGGTGTTCAGTGGGCATGGTTCCTCCCAACAAATGTCGAGCGGAGACGAAAGGCGGGAGCAGGGGAACCCTTCGGTGGGCAGCGACAAGTTGCTCAGCTTCAGCCGGGCGGTGGAGCTGGCTCGACCCGAGTTGCAGGAACTGAAGTCCTCCTATGGCGGACTGCAGGAGCTGGCCAATCCGCAGCAGCAGCAGTGTCGGGATCGGCGCGACTCCATCGACGACATGCTGGCCAACTTTGCCCAGGCCACGGTCGGTGACGCCAAAGCAAAGGCCGATGAGGAGGAGGAGGAGGAGCGTGTGCTGCAGGAGGCGGCGGACGCCTGGTTCCGCAACATCCAGGCGGACATGGCCAAGAGCCAAGAGAATGCCAACCAAAAGGGTAGGTGCGGCAAACAGGAGCGATCGCTGGCCAAGAAGATCAACGACCAGCATGCCCAGGCCATGGAGCGCACCGAGATGGGCAAGGTAAAGCTCAAGTACAAGGAAGTAAGCGATGATAACATAGTTCGCAAGTACCAGGTTACTAAGAGCCATTTAAATCCGCAGGACAGTGGTCTCAGCAATCTGGACGTAAGGTTGAAGCAGGTGCAGCAGCTGCTAAATGACCAGGAGAGTCTGGAGGCCAGGAAGGCGGAGAAGTCCAAGGAGGTTCACCTGAATGAGGCGGATAGTAGTTGGGCTGAGAAGTTGCCAGAGTTTGGCAATGCCCCCATTCCGGATGGCGTCTACGAAAGTACCCTCAACCGGCTGGCCTTTCCCCATGCCACGTCCAACAAGCTGGCCCACGAGGCCAACTACAAGCTCTCCAAGATCGAACAGGATGCCTCGGAGAAGTCCTCGAAGATCTCCAGACCTGGCCTCATTGCTATAACTCCTCTCAAGCAACAGAAGCGCAGCTCTTGCACTGGCTTCAATCCCATGAACGAGATCAAGCTCAAAACCAGCAGTCGTTTGATGCTCAAGGGACTCGGTCCCTCACTGCCCAGTAACGCCCTGTTGGACATGCATCGTCACCAAAAGGTGGACGACATGATGCGGAGGAGGGAGCTGGAGGAACAACAGCAGCAGCAGCAGCAACAGCAGCATCAACAGCTGCAGCAACAGCTGCAGCAACAGTTCGATACCAATCAGGATATCGAAGTTGAAGATCAGCGATTGGGCGGCAATAGCTTAATGACGCCGAACGAAAACTTGGAGTACTTGCAGCCCGTCAATACCGGCATGGATATGAATCAAAATCAAATGATGGAGTTGCCCCAAAGTTACGACTACCGAGTGCCCCAGTACGATCGCTTTCACCCCCTCAATCAGCGACAAATGACCAGTGTGCGGGATTACGAGAGGAGCAATCGCATGCCCATCGACTTGGACCGGTTCAAAAGAGAACCACATTTGGTTGCACCTCGTATGAAAGTCAACGATCTATCGGACTTGGGAGCTGCATTACCTCTAGGAGAGCAATCGTTACCATCAACCAATGAAGTTGAAGAGGGGCAAAGCATTTCCGATCGTGAAATGGCTCTTAAAACTGGCTTATTGGACATTAAGGAAGGAAAAGGGCATTCAAGCAAGGACATTAAGTTGGGTGACTTGAGTGACCAAGTCAAGTTAGATGAGGAAGCTTTGGGTAAGTCAGAAATTAAAATTGAAGCTGATGCATCAATCGTTGAAGGCAAGTTAGTGGATACTCTAGAGACTAAAAAAAAACGTGAAGCGAAGAAGGCTATAGGGGATATGCAGCCCATTAAAGTAGAGGCTACTGCTAAAGCTGACACTTTAACTGCAGCAGAGGTCAAATCAGAATTGCCTTTAAAAGGTGAGATGCCCCTTACTTTAAACACCATTAGTGAACTGCACTCCAATGGCGATGCTGAACTGGCCATAAGTTCCGAAAGCAAAGACAATCTGGAGAAACGTGAAAGTCCTGAAGCCAACGAAGCCGCCGACAACCATGACGGCAACTCCGACGGCGAAACGGATTGCAAATCCGAGGAGGGCGCAAAGCCGGAAACGGATGACAGCATTGTGAAAGTCAACATCAAGCTAAAGCTTCAGGAGCCAGCAGAGGAGAAATCAGAGTGCGAGGCAGCCAATAAAGTTGAGTCCAAGGAGGCGGCGGCATCGGCTCCAAAAGTAAATCCCGATGCGGTGGTCAAGCTGTTGGCCAACGAATTGTCGCTGGACAAGAATCGTGGCAAGCGGCAAACGAGGCTTCGTCGACTCCGCAGACAGAACAGAAGATCCAAGCGATCGTTGGAGGACAAGGAGCAACAGCAGCAACCAGAACTCCGGCAACAACATGTAATGGCCAAGCGTTTCGTTCATCTACTGGATGATTTTGAAGACCACAATGGGAATCGTGTTCATTTTGGCACCTTGGGCAATGGCTTGCTCACACCAGATGCCGAGGATGCGGGTGGAAAGTCCTATCCAAGTCACGAATTGCTGGCACATTATGATGAACTGGAAGCCGCCCATGATGACGATTCCCTGACGAATATCTACGATCCCACTAGGGATCTGGTGCCCATGATGAATCAGCGACCCAATGCGGTATATCAAATGCAGCAACAGCAGCCTCAGCAAGTGCAACAGCAGCAACTGCAGCAACAACAGCAACCGCTGCAACAACAGCAGCAGCAGCAACAACAGCACCCAGTTCAGCAGCAACATCCAGATCTAAACCGACAACGTCATCAATCCAATTTTCAGGCCAGTTTTAATTTAACCCACTTTTTCAATGAGTTGCAAAAAATGCAGAATATGAAGTCACCACAACAGCAGCAGCAGCCTGTCCCACAAACTCCAGTAGTTCAGCAACCATCGCCCGTACAGCAGCAATATCGACCGCAACAGCAGCAATATCGACCGCAACAGCAGCAATATCTGCCGCAACAGCAACCATTGCAACAGCAACAACTGCCCATCAAGCCAGTGTCGCCACCAGTAAAATCCTTTGGAATTCATCGATATTTTGGACCCTTTTTCAACAAGCAAGTGAAGAGCGATCCCTTCTTGGCGGCGATGGCAACCGCCACCACCATAGATCCCAGATGTGTGCCCATCACCACTACTTCACCTCTCCCTGTTGCGAATGTATCTACGGATCCGAGTTTGCCCCCAAATTGCACAACTTTAGAGGCAACCACTTCCACTTTCATCAACAACACTTCCATCACCACCTCAGCCCCCAGCACCACTTCAGCCCCCAGCACCACCTCAGCCCCCAGCACCACCTCAGCCCCCAGCACCACTTCATCGGATGGTGTTTGCATTCAGCCGGGTGCCATGAAGCTCAACGTCTCCATCAATGCCAATTTATGTGGCGATCCGAAAACGAAACAGTTTTACGGCAATGGATCCATAAGCTTGCTACCAAATTATAAGAGGCTGCATCCAGGATCAAATCACGATATCGATGATGGTCAACTCTATGGAAATTCTGCGCAATGGGATAATAACCTAGATGATTTGGAAGACACGGAGGAGAGATATATCCGCCAGGTGGTTGAGGAGTCCACAGATAATAAGGGCGGGGAGTGGCAACCAAAAAATGGAAAGGGGAACTTGAGGAAGCAAGAAGGTCATCTGAAAAGGCCTATCATAAAATGGAGCGGAAAGAGCCAGTCCAAACATACTCCTCAAGAAGCGCACAAAGGGACTGCGAAAGTAGCGCCAAAAATAGATCCAAAAGAAACACCAAGAGTAGCATCCAAAGAACGACTTGAAGCAACTGGCCAGTGGTGAGTTGTAAGGATTTCATGAGTTAAGCTTGTGCTAGTTATACAAAAATGTCCTTGTTACAAAGAAATCTAATACAAGTGTATAACAACGCTGAAATTGCAATGATTTAGAGTATTTTTAGGTAATGCTTCTTACATTTTATATGGAAGGCTCACATTAAAGGAATTATTCCTAAAATTCAGTCAATTTTTCCTAAAACCAAGAAATTTAGTTTTCTGAGTGTAATTTTATTATTAACATAACCTTTTCTTCAATCTGTGTTCTTATTATCATACATTTTTTGAGCCTGTATTGTTATGTCACTAAGGTATTTTATATGAGCTTGCATAAAAAACTTAAATCAAAAAATTAATTGTCATAGAAACTAAGCAATTGGTTCATGAATTTTTAACTATTAAGTAAAAACAATTTCTCAATAATATGAGTATTAAATTAAAAACACGAAAGGATCAAAAAAAAACTTATTTGGTTTAAAAATAAGACCTTAGAGTTCAGTTTTAGACTTTTGAGTATAGAATTGAAAATAAAAAGTATAGGGGCTTTACTATTAAGTGTTGAACTAATACTTATACTTTAATAAAAAAAAATACTGTATAAGTTTAATTTCAAGAAGTGTGTCTTATTAATACTGAACCTTTCGTTATTTTGTGTTTGATGTAGTTCACAATAATAGAAGACTGTGCTTAGAAGATAACTCTTATTTACCTAACTGATTTCTTTCCAACAGCAATCGACCCCGAACAGAAAACGATGAGAGCCTGTCGAATAGCTACGAGAAGCTGATCACGGGCAAGATTTCCGAGGACATTGTGTCGGCCGTCTTCGAGGCGGTTGGCAATGATCCGGGCATGGATCGGCTGTTGGCCGTTCTTGAGAGGAATCGCAAGTGCTCGCAGAAGCAGCCCAAGAACTTCTACCAGATCCGGAACGACAAGAGCGAGAACTATCTCCGCCAGACGGAGGACATGGTGCGGGACACCATGGAGGCCATCAGTAATATTATTGACCAGCAGGTGCGCCGACGTGCCTGCATTCCCCTGCGCCCGGATCTCCAGGAGTTCTACGACCTGATCCTCAAGACGTCGACTGAAGAGCAGAAGATTCGTGAGAAGAGACAGAGCGCGCTGCGTGTCCTGTCCG
Source organism: Drosophila elegans (assembly GCF_018152505.1). Taxonomy (NCBI): domain Eukaryota; kingdom Metazoa; phylum Arthropoda; class Insecta; order Diptera; family Drosophilidae; genus Drosophila; species Drosophila elegans. The sequence continues at coordinate 2,284,828 of NW_024545903.1, read as the reverse complement.
AGGACTTTAGCCAGGATGTCCGTCTGCTCGACTCTAGTAAAATCAACCAAAAGTCGCGGATCGTCAAGAAGCTGCTGCGCCAGTACGAGGATATGTCGATGGAGGATCAGCAGTCTGCAGCCGGAGTGCGCGACGAGCTGCTCCTGGATCTCGTTTACCTCAGGAAGTTGTCCGATTCCGCGGAGCGCCATCAGCGGAATGCCCGCCTGCAGGAGGTCCTGAAGCAGGCCAGTCTGGATGAGGTCCTGGAGAAGCGCATGTCCGCCGAGTACTCGCCGCGCTTCATCAAACTTTTGAAGACAGCGGAACTCTTCAAGGAGGCGGGCGAACAGCAGGCCAAGGCCTTTGTAGGTCTTTAATTCGCAGATTCCTTTTGGTTTCCTTTCCTTTGATTATTGTTTAGTAAGTTTTCTTCTGTATTTATGTTTATTTTAAATAAAAATTCACTTTGCTTAATTTAAATCAAATTTGTTGTATTTTTGTGTCTTGCAAAATAACATAGATTGGCTCAAGACGTTTTTAATTTGGTGTGTATTCATCTTAACTTTTCAGAAGATTAAAACATTTTATGTTAAATTTTTTATTGTATTTCTCTTGAATAAAATAAAAATCAATTACGAATATAATCCTGTAATTAAATTAATAAATAAATTAATTCGAGTACAAGTAAAAAGAGTAAGAGTAACATTTAATAAAACAAACAAATTAAATAAATTAATTTGAAAAATATTCCAAAAGTTTTCAAAGAACATTAAAGATATCTTAAGACATTTGCTGCCTTTGATATTTACTTAGTTTCAAAGTTTAACCAAAGTAATGGGAGAGACCCAGATTGGCGCCTAGATCGCGTTGCCCCTGGAGGGGACCACTCAGCCACTGGGAGGCCGTGCTGCCGAGATCGATCCTCGTGCTGCGATCCTGCGACTGCCAGAGATTGGCCCGTCCGGCCAGCTCCAGCTGCTTGCCCAGACCGGGAATGTTGGAGTGCGTCAGCGTGGCACCGTGCCCATTGATGTGCGCGTAGTCCAGGGCAGCTCCATTGCGGTCGAACTTGAGTCCGTTGGCCAGTTGGTTCTGCGAGGCGAAGGCCTTGGCATCCAGATTGTGGACTCCGTCGTTGAACAGATTGGCGGTGGCCGTCTGCTGGAAGCTGTCCCGCACTCCGGGCGTATGAGTCTTGGTCAGGTCGATGCCGTGGCCATTGCTGAGCGAGGGGAACAATGCTGGTTAGTATACGATAGGTTGGTGGCCAGCAACAACAGCAGTTAACTCACTTATTGTAGGCCAAAGTAGCACCACTGGTGACGGGAGTGGAGACCGGCTTGGTTTGAGTGTTGCCGGCAGCAAACACCTGTCCAATCACATGGTGCTCCGGAGTGCCTATCGCCTTGGTTAGATCCAGTCGGGCATCTGCTCCTCCATTCGGATTGGAGGCCACTGAGCCACCCAATACCTGGCGACGCACCCTATAGATTCTGGGTGGCGTCGGTGGTGGGGGATAGTAGATCAGTGGTTGGGTCAGCGGACGCTGAGGCATTGCCGCCGCAAAAACACCAAGAACGCCAATGGCCACCACAATTAGGGCAACTAGTTTGCTCATCTTGCTTAGTTGATCTGCTGCTTATTGATCTGCTTAGTGATCTGAATGCTGACTGTTGACTGTCGATGCTGAAATCTGATCGCCACTCATTTTATAGCAAGCGATCTCCGAACGGGTGCTTCCCGCAGAAGCAACCGTCTGTGAACTACCTACATCTATATAGATGCTTTGTGCTTTATCAGTAAGCTGAGCGGTGTTTCGCCATGGAGTCCCCGAACGACCAGGTGCTTTACACTGTCTGATAAGGGGTGTGGCAAAAACCCCTGCAATTGACTGGCCGGTGATTTTTGAGCTCATTCAATGACTTTGGGGGAATTTTTTGAGAACTCAAAAGTTTTTAAATAAAATAAAATATGTTTAAAACATAAAGGTAGTATTTCATTATCAAAAATATATATATTCTAAAAAAATACAATCTACATAAAAAAATATTATAATTTTTCAATAGAAATTACTTAGTTCAAATCTGGTCGCGAAAGTGTTCTTCAAACATTAAATGGTTTTGAACAATTGTTAATTTAATTAAAAGGCATACGATATCCTTTTTTTAAACTCTTAGAAGCTTACCCTAATGCAACCTTCAAACATCGAATTCCGTAGAAATCTTGTGTTAATAAATTTTTTGCTAGATTTTAAAAGGTATATCTATAACACTTACACGTAATGTAATACACGTTGGTGAAAATACATTTATTATTGTACAAAAACAAACGTAAAATGTTGTTAATATATTTTAGCTTATAACTTCTAAGTGGTGACATCGATTTATCATAAATTTCAATCCAAAATTTTGTTTACTTCTAAAAGGTGTCTGCTATAAAAAAATATATTTTTTAACCATGTAAGCCAGTAAAATAAAATAACAGATTTACGATACTATTTCTTTAGTAAAGCCACAAATTTGACAGTTAACCTTTTGTAATTTAATGACAGTTTGTCTCTATTTTTATTTAGTACCTGTGAATCCTTTCTTTTTTTACACTCCCTGGTTGTTAACTATAACGCTTAGCAGAGAAATAAATTGAGTCAGTACGAAATGCAAGTGCCACTACTGCACCGGAGCACCCAGATGGCTCTGCTAAAGAAGCAGATCCGTCGGAAGGCCAGGGAGTTGCGACAGCGGAAGCGTCGAGCCCGTCGTCGTCTGGAGGTGATGTGCAGGATTCGTGACCAACTGCTCCAGAGGATGCGGCAATCCATAGGCCTACGACAGCGGGACGCGGAGCTGGAGAGACGGGAGCGGGCGAGGAGGGCAGTGGGCGGAATGCTGGCCATGTACAAGCACTGGCTGGGCAATTGGTCCCGAGCTTTGAGGCTACAAAATCGGCTCATTCGACAGCAGGAGCAGTTGAAAAAGAGGCTCCATCGCAGGCTACACCAACTGCGGAAACGGCTGAAGAAACGACGCAATCCACAACGACTGGTGGACAAGTGCTTTCGCCGGCTGGCCAAGGCCATAAGAAAGTGGCAGAGCAGTCCCCAATACCATCAGTTCATTGAGGGTCAAGATCAAATCTGGGAAGCAGAGGCCCAGGAGGTAAGAAAGTATCTATCAGATATCCGTGGCAAGCGGCGACGAAAGCATCGTCGCACTAGGGCTGGTCAGGATAACGACATAGAAGACTTTGCTACCTTCTGGAACAATGAGGTGCTGCGCAAAAACACCAAGGCCAAGAAACGAACAAAGCCGGAAATTCCAGTCTTTAAGGAGGAGCTTAAATACAGACCTTATAAAATACCTAAAGCCATAAGATTTAAAAAGAAAGCCAAAGCCAAGCCAAAAATTATCCATATAAGTTTGGACGATCTCTTAATTCAAAGGGAACTTCAAAGAAAAATGAAAAAGATTCGAAGACTAAGAAAACCAGATCCCACTAAGCCGTCTTTCGATGAACTTAAGTTGTTGGTAAAAGAACTAACTGAATTTCATTCGCCAAAGAAAGAGAAACGTGCTTCTAACACGAGTCCAAAAGCCCCTAAAAAAAAAAGGAAACATATAAAGAGGTCACCGATTATGTCGGATATATCAATCTTTTCAGAATCGCGAGTTTTCCAACCACAATTTCAAAGAAAGGCCAAAAAAGCTAATCCGTTAAATCTGAAGAAATTGTTAAGAATGGACGATGCACCACAGCCGAAGGTCCTTAAAACAAAATTATTAAGTACAAAAAAATCTCGAAAGCGTAAAAATAATTACGTGGATTTGGTTATACGGGATGAGCTGAGAGCACTGTTTGACCAAAATAAGCATTTTAAGCATCGCAAGCAGTCGCATTCCCATCCTGGGAAAACTGGGGCAGTTGCCACAGGATCAGAACAGCTTAAGAAAAGGTCTTCCTGGAAACAAAGTGTTAAAACAAGACGGCCAAAACTTATGAAAAAGAGCTCCTATGGCAAACAAAGAACTTTGGTCCATCGTTTGCTTAGTGATCTTTCAACAGTCATCAAACACCGCAGGCACATAAAAAAGCACGCACGCAGTATAAGAGGCTACAGTAGTAGTTCAAGTGGTTCAATAATATCCAAAGAGGTCTTGATTGATAAAACATCTCGCAGTTCAGATGCCGCCACTGATGTAATGGTTCGCAGACTTAAGAAGCGACCCAGGCCAGAGGCCGAAACTAGCGTATCCCCAATAGCTGAAGCCAGGGATAGCATTACTTCTCTGAGTGAATCGCTGAATAAAATCATTATGGCCAACCGACCCCGAAAAAGTAGTATGCGTAAATCTTTTCGTGGTCCACTCATAATGCCCAAAAAAATAGTTGTTGCACCGTCAAAAGGTCGGGAGGAAAGCCACTATCAGTCGCTCAAGAAGAACATGATGTACATACCCACCAGTGTTTCGCAACCGGTGCGGCCCAGAAAATGGAAAAGTTTCTCCAGTCGTAAGTCCATAAGCGTTCCCCTGCTGACCAGTCAGAGGGAACCGAAGTCATTTCCTCAGAAAAGCGTTTCCGATACCATCCTATCCAGGATGAGGACAACCAGCGGCCTTATAATTGGGGGAAATATTCAAGACTTCGGTCGAACTATCGATACAAGCATTCCCCAGGCAAGCATTCAAATTGATGAAAATCGAAATAGATCTGTGACTCTAGATGCCGCCGATTCGGCTGACCACTCTAGTCCCAGCTCTGTTTCCAAGACAAGGATCCAGCAGCTTCGCGAATACCACTACGAGGCATTGCCGGAAGAACTTGATAAGATGGATCCCACACAAATACGCGAATACTACGAACGAATGGTGAGGGCTTCGGAGGAAGTCGACGATTCTGAGGCTATGGAGCCTAGGGGTCATACCGAGCCTAGGTCGACTGGCCCTAACAGATTCCTTATGAGAGATCTGGAATCGGCTGCTAAGCACAAGCCCCTGCAGATGTTTCTCAGGGACGTCATTGAGAAGAACAAGTTCATAGACTATGTGACCGATGTCAAGCGCTTTATGCTGATGGTGGGCAGACACCCAATGTGGGACAGCCTGCAGCTTCTCCACGATGAACTAAACCGGACGGGCTTCAGTAAGGATGAGATTAAACAGATGCTATCCGCCAGGTATCTGGAGTATCTCAAAGGCGTTGCAACCGAAATGCATTTCGCAAAGATAGAGCCGCCACGAGATGTGTTTCTCAATCTTGTGGACACCGAGCCTGAGCAGCCAGTTGCAAGAAAGTTGAGTCAGGTGGACAGGCTGATGTCCAAGAGCTCTAGGGAAAGCCAGCGGCACAGCCAGCGGTACAGCACACGGCTCAGCACACGGCTCATCCCGTTCGGAAAGCGGGGCTCCAGGAGTACCACGCCCTATAGCCACCGTAGCTCACAGGAGGCGAGACTGGACGGCCCGCTGTACAAGAAGCTCATCGAGCAGGAGTTGAAGGCGGCGGCGCTGGAGCGCGAGGATCGCAAGCGGCGCTTGTTTCCAACATTTAGCCGCATTTTCGGCACCTACGGTTCATCCGTGAGCCTTGCGCCCAGCTTGGACATGGCGCCCAGTGAGGAGCAGGATCTGCGCGACTCTGAGATTCGGTACTCCCTGCAGAACCTCAGGTCCGTGTTGAACGATCACAAACAGATGTTTAAGGTGCGTAAAATGTTTGTTGTATTTTGTGGAGTTACTCCTCAGAACTTAAACATAGTATTTTTAGCCTCCTTTTAAATATTTACCTATTTATTTATATTTATTAAATAAATAAATACCGATTTTCTATTATTGAAAACTAATTTCTTCTAACCATTTAAGAATACCTTTTATTTTCATAAGCTTATACATTTAAACTACCCATCCAGATATTGCAAAAATTAAATATTCTTGATTACATTTAAATTTCGATTTATAAGCGTGTATGTTTAAAATTATTGAAGCTATGATGATTTTCAGCTCAATTGTTCGTTCGTTCCTATGACAGCTATAAGAATTCGTTTTCTGATTTTAATTAAAACAAAAGCATAATTCCATGCTAATAAACCATTTTGACATAAAACAAATTTTTTTTAAAAATTAAAAAATTTAAAAGATACTTTTTTTTATTAAGCTGCATGGGAGCTATAAGTTATTGTCGTAATTCTGAAGTATTAAAATAAATTTAAAAGCACCAAAGCTATAATTTTTTTCTTTTATTTTTCCGATTCCAAGGGTATAAAAAGACAAAAAAATATATACACTACCTATGTAAAATTCTAGGTTGCGTTCTAAATTTGTTATATAACAAAGAAATAAATTGCAATAACCCAGAGCTATTGCTAAAGGAAACCGAAATGATTTATAAACTTTTTTTCACCTTCAGGCCTTTAACCGCAGGCGGTTTACGGAGGAGATAGTGCAGAAAGAGCTGCAGGAGAGACGGGAGGAAATGCTATCTACAACACAATTCAGGCGACCCAAAGAAAAACCCACGACGTTTACGTTAAAGAAAAGAAAGGGAAAACTGAGGCCCATTGAGGATCTATATTACGCACCGCGGAAGACGTGTCGCATGCAGAAGTTTACCGAGGGCTCGGAGTGTTCGGACTGCGAGTGCCAGGAAGAGCAACCCGGGGACTCGATGGTCCTCAAGAAGTGTCCAAGATGTGGGGTCAAAGTGGCGGTGCCGGCAGCCACTCCATCTTTCCACTACATCTCTCCCACATCCAGCAGCGAAGTCCTGTCCAGTGGTTCCATAGAAGCCTGTGCCAAGAATGAGCTGTTAGCCGGTACCCTTGCTGATATCTGCACACGATGTGGTTATATTCATGACAAAGGCGATCTCTGTTCGCAGTTGCCCCAAAATACGCGAAAAAGTAAGCTACTGAAGCGCATTCAAGATAGTGTACGTATTGCGCCGGAGTGTCCTGTCTTCTGCTCGCCCCGCGGGATCCTCAAGAAACCGAGAAATTTTGATCCTTAGAAAGAATTGAAGAGGCTGCAACTGCCTGGGGCACTGGCATCCACCAAGTGTGCAACCAAACTCCGGAATTGTACGGATATGAGCACCAAATCAGCCGGCTGAGGCGAATGAAACATTTGGTTTAAGTGCTAAATAAATTCAAGTAATGAGTTTGCCTCTGTCTGTGGGTGTGCATGTGTTGTTAAATGCTTTGCCAAGTTACATAAAATATGCAAGGACTTTTCCACAAACACACACACACACACACACCCACAAACACAGGCAAGCACATGCGATGCACTCACGTACAGGGAAAATGTCTGCGGGCTTTTAATACACTTGCTGGCGGCTCCTCCGAATCCTGCTCCTGCTCCTGCTCCTGCTCCAGTTCCTGTTTCTGCTCACAGCTTTGGGCGTATGCAACGAATTTCCTTCCTGCCTTCTTTTTTCGGCCAAGTTTTTAAGTCGAGCCATTGCTGTAATGGAATTTTATTGCATACTCGCATTCTGTTTGCGCAAGCGAAACATGTTTCAGACATTTTCATAAATGGAAACGCTAAAGCAGTCAAACGCTGATTGGCCGAAGATCGGATACGCTTAACAGGGATCTTAAAATCGGACATTTGCCATGTTTTCAAAATTAATTTCAGAAACAAGTCTGACAAGTTCCTTTGAGCGAAGAGATTCAGTTTTAAGTCCGTAACCATATACATATCTCAAAGAGGTATCAAATAAATGAAGGTTTAAGCTCACCAATCCATAGTTTTGGTAACCAAAAATTAATTTGATCTTTAACATGTCTTGAAAACGGAAATGTCAAAGTTGTCATTCATTTTTATAACTATAAAATTTAAAAAAAAAATTAAGAGAACGCAAAACGTTTATAAATCTGTTCAACTTAAGGCCTACGGGGCACATTATAAAAAAGAGAATACTTTAATGAGAAATAATTCCATTGCTTTAAAATAATATTTTTAATTTTTAATTATCCTGTTTCGTTAAGTCAAAATAGCTTGCTTAACTTTATTACTTTTCGACAAGTAGATTTCATCCAGAAACTTAAGTCATGTAAAGACAAGGCTTTAAGGCATAATTAAAGCACTTGGTGACCAGCAATCGACCAACTGTCGAACGCATGGCAATAACATTTCTGGGAAATGAATGCCGTCGATCAATCATTTCCCAGCCTACGGAGACCAGCCACTTGCAGCCTGTGGCCCGTGGCTGAATTTTCATCAAGCCAGCTCCAGCTTTCGCTTCCATCCCAATCTCCGTCTTCGTTTCGGATTCCAGTCCACACCCACAGCCACAGCCACATCCAAAGATTGCTGGCACAAGGACTTGGTGTAAGCTGAGAAGCTTTCATTTGCATTTTTCGTACAAATCGCTGGAAGGGTCGGGGCAAGAACAAACTGCCAGGACCGAATTCCAGCCCGAATGTCCACACAGTCCTCATGGCCTCCTGCACCTTATTCCGCGCCCGATTTGTGATGACTGCTGTAACATTATCTTGTTTGCTCATGACACGCGACCAGACCCAGAAAGTCCCTTCTTGTCGGAACGTTTCCGGCCCATTGCTGACCGCCATTGTTCTGCTTTGGTTACACAAAAGAAAATTATTTCAAAAATATTTATCAATATTTAGAATCTTTTAGTAATAAAACATTTGGCTTAAGTGCCAAATAAATTTATGTACGAGTTGTAAAACCCATGTATAGGACCTGGTTTCAAAACGTAATTTTTACCCACCTTTCAAAAATACAAAAGAAAAAACGATTTAAACATTCGAAAATAAATAAATACCCCCTTTTTAACCCCCATTTATAGAAATTTATTAAAGATTTTTTATTAAATTATAGTCACCCATTTAATATAGATATTATATTTATTTCTGAAGTTCAGTTTCAATGAAATGCGATTGAATGTGTAAACGGGGACTTAAATACCAACTTTTTTGAAATTTATTATACTTATAAAAAACTAGATTCCAAAGTTTTTTCCAGTGCATAGTCACCCGCGAGTTTCGATGCAGGACTTGTGATTTGCGACAGCCTTTTGTCAGTTTTCTGCGGGTCTCTGCCGCTGTCTTTTGTAAGTCGATTCCGATGGCTTGTCAAAACAGGCGAAATGAAGCGTGCAATTGTCCGCAATTCGCAACTTAAATGGCCATTGTGAAAACGCTCCCTCATGGCTGTGATTGCGTTTTATTAGCTGTCAAATTTTAATTAATTCGCAGCATCTTGGCCATGCCTTTATGCATTCATTTTGGCCAGAAACATGGGCACAAGAAAAGGCCAAATCCGCACTGCAAACGCCAGGACAATGCCAAAGCGGGCACACAGTAATTATTGGGCGCAGGTGTGGGCAGGACATGGAGTATAAGTAGCCATAAAGGAGCAACAAATTGGACTGCTTGGGGAAGGAGATTGGAGCTGGTGGCAAACAGAAAAAGTGCGCACAAAGAGGAAAGCCATAAGATAAATGGGCTAACTTAAATTAGAATGGCTGCCGGCCGAGAATTGCTAAATGGGGATGTTCCTCGAGTCGCATGCTTTTCAAATGCAAACCAGGTCCAGGTGAGGTCTATTGTTCGAGTGTCATACCCAACTTAATTTGAAGCGTTTATTGTGTTTTAAATGGAAAATTTAAGTATAGTCTGTCCTTTCAATATATATACAAAAATTTGTAATGCTAAGAATCTAAATTGGTTTTGAATATATTCTATAAATTTAATATTATGGCACATGTACTAGAGAAAAGTGTATCTTTCAAACAAAATATTTTTGAATGTTTAACAGTTGCAAATTAAATGTTATATTCACCATTTTTATCAACCTATAATGCATATTCTCAGGTTGAAACATCTCTTTACCAACTTAATTTAAATCGTTTATTGTGTTTTAAATGGAAAATTTAAGTATAGTCTGCCCCCTAAAAATATATTCGAAAATTTTAATGCTAAGAATCTAGAATGGTTTTATATATATTCTATAAATCTAATAATATTTTATATATTTTTGAATGTTTAACAGTTGCCAAATTAATCACAAATTTGAACAACCTTCAATGCTGATTCTCAATTTGGAACATCTCCTTACCAACTTAATTGGTAAATATATAAAAAAAATATATAAACTAATTTTTAATGCTAAGAATCGAAAATGGTTTTCTATGTATTCTATAAATCTTATAATATTTTATATATTTTTGAATGTTTAACAGTTGCCAAACTAAATGTTATATTCACAATTTCTAACAACCTACAATGCTTATTCTTAGTTGGGAACATCTCTTTACCCAAGGACAATGCCAAGTTTAAACTATGTATAAGAAATACTTACGATAACTGCAATTTGCACTTAACCCTTGCCGGCAGCCGCAAGTTTTCTTGTGTCGGGATCTGGCCCTGTCCCCGTTTTGGTGGCTGTATTCAAGGCAGGGCCTGTGTTCGTTCACTTGGACAATTAAAGGAGCAGCCCACACACTCGGTCGCAGTAGCAGTCGCAGTCGCAGTCTCAGCCCAGCTAACTGACTCCAGCTAACCACTCCAGCCACTTGAAAAGTTGGCCGCAAAGTGCGAATGCATAATTAATTCCAATTATGAGTTTACCCAACAACATTGGCAACATTGGCACTCGCCTTCGTTCTCGAGACGAGACAAGATGCGTTGAAGGGATGTTTGGGGGAGGGATAAGGGCCTTATCAGCGCATCGACAGGATGTTTCCCCTGCCGCCAGGACACCACCCATGAACTTTGATGCCGGCGAGTGTCAACCCGTGTGGTGGCGATGTTGCTGCCGTGCTGGTGGTGTTGCTGCCGGGGCTCCTTATGCTACTGCTGCTGCTGCTGCTGCTGCTGCTTGTTGCATAGTTTGAGTGAGCCAAGTGCTTGGCATGTTTAAACACATGCTCAAGTGGCATTTAGACAGTTATCCGCTCGGGCTGGTATCTGGCAGACAATTGATGTGCCTGCGATAGGCACCAACTTTAGCCTCAATTACAAAATGCTAAAAATTGCAATATCAATAACATTTTATGTCCTTCGAGGGGGCGAGGGGGTCCTGAAGGTTTAAGGTTTAAGGGTAACCACAAGTGCTGCGTCTAAGTGTGGCTGCCAGGCTTCAAAGCCGCCTTCACTATTAACGGAAATGCATTCTGGTTTTCCTTGTTTGGAGAGCGTTGCGTCGCGTCTGCCGGGCTCAAGTGTTTTAATGGATTTTCCCGAAGAACATGCATGCTAAACCTTCCCCAGCGGCGTTGTATTTCCCCTCGCTTTGATTTCATTTTTTTGCGTTCTTTTTGCGAGAAATGTTAAGGCAAGTTTTCGGGCTCATGTTGTTCCGTGTGACATCTCTGCACATGCATCAATCATTCGGCCCCCGCTATAGCAAAATTACCACATTATACCAATCACAGGGAAGTTCAGTTCATAAAAGATAATAACCTGGCTTAGCCGCATGCCACTCAGGATTTTAATGCCGGGTCGCAGCTGTAGCTGTAGCTGTAGCTGAATGCTGCGCAAGGAGTCCAGGGAAAGCCTATAAATTCGCAGATTATTTGCATATTGCGTCTGCTGCTTGGGCACGTTTTCCGTTTTTTTCTTTCCTATTTTTGTTTTGTTTAATTTTCAGCACAAAGCGCGGAAAATTCAATTTTTCCGCTGCGCAAACTAATGTAAATCAAGCGACATTAAACGCATAATGCAAACAATCATAAATTTTACTGGAAAATGCACAGGATATAGTCAGGCGGGATCCAGTCGATTTGTTTTGGGCTAGAGCCGTATCCATTACGCTTAATCTGGTTCACCTTAAAACTTATCACAAGCATTTGAAAGTAAAGCGAATATTTGTTTGGCTTGCAGCTGCGTTCTTCGTGTACAAAATGCATTTTATTTTTATGGCTCGTTGGTAGAGTAGAAGGGTTCTTTGAAATGTGTGAAACAGGCAAAAGAACTGTTAACGGTATTTATTATTTAATGTTTATGTTTATGTATACCAATGGTTTAGATTCAGACAACAAAACTTATTATCAACTGTCATAAAATTAAATAAAAATTTTTCTCTGTTTTGAACATACACTTCAGACTTTAAAATCAATATTGTTTTATGTTTCTATTTGAAAAATTCAATTTTACTTTATGAATTTAAGATATGTAAATTAATGTTTGATTTAAAAAAGCGTGTTTCTTCAGTAAAACCATTAAATTTGCTGCTACTTTATGATTTCTACAAATGGCAGTGTGAAAAAAACCACGTCTTTTTAATCTTTTTTCAGCTAAGCGGTGATTCTAAACCAATTAGATCTAACGAACATTATTGACTGATTTGCAGCTGTCGAACGAAATTACCCACTGTCGACGATTTAATTGGAAGCAAAGTGCGAAATTTGCAAGGCCCCGCCGTTCAAATGTCAATCGATGGCCATGATGGCCATGATGGCCATGATGGCCATGATGGCTGCAGTGCATCCCATCGGCAGTCATTGGGGGATGCCGAGAGTTTTAATTTATGCGTTGCCCAGTGCTATTGGCTGTCCCGCAGCTCGTCCTTTAAATCATTTTTAATGAAATCGCCCTTCGGCGGACTGTTGACAGGCCATGCTAATCCCGAGAACGTTTGCTGCAGTTGATAAATGAGTCATTTGCTTAGTAATTTAAGCGTTCGTTCAATAAGAACGGACTGGCGAAATGCGTGGAAGGGTCAGCTCAAAGATTTGTGTAACCAAATACTCATTACATAAGTTGGGGAACAAGGAGCTGGGCAAACAGAGCTGAAAACTCCGTAGGAATATGCTGATGTGGGCGATACTCTCTGGGGGGGTGTAAGTGTAAGTCGTGCGTGTGTACGGGTGTGTATGTGCTAGTTAAGCCAAAAACAAATATTGACAGGCAAAGTCAAATGCAGGGGCGTCGAGAAGGGGGGCGATGGCATTTAAAGTAATCGAGTGTTAAAAACGGCAAACGCAGCCAAACATTGGGACGAGCAAAGTCAAACACAGGCCACCCACCCACATCCTGTAAATATTTAGTTGCTCATAAATTACGAGTGTATGTTTCGTGGCGGGAGTGGGGTGTTGGAAATCAAAGCCAAGTAGAGAGCAGAGGCTTTAATGCCTCATTAAAATATGCACGATGGCAATAAAATTCAAGCTGACGCCGCGGGCAAAGTGGAAGCGATCTGCGATCTCGGGACTCCATAAAAATCTTCGGAGGCAGCTTGACAAAGTTTTCACATAAAATAAATTGCTGCCAAATAATAGTCAGGAAACCCGTTAACGTCGATGACGATGGCTGCCTGCCATTTTGGCCCACGGCAATTGATGGGGTTAAGTGCCAAGGAGTGATGGTGTGAGGGTGTGAGTGTTCCAGCCATCAACTTGTTGTTTATTAAATTACAAATAAATAATGAGACTGATGGAAGTCGCTGCCTGCTGCCCAGAGTTATTAAAAACTTTACAGAAACAATTAACACAGTCAGTTGTGGGCTGATGGGATGCCATAACCATCACCCCTCCCCTTCGTTGGTAAGAGGCTTTTTGCTTCCTGTCAGGCTCTTTAAGCCGAATGACAAATTGAAATCCTGCATTTCACTTAAAGCCGCCCTCCATGCCACCGTAACCGGAGCATTAACCAAAGTTGCAGCCGCAACAATAACCGGAGTACCATCGTCCTTCGTCCTGGCAGCGGGGAATTGGAATTGCGGCCGCAAATAAATTTGTGCTCGGCAAAATATATGGCAAAAATATAAAGAATTGCATGTGCATAAAAGTAAAGCCACGCCGGAGCAGGAACAATGCCAAAAGCAACAGCGAGCTGTTGCCCCTTTTTCATTACAGTCCTGGCCCAGGGATGCTAGGATGCTAGAATGCTACGATGCCGGGATGCCAGGATGCGAATGGGTTCGGTTTCTGGTTGGGCAGAGCTGAGCTGAAATGGCATGGAATGGTGAATGGCGAATGGTGAATGGTGAGTGGGAGGATGCAGATACTCGTACTAAGACCATTGTTTGCAGGCGCGCGAGCTCTGATTAGAGAGCAAAAAATAACAGGCGGCATGCTGCAGTTCCCCATGTTTTGTTGTATTTTATTCGCAAATGCGCTATCAAAAGAAGCAAGTACCTTTAAACACTGCAAATTGAAATAACTCTTTCGGTTCAGGCGGTGCGGCAAAATCGACCCATCGAGTGGGGTTTTTGTTTGCGAAGCGAAACGATACGAAACACAATCTGCAGAGGTGCAGATGTGCGAGAAGCAGTCGAAAAAACCAAAAAATAACAAAAAAACATGGGTTTCAATCGCGTTTTAATTGATTGATTTCCTCGAATTTACGAATTTTAAAGAAATATGTTAGACGTCATACAATTTCAGTATCTATTTTTAATATAAGTAAAAATTGAATGTTGTATTGTATTGTTAGCCATTTAAGTGTGATAAATAGTTTAATGGTATAGACACTGTAAAAGTAAAAAAATTTAAAGTTTTTTGAAATGTAAATAAAGCTAATTTAAACTTAGAAGTTATGTAATATATAATATAAAGAGCATATATTTAAATACTTGTACTTTATGTTGCAAACGTTTGTATTTAAAAACTGCTAAACAGTTTAAAAGTGAATGAATTATGTCTGTTATGTTGAACAAAACTTTTAATAAATTGAAAACTGTATTGTTTAAAAATAATTCATTTATTATTAATTTGCTTGGCTTTTCCTGTTGAATTGATTTTAAGTGCTTTTTAACAAATCTAAAATTTTATTTAAATCTATATTAAAGGAGGCAAATTTGTTTGGTATTTTAAAAATTACATTATCTAAGTTCCTTTGATTAAACTCTCTAAATTCTCCACTTTTTTGGTGAACTACCAACTGGCTAAGTTCGCCATTAACCAACTGCAGCTGTCAGCGGCTTTCAAATGTGACCGCCCAGTGCTGTCCGGTCTCCCCCTCTCTTTCTTGTTGTCTCGCCCCGTCTCTTTCTACCCTGCTGCCAGTCATCCGAGCGTGCGTTTTGTGCTCTAACCAAAGCGCTCAGTGTTAGTCTTTGATTTGTCACACCAAAGCGAGCTTTTCATGGCGTCCTGTCAGAGTTCTTTTTTTCCCTATCTGCCAGGACATTCAGAAGAGCGAGAAGGGGAGGGGGACACTGAGAGACAGAGAGGGAGATAGTCCCCATAGCTGGGAATCTGTGGGCTCAGTTGTGCCTGTTTCACGTCCAGTTTTAGCCCTTGGCTGATTTTTGATGAAAAGTTTTCAGTTTCACATTATTCATGCATCCCCCAGCCTTGCCTTTTCCCCACATTTTTTTCGCCTGAATGGAGACTGCAATTTTTTTCTATTTCCTCTTATTTTTTCACCCAAAATATTGTGTTGTCATTGTTGTTGGGGGTATTTTAATTTTGCGCAAATGGAAAATAATAATCAAGGCAAAATAATAAAATGGACGCAGGCGAGAAAGGTGCAGTAAATCGGAAAATGGGTTGGAGGATTGACAGGACGACCCCGCATGTCAGCAGAGGGGGGTGGGCTTTCAAGGAGTAAGGGGGCGGGGCCCGCAGCATCCTGTGGCTTTGTTTCGAGTGATTCTCAACAAAGCGCACTGCACTTAATTCTCTTTACGCACACACACACACACACACACACGAACACACACGACACACACACACACACACACGAACACACACGACATACACACACACACACCCTCACATGAGGGCAGACATGTATGACAGGCTTTTTATGCCTAAGTATCTTAAGTTGTCAACTCGAAAAGGCAAAAGAAATCCTTTAATTTGCAGTAAAATGCAAAACGCAGCGCCACTTTGTCACAAGGGGTGGAATATCCCCATCTGGGCGGGCATAGGCATGGGTGTGGATGTGTGTGTGGGTGCGGGTGTGGGTGTGGGTGTGGGTGTGTATCTGTGTGCCAAGGAAGGCAACAAGTCAGCTTCTTCTGGCGGCGGAGCGTACATTGGACTTTGCCACTTGGCATGCGAGCGCAGGCGAATGGCGCCTCAAGGTATGCAGTAAATTAAAATGCAGTGACAGTGGCGGGCCATGGCCCAAAAAGGGGGTTCAGGGGCGGCGGCGGCTGCGAGTGACATGCTTTTCTTCTCGCATGAGGGTTGCACTCTCCTTTGCACTTTTCACATTAAAAACTTTTGCCCGCAAGCCCGCCAACGCACACACACATGCCTTACTTTATAAAAGCACAGCAACACATTTTGGATTCCTAAGAAACAGTAAAGAACAGCTTATAAAGTATTTATAACTAAGTATTTTTGCTTATAATTAAAAGTTTCCAGTTGCTTCAGAGTCATTTACGACCCTCATAATTTTTCCTGAATTTTCGGTATGCATAGATGGACCATAAAATAAATCTAAAGTACTTTATTGGCTCTTGACGAAAACAACCTCTTTCAAGCCTTCAATATAAATAAGAAAAAAATTTCTTAAAAATGTTTTATTATTTTTGTCAGTGTACAGAGTGCTCTTAAGGCAAAGACGACGTTCTGAACTTCAGTTTTGACAACACACTCGCACACACTACCTAACAATTACAATGCATTGAGCCATGAGCGTGCTACAGACTTTGATTTAGCCAGGATGGCTAGGAAACTTTCTGAGTGGAGGAAACTCCTGCTGGTTACAACTCTCGAAGCACACCTCGCTGCCGCTATTTGCATATGAATAGCAAGCAGGTGGAAAGGCATACATATCGGGGTGGCCAGCGCTTATGGCCACGTTAATGGCAAACTAAACTGCAAACTTTGCTTTTGCACCGACGCACGCATACGTAATAAAAGGTGTAAATGAGCAAAAGAACCAACTGCCATGCCGCAGGTGAGGGAGTTTGAGTGGGTGGCCTAAAAGGGGGGGGCGGAAAGTCAGCCAGGTGAACAGGCAGCCAGACATGGACTTACGCCTTGGCCCATTATAAGGGCCACTTGCTGCCGACTAAGAAGACAGCTTTGTATTTATTTCACCGGCACAGTGGTACAGCCAACTGATATGAAGATCGTTAGTACGAATAACTTAGTATAATTGTGGCAATTAGGTGTATTAAAATGTATATAAAATATTTCATGGATAAGGTCATTCTATAAAACTGGATTTGAAAATCATTAAATATTGTTTTACGCTTTCAAAACAATTTTGATAAAATAACATCCAACGATAAGATTGAGTTTTTATAAATGTATTTTAAAATGTTTGTTATTTTGATTAAAACAGTTATGGTGGATATTGTTTAAAAATTTGATCTTACGGATAATATACCTTGAAAGCAGTAAGTTTCTTGAATACTTCTTCTTTAAGCAATTGGAACACAAATTAACAATTTGTTAACTATTTATTTTAGGATTTTTAAGTTTAGGGGTCGGCTTGTCCATCAGGCTTTAACATGCATACATACAGGCGTGGTCAAAATGATTTACACTATTTATAAGCATCTTTTCATCTGATTTGTGTAATTACTTTTGACCACCCCCGTATTTCATATTTAATTTAGAGCCTAGCAGCAACACACAATGGGCTTGCTTAGACTTAGAAGCTAACTGCTCATGCGAAGGTATAGTTCTTAACTGGTTTAAGCTTAGCAGAAAAAGTATGCGCTGCGATGGGGCTAATTAATTTAGCGATTTCAACACAAATGATCCTTGCGTTTCTAAAGATATAACTACTATTTGTTCTGTGAAAACTAAATTTATTTTAGAATATATAGATAGGGTATATATATGATATGTAGTTGGCTAATTTTAATCAGTAAGTAAAGGCTAATACCTGGTGATAAGGTGAAATCAATTCATTGATATATAATACTTTCGAAAGTGTTTTTAAAATGTTGAATGTATTGAGTAGTTTTGTGATAAGAACACACTTATTGCCCACTGCGTTGTGTGTGTGTATTAAACTAAATTTAGCGTCACTTTGAGTTACGGCAGCAGCGGTGACGATGACTAGGTAGCCTTGGCAACCGGAGCGACAGCTATTACAATGCGAGGGCCGGAATAGTCACGGGCTGTGAGTTGGGACAGAGGGATGGGACTGGAGTGGAGTGGAGTCCTGGGCAAGGACATCGTGTTTGCAAATTTATGTAGTTGCACTGTAAGTTGTGCCAAAGGAAATGCCATAAAAATGAGAAACAGAATTGTGCGGGCAGCGAGCAAGTCGTCGGTCGGATGGATGGCTTGGCTTGGCAAGCTCGGACGCGTTTAAAGTGCAATTAGCGCACGTAATTGTAATCGAGTTGGCTATAAGGCACCTGCAGCTGCCACCAGCCAGCAGCCAGCAGCCACCTTTCCACCAACCACTTTCCTTTCACATCCGGAAGGTGGTGACTCTGGCTTACGGCCCTGCCTTCCGCCTGTCTGCCCACGGGACTCTGGACTTTTTTTTTGGGCAGCTTTCTGCTTGCCTTTTTTAAAGGCAACCAGGGAGCTGTAAATAAATTTGGCACTTAATCATATTTACGGATTTTGTGGGCACACATTTATTTATGTGTCCCACAGTGGCCGCAGCTACTTACTGCACTTTGCCATCCGCCATCCAGTATTGTGATTTTTTAGAGCCATTTACGCGGCTTGAGCTGGAGGATTTCTTGGCCGGACGGAAACACAATGCGCCCAAGACCAATTTGGGTCCGTTCTCGAGAGTCGCACTTTCTGCCTAATTATGCGTTCTGGCATTGTCATGGATACCCGAAAAATCCTGAATCCAAAATCCACACCGCTCACGAGGCTAATTAGGCCCAAAGCGTTGGCCATTGTGCCACTCCGTTAGACGGGCATTGTTAGCACCACTCATCCACGAGTTCACTCACCTGTTCGCTTGCGCCTTTTTGGCTTAATGAATATTTCATGGCATTTAAAACGACCGTTGTAATCGGAACTCGGATCAGATTTATTTGCCATTTGAAGGCCGGCGAAATAAATAAACATCAACCAATTTTGGTTTGGGTATTGTTTCGCTGAATGTGTTGTGGTTCCTGCGGATTTCGTTTAATTTTCGTAAGTGTTGCACTCGATGTTTTTGCATAATTTGCGGTTTGTTTTGATCGGTTGCGAAAAAAATGTCGATAACACGGATATGTTTGTCTCGAAATGGCTGAACTCCAATTAAAATACTCTCCCGGAGATCGTTTATACAGGTATTTTAAGCCAATGCTTTGACAAATTCTTTTTCCCAGAAATTCATTACTCAGCCTCATCGATATTTGTAACTCTTGTTGTTCTTGATTATTGTTAAGTGCAGGTGGGCTGGCGGAAGGAGTCCTGAGAGTGGGGAAAAACTGTCACTTGAATGCATTTTCATTACACCTCATTACATTTCACTTGCATCTGCAATTGTGTCACGTCGCCGGCTTTCGCTGCCTTCGAGCCTATGAATGCCGTTGCTGAAAAATGCCGAGCGAATGGATTCGTTAGCTGAATGGGCTGTGAGTGTTTTTAATTGAAAACAATAAAGTTCTTCTGGGGGAACTGTCTCTCCTTCCAAACAATGCATTAAATGTAACAGTTACCGGAGCTTTCACACGAATTTCTTACGCTCTTTTAAGAAGTTTGAAGTATCATTTATATGCACATCATGAATTTGGTATCACTTTCTTAAGGTTTTCTAAAAACAAAAAGTAATTTTTTAATAGAATCGGTAACAAATCAATATTAAATTACTTTTTTTGAGAGTTTTTCTTGATTTTATAACTTCCTTTGCAAAAAAAGCAGCTATTGTTTATTTGTTTGCATAATTTAATGAAAAACTAATCAAACTTATAGTTCAAAGGGTAATTTTTAGTCGGTTTATGAAATTAAACCCTCTTCACAAATGTTGTTGGGACTTACAATATTAGTTTAATTACAAAATGGTTTCTTTACAACGGAATTATAATTATATGATTAATTGTTATTATCAACATACCTGCCTAAACTTTGTTTTATTTTACATCTTGAAATTTCTTTTGCTTTCTAAAAACTTAAATATCTAAAAAATTAAAAAGACCCCTTTGAAATACCCTCACCCGCAAAGAAGAATTCTGTGCTCGGCTAAAAGCTGCGCCTTCGATGGATTGTTCGGTTCGCTTTCTTTGTTCGAGGCGTAAAAGGCCTGCCATGGAAATGGAAATGGAAACGGCGGTGATAGAGCCGCCGTAGATGGATAGATACGAGTTGTGTTCGCGGCAGACAATGCTCGTTCACAAAATGCGAATGCGAAAGTGATAATTAAAAATCGCGCCATATATACTGGTTAACAGATACTGTTGTTGCCGATTCTTTGCCCGTTGTTTCCCCAGCATGAAATGGTTATTGTTTATGATTTTCTCCAGCTACCAGGCAGGATATTCGCGTTGCAATCAGCATTGGTCTGGGGAAAATCGAGGGGGAGTGGCATGTGGGCGCGAATGAAGTGATCAATGCGCCTAACAATGATTGACGGCGTTTCCAGGGGCAGGGGCGCCATGAAAAGGCTGTCGAAGATGTAGCTTCCCCCACACACACACAACTGCAGCTGACAAACAATTATGCAAAATCGCTGGCGTTTGCAGTTTTATGCGAAAATTAATTTTGCATTTTTAATTTTACACTGCCGGTGGCGGGGGCTTAAAGCGAGGGGAGAATCTATCACAAAGCATAAAACGCTGCCACAGCATTATGCACTGCTCACATAGGATTGATAAGGGATAGACATAGCTGGACTTACACTTCAAAAAATACAATTTTTGGTTTTGGTTTGAGACTTTAATTGGCTTCCAGGTTTTTTTTTTATTTTATTTGGAGAAAAGTACGCTTAAAGTTAGATTTTTTTGTAGTTTCTTTATTGTACAATTATGTAAGGGGCCGCCCCTATAATTCGTAATTATAAATCAACAAAAACATGTTGGTTAATTTTGTAAAATTATATTTTTTCCATATAAAAAAAAGAAGATTTTTAATAAAAAGCTGAGAGTATTTTTTTGTGTAATTAAAAAAAAAATTTTAGCTATATATTATACTAAATATTTGTATTATTGTAAATGTAAATTTTGTTTGCGTTTATATTGTCACTGCGACAGTATTATAATATAATGTTAAATAAGTTTGCTTATACCTATTTGGTAATTATAAAAAAAAAAAAAATAAAATAATAAAATATAAATAAAAAAATTTTTTTTAATAAAAACATATAATAGATTCAAAAGTAGATTTATCTTTAAAATTTTAAAGATTTTGTATCTGAGCTATTATTAATAAATGTTATACACAATTGTTACGCTCACTTGGTATCTTAAATAAATTCCTTTTAAATTTTTTCTTTACTCTTAGAATATACCTTTCCCTGTGACATCTTTAAACTGCTTTGTTTTCTATTTTAAATATTATTATTATTTTTTTTAATTTACTTCATTCAATTGAAATTTGTTTACACAATAAAATATTTTCAGTGTAGCTTAAGATGTAAACATCACGCGATCAGTAATCAGATCCAGCTTTTTGGCCACGTACCCCTCAGGGTGGGCTGTTTGCTCGCTTCCCGACCCGCAAATCATTCCGCAATCGGAAGACCTTGTCGTTGGTTGTATGAGCACAAGATGTTCCAAGCGGACCGCCGAGATTTGACCTGCCTGCCGCCCAGGCTGGATTCGCCGAAGGAGCAGGATCAACCGCGCCTCGTCCAGGTGCCGGATTCCGATCGACAGGATATGCAGTTCCCGGACATTTGGCTGCGCGACAATTGTCGCTGCCAGGAGTGCTATCTGCCCCAGACATTGAGCCGGCTGCCCCAGTTGTGGAACAATCTGGACACCAGTGTGCGAGTCCTGCGGCAGAGCGTGGACGTGGTGCAGAAGGTTCTGTATATAGAGTGGTCTGATGGTCACGCTTCCCAGTATCCGTACAGTTGGCTGCGGGAGCGGGACTTCTCAACTGCCAATCGCCAGCGATACCTAGAAGAATTCTACCGTCCGGAACAGAAGTTGTGGAGCGGTCAGAATTTCGAGGAAGTCCGTGAAGTTTTCTACTACCAAGAACTGATCACCTGTGATGCGGCGCTGCAGCAGTGGCTCCACCACCTGGCCGTTTTCGGAGTGGCTCTGGTCAAGGAGGCGCCCCTGGAAATGGACGTCCTGCGCAGGCTATCCAACCGCGTGGGCTTCATGAGACGCACCACCTACGGGGAGGAGTTCAGTGTTCGGGCTCAGCCGGGTGCCAGTAACTATGCCTACCTGGCCGCCCCTCTGCCGCTCCACACGGACATGCCCTATTTCGAGTACCTGCCGGGAGTGACCATGCTGCACACCTTGGAGCAGTCGGCATCCCCGGGCGGAGTCAATCTGCTCACCGACGCCTTCTACGTGGCCGAGCTGATGCGCGAACGGCATCCGGATCAGTTCCGCGCTCTCTGCCAGACGCCCGTGGATTGGGCGGACATCGGAAGCGACGGCGATCTCCAGTTCCACAATATCTGGCGGGCACCAGTAATCAAGTGAGTAAAGATGGATTGGGTTTCAGAATATACCTTGTTCTGGTTTAAGATTAGTTTAGAGTTTCATAACCTTGTTGCCTAAAGTTTTTTGGAGAGAATCAAACATTTTTAAATTAAATTTAACATAAAGTGTGGTATAAAATTTGTAAATTACTATTTCTTACCCAGGACAAGATTTTTAAATATTGCAATTTTTTTTTTATAATTTTGCTATTTTAAAATTTATTTAACATTTAAGCTGGGTATTAAAAATATTTAAGACTTGTGTAGTTTAAATTTTAAAATTAATATTTCCTACTCTAGAGTGACGTAAAAGTGTTTTAAAAATACAAAATATTTTTAAATTTATTTAACATTTTACCTTAATTTTAAATACAACTTTAAGATTTAAAACAAATTTGATTAACTGGAAGTGTAGTATAACATTTTGAAATACATATTTCTTACTCTATAGAGTGTCGTAGTTTTGTTTAAAGATCCTAATTTTTTTGTAAATTGTAATTTTTGTAATATATTTAACAATGACGAATAAATAGATCTGACTGAATTCAATTTTTATAATTTTTTTTTATAATGTTAAAACTTTTGTTCTTTTAAAAATATTTTTTTTAGTACAAAAAACTAATGTAAGTTAATTGTTTTGGGCCATAAATAGTGAATTTTTCTCAGCAATTTATATGCTTGGCTTAGGTCCACTAAATATTTAAACGTAGAACATGGCAGACACGAAAACATTGTTTCTGGCTAACCACATTTTGCCCCCCTTTTCGACCCGTTGCAGCTTGGATGCCGAGGGGCGGTGTGTGCGCATCAACCACAGCATTCCGCAGCGGGACAGCCACTTCAGCGTGCCCATGGAGCAGGTGCGTCCGTGGTACGAGGCGATGGCGACCTTCGTGGGTCTGGCCCATGAGCACTCGTGCCGATTCAAGACCACGCCCGGCGACGTGCTCACGTTCGACAATTTGCGCCTGGTGCACGGACGGACCGGGTACGACGATACGGATCGCAATGTGCGCCACATCCTGGGCGCCTTCGTCGACTGGGACATCGTGTACTCGCGACTGAGGGTCCTGCGGAATGCCGCCGCACCTGGTGCTCCTTAGATTGCAGCCACGTGTGTTGTGATTGCGACATTAATTAGCCATCTATCAATGCCAGCCCCATTGATTGACACCGCACAGCGGCCTTAGAGATAATCGAATTATTAACTTACTTTCGAATTTATTGTTTAATTGATATTAAGCTTACATTGACATTTTCAATAAACATTTTCCGCCTTTGACACACATCAATGTTAATTGACGCTTTTTAATTGGGTGAAACATGTGATTTGAAGCCTCTCAATGTGGAGGAAGTCGGGTGAGCTAATCTGCCAAAGTTAAACAACTGGCTGATAAGTTATTCCATCGGATTTATTGATACCCTTTATGATTGTGAATGGTGTATTAGACTGTGTACTGTTTGTACATCAATAAATATTAATATGTAAAATCTAATTTTATTCGTTTTTATTTATATTGGCATTTTTCGGAAACGGAGTTTTTTTTTTAAATTTGTAGAACTTTATATTATTCGAAAAGATTTGTTTAAACGAGTTTTATTAAAATGATCTAGGCATTTTTAAAAGTTTCATTTTGTATATATTGTTTTGGAAAATTTAAAGCATATTGTTTTGCAAAAAACCTCCTTAAATATTGAAAGTAATAGGGAAACCTTTGCATTTCTTTTATTTTCTTGAACATAGATTACAGTCCTTATATTTGAGATTAACTGTGCTTACAGGGTATACCAAGCAACCACCTTTTCTATACAGAATCCCCGCCAGCCAAACAGGCCACTGGAAGTGAAAGTCCAGCACACGTCATTGTTTACGCCGGACAACAAAGTGGCTTATCAGTGGCCAGTTGAGTCAACAATGTCTCCACATCTATATATGTATGTATTTTTGGTTATCAATTTATGGCAATGCCGAGATCAACACCGACTTGGCAGAGCTCTTAGCTCTTGGCATACGAGTAAATCACACCCACACACCTCTGGTTCCAAGCCCCCCGAATTTTACGGGACAGAAAGAAACTTTCGGTTTGTCTTGGCTCTGTTTTCGGGGTGTTTTGTTTTCGGGTGTTTTGGGTGCGGTGGCCCGCAGGCAAATCCTTTGGAAATCTTTTTATTTATGTCATTGATGCCACCAAGACCAAGTGAGAGCGAAGGAAGCAGCCAGCAGCCAGAATCCAGCAGCCAGCAGCCAGCATCCAGTATCCGACAGGCAGCAGCCGGAATCCGAGTTGGAGCACATGAATTTGTACATGGCAGCGAGTAAATCCCTCTAATAATCCACATAATAAGCACTGGAAGTAGCTGTGGCAGCAACAGGCCGAAAGGGTTGCCGTTGCCCCGTCTCTTGTTTATAAGTTCATAAAAGTCAACGGGCCGGGAAGTTCGACTGCGACCGTGTGGTGGCAGGGGGCAGGGGGCACATAAAAAGCGAGGCAAATGCAAACGGAAAATGGCCAAAAAGAAAAGGCTGGCTAAAGCCACCAGTCGCAAATCCAATTTCTTTCGGAATGTGTGTGCGTTTCGGGGTAGGTGAAATTTTACTGCAGTTTCGAACGGACCGTGCAGCAGTCATAATGTGTAATTGAAACCTGCCTTGAATTGTACTCCTGGGGTAAGTACAATATATATAAAGTCCTTACCAACAAAAAGAACCCCCCTAATTGGCAATATGGTCAACCAAGGCACAAATTGTGGGACAGAATCGAAAATGCGACTGTTTCGAAAAGAAGCAGCATTTGAAGTAGGTTAACTATGATTTTAGTTGTAAGTTAATATAATTGGTAATTCAATATTTTTAAGGATCAGACAAAAATACTAATTTGTGTTGTACCATTGGGATTTTTGCAGACAAAAAATATAAAAATTGGTAATATATCTTGATTGAATATAACAAAAACATTAACAGTTTAAGCTTTATAATTTTAATCAGTCTTAAACCACTTTGCTTTGCTTAAATGTTCAAAATTCTAAAAAAAAGTACTAAATTGAAATTATTTTAAATGCTATTTTTCTAAATTTTGTTATACATTTATTATGGTTTTTAATATATTATCGTATTTTTTAATGTAAGGTGTTTGAGATAAGACAAAATCTTAGAAATAGTTTATCGGTTCCATTTTCTGATACACTTTTTAAATTTAGCTTGCTTTGATGCAATCGAGGAGAAGAAAATGTAAATTGGCAGCTTTAATCATATGATCACAATAGCCCCAATTTTCTATTTTTATCGGCTTAAGCAACAGCAGTTTGATATTTCCCCATGAGGAGGGAAAGGGTTTTCCAGCGCAACACTTGCACAATTGCCAAACTAATACGCTCACATACAATTTCCACAATTTCCGCTGTGGCTGCGGCTTTGCCTCTTGGCTTGTGTCCTATTGGGATTGTGGTCGGGTTTGTGTGTGCCAAGATTTTGGCCAGGACAATGCCAAGTTTGGCTGTCACAATGATAAACATGCGGCAATTGACGCAATCATTGTCTGTCCATGAATTGAATTAAATCAACTCAACTCGAGAGGGAAACCCCTTCTTCTTCTTCTTTGCGCTGACACTTGCAAAATCAGCGAAGGACATCTATATTTTCTAGCCTGTGATTCTCGAAAATTAATGGCCTGGTTATGCTTGGCGTGGCACCGAAATCAAGCCACAACTATGGGTTACAACGAGTGATTGTCAGTCTGTCCGGGGAGAGGAAACATGGGTTAAGGCTGCTGCTTGGGTAATGCCCCATAATTCCGATTCCGATTCCGATTCTGCTGCAGGACAGCGCATTTTGCTTATTAGAATCCGCTTGTGCTCTTTGATGGCTGTGTGTGTGTGTGTGTGTGTGGGTGTATGGTACGTCTGAATGTGAGCTCCTTGATGCCGCTGGAGGGTAATAAATTCCCGTGCATCCCCCTTCGTCCTGGCAATTTCAAAGTTTATCACCAACGCGCGGCTGCAACTTATGTCGTCTTTTTCCGCTACTTCGCCTTGAGTCCCTCGTCCCTCGTCGTTCGTCCTTCGTCGTTCGTCCTGCTCCTGTTTGTCTGCACGTCTGTTGTGGTTATGTGAAATCACATCGTAAAAATGTCCAGGTCGAAATGTGTGTATGTGTGTGTGTGTGTGTGTGTGTGTTCGTTCGCCTCCAAAGCCCATAAGTCCCGCCTGTCTCACCTGAGTTTTGCCGCGTGGTGGCGGCAACCCTTTCGCCATTCGCCATTCGCCATTCAATTTATAGATGCCGCCCATATAAATATTTATTTCTATGTACAGCTGCCTGCCCCTTTGACACCACGCCGCGGCATCATTATTATTTTTATGCCCGCGTCTTAAAAGCATTCCGCCGATCAATAAACCAACGCTCCCGCATCCTGTCCAATAAGCGAAAGTGGTTTTTGAGCCGCCACCGTACGTGAGTGTGTGGGCCATCAAACAATTAAAGGTCATTGTGGTGTGAAAAATGGGGGCATAATCCGAACTGGGCCAAATTCCTGGCCCAATACTGATACTGCAACATTAGCCGGTTGTCAACGCCAGCCGTGTGCCACAATGTGAATGCAAATAATTTCCATTTAGCCGGCGACTGCTGCGACATCATTTGGCATTTTTAATTAGGCTAACACCGGTTGGGCAACAGACTATAAAACTCACATTAATGGAGTGGCGGTGAATATTTATGTTTTTTCGGCTGTGAATTTATATCCTACTGCTCACATCCATGAGTATTTCTCAGTGCCGGGGCTTAAAAAGTTGCATCATGATTGCACTATTTGAATATTTAAGCCAACAAACTAGTTTTAATTATTTTTTTCTCTCATAAACTATGTAAGAATTACAGGGTGTGAGTATCAAAATTAATGATTTAATTGAGTGGCGTGTGAAAACTATGAAAACAAATACCTTTGAGAGTCTAAATTGGACATATTATGGGCAAACAGAAAACAGAAAATGAACAACATTTTGGGATTGCTGTTTTGAAATCGCAAATATTAGGCCTTCTCTGTGTGAGCGTGTGTAATAGCTCGTTTGCTCTGGTTGCATGAACAATTGGCATAATTGCAGCCACTGACAGGCTAAATTGCAAATGGCAAAAGTATGTGAACATATATATATATATATATATATATAGAAATGTTAAACAGCTTAGCTGTTTGATCAGTTTGAAATCTCTGGCATCGACTCAAACATCGTGCCCAATGTAAATGCTGATGGCTGCAGGCGTCGTCGTCATTATCATCAACGCAACTACATCGTAATTAGTGCCAGGAATTGAGTTACGCTCTGAATTAATAACATTTCCGGCATTATAATTTGGACAATATATCACGGGGTGCTATCGAGATGGATGGCAAGGGGCGACCCCGTGCGTTGTGGCATGCAAAACGTAACGGTAAATTGGTTAACAATTACACAAATCTCATAATGAAGTTAAGAGCCTCATGCTTTCGTCCTGGCCAAAACCGATTTCTATGGCATCGCCAGGACCCGGAACATTTCCTATTGCCTGCGGTCAGCAGCATTTTCCTTCGCCCCGTCTCTTTCACTGTGTGCGTGTATACCCGTCTCACTCTCTGTGTTAAATTGATTAGATGTTGTTGTTGTTGGTTGGTGGTGTTGTTGTTGTTGGTGGTGCTGTGGGTGGGTGGTGGGCGTGTGAGGTGGAAGGTTTGTTGCCCTTAGCCATAGCTGCACTTACCACCAGCCAATTTGCAGCTTTGTTCTCGAGTGTAACCCTTAACAGGTGTTGATGTTTGCTAAGTAGCTCCGGCCCCCCATTTCACACACTTTCCCATTTTCCTATTTTCCCATTTTACCGCCCCCCTTTACGGCTAGCTGCACATTGCTTTGATTATTTTCTATTTTCTACAAATTGTATGCAAATAGTTGAGGTTTACCTTTAGTCCAGGACGCAGGACGCAGGAAGCAGGACGAAGAACCCTTCGACCAAGGAGCCTGCAACCGGAGACTGTTAATATTTCCCAACTAAAGCCGCAATATTGACTTTTCCACCTGGGCCAAATGAAGCAAGCGTTTAAACCTTATTTGCAATTACGCCTTCGACCTCCGGGCAGACCCAAAAACAAAAAAATGTCCTTTATCCTTTGGCTGAACTCTGTCATACGGGTTGTGTGCCCATCAAACGCTGTTTATCCACAACAAATTGATTTTAGTTGTGATTTTGTTGGTACAAGAAATGCAATGTTACGTTAGTAAACATTTAACATTTAAGAACTTGCACAACTTTGCTTAATTTACTTGTAATTTTTGTTAATTTTAGCATAGAGTATAATGGCATTAAGTAGATTCCCAATATTTAACATTTCATTCTATATCCTTTTCCTCTTTAACAACTTTGATAATATATTTCCAAAATATTAAATATTAAATATCAAAACTTTAAATTATGATTAGCATTAAATTAAACTTTTTCGTTCATCCCCACATGCCTATGTTGAAACTTGGATAACTTTAAATAAAAGGAAACTTTATTGTTTTGCCTGCACGAAACTTGTAAACTTCAAGTTCCTTTTTAATGAAAATCCAGCAGATTGGCTCGGAAAATGCCTTGGGCGGAATGGGTAGGTAAAATGAGGCTGACTGCAATTCGAGCTGCTATTTGGCTAATTGCTTTACGGCCTAGCACAGGTGTGCCATAGCCTGTGAATCTGTGTGCTGGCAATAATTTCATAAGCACTTGCAGTTGCCTTTAAATACTCGAAACTTTTATGAACTTAATAAGGCAATAAGCCAAACATTTTCACAGGCTCAGCAAATGTGGCATGCCTTCATTTTCCAGCATATTTGCTTAGGTCTTCCGAGTGTGTATGCTCATCCACCCCTTTTTCTATGGCAGGTTGGCCTCATTAGACGGCAACACACTCTGCCATTGACTCCTGGGCGCTCGAAATAAAATGCAAGTTTTTATGAGAGCTCGTAAACAGAATCGAATTGCCAGCTCTATGTGTGTGGGTATGTGGGTGCCTTTTTTTTAATAGTAAACGAGCTGAAGTTGTCGCCTTTTGTGACCCAAAAGTTGGCACCCAAAAACCAACCCGAATCCCAAACCCTTTTGCTGCTCCTTCGCCTTTCTTTTCTGGTCAGCGGCTTATTGTTGTAAGCCCCATTGTTGCAAATTTTCTTTTATGCGTTTTGAACGGGGTTATAAAAATGGCATCGACCGGAAATTACAAATGTCCATATAATGTCACTACAAGTGCAGATTAGTGGTTGTCATGTGGGTCGTTAGTGTGCTGGGCGGCTGTTGGTTTGAAGCAGGCAAGTGGGTGGGTGGCTTGAATATTTGAAGGCTGCCTTTCGAACGTTATTTGCTATTTGCTTTAAACAAACAGCACTGACGACTACCGGAAGTCATTCGCATCAGCCCACTATTGTGTATCCACAGAGAAGAAATTGTATCATATTTAAATCCTTTTCAAAATAGAGTCATATATTGACCATTGTTAATCAATTTCAGTTTCCTCTAAAATTTATTCATATCATATTGTTTGTACAAATTTATTGTATGGCTGTGTTGAAAATACTTGAAGTGACCAGTGTTAAGTTTGAACAGTTTCAGTAAACAAGTAAATCAAAGTTCTAATAAACTATCTTGATAGTTTTATTAAAAGCAGATATAACGTTTTTTTCAGCTTTTCACAAGAAGTGTTTTTAACATATAGGTATAATGTCTTTAAGGTTCGCTTTTTAAATCTCATGATAAGCTAAGAGTAGGTTTTAAGCTCAAAAATGTCTGGAATAATGTAGCTTAAAACCTAATTCTAGCTCATTTCAAAATTTCTATAAATTTAATAAATTTCAACAAATTTAATTCAAGAAAAAGGACGAATTGCCTCCTTGAGTCTTAGTTAAAAGGAATAAATGAGCAATTTAAAATTATTTTTTTTAACTTTTGAATTTGGGGTACCGATTTAATATTTCAATTTGATGAGAAAAAGGCAAATACTGTACTAAAAGGTACGAATTGTTTGCTTCCTATCAAACTTTCCTTTCAGTGCATGCGTTGGCTTGGATCCGCAGTTTAAGTCTACATTTACTTACCATAAAGACAATAAAACGGCCCTTAAAGAACAGATTTCCAATTACAATTTGAAAAAATAAAAGAACGAATTGTCTGCAACTTTTTGCCAAAGTTTTCTCTCAGTGTAGGTGTGCGTTTGTGGCTAAATGTATCCGCCTGCTGAGATGGATTTGCCGATTTGTGGTCCTCGGCTGATGTGGCTGCCTGCCCCTTTAGCTGCGAATGCGAATGCGATTACGAATGCGATTGCGAATGCATTAAATGCAAGCGCAAACGGACTCCGGCTCTAAAGTCCAATGTCCGTGGTATGCTCCGTCCGGAGTCCTTAGCCCCGGGCCACGCCCACTTGCTGCTCCTGTTTTGGCATTTGTGTTAATTTCATGCCCAGCACTTGCACTTGCACTCGCACTCGCACACAGACACTTATGCTTATGCCATAACATTGGGGCCTCGGCTTCTGGCGCTCGTGTGTTGGCTGGCAGCTCTGAATTATGTTTTTGATTTTAGTTGACAATGAGCGGGCACAAATTTATTGTCTGCAGCTGCAAAATCGAAGCGTTGACAACAACAACAACAACAATGGCCAGTGCAACGGACTGCAACTGCAACGTGGGCGTTTTGCAAAGTGCCGACTGCGACAAGGCGTGGCCGTGACAGCTACATAAACACAGGGCTACCAAAAAGCCAACGCCTAAACGTATGCAATTTCCCTAGTACCGGGCGGGCAGCTGAAAGAGACGGGTAGCCCAACAGAGAGAGAGAGAAAGGGGGCATAACAAATTGAAACGAGAAAGAGCTGCCAGTTTTTAATGGTCAGTCAGCAGTTACCAGTTACAGCACCTAAAACACTTGAGATTAAAGTTCTCATATTAAGGTTTGAGTTTCCATGATTCCTAAATTTACTCGCATTTCTTTTACTTTAAATAAAATAAAACAATCTTCCTCACCACACAACAAAAAAAACAACTTAAAAGTATTTAAACTCATTAATAACTTGTAAGTTTTTCGTAACTTTTCTTTTGGTTACACAATTATGCAAACAAATATTTTAAAACTGCATTTATACTAAATTTGAAATAGAAATCTTAAAATATTATATTTAAATTTTCGTAATAGCTTTTTCCAAATAAAAGCGTGGCTTATATAATCAACTTGACATAACAGATGATTTCATAGTTGCCAAAGGCAATTTTAAATTTATATCGCAGTTGTACATACACTTGTTGATTAAAAATGAGAAACTTATTTAAACATAGTGTTTTGTTATCCATCTAATCTCAGACCGATGTATAGAACTGTTAATTTTAGAGCTCATGTATCTTTTATTACCGCCGCTCTCATAATGGCCCTTAACAACGGAGTTTTCTATTAACAAACCCATTTGGGAATTTTGTGTATTCCAATTTGAGTTTGTCGGACATTTTACTGCATTTGCTTGGGACGACTGCAACTTTTACATGTCCACAAAATTAGTAACAGGCCCATTACGCGACTTTATTTGTGTGAGCCGCCCCCACCTCTTCGCAAGACATCGTAAAGTTGCACCACTCACCCACCCGCTACCATACCCACTCGCCCTTGAGCCGCCCATTCCTGCATCCTTGTATCCTTGCCCGTGTAATCGCTAGGTGACAGTGAAGTGCAGTGCAGTTCGGCTCAGTTCAGTTCGGTTCAGTTCAGTTCAGTTCAGCTCTGTTCAGTTCTGTTCCGTTTTGGTGGCAGTATTTTTGGCATGCAGTCAAGATGTGGGATGTGGACACAAACAGAGACACTCTGAAAAGGGAGAGGCCATAAACGTGTTTTTACAACTGCCGAAGTGGCAGGCGAACGATGAAAAGGATGAGGGGGTGGACAGGGACCGGGGCAGGGAGAGGGACATCACTTCGCTGGATGGGCAGTATGTTGTTTGCGCCCGGGCCATGCAGTCGATATTTGCACGGTTACGGTTGTCATGCACGGAGAAAATATGTATCAAAAATGTAAAAGCAATTTGGTCTTTCTTAATATCAAAATATTTGGTATCTATGAAAACGAAAAACAATAGAAACATTTATGTCACAGATATTTTTAGTGCACATTAGATTAGACTAGGCAAATATATATTAACTTAAAAGTTCATCAAGATCAGCCAAATGTAGCATGACACACAGAAGTTTCGTATATTTTTTATATACGAATTTATTTAGTTTAATCAGTTTTAATAATGGTTCATACCTCAAAACTTTTAAATAAGCGATGTAGTCAACTATAAAACATTTAAATAAGATCGCACATGATGGTTGGCCTGCAGATACAATAAGATCAGAAATGTGCTTAATTTGTTACTATAATTACATTAAATTTAAAAATTTAAGTTTTATTAAGTACATCTTATTTGTACGTTATTTATGTTTTTGGGAAGTTATAAAACTTTAGCAGATACCTCTGGTCAAGTAGTAGTTACTAATTAATTTTCAGTTTTTCGAAAATTAGTTCATAACTAAAAGGAACCCAGCGTTCTTTTAATTCTAGGAAAATTGCTCTGGAATTCGCCTCCTTTTGTTCCTGTGTAGTGACCTGCCGCTTTCCGGTTGCAGCTCGACCGGGAGCCGTGTCCTGGACTCCTGGACTTCTGTCCCTTTCGCTAAGCGCCAGGGATTGGCTGCCAGGTAACCAGAGGGCCGCAGGCAGGGCGAGTGCTAAGTTGGCTGGCAGGTGTGATTTTATGCAATTTGCTTTCATATTAAATGAGTGCCCGGCTCGGGCCCGAATGCCCATAAAGAACTTTCATTCATTGCCATTGCCCGGAACCGAATATGGCAACCGTGGAGCCCCTATGGAGGAAGGCTCTGCTTGATTCTGGTTCTGATTCGGATTCTGATGCCGCTGCAAAGTAACTGTGCAAACGCTGCAGCTGCAAATCCGCAATCAGACAAAGCAAATAATTTTGCAAAAATAAATATGAGGGATTATTGTGCCGGCTGCTGGAGATGAGGAGGCGCCAGGACTCGCAGGATGGGGGGGGGCGGGTAGCTGGAAAGTATGCTATAATAAAATGCAGCTAAGTCGATGGGGACGTCGGCAGTGATATTAAATTTCAAGTGCATGGTGTAAGCTCGTCGCAGCGAGCGACCGCGTTGCCACTGAAACGCTGTCCTTGCTGCATCAGCACTTCATCCTGCCCCCAGGACTCAACCTTCCGACACCACCTACTGACACACCCACTTGCACACCCACAGCCATACTCAAGCAGAATGCTCCTCAATATCCCTGACATTCATTTGAATGCATTTGCCACTTGAGAGATTAGCCTGAAACCTTCCACCCACCTCGTGTTACCTCTGTTTGCATTTCGAAATTTACTTTTGTCATTGCTTTTATTTATTTTTGTTATTGTTGTCGTATATTTCTTGGCTCAGAAACAGAATCCAACCATTGCCCATCCCATTCCATCCCATCCCATCATCAAGCATCAGAGTCATTATTTTGATTATGTAACATTTTTGCTGCCTTTTTTGACAGTTTCGTTTGCATTTCCTCTACCTGACCCCACTTTTCTCCCTTTCCGCAGCCACACCGAATTATTATTATACTGCCGGTGCCAGTGTTTTTCCATTGTCCTGGCTTCTTTTTCCTGGTACTATTTTTTGAAAACTTATTTCTAAAATATTAAATGGGAAACGCCATCCAACCACACTAATGTAGGCTGAAATATTCCTTGACAAATTAAATGAGCTTCATTGTTTGAAATTCATTTTGAAATGCCTTTCTTTTGTGTACCTGAAAATATTATAAATATTAATAGTAAACAAAATATTTAACATATATACTTTTTAAGCTACCGCGTTGAGTATTAATTTTTTCAATGTTTTTAAAACAATATTCCTTAGACAATTTAAATCGTTTCTACTTATTAACTTAGATTAAGGAATTTCGGTTTATTAACTTCTGATTTACCCAAAAACCTAGCATTTTAGGCATGACTCCAAGCCAATAGTGACTTTGCAAAAAGAGAAATCCAAGATTTAAGCGAACTTCTTGACAAATGCACGTCATTTGGCTTATTAGTGGTTTTATTTCGCTCTAGGCACTCAACTACAATACAATTACCACCGCCTTTCCGCAATGAAGTCGGGGAAATCAACGCCCCTCAAGTTTTCCCTTTGATGAGATGTAAGCTGTCAGGAGAGTAGCCAGTCTTTTTTCTCAGGGGGATACGAAATATATTGTCTAAGCAAATCTTAATAATGAGATGAAATATACTTTTTAATCCTAAGCAATTCATATGAGATAAATAAAAATAAATCCACAATTCTTAAAAGGCAGTTCACTTCGTAGAAGTGAACCTTAAATCGAATTAAATGAAACTATTTGAACCATGTTTGTTAAAGGATCAGAGTCTCTAATTTATATAAACGGTTTCAAAAGTGAAGTTGATTTAAAATTAATGCACTGGTCAATTTTATGACCTTAATTCCATGATTTTTTGCGTTTTCGGTTAAATAATATGGGCTACTTGTACCCCCTTTCGCCTTCTCTGGCTTCATGCTTTCGTGGCGCCAATTTGCAATTTCATTACAATGCTTAATCATCATTACGTCGTGGAAACTCCATATGTGAGCGAGACAGAGCGACTAGATGAGTGTGTGAGTGTAACAGATTCGCGATATTGCGTTCGCACTTCCGTTACACACACACACACACACGCAAACTCGAGCACTTGCAAGCAAGGACTATGAAAATCCATAGGAAAAATGGCATTCTCACTGCAATTTCGTGCCTGCCATGTCACCGTTCATATGGCTGGCCGATCCGGGAGTATCCTCGCATTTGTTGCTACTATTTGATTATATGTGTAGCCATATCATGCACCGCCCACTCTTTTTAGAGAGAGACAGAGAGAGAGAGAGAGCGAGAAATAGATGGTGCGAGTGAGACAGACGCGTCAAATGCAGTTTATGCCCTGGCCATAAATCAAAATTTTTGGTTTTCTGCTGTCAGGCGATGGCATAGCTATAGCTTCATGGGCATCTGCAATGGCCACCATCCAGGCCTCGGCATCCGAACTCCAGCATCCCATAGTGCTCATTGCACACTGCACTGTGCACGGTTTCTGCCTTTTTGCGTAACTCGTTTATTTTCGTGGTCATAATTTGCCGATGCCGCCAACGTTGGCTGGCATTCCATAGCCATAGCCATAGCTGCGGCCCATTCCCATTTTCCATTTACCATTCACGGGGGCACCGAGCACGCAGCTTGCGGCTCTCCTAAAATATTGGTTTAGATTGTGTCAAACAAATTGAATTTGCGATTTTATGATGAATCCAAACGATAGCACAAAGGCTTAGCCCAATGGAGTTCGGGGATTTGTTCAGGAATAATTAGTGCGGTGCAGTTGATTATCGAAGCCGTGAAGAGATCATTGGGTTAGATTACATTTGACAAGATGTTGGAAGATTGGTCAAAAAAAGGCTGTAGCTGAGAAAGAAAGCTTTTATACATTTAAGGTCATTACTATTAAATGTTTGGACAGATGGACAGGCGGTCATGGCTAGATCGACTCTGCTAGTGATGTTGATCAAGAATATAAATTCTTTATAAGGTCGGAAATGTCTCCTTCACTGCGTTTATTTAAATCGGAAAACGATAGCATATATCTTGTATAGGAAAGATCGAATAATTAGGGTGAAAATCATCATAGCTTCAATGGGCTCAAATGGGTACTCATATAATTCCAAATTTAGATGTTTTATTTTCGCAATAACTGCAAGGGTATATAAACTTCGGCTTATCCAAGCTTGCTTCCTTTCTTATTAAATGTTTATGATTGCTATTTAGAATTTAGTAGTAACTATATATTTTTACAATTTCTATATTTATCTCTTCATTTTCTGTCACATTCCGGCTTACTTCTTGGCCTTCTCCTCCAGTTCTGTATTACCCTTTCTGTTGCCGAATTGATGGTGTGGACATTATAGCCATCATCTTCTATATCTTACTCGCAACTCCAGTTATTATTATCCCAGTACTGCTGCCTGGCCCGATTCGTTTGCTTTGTTTGCCACCATCATGGCCTCCATCTCGTGAGATGGTTATTGCAGCTTAAGTGTAATGGTCAGATGTGGCTCCAATTTTCCGCTTCATACCAGAAGTTTAAGCCCTCCATTTCTCCATGTGTATTCGGCTCATTGGCTGGGATTTCCCAACTCATCATTGGCAGCAGAAAAGTCAGGAGAACCTTTACACCTTTCCACATGTCGCTTTCTTTTCTCTTTTTTTTTGATCTGCACGTAATGCAAGTTAGTACAACCAGCGAAATGAGTTCTGCCAGTGAAATTTCTATAACTGTTCAGGCCTGTCTGCCCTTTTATTTAAGCATAAATTGCTGCACAATGCACTAGACGAATATTTTCCACATGAATTGTAAATGATTTCGACCACTCGCCAATCGAGATTTTCCGGCATGCGATGCGATGCGGAGCGAGCGAAACCGGGGGAAATTCTTTTTTTATCGGCTGCCATCGATCTTGGGTCTTTGCGTTTGACAGATCGAAATTAGAAATCGCCGCTTTACGAGTATATATAGGTATAGCTGCGTCGAAAGCAACAAACTGTGCACTTGCGGCTAATTGAATGTGCCAAGTTAGCAGCACACGGAATGCGGCTAAGTGCAAAAATTGTATCGGGCTTTGTTGCGAGCCAGCCGTGCAACCAATTTGCCAGCAAACAGCCATTTCCGGTCGCTTATCGCTTATCGAGTGGCTGCTGGAAGGTCTGAATGTTGGAAAGTCGGAAAATCGGCAAGTACACCCATCCTCCAAAAAGTGATTCCTCAGCGGTTCTTTTTTTTTTGGGTCTTTCATATGCAAAGAAGCTGGCAGCACTTGACTTGCCTCGGAGCGTGCCGAAATATTGCCCGTTTAGCGGTTTATTTTAATGGCAGCAACAACAGCGGCAACGGCAACGGCAACAATTTATGTCAGGTGGGGAAGTGTTTTCCCACCCATTTTCCGCTCGTATGTTTTGTGCCACTTGAGCGCTGTTTACAAATTTGATTTTCGTGTTTGATTTGATGGCGTTCGATGTGGGGTGTAGTCGAGGTGGAGGTTGTGGGTGGCTGGTTTTTCGTGTCTGCGAAATGGAAAGCACCGAAACGGCAGCCCATGTCTGGCGGCAAATGAGCGCGACTATTTATAGTCTGACCCCGACTAAA